>NC_141193.1:16010000-16615000 GCF_055505025.1 Bos grunniens
ATTATTTTTCACCTTCAGCCCTGAGATAATCTACATATTTTATGAGGTTTCCTAAAAAAGTCACTGTAATGTCCCTGGATCAAATATTTGCAGTGGATGGTGATGCTAGTATGAAATTTAGTTGTATGAGATGGTTCACTTAAGTTCAGTCGCTCAGTCATGTCCAACGCTTTGGGACCCCATGGACTGCCGCACGCCAGGCCTCCCTGTCCATCACCAACTCCTGGAATTTACTCAAACTCATGTCCTTGAGTCAGTGATGCCATCCAGCCATCTCATCCTCTGTCGTTCCCTTCTCCTCCTGCCCCCAATCCCTCCCAGCATCAGAGTCTTTTCCAATGAGTCAACTCTTCACATGAGGTGGCCAAAGTACTGGAGTTTCAGCTTTAGCATCAGTCCTTCCAAAGAAAACCCAGGGCTGATCTCCTTTAGAATGGACTGGTTGGAACTCCTGGCAGTCCAAGGGACTCTCAAGAGTCTTCTCCAACACCACTGTTCAAAAGCATCAATTCTTTGGTGCTCAGCTTTCTTTTCCAACTCTCACATCCATACATGACTACTGGAAAAAACCATAATCTTGACTATATGGACCTTTGTCGGCAAAGTAATGTCTCTGCTTTTTAATATGCTGTCTAGGTTGGTTATAACTTTTCTTCTAAGGAGTAGGCATCATTTACTTTCAGGGCTTCAGTCACCAACTGCAGTGATTTTGGAGCCCCCCAGAAATAAAGTCTGTCACTGTTTCCATTGTTTCCCCATCTATTTGCCATGAAATGATGGGACCAGATGCCATGATCTTAGTTTTCTGAATGTTGAGTTTTAAGCCAACTTTTTCAGTCTCCTCTTTCACTTTCATCAAGAGGCTCTTTAGTTCTTCTTCACTTTCTGCCATAATGGTTGTGTCATCTGCATATCTGAGGTTACTGATATTTCTCCTGGCAATCTTGATTCCAGCTTTTGCTTCATCCAGCCCAGCGTTTCTCATGATGTACTCTGCATATAAGTTAAATAAGCAGGGTGACAATATATAGCCTTGACATACTCCTTTCCCGATTTGGAACCAGTCTGTTGTTCCATGTACAATTCTTACTGTTGCTTCCTGACCTGCATAAAGGTTTCTCAAGAGGCAGATCAGGTGGTCTAGTATTCCCATCTCTTGAAAAATTTTCCACAGTTTGTTGTGATCCACACAGTCAAAGGTTTTGTCATAGTCAATAAAGCAGAAATAGATGTTTTTCTAGAATTCTCTTGCTTTTTTGATAATCCAATGGATGTTGGCAATTTGATCTCTGGTTCCTCTGCCTTTGCTAAACCCAGCTTGAACATCTGGAAGTTCATGGTTGCTTACTGTTGAAGCCTGGCTTGGAGAATTTTGAGCATTACTTTACTTGTGTGTGAGATGAGTGCAATTGTGCAGTAGTTTGAGCATTCTTTGGCATTGCCTTTCTTTGGGGTTGGAATGAAAACTGACCTTTTCCAGTCCTGTGGCCACTGATGAGTTTTCCAAATTTGCTGGCATATAGAGTGCAGCACTTTCACAGCATCATCTTTTCAGATTTGAAATAGCTCAACTGGAATTCTATCACTTCCACTAGCTTTGATGGTTAGCAAACCAAAATATTCCATGGCTTTATCTATCCCAAGCCTAACGATGTCACAGTGCTTGTAGAGTAACCATGTAAAAGATGGTACCCTGATTTTTTATTTTTTGCAATTACATAGGTGCATCACTTATTAAATGGAACTATCTTTATAGTTGGGCTTCCCTGGTAGCTCAGCTGGTAAAGAATCCACCTGCAATGCAGGAGACCATGATTTGATTCCTGGGTTGGGAAGATCCCCTGGAGAAGGAACGGGCTACACACTCCAGTATTCTTGGGCTTCCCTGGTGGATCAAACAGTAAAGAATCCGCCTGCAATGCGGGAGACCTGGGTTTGATCCCTGAGTTGGGAAGATCCCCTGGAGAAGGGCATGGAAATCCACTCCAGTATTCCTGCCTGGAGAATCCCCATGGACAGAGGAGCCTGCAGGGCTACAGTCCATGGGGTCACAAAGAGTCAGACATAACTGAGCAACACAGCACAGCACATCTCTATGGTTGTGATGTTTGAGATAGTTCCAATTTCTTTTTTTTAATTTATTTTATTGAAGTATAGTTGATTTACAGTGTTGTGCTAATTTCTACTGTACAGCAAAGTGATTCAGTTTTATATATTATATATATATATACGTATATACATTCTTTTGTTTGTTTTGGCTGTGCTGGGTCTTCACTGTAGCATGTGGGCTTGGTCTAGTTGTGGCCTCTCAGCTAGAGAAGGGAGTTTTTCTAGTTGCAGTGAATGGGCTTAGCTTCCCTGTGTCAGGTGGGTGGGATATCAGTTACCAGAGCAGGGATGGAACCTGCGTCTCTTGCATTGGAAGGTGAAGTCTTAACCACTGGACCACGAGGGAAGTCCCTATATTGTTTTTTATGTTCTTTTCAATTATGGTTTATCACAGAATGTTGAATATAGTCCCCGGTGCTATGCAGTAGGACCTTGTTGTTATCCATTCTCCAAATACCGTTTGTATGTGCTGATCCCAAACTCCCAATGATCCCTCTGTGCCCCCCACCCCTTGGAAACCACAAGTCTGTTCTCTGTGTCTGTGGGTCTATTTCTGCTTCAGAGATAAGTTCATTTGTGGCATATTTTAGATCCCACATGTGTGACGGCATATGGGTACCTTGACTTGAAAACTCCATTTTCTTCCCCCAGACTCTTGCCTTCCACTGGTTTTCTCTGCAGTAGTAAAGGAAGAGAATCAGTCTCCCCCCCCCCTTCTTTCTTATTCTTCCCTTCCTTTTTCTTCTAATAAGGATGCCATCATTGTGTGTGGGCTAATATCTATTACATATGAGAGTGCTGCTGCTGCTAAGTCGCTTCAGTCGTGTCTGACTCTGTGCGACCCCATAGACGGCAGCCCACCAGGCTCCCCCGTCCCTGGGATTCTCCAGGCCAGAATACTGCAGTGGGTTGCCATCTCCTTCTCCAATGCATGAAAGTGAAAAGTGAAAGTGAAGTCGCTCAGTCATGTCCGACTCTTAGTGACCCCGTGGACTGCAGCCTACCAGGCTCCTCCGTCCATGGGATTTTCCAGGCAAGAGTACTGGAGTGGGTTGCCATTGCCTTCTCCGACATACGAGAGTAGTGAAATTGACTTATCCTCCCAGCAAATAATGAGGTTTGCATCGACTCCAGCTAAACATTCAGCTATGGGGATAGATGCCGGACCTGAAACTGGATGGTTGATAAGCACTTCATATTTGTCCCCAACATTAGAAAATGACAGAGTGGCCCTAGAGTGGCCAGCCTTCCATCACTCTATTTCTCCATCCTTCCATTCTCTTGAAAGTCCTCCTCCAAACAACATGCATGGGGCATCATGTGATGTCCTGGAGACCCAGCAGTGAATGAGACAGAGGTTAGAGCTTGGAACACAGAGGAAGAAAGAACCTCAGGACATCACTTCACCAAGGTTATTCTAAAGTGTCAGGGAGGGACCATGGGGATGCACAGGAGTATCTCCACGGGACCAAGGAAGGGGCGTGGCTGTAAGATAAATATTGAGGACTTCTTGGAGGAATCAGCATCTGAGCCAAGATTGAGGGTAGCAGGGCAAAGTGGGGAAGGGAGATTTGACCAAGGGAAAATAAGTGCACTTGCATCCAGATCAAGGAGGCATTTAGCAGCTTTAAGGACCTGCATCTACAGTGATGAAAGAGAAACAGACGTTTGAAAAGGGACAGAAAGCGATGAGGCTAGACCTAAAGAGCCTGACTATTTAAAAAGTTTGGACCAGGACACAAGATCCCTTGGTACCTATAGGGATGTTTTAGATTTTCCCTACACACAACTGTGGATTTGGCTCTAATAAGCTGAGTCTTATATATGGAGATGATTGCCAACTGTGTGATAAGAAAGATATGTTGACAATAATAAAATGCATCATCAAAGCCATGCCTTTGGGGGTGCTCATTGCTTGTAATTAATCACATAATATTCAGAACTAAGGATTTACCAAACATATTTGTCAATTGAGTCTAATGTATTTTATATACTTCTTCCATAACCAGATGATTGTTATCATGACAGCAAATTAATTTTATACGTTGGTTAATAGCATCCATGCTTTATCATCCTATCATATTTGTTTTACTCCTTCAAAACATATTTATTGAAAATTTACTAAGTTCAAAGCAGTTTTCTTGGTGATAAAGACACAAAGATAAATAAGATGAGTCTTTCTCATAAGCTAAGTAAGCCATATCACAAACTGAGCTTCTGTAAAGAATGGATTGGGTAAAGAATGGAGAACAGAGGAATTTATGGCCTTTGCTGGAATATGGGATGCTCAGCAAAAGAGATGTCCATGCTTTATCCTAAAGAATGTTTTGGAATTTTCTGTGGGCAATGTTTGATTGGACAGCAAAGAGATAAAACCAGTCAGTCCTTAAGGAAATTAACCCTAATATTCATTGGAAGGATTGATGCCTAAGCTGAAGCTCCAATACCTTGTCCATCTGATGTGAAGAGCTGACTCATTGGGAAAGACCCTGATGCTGGGGAAGATTGGGGGCAGGAGGAAATGGAGGTGACAGAGGATGAGACAATTGGATGGCATCACTGACTCAATGGGCATGAATCTGAGCAAACTCAGATAGTGAATATAGTGAAAAACAGGCGAGTGTGGTGTGCTGCAGTCCACGGGTTCACAGAAAGTCCGATGTGACTTAGTGACTGAACTTGCCGATGAGGAAACAAAAGGAGTTTTGATGCAAATAGCTGATTCACATAGAGTTTCACTGAATCTCACTAATTCATTTAAAATGATGTTGGAAATTATTAGGTTTATACAGTTTTGTTCATCATCTCTTATTCTTCTACGAACCTGGTTGTAACATCTGTGATGCAATCAGTAGGAAGGATGTGATTAAGATCAGAACCTCTGGAATCACAAAGACCTAGGTTCTCATTTGCTGCTTAATTGTCATAAGATCTTATACGAGTTGCTTAAAATTTCTGACCTTCATTCTCCTTTGTAATAGATCACATAGCATATTAAAGGAGGTAATATGTTGAGCTCAGGGTCAAGCACTGAGTAAGAGTTAAATAAATGTTAGTCATGTATGATTAACATTATTACTATTATCTGTCATTTAACGCCTAATGAAACTTTGAATGAACCACAACACGGTAACTTTCTGAAGCTAATGTACCTTCTAGAAGGCCTCATACAGCCCTCTTCTCCTCTCTCTTCAGGAAGAATGTGGCCATGTTGTAATAAATCACCAGCACAAAGTGGGCACACACGGTCCCTCTTCTCCCCTCGGGTTTTCCTGCAATGATTGTGCTATTTTCCCTGGTGTTTCCTTTTTTGCTCTTCAGCTGAAAACTTCCTGATTGTGCAGTTTGCTTGCTCTTTCCGATCATTATCAAGCCATGCAAGCTTGCATCTGGGATCCCTCCTCAGCCTCCCTCCCGTTAGGTACCTCCCCCAGCTCATTCTCTGGGAGACCAGATTGTGAGTACACACAAACACACGCCTATCACTCATCCGGGTGGTCACGTGAAAACTGAGGCTCTACAACCCTTTCATGCAGTGCATTTCCACTACTTGCTTTTCCCCAGCTTTTTATAAATGCTTTATCAATAGTTGGGAGTTTCTCAGGTGGTGCAGTGGTAAAGAATCCACCTGCCGATGCAGGAGACCCAAGAGACACAGACTCAATCCCTGGGTCAGGAAGATCCCCTGGAGTCAGAAACAGCAACCTACTCCAGTACTCCTGCCTGGGAAATCCCTTGGACAGAGGAGCCTGTCAGGCTACAGTCCATGGGGTTGCAAAGAGTCAGACACAACTATGCTACTGAGCACGCATGAGCACGCATGCATCAATAGCCTGGATCCTAAAACGCAGGGATCTCTAACCTCCAGGATCAAATGCCTGATGATCTGAGATGGAGCTGATGTAATAATAATAGAAATAAATTGCACAATAAGTGTAATACCCTTGAATCATCCCAAAGCCATCCCCTCCCCTGTCCCTGGAAAAACTGTCTTCCATGAAACCAGTCCCCGGAACCAAAAGGTTGAGGACCCCTGCTAACAGACATTCTTAAACTTGCCCTGCTCTTAATCCAGTGCAAAAAAAAGTGAAAAAAAAAAAAATAAACCAAAAGAAAACTCAAAGACAGAATGGGGAGGTGAGAGGCACCCCGCTGAAGCCCCTCTGAACTCTCTGTGGCTTTCTGTGCACAGTGCCTCTGTGATGCCCGACACTGACCTTCGTCTCTGCGTGGTCCCACAGCTGCCCTTTGTTCTGAGCTGCTGCACCCGCCCTGGTGCCCATTCTGGAAACCTGGACTTTCCTCTTGATCCCTTCCTCCTCCTCAACCATCACATCCAGGTAGCCCCCAGGCGAGTCCTGAGGATGCACCCTCACTGTGTCTCTCACAACCAGCCACATCTTCCCTCCACTGTCACCCCCTTTACCAACACACTGTGGGTGATGCCTGTAGATGGTCCTCCTTTATTTTTCGGCCGTCCCATGCAGCATGTGGGATCGTAGTTCCCTGGCCAGGGATGGAACCAGCACCCCCTGGTTTGGAAGGGCAGAGTCTTAAGCACTGGACCCCAGGAAGTCCCAGCCTCCTTTCACTCTTCTCCAGTCTTTTTTTCTACTCAGCAGTCAGGGATCTGTTACAAGGCAAATGCCATCTTGGTGGTCTCCACTTTCATGGGTTTCTATTGCTCTCGGGATAGGATCAAGTTTCCACTCTGTACTTGGCTGAGAAAGCTCTTCTTAACCGGCATGACCCTTCATCCCACATGACCCTTCATCCCACTGACAGCTTTGTTATCTGTAGCTACTCCCCTACCCTCCCACCCCCACTTTTGCTCACTTTCTATCTACAATGTATCTGTTGGCTTAGAGCTTAAATATGGCTTCCTCTGGGAAGCTTTCCAGCCCAACTATGCTCTGCTCCATGCCTGTTTATGAGCATCCGTGGTTTTCCAAACCTGCCTCATGGCAAGTACCACACTCTGCTCTGTTGCAGCTGCCTATCTTAACCAGCTGTCCCCCTTGCCGGGCTGTGCTCCCAGGGATGAGCCAGTCCAGTTCCAGGAACACAGTAGGTGCTCCATATAGATGTGGTGAATTCTTTCAGAATCCTTTTGAGGGGGAGACAAAGCCAGTCAGGGTGAAACCAAAACCACTCAGGGGTGGGAACAGGAACCCCTCTCTGCACAGGAAGGGGATGGGTGAGCATTCTCTCCACCACCTGTCTCTCTCCCCACCCTCTCCTGATCAAATCCAGCCCTCACTTCTCTCAATTCCACAGTCAGCAGAAGGGCCTAAATTGGCATATTTTTCCAGAGATGAGTTGAGTGAGCACGGACTGAGCTGACCCTGATAGAAATACTTAAGGAGCTTTGCAGCAGGATTAAGCAGCTGCCTTTAATCTTGCTTCCTTCCAGGTGGTGGGAGAAGATTCCAGCTTGTGGGTAGGGCTGGGCTGCAGCTTCTCTGAGTCGCAGGCTGTGGGGGCAGGCTGTGCACCAGGAAGGCAGGAGTTGGGAACCAGGAGAGAGAGCCCGCAAAGAGGGACTGCTTCCATTTCAACACTGTGAGAACCCAGCTGATTCATCTTCTCTCTCCTCTTTTATTTACAATTCAGAAAGCTTTCCTATTTCTAAATGCAAAGTGCTCTCATTAGTGGCTGGAAAATTCTACATTTGTGGGTTATGTAACCACCACAGCTAAACCCAGAGACACTGAAGCACAGAGGATTTATTCTGGATCACACCAAGTGAATCCGTCCAGAGAAACAGCAGAGGCTGGTCACCATTGTTGAGTGCATTTCAGACGCACTGATCCCAGGTTTTCCCTGGCGTCACATGGCGTGGCCTGGGGTACAGCGTCTGTCCCTCCAGCCCCTAGGACCCCCATAATAGTAGCCAGTTGCCCCCAGGATTACCTAGCAGGATCAGTTCTGAAAACCCCTGAAAAGGGAGAAATACAGTTTTACATCTGGGATGTGTCCCTTCTTGGATTCTCCATGTTTTAGAGGCTTTGTTAATATGTATTAAAGACAAAAGCAATTGACTTCTGAGTGCAATCCAAGAATTTCATTGGATATTAAAGGTGGAAAAGGAATTTAAAGAGTATTTACAACAATTCATCAAGGACAGGCGAGGAACCTGAGTCTGAGAATACATGCACACACGCTCAGTCGTGTCCGACTATTTGCTACCCACAGACCCACCAGACTCCTCTGTGCATGGAGTTTTCCAGGAAAGAATACTGGAGCAGATTGCCACGCCCTCCTCCAGGGGATCTTCCCAACCCAGAGACTGAACCACGTCTCTTGCGTCTCCTGCATTGGCAGGCGGCTTCTTTACTACTGCGCTATCTGGGAATTATCCTCAAGTCCTACAGCGCTCTATTGACTGAGCAGGCTTAGAATTAGGCCCAGCTTGCTTTTTTCCGAACCATACTAGAGGCTTTGGAGGTGGAGAGCAACCCAGGGCTGTGTCTTTGACAGGAGTCCTATTCCGGGCAAAATCAGAGCATGCATGCCCCACGCAAGCTCCTCGCAGCTTGAACACTTAGAGTTGAGTTTCTAGGCCAAGGGTCCATTCTTAACACAGCCTAAATTATAGCAAGCACTCAATGAATATTAGTTGGATAAGTGTCGGTCTGTCTATTTTCATGGACTTCGAGTGGGTTTCGGAGTCTCTGGAACTTCCTAATATTTTACCTAACCCTCCCTGGTATTTTTTTAACTGGGCATAGTGCCTATTACATTTCTAAATATTTCTTATTCAGGCTTCAGGCTGTGTGGGCATTTGGAAATTCAGGAGCACGTGAGGCTATGTCGCCTAATTTTGATTCAGCTGGGTCTACTGTTTCAGGTTTTAATTTCAGCAGGTTAATTTCAGTAAGGTACGTCTCACCCTGAATTTCTCAGCCTTTCTTTGCATTCACATCCAGGCTCTTTGGAGTACTCTGCATACCTGTGTGAATTTCCCTGAAAGACCCCAGTGTGTCATTGTACTTGTGTATTAATAATGTATCTGATTCATTACTACTGCACCCCAAGCATTACAAGCCTCAGGGTATAAACATGACATTTAAGACCAAGAATTATTTCACACAGAAAAGATCTGCTCAAAAGTAAAATCATCTTCAGGGATGTAGGGAGAGTGAGAATTTAATGGCTGGTGCTTTTATATTTTAAACCAATTGACCCTAGCAGTCCATCTCTCAGTCTGTTCTTTTATTAAGAATAAGAACCCAGTTCAGCCTGATGGCCAGCTAGCATCTCAGGGCGTCTGGGTGGCTCCGTAGCAGCTCTTCCACCAGACAAGCCAGCCTGGAGTCTATGGCTGCTCTGTCATCTCTCAGCCAATGACATAAAGAGGCTGGGGGGGCAATGTGAATACCCTGGGGATCCTGTGTTTTTCATGCACGTGGGCCTCTTCAAAGGTCTAGATGAGCCTATTTGCAAAGCAGAAATAGAGACAAAGACAAAGAACAAATATATGGATATAAGGGGAAGTGGGGGCGGCAGGTATGGAGGCTGGGATTGATACATATGCAATACTGATACTTGCATGAAATACATAATTAATGAGAAGACACTGCGTAGCACAGGGAGCTCTATGGATAGTCTGTGGTGACCTGAATGGGAAGGAAATCCAAAAAGGAAGGGATATATGTATCCTTGTGGCTGATTCACTTTGCTGTACAGCAGAAACTAACACAACATTGTAAAGCAACTATGCTCCAATAAAAATTAATTTTAAAATATACTGGGAAATTTAGTAACACAATTGAATACTTCTTAATCAAATAAACAGATTTATTGCCTTAAGTATAAAAGGCCTATTTTATATAAAAGTATAAAAGATTTATTGCATTTAATAAACAGATTTATTGCCTTAAGTATAAAAGAAGAAGGCTGACCTGGAAGCAGGTGCTGAGCTCACATGCTGATGGTCTGCTCCGCCCTGAGTCCCACCTCCCCTCTGGCCCGACTTCTCTGGGTTAACCTCTTGCCCAGCCCTGGGGTCTCAGCCCTGGGGTCTCAGCCACACTGCTTCAGTGAGCCATCACCGGCCTGAAACTCCCCAGTGGTCCTGCACATCACTGGCTCACACTGAGTGACTTCTGGACCGTTTTCTAACCTCCCAGGGCCTGGGAAGTAGATGGGGCTGGTGCCAGCTGCTACTGCTGGGTTGGAATTGTACCACTTACTGTCTTTGCAAATAAGGAAGAATCCTGCTGACTGCTTCCTTCCAAAGAGCGTTTTCATCACTAGCACCACTGCAAGTGAGAGGCTGGGGGCTGGTGACCATCACACACATTAGCGGTTTTTTGCACCCAGCAGTCATCAGCTGAAGGAGCCTGAGAGCGACCATGACCTGAAATCTCCCTCCTCGCTCACAAACCCACCGTCATGCTGCAGTGCATCCTTCACAATGATTTCCAGGGAATTAATTTAAAATGGCTTTCTACTATCCTGCCAGTGTTCCAGGCCTGCCAGATTTCCACCCAGACTCTCTCCTACTGACTTTAGAAAATGGGTAAAACACATTTAAATAAAAGGGAAGACCATTTTTCGAGGAGTTATAAAGATCTCTCTACCTAGTGACAGAGACTAAAATCTCCCTGGGTGCAAACGCGTCCTTCCTGGAGGAGAAGCCATATCACTCTGGGCTCCAAAGCCATACATTTGCATATTGATAGAATCCTTGGACTTGTGTAGCTGGGTTGGAATATTAGAAACCATCAAGCACAATTCAGTGCAGCCGTTTGCCTCCTGGAAATTTGTGGGGAAGGTGATTATTTAATATCTAGTGAGGCAGAAATAGTCAATTTCCAAAGACAAGCCACACTTTGATTCACCCATGAGAGACACCATTCATTTACTCGCTCATTCAGTCACTCAGCCAATAGTTATTGGATCCCTCCTGTGTCAGGCTTTGTCAGTAACCAGAGATGCTGGAAGGAAATGATAATAGTGTCAGATGCTCTAACGCTTGTCTATACTGCTTATCTGCACTGACGGATTGTCTGTCTGTCCATCTACTCAGCATCTATGCAGACTATAAGAGGATTTATAGGGACCTAGAAGGTGATGGTGGAGAAGGCAATGGCACCCTACTGCAGTACTCTTGCCTAGAAAATCCCATGGACGGAGGAGCCTGGAAGGCTGCAGTCCATGGGGTCACTGAGTCGGACACGACTGAGCGACTTCACTTTCACTTTTCACTTTCATGCATTGGAGAAGGAAATGGCAACCCACTCCATTGTTCTTGCCTGGAGAATCCCAGGGACGGGGGAGCCTGGTGGGCTGCCATCTATGGGGTCGCACAGAGTCGGACACGACTGAAGCGACTTAGCAGCAGCAGCAGCAGCTCTCTGCTTCTTATTAGATGACATCTTGGAACACAGAAAAGGCACCCAGTAAATATTTATGCTGGTGGTTCTACTATATGAGTTCTGGGTCATGGAGTTTTAAAATCAGAGAGCTGTCAAAACCAAAGGGATCTAATAATAAGATCTCATCTTTTTTTGTTTTGTTTTAAACTTTTTTACTTTGTATTGGTGTATAGCCAATTAACAATGTTGTGATAGTTTCAAGTGAACAGCAGAGGGATTCAATATACACGTCATCTTTTTTAATGGATGAAGACACTGAGATTTGGAGCGCTTAGGTTACTCTCCAGAAGCCACAAAGCAAGTTATTGCTGGAGGTAAGATCAGATTCTACTCATCCTAAGTCCCTCTGGCTATTCTTTCTACTGCATAAGTTCATGATAAAAACCTGTAAATCTAGCTAAAGGAGACTGTAAGGGACCATCCAATCAAAAGTTCTCAGCTTTGGCCATGCGTTTAGAGTCACCTAGTGGAGCACGTCAAACCCTGATGTCTGGGTTTCAAAACCTCCCACCCCAAGAAATTTTAATTCACTTGACTTGACTCAGGTCTGGGTTACTGAGTGTTTGCAAGTCCTCGATGATGCAGATGTGTTGCTTTCAGGGGAAATTCAAAGGGACCATTCACCCAGACATTCTACTGCTGTGTTCATTCATTCATTCATGCTACATCTTTCCTTAAATATTAGTTTAGCAAGAGAGATGCATATAAAAAAAGCTCCCAAGCTGGGACTGCCCTGGTGGTCCAGTGGCTAAGACTCTCAGCTCCCAATGCAGGCAGCCTGGGTTGGATTCCTGGTCAGGGAACTAGATCCCACACCGTGGAACTAAGACCTGGGCAACCAAATTAATTAATTAATATTAAAAAAAAAAAGCTTATAAAATCTCCAAAGGGTCCATGTCCAGTGTCAGGGAGCTTCTGCTAGCTTCCCAGCACACCACAGGCCTTTGCCATCCCTCACCTGCTCCCTAAATGCCACTCCCAAGCAGGATTGGCCAGCCAGCCCCTCAAAGGCTTTGGCTTCCAAGCCTCCTCACAGGGGATCCAAGACAGAGGCCTACCGCTGTCTGCTGGGACCACACTCACGCTCAGGGCCGTGACAGAGGCACCAGGGCCTCCGTTTCCCATTATTTACTTTTAATTATCATTTTCCCTGTGTGGCTCTGCCCTCCCTCGAGAGTGGAGGCCCCCTGTTAATGGGATTATGTGGTGGGGACGCTGCTCTGTGCGGTGTGTCGAGTCTCCCGTCTCCGAGTCTCACCAGATAATTGATTTCGGTCTGTTCCCTGACACTTGCCTTTACGGCACAGGGTGTTATTAGGGCCTTTGTTCCATTTTTGAGTGACAAAGCCTTTACAAGCCAGCCAAGCAAAAGCAATTGTTGCATCTCTCACTTTTCTTATTAACTAACAGAGAATTGCAGGCAGCTTGAAACCCGCTGAGAGAAATAATAACATAAGCGACTGCTTGGGAGCAAAGTGGATCCTTTCAACCACAACAGTCTGGCGGGATTAACAAGGCCCCTCCCCTCACTCGCCCGCAGGATCCCAGCTCCCTGTCTTCTGTCCTCCACCCCCTCTGTCTTCCCCCATCACATCTCTATCTGCTTCGGGACCCTCTCCCACCACCCAAGCAGCACAGTGGTGTAGGGAGAACATTCCCCACCTGGATCCTGGCACGCCCTGGCCTCAGCTCTCTGGGGAGTAGAATGACCCATTCCAGTGCTTCTTGCTTGATGGTGTTTAGGACTCTCTCTGCTTGCATTTATATACTTTTTAATTAAAAATATGTAATAGGAAAGATTTTAAACATGCAAAAGAGACAGAAAAGAGGGAAAATGAACAGAAGTGTATCTGCCACCCAGATTCACAAAAAAACACATCACCTGTACAGGTGAGGTCTTCGAAGAACCACCCTCCGACCTCTCAGCCTCTCCCTCCCCACAGGATTCTGTACTATTTCAAATTTGATACTTATCATCCCCAGACCTTCATTTACATCTCTACCGTGTGTGTGTGTTCACCAAACGATATAAAATACTGTTGGCGTGTTTTTTTTTTTTTTTTAATGAACACAAATGTTATCATAGCATGTTTATTCAACAATCTGAAATTCCACGTGTGGTATACTTCTGTTTGAAACGTTAGCTGGAGTTCCTTCATTTTTTCCAGCAAGCACTTTATTTTTTAAAAAGCTTTCTATTTTATACTGGCATATAACCAGTTAACAATGTTGTGATAGTTTCAAGTGGACAGCAAAGGGACTCGGCCATATATATATATGTATCCATTCTCCCCTAAGCTCCCTTCCCATCCAGGCTGCCACATAACATTGAACAGCGTTCCCTATGCTAAACAGTAGATTCTTGTTGGTTATACATCTTAAATATAGCAGTGTGGGGCTTCCCTGGACGCTCAGTGGTAAAGAATCCATCTGCCAGCAGGCACTCTACGTCGTCGTGTGATACATCACCGTGATGCGCTCGGCTGTTCCTTTCTTGGCGCCTGTTTAGCTGCTTCCTTACCTTTGGCTGTGGCTGTGGTCACGTCTCCCAGACTCCCACCCTGTCTTTCCTTAGGCACAAGCCTCCACATGAGAGTGGCCGGGTGGAGCCACTGCTCCATCAGAGGGTCACACCGATGTGTCTTGAGATGAATTTTCTCCTGAAAGTGTAAAAACATGATGCATTGGGATTGTTGGCCCTATTTCACAGATGAGGGCAGAGAAATGATGTCCCCTTTGCTTGGCCAGGTGGACGACAGCACTGGGAAAGGAAACTATGCCCTCCCCCGCCCAACCCAAGTTCTCATTCTTGCTTCCCCATCTTCCAGGGTATTTTAGTTGAACAGAAGCATCACCATCCTATTAATGGAATTGGAGACTCACGCCTCCTTCTGTTTTCCTTGGTGACCAATTTCTGTCCTAAGCCATTGACAGTTAGGACCCACTGTCACAGACCTACTTCCTGGTGGCCCCCGGACAGTGGGAGACTCTCTGCTCAATTGCCTGGACCTTCTTTGAGCTGATCTGCCCTCTCTCCTCTGCTTCCCTGGAAACTTCAGCAAGTCAGGTGGGCACTCGGGCAAAAACTCATGTTTTGCAGTAAGAATCTGTCTTGAGTTTGGATTCTCAGACCTCATTAATTTTGTGAGTGCAACCAAATACTTAACTTCTTAAGCTGTTTCCTCATCTGCGAAAAAGAGAATAATCATGCTGACCTCACAGAGGAATTGTGAGGATTGGGGAAGAAAAGCAAAAGCACCAGTTTGGCTCAGAAAATAGCAGGCATGGCCTTAAATATATGTCTATTTTGTTTTTGTTTTAGTTTTTTTTTTTTAATTTTTAAAATTGTAGATAGCTGCTTTACAATGTTATGTTAGTTTCTACTGTACAGCGAAGTGAATCAGCTACACATGTACCTATATCCCCTCTGTTTTGGGTTTCCTTCCCATTTAGATTATGACGGTACCCTGAGTGGTGTCCCTGTTACACACTTGGTTCTCATTACTTGTCTATTTCTATATATAACAGTGTATATGTCAGTCCCAATCTCCCAGTTCATCCCACCTCCCTACCCCCTTGGTGTCCACACATTTATTCTCTACCTCTCTGTCTGTTTCTGCTTTGCAAATGTACATCTGGCTGCCATGCAGAGTGGCCTGAGTGCCCTGCGGTGGGGAAGGGCTCACCCCTTGTTCCTCACCTCCCTTCCTTCAGTCTCCAGTGCCCATGGCTGCAGCACAAGGGCGTTATTTTGACCTCCTGGACCGAGCTCTGACGAGACAGACCTCAGAGATCTTTCCTAGACCTGCCCCAAGGAGACCGATAGAACAAGCTTCTATGTGGGCAAGTCTCAGATTTGTGCATATGCAGCTCGCATGCATGTGTGCTAAGTTGCTTCAGTTGTGTCTGACTCTGTGGCCCCATGGACTGTATAGCCCTCCAGGCTCCTCTGTCCATGGGATTCTCTAGGCAAGAATACTGGAGTGGGTTGCCATACCCTCCTCCAGGCGATCTTCCCCACCCAGGGATCGAACCTGTGTCCCTTGTGTCTCCTGCACTGGCAGGCAGGTCGTTTACCACTAGTGCCACCTGGGAAGCCCACGATTGAGGCTTATGTAGACCTTCTTCCTGACATTGTTGTAACTGTCCTTTGCGGAGGTGGAAGAACAGCTTCCTGCCTCTCTCAGTAAAACCTCAGTAACGTGCAGACATGGCTGAGATCCCTTTGGAGGGGAGGGAGTGAGCTCAGACTCCGCTGCCTGCTGTCGGGTGCCCAGCTATGGTATTTTAATGTTGTTTTCTTCTCCACAATTCTCATTGTTTTCTCATGCAGTTGTCACCCCATTTAATTATCCCTTCTGTCTTTGTTTCTTCTCCAGCTCCCACCCCTCCTGATGCTTTTTCTTCTCGCCCTCTCCTGGTGTTTTCTTCCCAGCTCTCTCTCGGCTTCCTGGCACGGCCACAATTCACCCACCCTGTCCCCAAAGATTCTCATGCAGCCCCCTTGCATGAATGATTACTGGAAGGAATAGAATTGTTAAAAAAACAACAATGTTTTCTGTGCACCACTGTGTAAAATGTATAATAATAAAGTGGAACGGCACTAAATGAATTATGGTTTTTTTAAAAAAACAAATTACCAACCTGTCAAATACTATTAACGCTCAAATCAGTAGGAAGAATAAGAATATGTGCACAGAGGGAGCTTTTCTTCTTTTGTAAAGCAAATATCAGCCCCTCATAACAGCTGGTTTCAGTGTCTTGAATAAGTAAGTGATAAAGAAAAGGAAAGCAGGAATTCCAATGAATCGTTTCTCCTGGTGTCAATGTAATATGTATTTCTGTGTGGAGTTCATATGCATTTCTGAATTTGAGTGAAGGGCTCACTGCCTCTCCACTGGCTTAATGATATCTCATTCCATAGGATAAGGCAGATGGGAAAGGGGAAATTATGAAAAATAAAGTGGGGCTGGAGGTGGGCTTTCAATATTCAAGGACTGATGGGCTTCTCAAAATAGGCAAGTTTAAAAGGAAATACACAGGAAGATGCCTTGTCTCTGTGAATAGGCTGAAAAGCAATATCCATTTGGGCAGAGAGCAGAAATCTTGTTTTTAACGCTAAACGTCAGGAGATAAGGGAGCTGGGTCTTTAATCCAATAGAAGCCTGGTGTTCATAGAGGTACCTTAAAGTCAGTATCAGGAATGGGGAAGAACACATTTTACTTGAGAGGTTAGTGGCGCTGACAGTGATATTCGCAAGCTGCTCCTAGACCATGCAAAGTCCTCATTGACCCTTAGAGGGATATCTTCTCCAATGCTGGATAAGAGAGAACTTGGCCACTGGAGGTGGAGCAGAGTCCAAACACATTCTCACCCTGCAGTCACTTACTTCTTTGAATTCATCTAAGTGTTTTGATTTTGTCCTTCAGAAGTGAAGGCATTAGTTGAGTATGAAATTAGAAATAGGAGAAACTATACTATAAACAGATTTAGCTCATCCAGTCCATGGGAAATGCATAGCACATCTCAACTGAATGAAGAGATTTGGTATGAACCACAGGGATGACCTGTGACAAGCATTCTAATCAGTGAGTGTCTGGCTTTCATTCCCTGTTGAATGTACATAATATTTCTTGCTTGACCTTAATGTATGAGAATACAGTCTTTAAAAGCAGCTTGGGAAACTTAGATAGAAAATAATATATAAATATATAGCTTATTATTAATATCATCATTGCTTCATTGAAAAGAGCATTTCCTTATCATATTGATGTATTTATAAAATTTCTGTGTCTTTCTCAAATGGTCCTGGAGCAAACTGATTAAAATAAAAAAATAACTTTGAGGGAGAGAAGTAACTGTGGTTATATTGTTTCAGCTGTAGCTAAAGGGATTTCCACGGCTAACCCCAAACACAGAAGGCTGTTCCTTTGACCCTGGTTTATGTTTAAAGTGTCCAAATATAAGAGTGTAAGTTCAGGAGACAGTGAGAGTAAGTGGGAGACTTTCCATTTCCGTTTGTTCTTTGTGCTGTTCAAGGCTGTGTGTGATTATAGAGTTAGTTGCATTTAAGTGCTTTGTTTTCCCCTGGGTTACAAATAAAGGGAGGAGGGAGGAGAAGAAGATGGAGAGAATTGAAAAGAATCCTCAGAAGGCATTGTGAGCACATCCGCTGAGGAGTGAGTTATAAATGAATCTGAGAAAGAGACATTTAATTTCCTTCCACAGAAGCTGGAGGCTGAACAGAGGAACTTACTGAGCATAGCTTTACTTACCAGGAGCAGCGCATTTAAACCATCTTCAGTGCAGGGAAAAATAATTCAAGCCATTGGGTAATAATTACCCCTTAGGTATCTGCATAGTGCAGTCCCTTGAGCCCTACAATTTTTACACAATTCACTTCCATGTGTGTTTGTTGGGTGCCCACTAGGTTCCAGATTAGTGCTGGGCCTCAGAAGTTGAGACTCAAAGGAGTCAGAGCTCCTTCTCTCAAAAGAATAGCATCCTGTGACATAAGATCCGGGCACAGAAGGTGATGTGGCGAATTCTGTAATTGTGGGTAGCAGAAATCACCAGGGGAACATAGATGAGTGAGCAGTGAATCCTGCCTGGACTGGCATTTCAATCAGCCCAGAATATGTATTTATATAAGTATTCATTTATTCATTCAAATAGCCAATGATTTTTTTTTTTTTTTGGCTTGTCTGTGCTGTGACAGATATCACACTTGTCAAAGAACACCATGAATGATACCCAATTATCATCTGCAACAAGTCTAGTGAAAAATGCATCTTCCTTAGCCTGGCCTTCCTCAGGAAAGCCTTTCCTCAGCTGCTCATGGAACTGGATAATAGTTGGAGTTCAAGTGAAAGAGAGGAGGGTTCACATTCTAGATGGAAGGAAGGGCATGTGTGAAGCTCTGTTGTGGAGGAACTCGGGTTGCAGGCAGAGAAGGGAGGCCAGCATGGCTGCTTCTCTCAGAGCAAGGGGGATGTGGTATGTCTGTGTACACTTACTAGGGCTGCTGTAATAAAATACCACAAACCAGGTGGTTTAGAACAACAGAAATGTATTGTCTCTCACTTCAGGAAGCTGGAAGTCTTGAGATCATGAGCCGGCAGGTTGGCTCCTTCTGAGGGCTGTTCCAGGTCTCTCTCCTGGTGTCTGGTGGTTTTCTGGATATCTTTGGTTTTCCTTGGTTGTAGAAGCATCACTCTGCTCTCTGCCTTTATCTTCAGGTGACCTTCTCCCTGTGAGTGTATCTGTCTTAATTGTCCCTTCTTACGACATCAATCAACTTAGATTAGGGGCCCGAGCTGCTCTAGTATGACCTCATCTTAACTAAATACATCTGTACAACCCTATTTCCAATAAGGACACAATCCGAGGTATCGGGTGGGAGGGCTTCAGTCTATGGTGCCATGCGGGAGGGGACAAGATCGGCCCATAACATGATGGAATGAGTCTGGAAGCAAGGCTGGCTCTTCATGACTGACTTTTTTGAGTATCTATAGGTCATGCTAGGAAGTAGGCTCTTTATCCTAAGATGTTGAGCAGAGGATGCCGTGATCAAATTTGCATTTTGAAAAGGTACCCCTGCTTCTTCTTGAGGCAGATGCCCTTTGTCAATCCCATCTCCCTCCTCAAAAAGAGATGGGTGGGTGTGGATGTTGACTGAGGTGCTGTACAAATGAATAAGACCTCAGGTGGTTAGTGGTTCAGTCTCAACAGTTCTGAACAGGCTCTGTTCTAGTTCCAAATAGCAAGAGAGTTGGCTTCCAGAGTTGTTGTGATATGACATTTGTGGTTTCTGTCTCCCAGGAGCAGGGTGGGTGCAAACACAGGTGGGCAGATTTTTCACTTACACTGCGTGGGGTCATGATATTTCAACTATGGAACATGCAATAAGAAGTCTGAGCATCTCTGTCCGTCTAATTTATGATTGGAGATAGTGGTGCTCATGGGCAGTGCATTCATTCCCTCACTTATGCATGCATCCATCATTGTCTCTATTCATTCAACAAACATTGTTGAGTACCTATGATGTCCCAGGGTGAATACCAGGATGATTTCCTGGTACTCATTTCACCTTGAGTACCAGGGTGATGTCCACATGGTCCCTAATGTCTGCTTGGGGAGGATAGAAAAAAAATATCAAACAAAACCAACAAACATACATCTATTTATATGTTGGATAGAAACGTAAAATGTAAGCTGCTGTGATAGAAAATAAAAGGAGAGACATGCAAGGAGATCAAAACAGTTAATCCTAAAGGAAACCAACCCTGAATATCCATTGGAAGGACTGATGCTGAAGCTGAAGCTCCAGTTCTTTGGCCACCTGATGCAAAGAGCTGACTCACTGGAAAAGACCACAACGCTGGGACAGATTGAGGGCAGGAAGAGAAGGGGATGGCAGAGGATGAGATAGTTAGAGAGCATCACTGACTCATTGGACATGAGTTTGAGCAAACTCCAGGAGACTGTGGAGGGCAGAGGAGCCTGGCGGGTGCCAGTTCATGGGGTCTCAAAGAATCAGACACAATTTAGTGACTGAACAACAACAAAAACTTACATAGAGACTTTGGGTCTATATAGACAGAGAGTTTGGGAAATTAGCCAGATCTGGCCGTACAAAGCGTTGGGATGAAGCCTTCCTGGCAGAAGTGGGAAGGGATGATGGGGAGCCCCTGTGGACTGCACACAGTGGACTGACAGAGGATCACCCTGTATTATGGAGATGGGATTGTAGAAGGGCGGAGGCAGAGGGGTAACAGGGTTAGGTGGACTCGGATTCCATGCCCTCAGGGGAGAACAACCTGCCTGTCATTTGTCCCTAATGGGACATTTTCAATGGCCTATGTTTTCCGGGAGGCCTCACGGTTCATGTAGCAGGTAACACTCCCTGGAAAAGATATCCTTCGAAGCACAGAGGACAGCATACCTGAATTGCATTCATACCATAGCTTTTCAGGAAAAATTAGGCCTTAGACACTCGAAACCTAAATTAAAGAGAATGAATTCTACTTGACTGCTCTCAGGCCAGCCCTGTGTTCAGATTAACTCAGCGTTTATAGGAGCCCCTTAAATATTCATGAAAGCACAAAGGATCCCAAAGTTAATCTACATACTGAAAGTGGGGAACAGAAAGGTCTGACTTCCAAGTACAAATATATGTGAAAAGCCAATATTAGTCAATTCTCCTACACAGGAAGATTTGTCTGCATACAGATAGAGGAATAAAGAGAAAGAACTTTGTTCCCAAACCTCCTCAGACTCCCAAGTCAGCCATCCAAACAAGCCACACACACTCAAACATAAGCATAAACACTCATGTCAAATCTTAGATGTGAGAGGAGGAAAGAGCAGAGGTCATATGTATGCAAAATGCTTCCCTCTTTTGCTCATCACTTCAGAGTAATTTCTTCACCTGCTAGCTCAATGTCAGATTCTATGAGACCAAATCCAGAAGCAGCAGCCAGGGGACTGAGCATGTGATGTTTGGCAAAGCAATCATTACAGAGAAACCTCGCTTCTGAGAAAAAAACATGATGCCCTGAGGAGAATTTGACCTGCATATTTGTTCCTTCATGGCAAAAACGAATCATGATTCTATAGACTCACTGGCAGTAAAGAATTGACTACATGTTTTATTTTTGATCTCAATACAGGACAAATTCAGGCCTATGAATGGACTATGAAATAGTCTGTGATGATTAATCTTGAGTTCACCCTGAGATTGTAAAGGAGGTATTCCTGTGCAGGGAAACCTGGAGCGAGATCAAAATTCTGGATCCATTACCTACTAGTTCTGTGGCTTCAGATGAGTTACTAAGACTTTTCAAGCTCCAGCTTCCCTGCTTGTAAAGCAAGGAAAACACTAGAAACTCAACCTTAGGCTTGCTTGAGGATCTATCGAGGGAAGTGTATGCCTGTGTGTACCTGGGCATGGAAGGGCACACACACACAGCACACATATGTGCACTTACACTCATCTCTGCATGCACGCACCTAAGAGAATGGGCTTCCCTGCAGGTTCAGTGCTAAAGAATCTACCTGCAATGCAGGAGACACAGGTTCAATCCCTGGGTTGGTAAGACTTAGACAAGGGAGTAGCAACCCACTCCAGTATTCTTGCCTGGGAAATCCCATGGACGGAGCTGCCTGGTGGGCTACAGTCCGTGGGGTCCCAAAGAGTCGGACACGACAGCAGCTAAACAGCATGGGAGCACACTGTTAAGTGCTTTCCAAATCATAAACTGCCTTATGATCCAGCAATCCCACTGCTGGGCATACACACTGAGGAAACCAGAAGGGAAAGAGACACGTGTACCCCAATGTTCATCGCAGCACTGTTTATAATAGCCAGGACATGGAAGCAACCTAGATGTCCATCAGCAGATGAATGGATAAGAAAGCTGTGGTACATATACACAATGGAGTATTACTCAGCCATTAAAAAGAATACATTTGAATCAGTTCTAATGAGGTGGATGAAACTGGAGACTATTATACAGAGTGAAGTAAGCCAGAAGGAAAAACATAAATACAGTATACTAACGCATGTATATGGAATTTAGAAAGATGGTAACGATAACCCTGTGTACGAGACAGCAAAAGAGACACTGATGTATAGAACAGTCTTATGGACTCTGTGGGAGAGGGTGGGAAGATTTGGGAGAATGTCATTGAAACATGTGAAATGTCATGTATGAAACGAGATGCCAGTCCAGGTTCAGTGCACGATGCTGGATGCTTGGGGCTGGTGTGCTGGGAAGGCCCAGGGGGATGGTATGGGGAGGTTGGGAGGGAGGAGGGTTCAGGATGGGGAGCATGTGATTTAAAAAAAAAAAAAAAAAATATTGAGGAAAAAAAAAAAAAAGCTTAAAAAAAAAAAAAAACATAATACAATTAAGTTACAAATGAATCAAAAATTGTTCTAAGAAAAAGGGAGAAGGAAGCTTTTCTTAGAAGCAAGCAGTGGGCATTTAGTGAATGCAAGGCCCTAAAACAGTGAAAGGAATACTAAGGTGCCATGTTCATGCTTCTACTTAAGGCAGTCGGCACCTGGAAGGAAGATAAGCCTTGAATCAACTAGGAAACAAGTTAAATGATGCTAGTATAATATTGAAAGAGAGGAAATACTAGTGTTTGTTTTCTATGACCTCTATACAACCTCATCACTGATTTATCTCACCAGACATAGGATTCATATAGTGTGTTTTCTGTTGCTGCATAATAGGTTACCGCAAACTTAGTGGCTTACAACAACTCATTTATTATCTCACTGTAGGTTAGAGTCTGGGCATAGCATGGCTGGGTTTTCTGCTCAGAGTCTCACTGAGCTGATATCATGTAAGTTAGGACTGTGGTTCTCATCTGGGGCTTGAAGTGCTCTTCCAGGCTCTCTGGCTGTTGGCAGAATTCAGTTCCTTGGGGTTGTAGGACTTAGAGCCCCGTTTTTCCTGTTTGTTGTTGGCTGGGGACTGCTCTAAGCTTTTGGAGACGGTGCCTAGTTCCTTGCCATGCAGCTGCCATAGGCAGTTCACATGGATGTGTGCTCTTTTCTAGGCCAGCCAGTGGGTATCACTCTGCCTTTTTCTTCTGTGACTAGCTAGAGAAAGCAATAAATTAAAAAAAAAAAAAAAAAACAAATCATAAACTAACTTAAAAATATAATTTAGGTTGCTAATTTGCTATTGCACATAAGAGGAAAAAATGTTAATGAAAGAGCAGAATTATAACTGTAGTTAATACTCATGAAGTTTTTCTCTATAATAGTAACTAGCCCAAAACATATTAAGCTCACAAAATGTATCCTGTTGGCTGTATCTTGAACAGAAGTTTATAAATATAATATCCAATATACTAGATTACATCTGACTGCATGTTTTCCTTAGATATCTTTCCTGGTTTGGGCATTTAAAGATTGGATATATGACCTAAAATACTTGCTTCCTTAATAGCAACCAAGAAAGATGGGGTTGATATTCATTATTGGTCACAAAATGTCTTTTATATTCTTTCTACAAGCTCAGTATTGTTCTCAACACAGAGGAACACAGCAGCAAATGGGATCTGCAAAGATTCCTGCCCTCATGGGGCTTACTAACCTGGAAAGAAAATGCATTGTAAGAATTTTCACATCTTTTAGGGGCCTCCAAACTGGAGCCATTCCTCTATCTTTAAGTTTAATGCACAAACGCTAACCATTCAGAATGGCAAATGAAAATTGCCAAATATGTGTGTGTGTTACATGTGCATTAAAGGCTATGACTGGAGATTGAATTTAAGCTCCTTAATCTGAACAATTAAGACATTCATCGTATGCATAACTGACAAATGACATCCATAGAATGTGTTTTGTTGTTGTTCAGTCACTAAGTCGTGTCCAACTCTTTGAGACCCCATGGACTGCAGCACACCAGACTTCCCTGTCCTCCACTGTCTCATGGAGTTTGCTTGAACTCATGTCCATTGAGTCAGCGATGCCATCCAACCGCCTCATCCTCTGCTGTCCCCTTCTCCATGTGCCGTCAGTCTTTCCCAGCATCAAGGTCTCTTCCAATGAAGGACTTTTCCAGTGAGCCGGCTCTTCACATCAGGTGGCCAAAGTATTGGAGCTTCAGCTTCAGCATCAGTCCTTCCAATGAGTATCCAGGTTTCATTTCTTTAGGATTGACTGGTTTGATCTCCTTGCAGTTCAAGGGACTCTCAAGAGTCTTCCCCAGCATCACAATTTGAAAGCATTAATTCTTTGGTGCTCAGCCTTCTTTATGGTCCAACTCTCACATCTCACATGACTACTGGTAAAATCATAGCTTTGACTATACAGACCTTTGTCAGCAAAGTGATGTCTCTGCTATTTAATATGTTGTATAGGTTTGTCATAGTTTTCCTTCCAAGGAACAAAGGTCTTTTAATTTCGTGGCTGCAGTCATGTGTAAGCAGCTCTCACAGATCAAAAATAAAAAGACAGACATCCAATAGAAATGTGAACATGATTTAAACAGGCACTTCATAAAATGACTAATAATTTTGTAAAGGAACTTGACCTCACTAATCATTAGGGAAATTTAAATAAAAACCACAATGATATATTACTGTGTAGCCATTAGAGTGGCTAAAATGAAAAGACTGACAATGTGCTGGTGAGGGTGCAGAGAAACTTGAACCCTCTTGGGTTGCTAGGGAAGAGTCTAAGTAGGTAGAAACCCTTCGGCAAATTATTTAGAACACAGCTACAGAATCGCATATTATTCTTCCCTGTGAAGACTCCCCAAGCATAGATATTTTACAACAAAATTCAGAGTTATAATATTTGTTTTACCCTTTAACTGGAAGCCTCTGAAACATAAATAGTCTAATGGATATCTCAATTGGGATATATTCATTCACTAGAATAGTATAAACATGAAGTATAAAGAATAGTATAAACTGACAAAATGTATATAACATGGAGGAAGACTGACCAGAAGCAGCCAGACACAGAAATTTACCGCAAGGCATCCTGTTATATACAGAGTGTGAAACATATAAATTACTTGTAGATAGAAGTCAGGAAAGTGTTACCTTTGGAAAGCAGAGGAAGGGAGGGGTCGGGAGAGGGACTTCTGAATAAAAGTGATGATCTAGTAGTATTTCTTCAATCAGTGGTCATAAAGCAGCTCTATCCTCTGTGGGAATACTTACCCTGCTGTTCACTCTATATGTATTTATATTTTAATAAAAACTTATCTTCACAATGATCAGTGTATTTACCCCCTTGCATTTCCTGGTTCTTCCTCTGTTTTCCAAGATTTCTCATGGAATTCTATCTCTATAAAATAGTTTGAAAGCTTCTCCAGAGCAGAGTTCTTGCTTTTTCTTTCTTTCCTTTTTTTTTTTTTTTTTAGATCTCCCTTAAATCTTTTTGGACTGAAATAATGAGTGAATTAAAATGATTGTTAAGGAATTCTCATTTTTATATGCCAGAGAACAGTACAATGCCTGGAACTCAGGACGGAGATAATGAGCACTTGCTCTGTCAATGAAGGGTGGATCCACATTTCTAAACTGTGTTAACATGTCTTTTTAGTATCTACACTGGTATCTGAGGCTGGGAATTCAAGCTCATTTAAAATGATTTTCCAATGAGCACGACCTCCCCGTACAGTTTTCAGTTTATGAGTGTCTGGACCTTTATTGAGTCTCTGTTGAAGTCAGTTATCCATTAAGGATGCTTTATTTACTTTAAATATGTGAAAAATGGTTTCATTCCTCAGGGGATTATTAATTACTGGTTTACTAATTACTCTGGAACAGTAATTTTTTTTTTCCTTAAAAAGAAGCCTAGGCAGTTGTTTGAATGAATTCTTATTTAAGTGAGTAATTAGTTAGGTCAAAATAATTGATTAAATTAAGAAATTCTTTAATAGACATTATTGAGGTGTCAGTTTGATTTTGCCACTGGTGATGTGTAACAAAGTCATTGTGTGATTAGTAATAACCTGTCACTCCTGAGGGGATTCGTTTTAAAACAAAAGGGAAATCGCTTGTGAGGCTTGTGGGGAACTCCAGTACATATAAGTTACAAAATATTTTGCATTTTGTCTTTAAACTTCACTGTCAAAACTCAAAAGATATAGGCTATACAGAAAGTGTGTGTGTGTGTGTGTGTGTGTGTACATATATATGCTATGCTATGCTAAGTCACTTCAGTTGTGTCTGACTCTGCGCTACCCCATAGACGGCAGCCCACCAGGCTCCCCCGTCCCTGGGATCCTCCAGGCAAGAACACTGGAGTGGGTTGCCATTTCCTTCTCTAATGCATGAAAGTGAAAAGTGAAAGTGAAGTCGCTCAGCCGTGTCGGACTCTTAGCGACCCCATGGATTGCAGCCTACCAGGCTCCTCTGTCCATGGAATTTTCCAAGCAAGAGTACTGGAGTGGGGTGCCATTGCCTTCTCTGGTACATACATATATATATGTATATATATATCCTGGAAATCTATACATTTATTTTAATTTTTAAAAATTTATTTTATATTTATTATTTGGTTGTATCAGTTCTTAGTTTCAGCACACATGCTTAGTTGCCTCTTGGTATCTGGAATCTTAGTTTTGCTGCCAGGAATCAAACCCATGTCCCCTGCATTGCAAGGCAGATTCTTAAGCACTGAACCACCAGAGAAGTCCTCAGGAATATTTTTTGAGCCATGTTGCTGTCAAGACCAGGGCAGGAGTGGGCCCTTTGTCTAATATATAAGCATTTCCACACAGGTTCTTGTGAAGTTCACCCCATCTTCAAGACCCTTTGAAAAGATACTTCCTCTCTCATGCCTTCTCTAACCCTCACCTCTCAATTAAGTAGTTAGTGACTCTGTAAATTGAGTTTTTCTAACAGATGGTGCAAATCCTGAAACACTGTTCTCATCATAATGTAGATATCCAATGATAGCCCTTAACCTGCTCCAGTAATTGTTTCTGTAATCTAGAAGTCAGCTATTAAAGAGTGAATCAACAATGCATGGATGAGTTAATATTTAGGAGAGTCACATTCAATTGGGTCCTTGCTAAGAGCCCTTTTGCTGTTTCCTGATTGATGCGGTTTTTCTAATGATGACACAGATCACTGGTAAGTAATGCTAATTCTTCTCCCACTTTGCTCAGGATGCTCCTTAATCATTCTTCGAGGGCCAACCTAGAATAAAACCAGCAAAGGATTTTTAAGCTCCTGAGCTCCTGGATGCATAACGTTACTGTGCACCCAAGTCTATGTGTAACCGTCTCGTGAGACCCGGCATCATTACCTGCTGTAATGTAGGGCTCCATCCAGAGAGGGGTAATCACCAGTCGCAGTGGGCTCTGCGACTCCTGGTGGTAGGCACCCTGACGTTGGAACACATGTTCTAACTGGGGATGACTTGAACTGCCTGAGCTAGAAAGGGGTCGTGTATAATACCAGGTTTTATATTAAACAAAAATAAATTTTCTCCAACGCGAGTTTTCAGACAGGTTGTCCTAATATATTAACTTCTGTCTGTGTTTTGAATAGTCAATTTCACGGTGAAATGAGTTCTTAATAATATATTTACCACCTGGGAGAAATCTCCCAGCCATCTGGAAAGGAGAGGGGATTTAGTGCCTCCGAACGGAGATTGGATTTTTTTTGCACAGTTATTTATTTATTTTTATATCAGGTAGCGGGAAAGATGACCTGGTTCCCGGCTGGCGGCTGCAGTGGGTGGGGGGGAACCACAGAGGGCCGTGCGCATGCTCAGTGCCCGCAGGTCCAGGAAGGCGGGCTCTGCCTCCTGTGTCGGGAAGCTAGCCATTTAGGATGTCAAAAATCCTGAAGGAGGTCCCGGTGAGAAAGACAGAAATAGTAACAGTTAGTGTCCGGTCTTTTTTGTATTCTGCATTCCTATGGGGCAGCAGAAGGTGAACAATCAGAGCAGCGGGCTGTCTTCAAACCCTGACTCTTTGATTTTTTAGTTGCGTTACAAGTTAATAAATTCCCCTGGGTTTCCTTTTCTGCATCTTTAAAATAGACATAAGTATGTCTACCTTTCTGCATTGTTGTGGGGACTGGAGAAAGGGAAAGTGTTTAGTTCAATGGTTAATAAGAAAATATGGAACGTGGGAAAGAAAGTTAAAAATATATGATTGTCTGTATCTATATGTGTGTGCACACATACATACATACCTCAATGAAATATACAGTCAAAATGATCAGACAAAAGGTATTGAAAC
This sequence comes from Bos grunniens, assembly GCF_055505025.1. Classification (NCBI taxonomy): domain Eukaryota; kingdom Metazoa; phylum Chordata; class Mammalia; order Artiodactyla; family Bovidae; genus Bos; species Bos grunniens. Next base: position 16,038,227 of record NC_141193.1, read on the forward strand.
TGGATGGATAAAAAGGAGAGTCTTGAGTTGTTTGTTTATTTTTACAGATTGGTTTGCTTGTAATTTTTATGCTTTATTTCCTTTTTTAAAGCCTACATGTATATTCCAAGTAAAACCTGTTATTTGTGTAATGAATACATGCACACAAGCATACACAGGGAGGTTTAAGCTTTAAAAAGAGTTTTCCAGAATTAAAAAAAAATCCATTATTCATTCATTCACCAAATATGGACTGAGCGCCTACTGGGTACAAATACTGTTCTAGGTGCCTTGTGTATGTCTAAGAATAAAACAAATATTCTGCTTTCTTTGACTTTAGATTCTCAAAGTGGAAACAATCAAGGGGTAATCAATCCACAGTAATGTAATGAGTAAATGAATCTGGCTATAAGTTTTAAGGTGATAGAGGATAGAAAAGAAGCAGAAAAGGGTTAAGGACTGAAGTTTCAGGGCTGGAGCAGGTTGTAGTTTTAACAAGGTTGTTGGGGTAGGCATCACTTATAAGATGCCAGTAGAGCAAATATTTGGAGGAGATGAGGACGTGTGGACATCAGGGGAAAGACTAATACAGGTGAGGAATTAGCAGGAGGCGAGAGCCCTGAGGAGCATGCAGGGCTGGCTCAGTGAGGAGCAGGGTGGTCAGTGTCTGAAGCTAAGTGAACCCAAAGATGCTGTGGGAGTGAAGGTAATAAGATAACAGGAAGCTAGGAAGGGAGAGAGTTACAGGTCATTTTAAGGACATAGGCTTTTACTAGGAGAGATGACAGCCACTGCTGGGTTCTGCGCTGACCTTACATTTGAAAAGAATCATGCCTTTTTCAACTACAATGTTGAGACTAGATGTGGCTGTTGAGAAATCATCAGTTTGGGGATACATGTCCATGGTAGAGAATCATGATTTCCTGATGGACTGAGTCTGGTATTTGAGAGAAAGGAAGAAGCATGGAGGCATGTGTGATTGCAAGGCATTTAGCCTAGATCACTGGAAGAATGAACTTGCCATCAGTACAGATGGTGAGGCTGTGAGGGGATCCTGTTTGGGAGGTCCAGTCAGGAGATTCGTTTTGAAGATGCTGAGCTTAGTGTGTCTATTAGACAGAGGTGGAGGTGAAGAGTCTGCAATTGCATACTCATTAACATAGTTCAGATGTGAACCAGACACATAAGCTTGGACATTTTTAGCATATAGATGTTATTTAAAGCCATGATTGCAAATGAGATCCCCAAGAAAGTGAATAGGAATGGAGAAAAGAGCTTTCACTTGAGCCCTCTGAGCCTCAGTATGAAGAAGATTGTAGAGGAACAACCAAGAACGTGGGCGCCATGTGAAGCAGATGTATCACAGAGGGTGGAGTGATTAAATGCTGCTACTAGGTCTCATTAGATGAGGCTGAGGAGTGACTGCTAGATTTGGAGGGAGGGTGTTCAACATTCAGGTGAGTTCAGGTGAGAGCAGAAAGATAATTTAAGAGGCAATATGAAGAGATTAATAGAAAACAGACTGTTTTTGAGGCATTTTTTTCCTGTGGGGGGAGCAAAGAAATGACAGGAGAAGTAAGGTCAAATAAGAGGCTTTTGTTTTTTTTAAATGAAGTGCACAACAATATATTTATGTGTTGATGAAAATGATCCAGAAGGGAGAATAAAGACGACCTGTAGGAGAGAGTGTGGAGAATGGATGAATGATGACTTTGAGTCCAATCCCAAAGAAAGGCAATGCCAAAGAATGCCTAAACTACCACACAATTGCACTCATCTCACACGGTAGTAAAGTAATGCTCAAAATTCTCCAAGCCAGGCTTCAGCCAATACGTGAACTGTGAAATTCCAGATGTTCAAGCTGGTTTTAGAAAAGGCAGAGGAACTAGAGATCAAATTGCCAATATCTGATGGATCATCGAAAAAGCAAGAGAGTTCCAGAAAAACATCTATTTCTGCTTTATTGACTATGCCAAAGCCTTTGACTGCGTGGATCAAAATAAACTGTGGAAAATTCTGAAAGGGATGGGAATACCAGACCACCTGACTTGCCTCTTGAGAAACCTGTATGCAGGTCAGGAAGCAACAGTAAGAATTGGACATGGAACAGCAGTGTGGTTCCAAATAGGAGAAGGAGTTCGTCAAGGCTGTATATTGTCACCCTGCTTATTTAACTTATATGCAGAGTACATCATGAGAAACGCTGGGTTGGAGGAAGCATAAGCTGGAATCAAGACTGCTGGGAAAAATATCAATAACCTCAGATATGCACATGATACCGCCCTTATGGCAGAAAGTGAAGAATTAAAGAGCCTCTTGATGAAAGTGAAAGAGGAGAGTTAAAAAGTTAGCTTAAAGCTCAACATTCAGAAAACAAAGATCATGGCATCTGGTCCCATCACTTCATGGCAAATAGATGGGGAAACAGTGGAAACAGTGGCAGACTTTATTTTTGGGGGCTCCAAAATCACTGCAGATGGTGATTGCAGCCATGAAATTAAAAGACACTTACTCCTTAGAAGGAAAGTTATGACCAACCTAGATAGCATATTCAAAAGCAGAGTCATTACTTTGCCAACAAAAGTTCGTCTAGTCAAGGCTATGGTTTTTCCTGTGGTCATGTATGGATGTAAGAGTTGAACTATAAAGAAAGCAGAGTGCCAAAGAATTGATACTTTTGAACTGTGGTGTTGGAGAAGACACTTGAGAGTCCCTTGGACTGCAAGGAGATCCAACCAGTCCATCCTAAAGGAGATCAGTCCTGGGTGTTCATTGGTAGGACTGATGTTGAGCTGAAACTCCAATACTTTGGCCACCTCATGCGAAGAGCTGACTCGTTTGAAGAGACCCTGATGCTGGGAAAGATTGAGGGCAGGAGGAGAAGGGGACGACAGAGGATGAGATGGCTGGATGGCATCACTGACTCGATGGACGTGAGTCTGAGTGAACTCCGGGAGTTGGTGATGGACAGGCAGGCCTGGCATGCTGTGGTTCATGGGATCGCAAAGAGTCGGACATGACTGAGTGACTGAACTGAACTGAAGCCCTCTATATCTGCAGGTTCCGAATCCATGGATTCAACCAAGATCATGTTGAAAATATTCAGGAAAAAGTCCAGAAAGTTTGAATAAGCACAACCTGGATTTGTCCCACACTAGCAACAATTAACATTGTATTTACAACTATTATACAGTATTTACATTGTTTTAGGCATTACAAATAATCTAGAGATGATTTAAAATATATGGGAGGACGTGCATATGTTATATGAAAATGTTGCACCATTTTACAGAAGAGGCTTCAGCATCCTTGGATTTCAGTATCCATGGGGGGATCCTGGAACCTGGCTGTCTTGGATACTGAAGGATGATTGTCCGTTAGTTGGAGTGGGTCCGGTGCTCACTGTGGGTGTGGATACTGGTAGGTGGATGAGAGATGGCTGGTCTAACAGGTACTCTTCTGAACAGTTTACTTTTCTCAATGATTTAGGAAGTGAGGTCTTGAGAAAAATCTGAGGATAAAGAAGAGAGAACTTGTGAGATGATCTTCGTAGGGAGTTGGACACTGAATAAACCAGTGGGATGCTAAGGTTGTCCAGTAATCCAAGCCCACTTGAGGCTTTTGATGATTAACTTAAACTGAGGATATTCAATTTATGGTCAGTTAAATAAGTCAAGGACAAGTTTTTGAGACATTTTATGGGTCATGAACTGTTCTTGGCTCTGGAGACACAAAATGAGCAGGATGTAGTCCCTCCCCTCAAAGAACTCACAGTCCTGCAACAAGAGAGACAGAAATATGAAATCAGAGACTCTAACAAATTGTGATAATTCTGTAATTGAGTTATACTCATTGATTTGGGAATTACTGCCAAGTGCTGTTGCCAAATATAGTGGCACAGCAAGCTGGCGGGGTAGTTCACATCAGAATCAGAATGTGATTCTGCATAAATACCTTCCTTTATTCAATAAACATTTATTAAGGGTCGAGCACTGTGCTAGGTGGTCATGCCACCATAGCAAATAAGAATTTCTGCGCTCAAAGAGCTTGCCAGCTAAAGCAGTGATTTCCAATCTTAGCTACACTTTCGAATCACCTGGGTGTTTTTAAAAAACCCGGTATCCAGACTGTGCCGCATAATAATAAGTCAAATATTTATAGTTCCCCAGCATTTCCAACATGTAGTCAAGGAAAAGGACTATTGATCTCGGGGGGAAAGGTGAAAAGGAACACAGAAAATGGAAACGCAGGTGTGAAAAATGCTGTAAGGCATGGAAGCATGTGGTACTAGGGGTCACCACCTCAGGAGGGAGAGCCCTGGAGCTGCGTAAAGAGTGAGGGAGCATGAGTTTGTAAAGTGGAGGAGGGAAGGGCATTCCTGCTGAAGGGGCAGAAGTGGTGAAGCCCCCAGGGATGAAAAAACAGGCCCCCTTCAGAAGTCTGTGAGTGGCTCAGTAAGTTCAGAGCAGGGCGTGAAGTTGGAGAAAAAGTGGGCAGAGAGGCTTAGTGCCCAGCAGGCAGGAGCCACCCTGGAAAGGGCAAGTTCCACATTTGTTGCAACGTTACTGTAGGGTCCCCATTCAAAGACGGCCGGGGAAGCCCATTGGTCATACAAAATTGGGTCATTGAATATGTTGAGCAAAGAAGAACCATACTCCTTGGAGATTCTAGGAGGATCAGAAGTTAGGAAACGGCACTTCACAGAGCTCTGGTGGCTAGGGTTCATCCCAAGCTGATTTGGGACAGGGACTGGTAAGATTCCCTCCACCAGTTGCATTGCTCGAACAGTCAGTGGTCTTCTCTTCGGAACACATGCATGGTCTGTTTTGCAGCCTTATTTTGGGACACTAAGGATCTGAAGGAGTGGATATGAGAACACCTTGACCTCAGGTAGCTTGTGTGGTGCGTCAGTGTTTAGGAGAGGTCGTTCGTTTTGCCAGTTGCAGTACAGTTCTGCAAGCTGTGGTTTCTGTTTCATTTCTTGTACTTTACTGTGTTAAGAAAATGCAGCATACAAGTAGGGCATGGAGAATCAAGAGTCTGCCATAAAATAGTGTCAGCAAACCCACTGAGCCCTGGAGGTGCCCTAACATGAACACTATCTACTGGGCATGTTCCACACATCTGGGAGAAAGGGAAAATAATTTACAGAGAACTTTTTGCTCAAAGACACTGTAAAAGAAGCACATTGATCCCCTGTATCAACCGCTGAGGATGGAAATTTGCATATGTTTTTATGCAAACACTATTAAAATTAATATCGTTTACAATTTTTCCAAATATATAGAAAAAAGGATGAATAACAAAACACAAAAATGTGTACTAACTACCCATTTTTCTGACATCATAGCATTTTTACCTCAGATCTCTTTGTTAGAAAAATAAAACATTACAGTCACACCAAATAACCCTGTTTATTCTACTTCAATTCCATTTTCCTAACTTCTTTTCTTTCTCCCCAGAGGTACCCATAATTACAAATTTAGGGAAATTTTTTCCTAGTTTCATATGTGTAAATAAAAGATTATGTTGTTCTCCATGATTTTTAAATTTTATAAATAATCTTAATCTGATGGTATTCTTATAGTTATTTGTCTTGCCTATATGAATTTGTTTCTGAGATTTGATCTTTTTCATTTTGATTAATATATACATATATAAGTAACCATATATATGATATGTATGAAATGTGTTAGTTACTCAGTTTGTCTGACTCTTTGCGAACCCATGTACTGTAGACCACAGGCTCCTCTGTCCATAGAGTTCTCCATGCAAGAATACGAGAGTGGGTAGCCATACCCTTCTCCAGGGGATCTTCCTGATGCAGGGACTGAACCCAAGCCTCCTGCCTTGCAGGTGGATTCTTTATCATCTGAGCCACAAGGGAAGCCCCAGTACAACCACACATATGAAATGTAAAACCATATACATGATATAAATGAAATATACATTTAATTCTTCTTAATTGTAATATAGTCTCCACTTCATAAATACAACACTATTTCAGCTCTGTTGTTTTTTCCAATTATAACAAACAATGCTGCAATAAACAATTGTGTATATACTCCTTGCTGCTGCTGCTGCTGCTAAGTCGCTTCAGTCGTGTCCGACTCTGTGCGACTCCATAGACGGCAGCCCACCAGGCTCCCCCATCCCTGGGATTCTCTAGGCAAGAACACTGGAGTGGGTTGCCATTTCCTTCTCCAATGCATGAAAGTGAAAACTGAAAGTGAAGTCGCTCAGTCGTGTCCGACTCCCAGTGACCCCATGGACTACAGCCTACCAGGCTCCTCCATCCATTGGATTTTCCAGGCAAGAGTACTGGAGTGGGGTGCCATTGCCTACTCCTTGGGCACACATAAAAGAGAATTACTGGTATGGATAAGCATACCTTCAAAATTTCTCAGTTAAGTTCAGTTCAATCACTCAGTCGTGTCCGACTCTTTGCGACCCCATGAATCGCAGCATGCCAGACCTCTCTGTCCATCACCAACTCCCGGAGTTCACCCAGACTCATGTCCATAGAGTCAGTGATGCCATCCAGCCATCTCATCCTCTGTCGTCCCCTTCTCCTCCTGCCCCCAATCCCTCCCAGCATCAGAGTCTTTTCCAATGAGTCAACTCTTCGCATGAGGTGGCCAAAGTACTGGAGTTTCAGCTTTAGCATCATTCCTTCCAAAGAAATCCCAGGGCTGATCTAATGGACTGGAATGGACTGGTTGGATCTCCTTGCAGTCCAAGGGACTCCCAAGAGTCTTCTCCAACACCACAGTTCAAAAGCATCAATTCTTCGGCGCTCAGCCTTCTTCACAGTCCAACTCTCACATCCATACATGACCACAGGAAAAACCATAGCCTTGACTAGATGAAACTTTGTTGGCAAAGTAATGTCTCTGCTTTTGAATATGCTATCTAGGTTGGTCATAACTTTCCTTCCAAGGAGTAAGCGTCTTTTAATTTCATGGCTGCAGTCACCATCTGCAGTGATTTTGGAGCCCAAAAAATAAAGTCTGACACTGTTTCCACTGTTTCCCCATCTATTTCCCATGAAATGATGGGACCGGATGCCATGATCTTCGTTTTCTGAATGTTGAGCTTTAAGCCAACTTTTTCACTCTCCTCTTTCACTTTCATCAAGAGGCTTTTTAGTTCCTCTTCACTTTCTGCCATAAGGGTGGTGTCATCTGCATATCTGAGGTTATTGATATTTTTCCTGGCAATCTTGATTCCAGCTTGTGCTTCTTCCAGCTCAGCGTTTCTCATGATGTACTCTGCACCTAAGTTAAATAAGCAGGGTGACAATATACAGCCTTGACGTACTCCTTTTCCTATTTGGAACCAGTCTGTTGTTACCTGTCCAGTTCTAACTGTTGCTTCCTGACCTGCATACAAATTTCTCAAGAGGCAGGTCAGGTGGTCTGATATTCCCATCTCTTTCAGAATTTTCCACACTTTATTGAGATGCACACAGTCAAAGGCTTTGGCATAGTCAATAAAGCAGAAATAAATGTTTTTCTGGAACTCTCTTGCTTTTTCCATGACCCAACGGATATTGGCAATTTGATCTCTGGTTCCTCTGCCTTTTCTAAAACCAGCTTGAACATCAGGAAGTTCACGGTTCACATATTGCTAAAGTCTGGCTTGGAGAATTTTGAGCATTACTTTACTAGCGTGTGAGATGAGTGCAATTGTGAGGTAGTGTGAGCATTCTTTGGCATTGCTTTTCTTTGGGATTGGAATGAAAACTGATCTTTTCCAGTCCTGTGGGCACTGCTGAGTTTTCCAAATTTGCTGGCATATTGAGTGCAGCACTTTCAAAGCATCATCTTTCAGGATTTGAAATAGCTCAACTGGAATTCCATCACCTCCACTAGCTTTGTTCGTAGTGATGCTTTCTAAGGCCCACTTGACTTCACATTCTAGGATGTCTGGCTCTAGGTCAGTGATCACACCATTGTGATTATCTGGGTCATGAAGATCTTTTTTGTATAGTTCTTCTGTGTATTCTTACCATCTCTTCTTAATATCTTCTGCTTCTGTTAGGTCCATACCATTTCTGTCCTTTATCGAGCCCATCTTTGCATGAAATGTTCCCTTGGTATCTCTAATTTTCTTGAAGAGATCTCTAGTCTTTCCCATTCTGTTGTTTTCCTCTATTTCTTTGCATTGATCACTGAAGAAGGCTTTCTTATCTCTTCTCGCTATTCTTTGGAACTCTGCATTCAGATGCTTATATCTTTCTTTTTCTCCTTTGCTTTTCGCCTCTCTTCTCTTCATAGCTATTTGTAAGGCCTCTGCAGACAGCCATTTTGCTTTTTTGCATTTCTTTTCCATGGGGATGGTCTTGATCCCTGTCTTCTGTACAATGTCACAAACCTCATTCCATAGTTCATCAGGCACTCTATCAGATCTAGGCCCTTAAATCTATTTCTCACTTCCACTGTATAATCATAAGGGATTTGATTTAGGTCATACCTGAATGATCTAGTGGTTTTCCCTACTTTCTTCAATTTCAGTCTGAATTTGGCAATAAGGAGTTCATGATCTGAGCCACAGTCAGCTCCTGGTCTTGTTTTTGCTGACTGTATAGAGCTTCTCCATCTTTGGCTGCAAAGAATATAATCAATCTGATTTCAGTGTTGACCATCTGGTGATGTCCATGTATAGAGTCTTCTCTTGTGTTGTTGGAAGAGGGTGTTTGTTATGACCAGTGCATTTTCTTGGTAAAACTCTATTAGTCTTTGCCCTGATTCATTCCGTATTCCAAGGCCAAATTTGCCTGTTACTCCAGGTGTTTCTTGACTTCCAACTTTTACATTCCAGTCCCCTATAATAAAAAGGAGATCTTTTTGGGGTGTTAGTTCTAAAAGGTCTTATAGGTCTTCATAGAACCATTCAACTTCAGCTTCTTCAGCGTTACTGGTTGGATTGGATTACTTGTGAGACTTGGATTACTGTGATATTGAGTGGTTTGCCTTGGAAATGAACAGAGATCATTCTGTTGTTTTTGAGATTGCATCCAAGTACTGCATTTCGGACTCTTTTGTTGACCATGATGGCTACTCCATTTCTTCTGAGGGATTCCTGCCCGCAGTAGTAGATATAATGGTCATCTGAGTTATTCACCCATTCCAGTCCATTTCAGTTTGCTGATTCCTAGAATGTCGACATTCACTCTTGCCATCTCTTGTTTGACCACTTCCAATTTGCCTTGATTCATGGACCTGACATTCCAGGTTCCTATGCAATATTGCTCTTTACAGCATCGGACCTTGCTTCTATCACCAGTCACATCCACAGCTGGGTATTGTTTTTGATTTGGCTCCATCCCTTCAACTTTCTGGAGTTATTTCTCCACTGATCTCCAGTAGCATATTGGGCACCTACTGACCTGGGGAATTCCTCTTTCAGTATCCTATCATTTTGCCTTTTCGTACTGTTCATGGGGTTCTCAAGGCAAGAATACTGAAGTGGTTTGCTGTTCCCTTCTCCAGTGGACCACATTCTGTCAGATCTCTCCACCATGACCCGCCCATCTTGGGTTGCCTCACAGGCATGGCTTAGTTTCATTGCGTTACACAAGGCTGTGGTCCTAGTGTGATTAGATTGACTAGTTTTCTGTGAGTATGGTTTCAGTGTGTCTGCCCTCTGATGCCCTCTTGCAACACCTACCGTCTTACTTGGGTTTCTCTTACCTTGGACGTGGGGTAACATTTCTAGATATTGCCAAATTGCTTGATAAAATGGTTTTACCAGTGTATCATTCTCCCTAGGATGTATGAGAGTAGGAAATTTTTTGAATGTATACTGATATCTCAGTGGTGTTTTTAATTTGTGTTTTCCTGATTACTAGTGTTATTGAGCATCACTTAAAATATTTATTGACCAAACCTCAAATAGCCAAAGCGATCTTGAGAAAGAAGAATGGAACTGGAGGAATCAACCTACCTGACTTCAGGCTCTACTACAAAGCCACAGTTATCAAGACAGTATGGTACTGGCACAAAGACAGAAATATAGATCAATGGAACAAAATAGAAAGCCCAGAGATAAATCCACGCACCTATGGACACCTTATCTTTGACAAAGGAGGCAAGAATATACAATGGATTAAAGACAATCTCTTTAACAAGTGGTGCTGGGAAATCTGGTCAACCACTTGTAAAAGAATGAAACTAGACCACTTTCTAACACCATACACAAAAATAAACTCAAAATGGATTAAAGATCTCAACGTAAGACCAGAAACTATAAAACTCCTAGAGGAGAACATAGGCAAAACACTCTCTGACATACATCACAGCAGGATCCTCTATGACCCACCTCCCAGAATATTGGAAATAAAAGCAAAAATAAACAAATGGGGCCTAATTAACCTTAAAAGCTTCTGCACATCAAAGGAAACTATTAGCAAGGTGAAAAGACAGCCTTCAGAATGGGAGAAAATAATAGCAAATGAAGCAACTGACAAACAACTAATCTCAAAAATATACAAGCAACTCCTACAGCTCAACTCCAGAAAAATAAATGACCCAATCAAAAAATGGGCCAAAGAACTAAATAGACATTTCTCCAAAGAAGACATACAGATGGCTAACAAACACATGAAAAGATGCTCAACATCACTCATTATCAGAGAAATGCAAATCAAAACCACTATGAGGTACCATTTCACACCAGTCAGAATGGCTGCGATCCAAAAGTCTACAAATAATAAATGCTGGAGAGGGTGTGGAGAAAAGGGAACCCTCTTACACTGTTGGTGGGAATGCAAACTAGTACAGCCACTAGGGAGAACAGTGTGGAGATTCCTTAAAAAACTGGAAATAGAACTGCCTTATGATCCAGCAATCCCACTGCTAGGCATACACACTGAGGAAACCAGAAGGGAAAGAGACACGTGTACCCCAATGTTCATCACAGCACTGTTTATAATAGCCAGGACATGGAAGCAACCTAGATGTCCACCAGCAGATGAATGGATAAGAAAGCTGTGGTACATGTACACAATGGAGTATTACTCAGCCATTAAAAAGACTACATTTGAATCAGTTCTAATGAGGTAGATGAAACTGGAGCCTATTATACAGAGTGAAGTAAGCCAGAAGGAAAAACATCAATACAGTATACTAACGGATATATATGGAATTTAGAAAGATGGTAACAATAACCCTGTGTACGAGACAGCAAAAGAGACACTGATGTATAGAACAGTCTTATGGACTCTGTGGGAGAGGGAGAGGGTGGGAAGATTTGGGAGAATGACATTGAAACATGTAAAATATCATGTAAGAAACGAGTTGCCAGTCCAGGTTCGATGCACAATACTGGATGCTTGGGGCTAGTGCACTGGGACGACCCAGAGAGATGGTATGGGGAGGGAGGAGGGAGGAGGGTTCAGGATGGGGAACACATGTATACCTGTGGTGGATTCATTTTGATATTTGGCAAAACTAATACAATTATGTAAATTTTAAAAATAAAATAAAATTAAAAAAATTTTTTTATTGACCATCTGATTTTCCTCTATCTGAACTACTCATTTTTCCTATTGCTTTTTTTTCCTTTATCATATTTTGGATACTAATTCTTTTATATTTGTGTACATTGCAATTGCAAAATGTCTTTCCCAGTCTGTGACTTGTGTTACCACTTTACTTCTATTTGTGGTGGGGTGGGGTAGAAAAGGGTTTTTTGGTTTTGTTTTGACTAAGTAAAATTATATTTTTCTTTATGTGTATGTGTGCATGTGTATTTGCATAAAAAATCATTTCCTACCAGATGCACATAAGAATACTTATATTTGTATTCTAGCTTATATTTCTAATCTAAAAATGACAGGCTTTGCTTTTCATATTTAGCTCTTTTATCTGTCTGCAATTGATTTTTGTATATGGTTGAGAAAAGGGTCCAGCATATTTATTGATTTCCCAAGAACCTGCAATGTCATTTCTTTCCTAAACCCAATCTCCATTATAATGTGGTCTGTTTGGTGCTTATATCCTGTTCAGCTGGTCCATTTATTTATTCTTAGAACCCATACCACAATGTCTTAATTATTGCAGCTTTAAAATACATCTCGCTATCTGATAGAATTGAGTCTTCCCATCTTGCTTTTCAAATTCATCTTAGTTATTCCTGACCCTTTGTTCATCTTCCTAAAATTAACATCTAGTACTGTGTAAAACTCGTGGGATTTAGACTGGCATTGTATGAAATGAAATTTGTGGAATAACTTGGTGTGAATTGACATATTTATGATGTTGAGTTTTTCCCCCCATGGACATACAATGTGCTTCCATTTCCTCAGGTCTCATTTTTTGGTTTCTGGTAAAATATTATTAAGTACTTATGTAATTACGTAAGTCTCTTACATATGTTTTATACAGGAATTCCCACAAACCTTATTTTGTTGCCATTATAAATAGTGCCTTCCCTAATTAATTTTTTATGTGCATGCAGTCTGTGTTCGAAAATTTAATTAATATTTCTATATTGATCCTAGATTCAGCAAGTTTTCTAAACTTGCATATTAATCCTAATTAATCTTTTGATTTACTTGGATTTTCTTCACAGATAATCATATCATTAGAAAGCATTACAATGCACTTCATTCTCTTCTTTCCTAATTCTTAGATTTTTAATCTCTTTGTACAGTCTGTCTGTGACTCTGAATTCCAGAGGTCCAACCCATCCTGAAGTGAAGGGGTTTACTTGAGATCATAGACAGCAAGGGAGTAGGGGAAGTCATTAGAGGCTGGCTACTACACAAAGGAAATGTCCATTATATATTAGAATCATGTTTCATGAATGAACAAAACATTTTTTCTCTCTCTTCTTTATTTTCTCCTTTTGAAGCAAATTTTGCTGAGTATCATATAAACCTATTGTGTCATTGAGTGGAAATTTGTTTATGGGTTCTAAATTTCAGATACAAAGTTGGTGTAACAATACAAAGTAACTTGATTGTACATGTATTTTCTTAATTTCATCTAAATCCCCTTTCTTAGTACAGACCTCGTTTTTATCTGTCCATTGGATTCTGGCTAAAGAAATAATTTTTTTCTTTCATCTTTATTGTTTAAATTATGAAAGTATGATAATATTTACAAGAGACTTGGAAAATACAGAACAAAGTTACATATAGTTCCACTATACATTAAAATTTTTTTAAGTAGATAAATTAAGATTTTTCATTGGAGTTTCAATATTAAACTCTCAAAATTTAATAGAATGAATATACAGAAAAGTAGAAGGATAGAGTAGGCTTGAAAAGCACTGTGACCAGTTCAACATAATTAAGATATATACAATTTTCATACACCAGTAGGATACAAATTCTACTCAAGTTCCCATAAGCTAGGAGACACTGGAACATATCCAGGAACATAAAACCAGGTGCAAAAACTAAATAATTTGATAGCTGTATATAAAGATAGGGAATCCCCCATGTGGTCGTAATAGTCAAGTTGAGGCGTCCTTTACTGTTCTTATTAAATAGTTGAGCCCTTTTCTTCTCCACTAATAAGATGAACCTATGGCCATTTGGAATCCTTCTCTACGTGAAAGTCTCTTTCCTGACTTTGCGATGGTATCAGTGGTAATCTGGCCATCAGCTGCCTGAGTGGCCCTGAGGAAGGTCACAGCAATATTGTCACAGAGAATGCATGCCTCCCAGGAAACATTGATGCCTCATATCAGCCTCCGCTCCCATGTTTCCTGAAGAGTTTTGCTTCCCTCTGACCTTGGATAGTACTATTACTATGCATGCTCACTTTGACAATACTATTAATAACTAACATTTAGGCTACCTTTACATTTGACAAAGAGCTCTCATATGTGGCATTGCCCTTGGTTCTCATCCGGGCTCTGGAAGGCATCACACTGGCCTTAAGTCACACTTGTAGAAATATCAGAACCAGAACTAGAACTCCGATCTTCTCCCTTGAGTCTTTGCTCTTTTAATTGCATCATAACACACTGTGAAGTGCCAACACTGTTTTCTTATTCATAAATTAAAGTCTGTTGTCTAAGTCACTTGACTTACTCTACTTTTCAATGTTTCCAGGAAAGGGTATCTCTCAAGTAATTTCTTGCCAAATAACTGACGTTTCTTGTACAAGCTGTTTCACTGTTTAGAAAACTTAAGCTTTCTCATCTGTAAAATAGCTGTACAATCATTTCTCCTAATAATAATTGTTACATGAAACTAAATGAACTCAATGTAGTTAAGATTTTAAGCATAGTTATTTTGGCTTCCAATGGCATATTTCAAACAAAGCCCAGTGCTAGACAAACTAAGAGTGTAGAGGGAGATGGAGATCTCTGATGGAGACCTCTACCCAGGAAAGATCGTAAGTTAAGCAGTTTTTCCTAGTATGTTTTTTATCAGGTAGTTTTTCGGTCCTTTAAGCACTATGGCACTTCCCTGAAAAATTCCCACTGACAAAAAATATTGCATAGGATTTCAGGGGCAATTGTAGATTAGCTAAAACTCATCTTTGGATGCCCGTGACATCCTCTGATTTTGAGGCCTGTGGCCTGCTCTCAGGATGCTTAGTGTAGGGTGCAGTGACCTTTAACAGTAGGCTAACGCCCTGGATTAGTTTTAATGGTTTGCTAATATTAGTGAAAACATAAAGATTGGAAATCATTTCTCTCGATAGGTAAAACACACTTTCACATTCAGAGTGGCAGCTTTGGGTATTTGGGTTAGCAACCAAACGGTTTGAAGTGAAGGATTTCTGCACAGTTGATAATAGACAATGAATATCTTCTCCATTCATTTGATTAAATCTGTACCCTCGAAGCTGTTGAAGGACATTAGCCCCTTGTCGTTCTTCAGTCGCTAAGTCGTGTCTGCCTCTTTGTGACCCCATGGACCGCAGCACTCCAGGCTTCCCTGTCCTTTACCACCTCCTGAAGTTTGCTCACATTCATGGCCACTGAGTCAGTGATGCTATCTAACCATCTCATCCTCTGTCGCTCCCTTCTCCTTTTGCCTTCAGTCTTTCACAGCATCAGCCCGTTGTAGCCACAAGGAAAAGAAAGCTAGCCCTATGTCCTTGCCTTCTCCACTTGGCTCCAAGGTTTCCAAGGCTGCTGGACACCAGCACATAACCTTTCCTCATTGACCTTGAGCAGCATCGTTGATTAGGGAGACTCAGAACAGAGAGGGTGACCAGATGGACTAGGTTTCCTTCCCTGGGTAGGCAAGTTCTGCTAGTCCTTCAAAGTTGGAGGTCACTGCTCTCAACTGGCTTAAAGAAAACTCAGAAACAAACAAACAAAAAAAGGATTAGCTAAAATTCCTTTGGGTAGGCAGCGGCTTCTCAGGAAAATGGTCTAATGAGGGGAACAGCAGCAATCAATGTTCAAACAGGGGTCAGCGGGTCAGGTCGCGCCATTGGATTTGGCTGGGATTGTTCAGTCGATAACTGACCTGGCAGGAAATGACTATAAATGAAGTGCACCATCTTTAATTCAGGTGTGGGCCGAGGAGAGGGCACTGACCCGTGGGATTTCTTGATTAGAACAATCGGCAGTGGGTTATTTCTCAGATGGCTTTCAACAGATACACCTACTGAGCTGAGTGGTGATCACAGAGCTGTGCTGTCTGCCCTCCTGCTTGTCTGCCCATCTTTGCAGGCTGCCATCCGTACCACAGCCATCTTGGTTCTGTTACTGAGTGAGCACCTGCCGATGCTCATGAGATACCCATGAGTATCTGCATGTAAGCTGGGGTGTTCTTTGCTTTAATCTGAGGGGAACCACATTTTATTTGCTTTGCCAAGTCTCAAGGAGAGTATTTTGATTTCTGCTTTTATATAATTATTGATGTCAAATGGATCTAAATAAATGATTAAATGAACGTAAAGCTACGGGACTTCCCATGTGGTTCAGTGGTTAAGAATCCACCTGCCAATGCAGAGGACACGGGTTCAATCTCTGGTCCCAGAAGATCCCACATACAGCGGGGCAGCCAAGCCACAATTCCTGAAGCCCAAACCCTAGAGCCTGTGCTCCTCAACCAGGCAAGCCACCGCAATGAGAGGCCTGTGCACCGCAACTAAAGAGTAGCCCCCATTCACTGTAACTAAAGAAACCCACCTGCAAAGCAGTGAAGACCCAGCACAGCCAAAATAATAAATAAATTTAAAAAACAGAAAGTAAAGCTACAGCAGAGATCCTGATATTCAACATCTCTGGTTCTGTGTATTAACAGTATCCTCAGAGTCACAGATCTGTCCAACACTGGGCATCAAAGAGGCTCAGAGTCTATGGAGTCCAGAACCTGCATTTCACAGACGTGAAGTTGGAACCCTAAGTGCTTATGTGATGCGCTGGTCACAACTCAGTGCTCTTTCTAGTGAAAAAAAAAAATATTATTTGTATTTTTTGGTTGATATTTCCATCCAACATGACTTTATCCTTTAATATACTTAGAGAATAACTAAGTATACTAATATACTTAGTATATTAGTAATAACTAATATACTTAGAGAATAATTCTCTCCAGATTCAGGGGAGAGGGGTGGTGTTTCCTGTGATGATCACCCCAATTGCTTGTGTACCCAGAGTCCCTTGCTGAGTTGCAAACTGTTCACACCACAGCTGGAGTACAAGCTCCAGGGTCTGGGAGGAACAGGGAACGTGCGTTCTGTGTCTGGTGCCTGGTGCAGGGGGAGCTAGCAGGCAGCCTTTGTGCTTTTGAGATGCTCCCCTCTGTGTTCTGCAACACAGCTCAGCAGCCTTCTTCTGTGCCTCTTCTGTAGATATGTCTCAACTTCTCTGGTGGCTCAGACAGTAAAGAATCTGCCTGGAATGCAGGACAGCAAGGTTTAATTCCTGAATCGGGAAGATCCCCTGGAGAAGGGAATGACAATCCACTCCAGTATTCTTGCCTGGGAAATCCCATGGACAGAGGAGCCTGGTGGGCTACAGTCCATGGTGTCACAAAGAGTCGGACACGACTGAGTGACTTCATACATATCTAGGAGCAGTTTTAGGACATAATGTCTCTGTTGTCCTACCAGGCGGTGAACTGCTTGAGGGCAGGAACTATCTCCAGTAGGAAACAGCCAAACATCAATAATTTAAAATAGCTGTAATCAAACGCTAGGTGGAAGAACAGCCTGTGCATTGCTCAAAGCTCTGGTAACATGAAAGAAAAGCAATGAGTGGGACAGAGAATAAGGGGGAGAGAGAAGCAAAAGGGAGGACAAGAATTGTCATTTTGGTGGGAGTTCTAAGGAAGGGTTAGGTCAACTTCCTTTTCATCTTTTAAGTCAATTTGCCTGTTGGAGCCTGGGTGCGGAGGCTCACCAGGCTGGATACGCTGGCTTTATCACCAGCTGCTGGACTGGCTGATAGAATTGTCCTTGATGTTCTGGAATGGAGAGAAAGGCAGACACCGGCAGAGGGGTATGGGGACGGCCCCCTGCGGAGCCCTGAGCTGTGTGCAGATGGCAGTCTGCTTGCTTTGAAGCCTCCCCCTTGGGAACTTCAAACAAGGAGAGGACAGACAGATCATCTACGGGAAATTAGTACCCGACAGGGCTCAAACCTGTTCTCCCTGCCACCTTCATCTCCTGACTGCTCGCAGACGGCATTTATTCTCTGAACACACAGAGCATTTAGTACAACAGAGGCTCCCACACCCTTGGTTTTTCTAAAACAGAAAACCTTACATTTCAATACTACCCATCTTGACTATTTCCTTTTTTTTTTTTTTGCTTCACTTTGAATCCTTCCTTTCTCTAGGTTTTGGAAGGTCCCCTAGGGAGGAAACAGGAGAAGGAGAGCCAGGAAAGCCAGGTTGGCAGAGTAAATCCACTGTCCTGCCCTGTCTTGAGATGCTCATGAAATCAAATTCAGATAGAATGCCCACTGGGGGTCAGGAGCAGGTCTTCTCCCTCTGCATGGACATAAACCTACATACCTCAGAATATTTGCTTGACTCAGGGGCTGAAGTAGAGAAGCTTGTCTTGGACTATCCTGGGAAACAGATAGGATTTGCCTTCCCTGGTGGCTCAGATGGTAAAGAATCTGCCTGTGATGCAAGAGACCCAGATTTGATCCTTGAGTCGGGAAGATCCCTTGGAGAAGGGAATGGTTACCCACCCCATTATTCTTGCCACCCCATTATTCTTGAAAGCTTAGGAGCCACAATTCTAAACAGGTTGTGACTTCTGACCCATCCATATTTTTCTGTCTTCAGAGGCTCTCAGAATCCTGTATGAGAGTGACTAGCTGAGAATCCCATGGACAGAAGAGCCTGGCGGGCTAGAATCCATGGGGTTACAAAGAGTTGGACACGGCTGAGAGACTAACACTCCATCCACTCATCCATCCACTCCTTCAACCAATCATCTACTCCCCACCCATTTATCTATTTCACCACCCATCCTTCCATCTACTCACTTGAACTTGCAGGCAGATAGTCCACTTTAAGTTGACCTACTATACACCCAAAGCTATGATAGAGGCTGGCAACAAGTACAGGATAATATATGGCCTGTCCTTGTTCCTTACGTATTCTACACAGGGAAAGACCCAAAAGCAAACTACTACTTTATGCCACCCTCTTATGCTCTTGCCTTTGATTTGTGTTGGTTAACCTGTTCGTCAAATTCCTCTTGTGGCCACCTCCACCCCACCCCTGCTGCCCTACGTCACAGAGTACTGATTTCACACCACCTAGGGTGACCTATTTATCCTGGTGTGCCCAGCACTGCCCAGGAGTTCCTGGGTTTTAGCACTGAAAAATCTCATTTCCTAGGACATTCCTCAGTCTCAGGCAAATCAGATTGGCTGTTCAGCTCATTGCAGCCATCTCAGATTCTCTGTGAGTGGTGCTCAAAGTGGACCCAGTTCTCCCATCCAAGCCCACCCAGGAGGCCTGAGCATCGCCCAGGGACTTGTCAGAAATGCAAATTCTTGAGCTCTTCCCTGATCCACTGAAGCAGAAACAGGAGGAGTCATATCCTGTTACCCAACACAGAATCTGTGTTTTCACAAACTGTCTAGATGATCCCAAGGCACAGGAAAGCTTAGGAGCCATGCTTCTAAACAGGTTGTGACTTCTGATCCATCTGTATTTTTCTGTCTTCAGAGGTTCTCAGAATCCTGCACGAGAGTGACTAGCTGATCTGATAAACTAACTATGGCCAGGTGGTCATGGTGATAGGATATTCCCTGAACTAATAATAATTAATAAAGAAGTAAATAAGCATGCAACTAAGGAAATTAGCTATGATGACTGAAGAACACTGAAGCAGCAACAGGAAGCTGAGAAGCCACATCTGGCAGTCAAGGGGTGTCTCCCCTTGAAAGGGCAATGTGCATGGGAGACCAAACTCGTGCCAAGCCCTGGTGGGCTGCCTGGGAAAGTGTGTCCCTTTCTAGGTCATATTTTCACAGAGTTGGTTCTATAATGCTTTTGTAGAAAGCCTCTACAGTATTTGCCTGGCTGTATTTTGAGAGTGCTTGGAGCACTGTCGACTTTGTCTATATATAAAGCCAGTTCCAAGAACCATGCTGGGAGGTAGGAGTCAGGGAACCTGGCCTGGCATCTCGGCCCGGGGAATAAGGGACTTTGCAAGAGCAGTTCAGCTGTTCTGACTTGACTTCTTTCATTCGCTAATAGGTGTGATAACTCTTTGCCTTTCCTCAAAGATATTATGAAGCAGATTCTTTTGAAAGCCATGTTATTGCAAGTGCTTGTTTCCACGATGGCTGATTTATACACTCCTGGGTTGTATAGAATGGCACATTATGTGAATGAGTTATACGTTCCCTTATTGAATATAATTTATTTTTTTTCTGGAATTATGTGGAAATGGCAGTAGTAGAAATTATACAATGGAAGGATCTAGGGAAGATGCAAGTGAGCAAGTCAGGAAAGTACCTCAGGTGCAGCAAGACCCTTTGTGATAAGGCTATTTCTTAGGGTCACAAAGAAAGCATTAATAATAATAGAAGGTTCTCACCACTGAAGTCTCAGCATAGAATTGTGGTGGTGGTTTAGTCACTAAGTCATATCCAACTCTTGTGACCCCATGGGCAGTAGCCTGCCAGGCTCCTCTGCCCATGGGATTCTCCAGGAAAGAATACTGGAGTGGGTTGCCATTTCTTTCTCCAGGGGATCTTCCCAACCCAGGAGTTGAACCTGGGTCTCCTGCGTTGCAGGCAGATTCTTTACTGGCTGAGCTATGAGGGAAGCCCCCAAATGCCCATGGTGGTTGTGGTTTAGATATGTTTTCTAAAGTTGCTCCTATGTATAAGGACTGGATGCATCCCAGCAGATACAGAGAGGATCTCTGACCTGTATTCCTGATGTCAGAGGTGACCAGAATACAGAAATACACAACACACACCACATCCTTCCCATAAAAAAATACCATTGAGTGAAATGGTATGATAATAAAACACAAATTTAGAAAAAAAGATCATGCCTGCACTCATGGGCACTTGGAGGTACTGAAAACAAGTATATGACTTATGTGGGAGGGAATTGCCTCCTGTGGATGATGGGTGAGTGAGAGAAGAAGGCCTTTCTGAGCAGGCAGCATTTGAGTTGAGATCTGTAAGAAGAGAGAAAACTGGTGTTCCCAGATCAGAAGGAGCTGTATTTTAGGCAGAGGGCCATCGAGGGCTCAGGTCTTGACATGAGTGTGGGCTAAGGATGTTGGGAAAACAGAGGGACCCGTGTGGTCTGAGCCCAGTGAGGGGTGGGGAGGGTGGAGAGAGCTCAGGGAGGTGGAGATCAGGGTCCTTGAAACTAGGGGGGATTTCCCTGGTGGTCCAGTGGTTAAGATTCCAAGCTCCCAATGCAGGGGGCCCAGGTTCCATCCCTGGTCAGGGAGCTAGATCCCACGTGCTGCAACTGAGGGTTCACATGCTGCAATTAAAAAGATCCTGAGTGCTGCAACTAAAGATCCTGCGTGCTGAAACTAAGACCCACGTAGCCAAAAAAATGAATAATATACCTTTTTTTAAAAAACAGTGATGGAAAGACACGGGAGGCTTTTAAGCAGAGTGAACATTCAATATATTGTCCAAATAGGATTGCTTTTGAAAGTGAGAGGAGGCACTCTTCCTAAGCTCCTCTGGACAGTGGGTATCACAGGTAAATTGGGACTCAACATTTTCCCTAATTTTGAGCAATGTGGTGACATGATTTCCGTTTGCAAAAGATGGTTGCAGCAGCATGTTGAGAATCCATACTGGGAGAGTGAGAAGGGAATGTGAGCTGTGGGAGCCGAGATGAAGCCTGTGGTCCAGAGGGGAGGCCCCAGTTAGGGACTGAGGCTCAGACGGTCACAGTGCTGGGCAGGGGATGCAGATGGCA
Source organism: Bos grunniens (assembly GCF_055505025.1). Lineage (NCBI taxonomy): Eukaryota > Metazoa > Chordata > Mammalia > Artiodactyla > Bovidae > Bos > Bos grunniens. The sequence goes on from NC_141193.1 coordinate 16,059,558, forward strand.
GTTCTGGATCATCAGAACCAAGAGGCACCACGTGCACTTAGAAAGGACAGTTCAGTTCAGTTCAGTCGCTCAGTCGTGTCTGACTCTTTGCGACCCCATGAATTGCAGCACGCTAGGCCTCCCTGTCCATCACCAACTCCCGGAGTTCACTCAAATTCATGTGCATCGAGTCTGTGATGCCATCCAGCCATCTCATCCTCTGTCGTCCCCTTCTCCTCCTGCCCCCAATCCCTCCCAGTATCAGAGTCTTTTCCAGTGAGTCAACTCTTCGCATGAGGTGGCCAAAGTACTGGAGTTTCAGCTTCAGCATCATTCCTTACAAAGAAATCCCAGGGCTGATCTTCAGAATGGACTGGTTGGATCTCCCTGCAGTCCAAGGGACTCTCAAGAGTCTTCTCCAACACCACAGTTCAAAAGCATCAATTCTTCGCCGCTCAGCCTTCTTCACAGTCCAACTGTCACATCCATACGTGACCACTGGAAAAACCATAGCCTTGACTAGACGGACCTTTGTTGGCAAAGTAATGTCTCTGCTTTTGAATATGCTCTCTAGGTTGGTCATAACTTTCCTTCCAAGGAGTAAGCGTCTTTTGATTTCATGGCTGCAATCACCATCTGCAGTGATTTTGGAGCCCCCAAAATAAAGTCTGACACTGTTTCCAGTGTTTCCCCATCTATCTGCCATGAAGTGATGGGACCAGATGCCACGATCTTCGTTTTCTGAATGTTGAGCTTTAAGCCGACTTTTTCACTCTCCTCTTTCACTTTCATCAACAGGCTTTTTAGTTCCTCTTCACTTTCTGCCATAAGGGTGGTATCATCTGCGTATCTGAGGTTATTGATATTTCTCCCGGCAATCTTGATATCAGCTTGTGCTTCTTCCAGCCCAGCGTTTCTCATGATGTACTCTGCATATATGTTAAATAAGCAGGGTGGCAATATACAACCTGGACGGACTCCTTTTCCTATTTGGAACCAGTCTGTTGTTCCATGTCCAGTTCTAACTGTTGCTTCCTGACCTGCATATAGGTTTCTCAAGAGGCAGGTCAGGTGGTCTGGTATTCCCATCTCTCAGAATTTTCCACAATTAAAATGAAGTGCTTCTTATCCAGCAGGCAGTAATCCCTACAAACTTGTTACTCCACTACAGAGTGCAGGCGGACAGCCTGCAAAGAGGTTAAAAGAAAGTTCATGCAATGAGTTGCTAAGGGAAACTAGGTTATTTTGGAAACATACATAACATTGAGATATTAATTTGAAGGAAAGAATGATGGCTTCTCCAAGCCAACTTCAAAAGCAGAAGGGGACTGAAAATCTTCCACCGATACCCTGCTTGGCAGTGTTCATATTTTAAACTTGCCACTGCCTGCTTACAAGCCCAGACCCTCCTCATTCAACCAACCAACAAACAAAAAATAAACAAAATATAACAAAACCAAACATGAAACAAAAAGCAAATCTTTCACTTGGCACTGGCAATCTTCAAATGACCGAACCATTTTCTTTTTCCTTTGACCACAAAACCTCTTTAAACTGCTGGTCTTCATGGTCTTGCCGTCTGTTGTCACTTAAAAGAATGGCTTTGATTTTCCATCCCAACAACCCTATTGAAATATCTGTCTAAGCAGTGGTCCCCAACCTTTTTGGCACCAGGGACCGGTTTCATGGAAGACAGTTTTTCCCCGGGCGGGGGCAGGATGGTTTCGGGATGATTCAAGTATGTTACACTTATTGTGTACTTTATTTCTATTATCATTTCATCACTTCCACCTCAGATCATCATTAGATCACAGAGACTGGGGCCCTCCTGGTCTAAAGGATTTTTATGTCAATATCCACTAAGATCAAATACAATGGGGTCTCTGTTCTTATTCCTTCTTTCCCATTGGCAGCACTGGGAGATCTGTGGTCCTTACAGATCTGAGACCCTCATCTCCTCAATGAACTTTGACCTCCATGAGAATGGGGACTATGCCTTATTTATCCTAACGTCTTTAGACGCTAGCCTCCTGCCTGGCACATAATAGATGCTCAAAATTCATTGTTTAATTGGATTATGTATGAAGTGGTCTATGGGGTTCCCTGCCAGATCCCTGTGCCTGAGAGATGGTGGATGCCCAGTGAACATTTGTTGAGTGACTGAAAGAAGGACTTCTTGGGCTGATGAGAGAGCGTATCCATTGCACACCCTGGGGTGCAGCCTTGAGTTAGGCGCACTGGTGTCATCTTTGAAAGTGCCTTGCAAACCCATTAATCCTGACCAGCAGAAAAGCTAACATCTTTTAAAATTAAGATTTCTTTCAAATTGTGCAGAGCAGCAGTCCCCAACCTTTTTTGGCACCAGGGACTGATTTCACAGAAGACAATTCTTCCATGCACAGGGGGTGGCGGGGTGGATTTTGGATTATTAAACCCATTGCATTTATCATGCACTTTACTTCTAAACTGATGCCGAAGCTGACAGGAGGCACAGGTCCAAGGCATGGAGTTTGGGGAAGCCTGGTGTCGAGGATTGACAATCTGGAGCTAACGGACAATACCCCTGGTATCTTGGAGGCTTTCCCCATGTGCTTGTTAAAGGAGGGTCAGAGGTAAGACTGCCTCTTGTCCCTGAAACAGGGTCTCCTCAGGGGCCTTGCTCTGTTTTATCATCTCCTTCTCAACCATATTTCTGTAAGGCTGACAATATTGAGTGAGAGGATGCCACTATGTCTGAGACTTACCTTGTCTTCATGCGGAGCACGCCTGTGTGGGACCTGGACTCCACTGACCAGTTTTGTGACTTGGACACATTACTTGAATTCTCTGTTCCTTAGTTTCATCATCTAAAAAGAGGGATAATAATATCACCCATTAGCTGTTACACCCCAGTATGAATTTTTAGCTGAGATCTATGTATGTAATGGGCTTTGCACACACCTCGTGTGCACTAAATGCTCAGCTCACAACTCTGAAGAGGACGGTGTTGCTGACCGTGGTACTAAAGATGGATTCTGAGACATTCTGCATTTCCATTTTAGGAGCCCCCACCTTTTTTTTCCTCTTTCTCTCTTTCTGAGACTATTAAAAGTTATTCTCATTAGTAAGGACATTTTCCCCTCTTTTCTCACCTCCTCCCCCCAACTCCCCCAACTCTGTAGGCTCCTAGGTAAGAAGAAACATGTGTTTCTTATCTGTGAGTAACTGAACGTCTATTCGAGTCCTCTGGGTGGGGAGAGCTTAGTCACCGCTGGGGGTGAGGCGTCTATATTGGGCCACAGCTCATATCTGTCGCCGCTGTCAGTATCAAAAATAAATCTCAGAAGCAGCTGCGGGCTTCAGGGTTGAGGGTAGGACAAGAAGCAGCTGGAGAGTTTTCTCTGGGAGGAGATGTGTAGAGGGTCCCTCAGACGCCCTCCCGTCTGGAGAGTCCCCGGGAGGACTCAGGGGACTTGGCGTGCACTGAGCTCCTAAGTCACCTCGCCACACAGGCAGTAGGGACTCACAGCGAGTCCTAAGGGACAAAGATGCAGGTGGCACAAGAGGAGACTCCGTGAGGCTTCCTGGGCTCCCATCCCCCCATGAGGGGTCATGCGGAGCTCTCTCTTCCCCGGATACACGCCTGGGAGGTGTCAGCCCAGGGAGCCCAGCAGGGACTCAGAGCTCAGGGCTGTCCTCCGGGGGCTGCTCACGTGGGCACCCTCTGCCTCACACTGACACCCCAGACTCCCGAAAGGAAAGCAGGTGTTCAGCATAAACCGTGTTGTCTGCACAAAGAGTCCAGGCACCGAAAATAAGCCTTATGTTAACAGTGATGGGGACACTCTGAGAACCAAGTTCCCAGACGCCAGCCAAGGGCCAGCCTTGCAAACGGGCCTCTCTAGCCACAGTGGCCTTGGGCCTGCTGTGTCCCCTCCTTTCTGCACCAAAGGGCAACCCTTCCCTAGAAAACACTAGTGTTCTTACATGTTGGCCAGTCCTCCCGGGGAGGGGAGTTTATTGGGAGGGCTGCGGTCTAGGCAGAGCCTCTGGCTACTGAAGACCCCACAGGAACCACAGGGGGTTCCCAGTCTTCTGGGTCAGCCTCAGCACCCCCACAGCTGCATCCCCCCCACCACATACCCCTGTTCTCCATCAGGCATGAATCTCTGCCTCAGATCACCTGCCTCCTGAGTCCTTACCTGCTCCTCCTCAGGTGGTGATGGGCCTACATCTTTTCCCTTATTTTCACACCCTTCCTGGACACACCTCTCTTTCCCCTTATCTTCCTGGCTTCCTGGTTGCCAGTGACTCTGCTAATGCCAGGAGACCCGGGTTTGATCCCTGGGTCAGGAAGCTCTCCTGGAGAAGGAAATGGCAACCCACTCCAGTATTCTTGCCTGGAAAATCCCATGGATAGAGAAGCCTGGCGGGCTGCAGTCCATGGGGTCGCAAAGAGTCTGGCATGACTGAGCGACTAACACACACACACACACACACACACACTGCTAATGCCAGTGGTAAGTGAGCTGATGTAGACTGGTTCCGATGCCCAGCGCTGTGAAAAAATCTGTTAGTCACTCAGTTGTGTCCAACTGTTTGAGACCCCATGAACTGTACCCCACCAGGCTCCTTTGTCCAGGGAATTCTCCAGGCAAGAATACTGGAGTGGGTTGCCATTCCCTCCTCCAGAGGATCTTCCTGACCCAGGAACTGGACCTAGGTTTCCTGCATTGCAGGCAGATTCTTTACTCTGTGAGCCACCAGGGAAGCCCCAACGCCCAGTACTGCCGTGCCCCTAACACACTGGCCACCACCATCTGACCTGACAATAGTTAGAGTTTAGCCCAGCTTGCCACAAGCTTTAGCACTCTGTCCACTACTAATCAGCTCTTCTCTGAGGGTGCCACCTTAGCACTGGAGGAGCCCCTCAATGACACGCATGGCTCCCTGACTTCCCAGGGGTATGTTGATGCTGAGACTGAACCTGTCTTTGATGAAAGGGACAATGGGGTTAGAAAGAAGCCCCCCTGCCAACTCCCAGAGATGTCCCTTCAGTTCCATGACAGCACTAGAGAAGTTCTAAACATCAACACCAAATATTAACAGAGTGAGGACCACACTATCCCATCCCCAAGTGCTGGAACTACTCTCAGACCACTTGGACCTGTGGCTTGATTGCACATTCTCCTTCTAAATTAAAACATCACCCCCAGCAACGGGGCAACAAGGTTGTGGGCAGCACCCCCCCCGAATCCTCCCTGCCCTTCCAGCCTCCCTTCCCATCTCATCCTGGCTTTAATTCTCACCCCTTTCCCTCTCTGTCTATTCCTCCTTCTGTGTCCTCTATCTATCTTTCCTTTCTTGATGAAAATTAAGAAAAAAACAACTTGATAGATTTTCCAATAACCTTCCAGAAAGTCTCACCGGGTTACATTTTGCTTTAATAGCATTTAAGCCAATCTGCCTGATGTTGCTGTAAAGGTCAATTAAATTCACCCTAAAAATTTCACTTCTGGCTCATTATACAATTGGAAAATGAATTAGAAGCACATGCTGCCCCTGAGGTTTCTGATATTTCACTAATGAATATGTCTTAGATGGGGGGAAAAAAAAGGTGGCATAGGCCACCCAGCTGCTCGCAGTGTTACTGGCCCGACTCAGATCACTGCCCCAGGCAGTGGCTCGAGACGAGTGGGCGCTGCTTAGTCCTGTCTCCACTCTGCATTAGAGATGCTCAGGCGTCGTCTTCAGTGCCCGCAGGGATGGTGTGCCCTTCTGTGTCCCCTCTGCACATCTGGAGCCCATTCTTAAACCCCAAGTCGGGCATGTAGCTCTCCTTTCTCCCCACTGGCTGCCCTCAGTATGGGCTCAAGGACTACAAGTTCAGTTTAATATCAGCCTAAATAAAATATGGAGTTTCCCAGCTGGCTCCAGTGGTAAAGAATCCGCCTGCCCAGCAGGAGATGCAGATTCAACTCCTGGGTCAGAAAGATCCCCTGGAGAAGGAAATGGCAACCCACTTCCGTATTCTTGCCTGGAGAATCCCATGGACAGAGGAGCCTGGCAGGTTACGTGTAGCTCATGGAGTCACAAAGAGTCGGATGCAACTTAGAAGCTGGATATATAAGGAATTTGGCAGCAGCGGGGGGTGGGGGTGGGGGTGGGGTGGGGAGGGGGTGGGGGCAGGGACATGCATTGCAAATCCAGTGATGAGTTGATCTAGGGGCTCTCCTATTCTGATAAAGTTGGGGGATGTGCCTGACAGGCAGAGAACCGTGTACGGAGAAGAGTATGTATTTCTGGCTTCACTGTGGGGCGGAGGGTACAGGGAACACACAGTTAAAGTTGCCCCTGACTTAGGAAAGTCATTTTCTTTAAGTTTTGTTGTTTTCTTTGATGTGGACCACTTTTAAAGCCTTTACTGAGTTTGTTACAATATTCCCTGTTTTATATTTTGGTCTTTTTGATTGTGAGGCATGTGGAATCTTAGCACCCAGATCAGGAATTAAACCTGTACCTCCTGCATTGGAAGCTGAAGTCTTAACCACTGGACCCCCAGGGAAGTCCCTAGGGGAGTCCTTTTTAAATGACCTTTTCTATCCCCCACACTAAAAAATAAACCACCAGATAAGACAGTGCTTCCAGTCCCTGAGGGGTCTTCAGGGAGCAGAGTGACCCTGGGAACCTTCTATTCAAGGGTCTTATGTTTCAGGTAGAAGGCTCATTTATTGTTCACTCAGCATATTTATTGATGTATTAATTTCATAGACAGAACTAACCTTTGAAGCCCGCACTCTGAACTGAACAGCCTCCTTATTATGGATTGAGGTTTCCTTTCTGAGAATAAAGTTATTTTTAAAGGAAGTTTCCATATCTAAGTATCTAGTTTCAAAACAGGTCCTGACATCCATATATTGCTCACATCAGGATTTTAGACAGACAGCCAAGGCTGCAACTGATCCTCTCACAGGACACCACACACTGGTTTTCTATTTCAAGGCAAGATGGCTCCAAATCCAGTAATGCGAGTTATTGGACATTTGCCTCACGGTTTAGGTAAAAACCGAGCTGCATTAACTGAGATGCGTGGAGACAAGCTCTCAAGTCCTTCAGGGAGAAGGCGCTCAGCCTGTATGTCCCACAAATATCCAAAAAGGATTTTAGGTTTTCAAAGCTGGAAAGCACATTGAAGTCATGACGTGGGGTTTTCTTGCCAAGTGGGGAAACGGAGGTGGCTTTCCTCAAGTAGTTAGTACATGAGCAAGCTGCTTGCCCCAGAGTCTCAGGCCTCTCTCTCGTCATGGCTTCTTCTTTTTGTAAACTTGTGCTTCTCTTGTGAATGGCTCTCTGGGAGATGGAGGCCTCTCTAATGTGTGTCCAGGCAGCCTACCAGGCAGTGAGCAAAGAAGGGCGTGGACAAGTGGGGTTGCCTCTGAATCCCAGGTGGCTCTGTCCCGTCACTGACGTGGCTTCCTCCAAGCCTGCCTCTGCGAGACCCTCATTCACGTTTCTCCATGTTTCCATCTTTGTTTCCCAGTGCCTGGACCTTCTCGTCCTTTATCGAAAACCTATGTCAGTTGATGCGCTCGGAGTCCTATTGATGCCATGGGACAGTGGGCTGAGGCTCTTCAGAGTGTCCCCAAGAAGGGACCATGGAAGTCAGCCAGCCACCGCTTCCCTGCACTGACTCCCTGCCACCCAGCCTTGGAGCTGCAGAAACAGGAACCCACGTGGAAACCGGGGCTGCAGGCTGATAACAGCACGAGGGGAGGGCTCCCCTTTCCTTCTGTCTGAGCCCAGCCTGCAAACCACGGCCATGGAGACTCAGCCTTCCCAGCCGATTTCCACTATTAGAACAGGCCCCCTCCCTCTTCCTGTCCACCTTCTCTTCCCTAAAAAAACACCATGAGCGCAGGCTGCCGCTGGGGCTGGAGGGTCATCCTAAACTCGTGGAACTGGTTAAATTAAGGTAGCATTCTGATGCATCCTTAGCTACTAATCTCAAGGGACCCAATATAATCAGACTTCGGATAAACCAGTGCAGGGCCTGAGGGTGAACCTGATGAGTTCGGGGTTCCTGTAGAAAGGGGTGCATGAAATCAGGATATTAACGCATATATATGGAATCTAAAAAATGGTACTGACGAACCTACTTGGAGGGCAGGAATAGAGACGCAGACGTAGAGAACAGACACGTACACAGTGGGGGAGGGAGAGGGTGCGATGAATCGAGAGTAGCACTGTCCCACACCAGCCTGTGTGAAATAGATGGCTAATGCGAAGTTGGGCTTCCCTAGTGCCTCAGACAGTAAAGAATCTGCCTACAATGCGGGAGACCTGGGTTCGATCCCTGGGTCAGGAAGATCCCCTGGAGAAGGGAATGGCTACCCACTCCAGTATTCTGGCCTGGAGAATGGAATTCCATGGATAAAGGAGCCTGGCAGGCTATGGTCCATGGGGTCGCAAAGAGTCAGACGTGACTGAGGCTCAGGAGGAAGGGGATGTATGTTTATCCACAGCTGATTCACGTTGTTGTGTGACAGAAACCAACACATTGTAAAGCAATTGTCCTCCAATTAAAAAAAAATCAAAAATAATTTTTAAAAAGGGGATGAAATGCATGAGGTACCTCGATTTGTGAGAGGCAAGAAAGGAAGGGTAAGAAGAGATGGAAGGGAAGTGACAGTGCAGGGTAAGATCACCCAACCCCAGAATTACCTGGCATTCAAGACACAGGACTGTATCCTTTGGAATGTCATGCATCCTTCTGGAAGTGCAAGCAGGTAGGGAAGAAAAGGAGGGAGAAAGGAAAGCAATTCAGCGAGAGACAAAGCACATCATTGAGGACAGAACACACCAGGAGAGAAACCTCAGGTTACTCCTCTGCCCAACGCAGGGCTTCTGGCCGCTGGTGTTTGGAGGGCATCTTTCCACTGCTGCTGGTGAGAGGGACAGGCAAGGTCGACCTGAGATCCTCTCTTTGGACTCACCAGTTTCAATTAAGGCTGTAACAGAGGCTAATTATTACTTTAAACCTTCCTCCCAGACACACTCTCCCTCTTGCTCTGTACGGATTGCTTAATGGCCCCAGCACAAGGCTCTGAAACTCCAGAGGTTCCCTATTAATTCTTTGCCTCCAGCAGGGACCAGGGACTTCCAGAGTGTTGGGTTTCAAGGGAACATAGGCTCAGCGATTCTCTCTTTCTCTTTCACAGAAACAAAGACTTAGCATTGGGAGAACATTCGATTTCAATTTTGATAGAGTTGGACCTTCCGCTGCATCAAAAGGTTTCCCTCCACGCCGTCCCTGGCTGGGATTACCTGACTTTGTTTGAGCACACCCTGCGACAGGGAGCTTATTACCTCCGGGTCCTTTGTTGGAGAGCTCTGGCAGTCAGAACATCTCTCCTAAGGCTGAGCTGACCTCTGCCTCTTGCTAATTTCCATTAGTCTCAGTTCTGCCTTGTTCTAAAGGTTTCTGGGTTTCAACAACCCAAGGTTGTCTGATTCCAGCAGTACCTGCACTTGGGGGACAGGATTGCTGCTGTATCTCATTGCCCTCTGCCCAGGGGATCCGCCACCTGGACTGCCCATCTGTCTTGGGGTTGAGGTGCTGAGGCTCTTCCTCTTGTTATCCTGCCTCTGCTGGACAGCCAGGGAGACAGACAGTATATACTTCATTTACTGTGCTTTGTGACATGCTCTACTGTGAGACAGTGTGTACATGCTCTGGAAAGCAGACATTCATGTCTCCACTTTCCAATCACGTGGAGGCTCAGAAAACATTACCTAGGTTACTCAAGGTCACACAGCTAGTACATGGCAGAAGCCAACGTTCAAGTGACTCTCTGTTGGACTCCAAAGCAGGTTTTCCTGCGTCACGCTGGACAAAGACGTGGATTACATGGCTTACCAACTAGAAACGTGCCTCTGAAGACAGCCACTCAGGAAAATCCAAAATATGTTATGTTTATATAGGTTAGCTGATCGGTTAGCAACCTGAGCTCTTCCAGAGATAGTCCCTCTACTTTGTTCAACTAGCCTAACTCCTTCCTCCCGCTTTGCATTTGAGAGCTGTTTAAAACAAACAATTGAGAACAATGCCAGCAGAGCCTGAGTATACTCATACCCACTGCTTGGCCCTGCCTAGGGAGCTAGCTCCCTCCTCCACACTCTCCCTGTTTCTACATGCATGGGCACGCGCGCATGCGTGCACACACACACACACACACACACACACACACACTTTTGTCTTTTCATCCTTTTTTTCTCTGGAGTCTTGTCCCAAATTTACCTGGGCAAAAGCAACACAGAGCAAAAACATGAATGCCTTTTGGAGGTGAGGGCCAGTATTCCTCAGCGTCATCAATAGACTGCGGCTGGGACTCGGGAACTGCCCGGGCAAGTGAGTCGTGACGATGCGATGGGCGGTTGGGGTATGCTTCTCACTGGGGGATGGGGATGCTGGGGACCCGGAGGCTGATACTAACCCAGGGAGCAGAGCATCAGAGACCTGGACCCACCTGTCTGCAGGTACAGGGCACCTATTCTCCATGGATCTCCAAAGCCTGGAGGAATGAATGTTCGGAACCAAGAACCTACCTTGCATGAATTCAGTGTGTGTACGTGTGTTTCGCCGCCCCCCCCCCCAAATCTGTGTGGACTAAAAATACCTGTGCACTCCATGGGACCAGAGACCACTGACAAAAGATTTCACATTTGCAGTCAGAAATGACCCTTGGATTACTTTTGAAAGAACCTCCCGTACATTTTAAACAGGTTGGTAGATTCATCATTTAGGCTACTGCCAAGAGGCAGCTATTAAGAGATGTGGCAGGGAATGGCATTTTTCTTAAAAGGTTAAAAAAAAAGGCAGTTATTTTCAATAGTGCCATGATTTTTCTGGTTTAGAAATAAAATCCATCTGAACTTGGGATCCTTTAGACAAACCAATATCTTTGGGAAAGTAGGTTAATAGGAAATGCGCGTGGAGGAGCCAGGTTGTCTTCCAGAATCTTCTGGAATGAGCAGGGCACGGTGTGTGCAGATGCCAAGACAGACAGCAGGACACTGGTGGGTGGGAAGAAGGGCCAGCCTCTCTCCTCCCGGGCCCCTGGGATGGGGGAGCCGAGGGTCAGAGGGAATCACAGGAACAGTTAGCAGTCTGCAAGCAAATTAACCAGCAGATTAACTTCTCAGACGCCCAGCTGGTTGTCCTCTCAAATCCTGCAGTCTTACCCGTCTGCTGGTTCCACTTTGCAGCAGGGCTGGGAAAGTGAGGCTCAGCTTCAGTTCCTGGTCATGCTAGGGAGCAGAGCTCGGGGGCTGGGGAGCACAAAGCGGAAGCACAAAGCGGAAGCGAGAGCAGGAGGCCAGGCGGGCAGGAGGTGCATTTACGACCGGGCGTCGAAGAGGGAAAGAGCCGGCCGCGCGCGTGTGTGTGTGTCCACTAGCGTGTGCATCGGCATCTGTTCTGTGTGTGCATCTCTGTAGGTGCATCTGTGTGTCTGTGTGTGTATATGTGTGCTGTGTGTCTGTGTATGTGTGTGCGCGGGTGGGTGGGTGAGAAGGGCAGGGAATAGGTGTGGTGGGTGAGGGCGTGTTGAGGGCACAGATCGAAGATTTAGCACAAACCCAGAGGCCACAGGATTCCACACCAGCAGATGGCGCTGTAGGTACGAGTTTGAAGGAGGCAACGCCTGGATTGCTAGAGACCTAGAGGGGAAGATAGCGTTGAATGCAGGGAATAAGGGACATCACACCCCACCTGCATGGAGAGGATGGAGCCTGAGGAAACCTTGAACACACCTAGCAGCTCTGTTTCTCCGCGAAGGAGCCTGTGTGCTTTAACGCTGATTGAAGCGCCTGCACTAAGGGACCTCCTTTGGTTCCCTCCTCACCGGCCCTCCGGATCCATCACAGTGAGAACCTTACAGTCTGGGAGCAGCTGGGAACGTGGGGTGCCCGTGGTTTCACAGGGGAGGTCGTGGGGCTGCATTACCTGGGCTTCCTCTCTCCTACTCTTTCCCTCTAGTCCTTCTCTCTGTCAGGTTTTATCAAAGCATCTCTCCCTTCTCCTCATCCCTCTCCTCCGGGAAAGCCCTTCACTACTTCCCAGGGGGACCTCACCTAGTTCTCTCCTTGGGGTCTCTGCCCACAGTCTCTCTGACTCCCACCTCATCTTGCCTGCTGCCAGGAGGTTAATCTTCCCTAAGCGCAACTCTGCGATTGCATCTGTGGCCCCGGCATCTCAGCTGCCAGCCCGCCTCGCCTGGAGACAACACATCTTCCCGTCCTGCCCCCTCTGCACTGCTCCTTCCAGAGCCAGGCTGAGCTCCCTCCCTCCCCTCCCCCACTCTGAGCTCTGTCGGCCTCTCCATCATTCTATGCGTGTGTTTAAATTCATCCTTCTGTTCCATCTCCAGATGCCCCACTCCCTTCAAATCCCCCCTCATGAGCCACCTGCTCCATGAAGCACCCTGCTGACCTGATCTCGCAGCCTCCACTCCCAGCTCCGACCTCCCTGGGCGCCCTGCCCTGCAACCTGCCCCCGCTTCCACACTGCCTGTGGTTCCTTGCAGACCTCACCCCCACCATGAAGGCGACTCACTTCCTGTTCCCACCACTATTCCACCTGGGAACTCAGTAGAGCCCTTGGGTAGATGAACAGAAACGTTTACCTCTATTTGCTTTTTCCTTAGCTAAGCTTCAATTTGAGGAGGTTGATGGTGATCTCTCCCCCAGTCCAGAAACAAGAGACAAGAGACCCCCATCTTTTTCCACTGGCATTTCCCTTCTGCCTTCAGTTTCCTCAGCTCCTAACTGGGGGCAGTGGTGGGCTCAGTCATTTGTTTTGAACCCCTTTGTCTTGTCCCCTCGGGACTGACAAGTCTTCCCTGTCCGCCCTATGCCATCAGGGGCAGCTGTGGGAGGGAGGGTGGGACTCATCTCTTGGCTCAAACTCTCGCCCACTCTCCTCTCCTTTCCTCCAGCTCATGAGAGCATCATTGTTTCAGAGAAAGAAAGTCCCTTCCAGGAGCATGCCTCACTGTGTCATCTAACATGGCTCTTCCTACCCTTCCTAGCTTGACTATTTTTCTCTTCCCCTTCCAGGGGCTGTGGATGTAAACCAGGACCCAAGAAGCTCTGCAGCCTCTGACATCTGTTAATGCTCCTGAGCTTCCCCAAGAAGCTGGCCCATCCTTTCCTTGCTCCTCTTTTAAGCCAAATAAAATTTAACATTATTTCAGATGGCTTAGTCGATGCCAGCTTTCAGGCTTCCAAATGCTATTTCTAAAAATTTATGTTCTCATTTTATTTTATTCTTAGTAAGATTATATAGACTTTTAGAAACAGAAGGAAACTTCAGTGGTAATTTAGAAGACTTAATTGTGGAGCTCAAGTCAGCTGCCATCGTCACATCCTTTCTCTCCTGTCCCCGTCCTCCTCACCCAAGATAGCGCTTGGAATTCCTGTTGGGAACAGGGTTAACTCCAAGGCCTTGCCTCGTCATCCAGGTGGGAGCCATCACTACAACGTGAACACTGCCAGTTGCTTAATCCATCTTCCCTAAACCCAAGGGTCTTCATCCTTGCTAGAGGTCTAGATCAGCTGGCATTTGCTGATTACTGACTATGTGCTGTGCAGAAGTCATCACATTTGATTTAGGCCACCTCTCTGCAGTGTGTGTGAGTGCTATGTTGCTTCAGTCGTGTCCGACTCTTTGTGACCCCATGGACTGTGGCTCAACAGACTCCTCTGTCCATGGGATTCTCCGGCAGGAATACTGGACTGAGTTGCCGTGCCTCCTCCAGGGGCTCTTCCCGAGTGAGGGTAAACCTGTGTCTCTTACGTCTCGGGTTCTTGACCACTGGCATCACTCTGCAGGGTACATGCCAATCACACAAGATGGAAGAACTGAGACATGAAAAGTGAAAGTAACTCGCCTAAAGGTCTGCAGCCTTCAAGAGCTGAGGCTAAGACGTGAGCCTGGGAATTCTGACTTCAGAGACTTGGCCTTTAACAAGTCCATGCTGCTGAGCTCTGGCGAAGGCACAACCCAGAGGAGGGAACATATTTCCTCAGTGAAAAACAGCAGAAAGGGGGCGGGTGGGCTTTGGGTGTAAATGGAGCTGAGTTGAATCCTGGTTTTAGCAATGACTTGTGTGATCTTGAGGTTATTTTAACTTTTCTGAGCCTGTTTTTTTTTTTTTTTTTTTAATAGTAAAACAGGATAATAATGCTATTTCAAAAAAAAAAAAAATAGCACATGAGCTGAAGTTCTCGGTGTGGAATGCCTGGCAGTGGTGTCTGGTGAAGACTAAGTATTCTCTGAATGTCAGCTTCTTCCCTTTGAGTAGAAGTTCCAAAGTCCTCACTTTGTTGGTGGGCGCACCTGTCTTGGTTGGTGCGTCTCTGGAACTTAGCCCAGGATCTGACACCAGGCTGCGAGCCGGTGGGGCTCCTCTTTACCCTGTGTCCCTTTGTAGCTTTGAGCCGGACCTCAGTCTCCCCTCCCCATGGGGTACGAGGTACATTACCATTTCCAAGGTTCAAGGCCTTCTAGTTCCCTTGAACTTTCAAGGTGAGAACATGCTGATAGAAAGACACCAACTTGCAAAATTTAGAAGCTGATTCTCAGAGAGAAAATGATTGAAATAAAACCCTTTCAACCCGGAGTATAGATATGAGCATCAGAAATGACCTGTGGGTACTGCCATGTATATATATATTCAAATTTTTTATTTTATATTGGAATATAGCCAATTAACAACAGTGTGATAGTTTCAGGTGGACAGCAAAGGGACTCAGCCATACATATACTTGTATCCATTCTCCCCCAAACTCCCCTCCCATCCAGGTTGCCACATAACATTGTATTTTAAAGATATCTTTGAGCTCTCCCCCTCCACTGAATCCCATTCCATCATAATGTTTGCTGGGAACTCAGATCTGTGGTTGAAAAGTATCCCTGTTTCAGAACCACCATGCTGGGCCTGGTAGAAGGTGCTGTGACGAGCCTATTTAAGAACCTGACCCTGCTCAACAGAGGACCGGCAAGCTGCCATCTACAGGGAGCAGACATAAGAAAGCCCATCAGAAGGCACGCTATAAATGCTGTAAATCTATAGCTAAAATAGAGTCAGCTTATTATCTGTTGCTGCACATGCCAAAAGGTGCCCAGAAAGAGTCTGTGTGATCACGTGAGCTGATTTCCTCCTGTTTCCATCACTGAGGACATTCGAGTCTGCATACGTGTTCTCCTCCGGCTTGGCAGCTACATTTGAAGTTCACTCGCTCTCGTTCCCCAGCCCAGGTGGTGCTGCTTGCGTTTCCTCCCTTGTTCATTTTGACGGGTTAGTGTTCCTGTTTTCATTTTTAGCTTTTCCGCTTTCTATATATTTTAACATCACAAGCTGTCTCAGACCCTTTTTTCTAGGTAGGTGGAATATAAATCAAGAGTAAATAAATAAAGCTACTGAGGCAATGAGTGACTTCTGAGAGTCGGGAGGTATTGTAGGCAGGCAGACGCAGCGGGACTGGATAGCATTATAATGGGCTTTTATACTTTGATGCTAAAACGATAACTACTAACTATGAAATATAGCTTATGCATTGTTGCCTCTTGTATGTTTATTAATTGATTTGTATAAGCTGACATACAGAGTTTTTCAACACAAATCCTTTGCATCTATGGGCTTGTTTTCTTGCAATTAATCTAAGGAGTAAGTAAGAGAGGGACAACTTTGCATCCTCGGTCTATTCCTCCTCTGGATCTCAGCCCACACTGTTTTTGTCCTGTGTGGCATCCTGACCTGGGTTCTCAGGGGAGACTTTTTCCTCTCTCTTCCTTTGCGTTTTCAACTCTTGGTCTCCTAGGTCCTTCCTTTCTCATCATGTACCTTGTCTTCTTCCTCCTCTTGTTTCCCTGAAGCTTCTGCAGTTTCTCCCAATTAAAGATGAAGTGGCTCAGCCAATTTCAGTCCTAAAACTGGGAAAACCTGTCAGTGCCTTTAAGGGATTTCAAGTCTCCTTGTGAACACATGCTGTACACATCCCTAGAATTCCCTTGGCACGTTCACGAGCTTCATTCAGTCTTCCCTGCCACTGGATTGCGTGCTAATGCACTTAGGACTTCTTATTACCAAAGCTTTCCCCCGCTGGGCACCCCTCTGCCAAATCCCAGACCCCCTTCAGCAAAAGCAGAGTAGATTCAGCAGATCTGGTGCAAATTATTCTTCAGCATGTGAGGACACAGAGCTCAGGCACTTTGGCCAGCCTTCGATTAGTTCTGAGGAAGTCCTCCTTTAAATTTCCCCGGGGCTCCACAGGATCCAGCTTTGGGTGGGAGGATTCAGAAAGTTTATAAAAAGCACAGATAGATACACACTTAGGAATGACCATATTTGTCAATTTCTCAGTGTCCTTCTTCCGTGTTTCCGCCCGTCTTGATCACCTGAAGTGACTATCTCATGTACTGGCTGGTTCCACCAAGATCCATGCCTCCCGTTCCTCCTTCTCACAACAGCCCTCCTATTCGTATTATCAAATGGCCACTCACTGTGTTCTGGTTTGCTTTATCAAATTTTTATAAATTTGAAAATAACTCAGTAAAGTTGGTCTATCTACGGGCCTATGAGCAGATGTCATTGGAAGGATGGGGTGATGCATATAATGAGCACAGATACAACTGGAGTATTTCAGAGCATATCCAACCTAGTGATATTTATTTTCCCATCAGTGGATGGTGGCTCTATTGAAAGCCGGGACCATGGAGATCGTATTAATGAATTATGCTTGGGTGTTGGGCCAGATTTAAAGTGGGCAGCAGTGGCACTCAAAACTGTAACAGAGTGCTTAGCATGGTGTCTTGGTGGTTCAGTGGGGAAATAATTAGGAGATAAAGGCCTTCTTGGTCTCACTCAGGCTCCCATGGTTTATATAGGTTGGGGAGGATGTGGTCCTCACCTCTCCTTCTGAGCAAATGGTGTCAATCACTTCGACTGACAGTCCAGCGAGACAAAGAACAGGAGCCGTGAACCTGTGGCAGGTGGCATGCTGGGAGAATCATGTTTTTCACCCTGAGGTTCAGGGATTTCTTTTGAGCTGATTTGTTTTCATCATGACATTTAGTTTTCTAGTTACCATTATTAAAAGCAAAAAGGAGAGCATCAGCAGTAAATAACAGTAAGTTGTTCTCCATTAAATAAACATCACTAAGTACTATATGAAGAAAATTAAATCTAGAATTCTATATAATGAATTGGTCAAGTTTCTTAATTGCAATATTAAAAAAATTATACGCCTTGATTTTGAGGGTTGTAGATACATCTTACTTTGGCCCCCTGATGCGAAGAGCCAACTCATTGGAAAAGACCCTGATGCTGGAAAAGATTGAGGGCAGGAGAAGGGAACGACAGAGGATGAGATGGTAAGTTAGCCTCACTGACTCAATGAACACAAATTTGAGCAAACTCCAGGAGAGAGTGGACAGAGGAACCTGGCCTGCTGTAGAATGGGGTTGCAAAGAATCAGACATGACTTAGTAACTGAACAACAAGTTACGTCTCAACTATTTTGCTGCTTCTTGAGTATTCTGTTTGTTGGGCAAATCTTTCTCCTTTCCTTCTAAAACTGCTTATATTATAGTATAATACTCTAATCTAGTTTATATACATATGATGAACACTTAGGGTCTTTTGGGTTTGGCTTATTAAAGTCCACCAAATGATTGGTTAAGGGCTTTATTTTGCCAGAGTTCTCCTTCTGATCCAGGTAAAGGATCAGAATATTGATTCCCAGTCCCAGCTTGGATATTCCGTATCAGGAATAGGGCTGCAGAAATGAAAAGCATTGTTGTCAGTCGTGATTTGAGAAAACCTTGACATCTGTCATTTCTGCAGAGGATGAGCTCAGTGGGGACAGAAGCTGGCTTTCCTTCCCTGTTGTATTCTAGGACCCAGGGGGGAAGCAGGAGAAAGACTTTGAGCTCCAGCAGAATCACTACCACATCCTGTGTTCTCCACTGGTCAACTGTGGGATAAAAAAATTACCAAGAGCTTCCCCAGTGGTAAAGAAACCACTTGCCAATGCAGGAGACACCAGTTCTATCGCTGGGTCAAGAAGATCCCCTGGAAAAAGAAATGGAAACCCACTCTGGTATTCTTGCCTGGGAAATCCCAAGGACAGAGAAGCCTGGCAGTCTATAGTCTGTGGTGTCACAAAAGAGTCAGATATGACTTAGGGACTAAAACAACAACAAAAAAATTAGCAGACTTCCCTGAGGCTTTTTCACTATGCATAGACTGGGTTTTATACTCTCTCTTTTACAAGTTTTCTCCATCCACTCTTTCTATGTAACCAAAAACCTTGATTTCTTAGTCTCAGATGTCTTGGGCTTTCTTGAAACATTTTCTTTAAAGGTAGTTTTCCTACACTTTAGAAGAAACCAAAAATCGAATATAACAGTTCATAGCATCTGTGAGTTCCTTGAGGGCAGAATCCATATTTTGTCTATTGCTCTGTCTGGAGAGCCCAGCCAAGGACCTGGTGTATAACACAGAAGCTCTGAATTGATTTTGGAATAAATGAATCTATAATTATCCAAAAACTCTCCTGTCCTGTGTCTCACAGCTAAGCACTGTTGTGGTTGCTATTATAATAGAAGTAGAGAAAAAAGTGAAAGTGTTAGTTACTCAGTTGTGTCTAACTCTCTGCAGCCCCATGGACTGTAGCCTGCCAGGCTCCTCTGTCCATGGAATTCTCCAAGCAAGAATGCTGGAGTGAGTAGACATTCCCTTCTTCAGGGGATCTTCCCAACCAAGGAATTGGGCCTGGCTATCCTGCACTGCAGGCAGATTCTTTACCATCTGAGCCACCAGGGAAGCCCTAGAATAAACAGTAATTCAGGGAAGGTTTTTGTAGGATTTTAAGCTACAAGAAGGCAGAAGTATCTGTATGTTATTTCCTGTTGACAGTGACCTGGGCATAACCTCTCACAATCAATTCGCGTAATAAAGGCTTGGATAATGAGGACACTGAAAATGATGATAAAATTCCCCCCATGTGGTCCCTGGTGGACATTGTCCCAGAGTTGGGCATAGCCAGCCGGCCAAGGAAGATCTCTCACCCACTTCTTTGACCTTTTATTTATTATCTATTATTCTCCATAGTGACAGGCTTTCCAAGGGCTGTTTTTCAGTTCATCCTCCTCTGGAGGCTGGAGAAGTGGCTTCCTGAGAGGTGTGGAGGCAGAGGCAGGAAGGCAGCTAATGGGCAGGGGGAGAGGAGCCCTGTGTGAAGAGAAAGTCAGGCCAAGGGATGACACTTGACAATTTTGTTTTGAACCTCTCTGTTATTTCCAGTAAAGCAATTTCCTTGACATTTTCCTGTGGCATTTGAAAGGGGGGAGAAAGCAGGTTTTTTTCTTTATCATCTTTTTTTCCTTTTCTCCCTCTCCAGAGTGATTTATCTTGTCTTTTTCCAAAAGCCAATGCTCCCCAGTGTCTAGCAAACACTGTGAGTGTTGTACAAAGATGCACATCCGTGCCCCTCAATCAGTGTGGGGTTTGTGTGTATACGGTGTGTGTGTGTGTGTGTGTGTGTGTGTGTGTGTCAGCAGCTGGGACTCAGGAGGCTGAGCACTGTCACATAAACCTCGTGATGAGACCCCAGGCACTAAACCAGCTGCAGGGCGCATGGGTAGAGGCCCACTCAGGTCCACTCCACTTACCTGCCTCTTCCTTTGGGCCACCTGGCCTGCAGATGACCCACAGCTTGTCTTGACACTCTGGCTTATCCTCAGGTAACAAGCCCTATTCACCTCCCAATGTGTGATCACAAAAAGACCAAGCCAAACAGAACAAGAGAGATCTGTTAAAGGAATAACATGAGTCATTCCCAAACCAGAAGCAGGTCAAATCCCATCACGAGGAATGTCATGACATGCCCTGCTTTTGTCTTCTCTCCATGAGCTAGAACCACTTTAAAGAGAAATTAGCAGGAGCACAGCATCAGCAGGAGCTGAGAAAGGCCCACTTGTGTGAGTGAGACATCTACAAGATGCTCTGTCTATCGGATGAAAACCACTATGGCTATGCTGGAGGGGTCATGTCAGATGTGAAGAAATGAGATGCAAAGTGTGAAGTGCTGAAGAACGAAAAGGTCAGTGTTGACTGATGCTCACCACACTCCCCAGGATCGCCTCACTCCCTGGTCTTCAGTGGGCTCTCTTCCGGAGAGTTCATGTCCTGTGCATGAGTGCTGTGTGTGCTCAGTCATGTCTGACTCTCTGTGACCCCATGGTCTGTAGCCCTCCAGGCTCCTCTTTCCATGGGGTTTGCCAGCGCAAGAACACTGGAGTGGGTTGCCATTTCCTTCTTCACGAGATCTTCCCAACTCAGGGATTGAACCTGCATCTCTTGCATCTCCCGCAATGCAAGCATATTCTTTACCACTGAGCCACCTGGGAAGCCCTGAGAGCCTTGTCCTGACTCCCCTGTTAACGATCTGTACTGGTCAGTGCTGCCTGCCAGGACCCGCATGGATTCTTGCCACCTGGCTCCTCTCCTTCAGCTTGGTCTGGGGCTTGGAACGGACAGGCTATCTTCAAGTTCACCTCCACAAGGAATCTGGCTGGAATTCCTGACTCGCAAAAACTTCATAGGAATATTCTCAGATGCTGCTCTCTGAGTCCCAGATAGACCTCAGCTGGTACCTGATGGCCCCAAGAGGGCCCTTCATACTTCCCTAGGGAGGCAGCAGCCTCATAGCAAAGAAAAAATGCACCCATCCCAGGCATGCTTAAATCTCTGTTGCATCTGCATTTTTTTTCTAGAAATGCTTGCGGAATAAATGGAATTTATAATCAGAAACCATAAAATGTCTGATTTATTGCTCATCTTGATGACAATATTTAATAACTCGTGTATATTTTATCATGTCTTTTTAACACTCTGTTGTGGAATTTTACTTAATGGGGTGATTCCATCCTCTGTATCAAACTATCTTCAGCACCAAAAGGGAAGAGCATCCTTTTGAGTTAAGGGTCCAGAGATGATGGGGAGAACGCCCAACTCTTCCAGGTGGTCTGAGGAATCTCGGGTTACCAGGGCAGGGCTAGCTGCTTCCCAAATGGCAAGAATCTCATGACACTTGTGGAGAAAGATAAGTCAGCGTTTCATCACCTACTTCCCGTGTGGGAAATTCTATGTTTAGAGATTAATTCCTTTGAGCCTTGGAGGCATGTTCTTTTCAAGTGTTCCTTATTGAGATTCTTATATCCCCAGAAAGAAAAACTGCTATCACAGAGACTGGAAATTATGTAATAGCCAAATTGAAAGAAGCACCTTGTAAGAAGAAGATATGGGGGAGTGGCTAGAGATGGAGAGAGGGAGAGTGCTCAGGAGAAAGTAAGCAGAAAAGGGGGCTAGAGTGGAGTCGGCAAGCTTGGCAGTTTTGCTTGGTGAGATAGACTTCGCCTACTTGTTTCCTGCTCCATTCTTCTGGGTCCAGAGTCTCTTGAAAGAGAGAAAAATGTGCCTAATAATGAGGCCCATCCTCTCTAAGGGACCTCCAGTGTTTATTTCCCCCAAACAAAAATTCTATCTTCCTGACCAGTATATAAAGGTGAGGTGAAGTCACTCAGTCATGTCTGACTCTTTGCGACCTCATGGACTGTAGCCCACCAGGCTCTTCCATCCATGGGATTTTCCAGGCAAGAGTACTGGAGTGGGGTGCCGTTTCCTTCTCCAGAGGATCTTCCCGGCCCAGGGATCGAGGTCAGTATGATGCCAAAATAACCTTGCCATACAAGGAACTCATTCATGTTGCCAACAGTCGTGACAATATCTCTTCTTCCTCTCCTGCCCAGGAGCTTCTCCAGGAGCACACATGAAACTCAATTGCCATAACTCACAGTCTCCTTCAGTTTGAAGCAGTGGTGCGTCCTTCTGTCTTTCATGCCCTTATCAAATGTCAAGGGTATCCAGACCTCGCATTCCAAAGCATGACTTTGAACCTGCTCTGCCCGCCTTTGTTTTTCACCGGTCGCAGGTGGTACATTCTTGGCAGGAATATCACAGAAGCAATGTTGCCACAGGTCAGGAAGCACGAGTCTCCTATGTCCCACTTGGAGATGTTAAGCTTCATTCCTTAGCAAATTGGTCCTTCCAGGGTTCTTCACTGTGTCAAAAACTTTACTGAGATCAACACGAAAAAGACCACACCAGGGAGAAGGCAATGGCACCCCACTCCAGTACTCTTGCCTGGAAAATCCCATGGACGGAGGAGCCTCGTAGGCTACAGTCCATGGGGTTGCTAAGAGTTGGACACGACTGGGCGACTTCACTTTCACTTTTCACTTTCACGCATTGGAGAAGGAAATGGCAACCCACTCCAGCATTCTTGCCTGGAGAATCCCAGGGACAGGGGAGCCTAGTGGACTGCCATCCTTGGGGTTGCATAGACTCGGACACGACTGAATCGACTTAGCAGCAGCAGCAGCAAATCATCTAGACAACACACCCCACTCCCCAGGTCCAGCCTTCAACACTCTTACACTCAAACTGAAGTAAGGTCACTGAGGTTAATTCAGCTATAAATTTGCAAAATAGAGAGGTCCCTCCAGGTGGGAATGGGAACTCTTCTAACCTGCCAGCTTAGTACCCTAGTGATGTCTTAGGAGGACCTGATGGGTCTCAAACTCAAAATATACTCAGTTTGACTTTTCAAAAATATCTATTTGAAAAATATTTTTAATTTTTTATCCTCTGGATCATAGAGATGATTCCAGCTACTTAGAGTCTTATGGATAAATTCCTCCCCAAATCCTTGGCTCAAGGCATAGGTCTTCTCCTGCTGTCTTTTAAACAGATTGTCCCAAATTCTTTTCTTCTCTTTAGATTCCATATATAGTCTTCTTCATGTTTCAATGCTCTATGGCCTCAGAGTCTTGAAAAGCTGAAAGAATCATCTATGTTTTAAAAAGGCTCTTTCAGGATTTTTGTGTGTAGTGTTTGAGATTTTCATTTTTTGATTTTTTTTTAGTTTTTGGTTTTGTCATCTTCAAGAATTATGATAGAAGAGAGGAGCCACAGGGCCAGAAAGCTAGATGCTGGAGACACAGGAAAACCAGTGTACCTCTTTTTCCTCTTCTTTCTCATCTACCCGGCGATGCACGGGCATGCACACATGCATACAGACACATACATGCACACACATGCACGCAGACATCTGAGCAAATCTCTAAATCTCTGTTAACCCAACAGAAAAACCATAAAACTCGTTAAGAGAATCAAGAGGGCCAGTTCCAAGAGTGGCCTTCCCCCCTCTTCTGAACCACTGCTGAAGCCTGAACGAGGCTTCCAGATTCTTCCCAGCACCAGCTCCAGCCCCAGAACTCCCAGACATGCTCAGTTTCACAGTTGGCAGATCTGGGTCTGATGTTAAGTTACCATCTACTCAGGGAGAGCGCTCAGGGGCAGATGATCACAGGCTAAACATACCTCCAAGGCAACAACACAAATGAGGGAAGAGGATTATTGGTTTGCTCAGCAGGTGCTGGGACCAGGGGCAGTGGCCTGGAGCTGAGGAGGAGAAGTTCAAACGGGGGATTAGCAGAGAAGCTCCCCACACAGAGCTTCCTGTTCTGGACTCTGGGGTCCAGTGCCAGGTGCCAGGGACTGACGCATGGTAATCAGTGCCCTCAGGGATTCCTGCCAGATTCACCGGAATCTGGGTCACAGGGGCTGACCTGAAGCTTTCTGGTCATTATATGTATTCCTAGGGCGGCAGCCACACACACCCCTTTGCCTCAGGCATTTAATTTCTTTTTCTTTTATTTATGTATTTATTTATTTTTGGGTGTGCTGGGTCTTTGTTGCTGCCTGGGCTTTTCTCTGGTTGCAGTGCATTGGCTTCTCATTGTGGTGGCTTCTCTTGATGTGGAGCAAGGGCTCTAGGGTGCACAGGCCTCGGTAGTTGTGGAGTGTGGGCTCAGTAGTGCTTCCCAGGCTCGAGAGCACAGCTCAGAGTTGGGGCACACAGGCTTAGTTGCTCCACAACATGTGGGATCTTCCTGGATCAGGGATCAAATATGCGTCCTCTGCATTGGCAGGTGGATTCTATACCACTGAGCCAACTGGGAAGCCCCAAGCATTTAATTTCCAACCTGGATGTTTAGGAGACAAATTCTTCATGTTTGATCCTTTGTGTTGTTGAAAGATCAACTCTTTTCTTTTGGTTCCCAAAGTTGGGAGAGAGTAAGTGAAAGAAGCTCAGCCTTGTCCAACTCTTTGCAACCCCATGGACTGTAGCCCACCAGCCTCCTCTGTCCATGGGATTCTCCAGGCAGGAATACTCTAGTGGGTAGCCATTCCCTTCTCCAGGGGATCTTCCTGACCCAGGGATTGAACCTGGGTCTCTGGCATTGCAGTCAGATTCTTTACCATCTGAGCCACCAGGGAAGCTACACTCAAGTTTGAGAACTAATATCCAGCCTGGGGTGCTTATCCCGGTGTGCAGAGATATAGGGCTCTGAGTCAGATTGGGTGGGTGGGTGGCTGGGGGAGTGGTGGTGTTGGATGTTCAGAAGATAATAGAAGCAATAGGAAGAACATTCTGGTGATAACTGTTACTGATTAAAATATTATCTGACTGTGTTTTATCTCCTCAATAAAAGTGTTAGGGGGAATAGAAGGAAAAAAATAAGGAGTTGAATGTGAGACTTTATCTTTTGAAATCCAGAAAGCTTCACATCCAACAAATGAATGTGCCCAGAGAACATTTTGCCTACAGGGAAACGATAATGTTACATCACACTATGCTATACATTAGGGTTCCTCAGAAAGACAGAACTAATGGGATGTAAGTGATCATGTATATATTCACTAGGATGCATGTGTAAAGAAAGAGGGTTTTATTTCAAAGGATTGGCACACAGGATCATGGATGTAAGTTCAAAATAAGGCAAACCACCAGGCAGAGTCAATGCTGCTGCTTGAGTTTGAAGGCTGTCTCCTGGCACAATCCCCTCTTCTTGGTGAAACACAGACTTTTCCTCATAGAACCTTCATCTGATTGCATGAGGCCCACCTACGTCATGGAGGGTAATCTGCTTTGCTCAAAGTCCGCTGACTCTATTTCATCTGAAAGCAACCTCCAAAGAACCATATAGACTTAACGTTTGTCCAAATGTCTGGGTGCTGTGACTCAGCCAAGTTGATACAGAATACTAACTGTCCCAGCACCACGGAGAAGTCACTTCCTAACACACATGCTTAATACACTCCTTCCCTCCTAAAGTGTCTCACACACAGTGGGTTTGGACTAAGCCTCACATCAGTCAGGGAACCAAGGGGAAGGACAATTTACAAGTGACATGAAGGAGTTCGTGTCTGCAGAGTAGAAAACAAGGGAGAGCAGATATTCTCTGCAGATTTGGGATGGGTGCTGAGGCAGGCGATTCTTAACCTCAGTACAGAGAGCCTTGAAGACCATGTTGGAAAATGCAAGCTGGATGCAATAAAAAACCGATAAGAGTTAAGACTACCTACTTCATTTTATTCTTTCTTGTTTTTCCTAAGAGGACACAGAAGTCAGAAACATTCAAGAAAATCATGAGTGATGAGTCAGGCTGCATTAAAGGCACTTAAGCCATAATCCCTGGGATAGAAAACACGTGGTAAATCCTGGTGCATGTCCCTTTGGAGGATGGGGAGCTAGAGGGGCTGGTCCTCAGCCCTGAGCTCAGGAGGCAGCCCAGGCAGTCCCCGGGAAGGCGAGAACAAGAGGCTTCTCGTCCGATGTTTCCTGATGGCCATGATCTACACATCAGCGTGCAACCTTGTCATGCCAATAACAGTGCATCTCACACAATTAAAAAGGAACAGTTGAAACATTAATATCTCATGTTCAAAGGTCAGGATGTCTCCACTCAGCTTTTCAAAGCTGGTGATAGAGGGCTTGCAGCCTTCCCATCATACGATCCAAGCGGAGGTCATAGGCCAACGCATCCTGTCTCAAGGTTTCTGCCCCATTGTGGCCAGACTGTTAGGCTCTCAGAGAACTTGGAGTTATGGTCACGTTCACAGAGTCTGAGAACAGAGAAGGACCCAAGCAGCATCCAGCGTGCTCCCATCACTGTTCAGATGTGGGAACCAGAGTCTGGAGGGAAGTGGTTTTCTCCACGTTGCACACTAATTTGTGAAAGAATTAAGACTAGAATTCAGTTTTATGACCCCAGACAGGTGCGCACTCTCTTTGGCTTCTGTTCGAAAGCCAGCGTCTGCAACAGTAAAGCAGAAGGGTGGTAGAAGAAGAACAAGTGCCAAAGAGAGGCCTGTGTCCCTGCCTTTTCCTCCAACGTGCTGAGTTGGGATATATCGTCAAGGTAATTTACTATAAAAAAACATAAAACTCATTTGCACAGCAAAAGAAGAGAAAAGACAGCCTCATAGCAGGTGGAAATGACCTGCTATCCATAGGCAGATGAAATAAAATGGGAGGAGTCTTACCTATAATGAAATGCCTGCTTGCATGTGTGTTTGGGGGGTGTTATATAGTATCTATAATTAATAGTACTTACCATTGATTGAATATTTAATACAAAGCTGGAGCTATTCTAAGCCCCTCATGGGAATCAATCTATTTAATTTTTTTTTTTTTTTTGGCTGCACTGGGTCTTCATTGCTTTGGGCAGGCTCTCTAAAATTGTGGTGAGCAGGGGCTATTCATCGATGCAGTAAGCAGGCTTCTCATTGCAGTGGCTTCTCTTGTTGCATGGGCTCTGGAACACAGGCTCAGAAGTTGTGGCCCACAGGCTTAGTTGCTCCAGCATGTGGAATCTTCCTGGACCAGGGATCGAACCCCTGTCCCCTGCATTGGAAGGTGGATTCTTAACCACTGGGCCAACACCTAAACCTATTTGATCTCTACAATAATCCTGTGAGCTGGGTACTCAGCGCCTCAGTTTTACAGATAAGGAAACTGGGTTGTTGGAAGTTATTCACACTGACAGGGTCACACAGCTAGAAAGTGTCAAAGTTGATATCTGTGGCTTTGGAGGCAGGACTCTCAGCTCCTACCCCGAGATGCCCATCTAGCTGTGGAGAGCTAGAGGAAATGCCACCTGTGAAAACATGACTTCTGCAGATAAGAGATCCCTGGGTCTAGCACAGGAGAATACGGGAGTCCTCATAAAATACCAGAGGCTCTAAGGAGGGAGCACAATATGGGAAGTCTTGATGAGAGGATCGTGAAGGAAGAAGGTAAACAAGTCTGTCTTGAGCTTGTGATGGGATCGCGCCCTTGAGAGACAGACGGACGAATCCCGGAGGAACTATATGTCCAGTAGGTTTCCAGGACAAAGCACCCAAATACAGAGAAGGAAGACTCATGTCCCTTTTCAGACCCTTATAACGGCTGATAATTTGCACGTGCCTCCAAGCTCCAGGTCCTGTTCTCAGCCCTTTTGCACGTGTCACCTCATTCAAACTTCACAGCAAAGCATGAGACAGGGACTATGGCACCTCTGCTTTCCAGAGGAGGAAGCCGAGTGGGCTCAGAAAGTTTCAGAAGCTTTATAAGCAAGGTCACAGCTGTGTTGACTCAATCCTGAGAGTTACAGAGCTGGGTCAGAGCTCTGCCATCCCTCATCCAAGCATAAAGACTAGTCCTCAGGAGGGGACCAGGGTGGCTGGAGGTCTCGGTTCTGAGGAGTAAGCAGGCTTGCAAAAAACACACCGGGCACCAACTTGCATGAATGTGGATGGACCTACAGATTATCATCCTAAGTGAAGTATGTCAGAATGTGACATCATTTACTGTAGAATCTAAAATATGACACAGATGAACTTATTTACAGAACAGAAGTAGATTCACAGACATAGAAAACAAACATGGTTACCAAAGGGGGAAGGGAGGGAGTTTGGTTACTCTGTTTGGACTCCACAATACTCTATTTGGACTCTGTGGGAAAGGGCAAGGGCAGGATGATATGGGAGAATGGTACTGAAACATGTAAATTATCATATGTGAAGCAAATCGCCAGTCCAGGTTCGATGCATGATACAGGGTGCTCGGGGCAGGTGCACTGGGATGACCCAGAGGGATGAGATGGGGAGGGAGGTGGGAGGAGGGGTTCAGGATGGGGAACACATGTACACCCATGGCAGACTCATGTCAATGTATGAAAAACCAATGCAATATTGTAAAGTAAAATAAAGAAATAAACCTGAAAAAAAAAATAAAATAGATAACCAATAAGGACCTACTGTATAGCGCAGGGAACCATACTCAATATGTTTTGTAATAGCCTATAATGGATATGAATCTGAAAAAATATATACATATATATGGGCTTCCCAGGTGGTTCAGTGGTGAAGAATCTGCCTGCCAATGCAGGAAACACAGGAGATGTGCATTCGAATCCTGGGTCAGGGAGATCCCCTCGAGGAGGACACTTCAGTACTCTTGCCTGGGAAACCCCATGGAAAGAGGAGTCTGGCAGGCTACAGTCTATGGAGTCACAAAGAGTCAGACACGACTAAGTGACTGAGCGTGCACATACGCATATATGTATAACTGAATCACTGTTGTACACCTGCAATTAACACAACATTGTAACTATACCTCAATGAAAGAAAGAAAAACTGGGCACCATATGGGTGATGGACGGTAACTAGACGTGTTGTGGTGACCATTTTGCACTGTATACAAACATCAAATCGTTATATTATACACCTGAAACTAATATAATACCATATGTCAATTAAACCTCAATTATAAGAAGAAAGCTGGTCACCACACGTTGCCTGGGGAGCCAGGCATATGGGATTCCTTGGTCCACCTGCTGGGGCACTCACCAGGCTCCCTGCACTGTGTATACAGGGAGCACAAAGAACCCCTGTCCTCACAGAGCTTTCAGCCTGGCGGGACCCACTCGCAAGACGAGGCAACCAGCGTCCCCCATCAGGACCAGCCTGGTCTGGCAGCCCCCATCCCCTCAAACCTGCACTTCTCACATTCTTCCAGGCGGGTGGGGGCCCCGCGGTGAGTCGGCTGACACATAAAAATGGCCTTCTGCATTTCTGCTGACACGTCTTCCATATCTGATGGAGTTAGATCTTCATTATGAAATTAGATGAGATTTCTGATGCGCAGACTAATAGATAACAGCCCACATTCTTCCTCTGAGCAGCGGCAGAAACAGCCAAGAGCAGGGAGCTGGGAGCCGCAGCTGCCCCCGCCCATCCCATCCCATCTTCCTACCCACCTGTCATCGTCCGCTAACATTGTTAGCTCACCGAGGGGAGAGCATCTCATTGTGTTATCCGCTCCCCTGCAACCAAAGGGCTTTGTGTACTAAGGCTGTGGTTAAGTTATGGAACAAATAAGATACATTCTGCACAGGAAGGGGTGATGAAGATAGCCAACAGCTGTCCTTCATTTTCCAGCAAGGAGGAGGGGATCTCTGGGGGGTCCCCGGGACTGGGGTTCCCTGGCAACCACGCCTGAGGCTGCCTTCCCCTCTGTCCTCCTTGTGAGCTCTCATACACAGAGTGCCTACTGTGTGCCAGGCTCTTCGTGTGCAATGTCCTATTTAGTCCTCATGATAAACCTGTACGTGGGCACTGTTCTTTCTAGCTCACAGCTTGGGAGCCTAAGGCTGAGGTGGTCAGGTGATGCCCAAGGCCAATGAGCTGGTCAAACTCACATCAGTTAAACTCCAAGGCCCCTGATTTTTCTATCATTTTGCATTGAGGTCTTCACCTATTATTTTTTTTTTTCTATTAAACTTTTAACTTTGCATTGGAGTAGAGCTGATCAGCAATGATGTGGTAATTTTAGGTGCACAGCAAAGGGACTCAACTATACATATACATGTATCCATTCTCCTCTAAACTCCTTTCCCATCCAGACTGCCACATAACCATTGAACAGAGTTCCCTGTGCTGTACAGAAGGTCCGTGCCGGTTAATTCACCTCAGTGTAGCTCCATGCCTTGCATAAGTCTCCACTTCTGCTTCCGGACTGCAGGTGGAGACCAGAGCCATCTCTCCTTGCAGCTCCACCTTTATCTCCCCAGCAACTTTCCGTCCAGGCCTCAGGGGACCATTCCCCCTTTGACCAGCCGGAAACCAAGCTTCTGATGTCCTTAGGGGATTGCTTTCTTCTTTCCATGAAAGACACATCCTTGGCCCCTATTGACTTTGCAAACATTTCATGGCTAACATTTACCCTTTAATGCTGATACTTTTAGCCTTCCTTCTGGGGTGAGCCACACAGTGGCCGAGTCTTGGGGGGGTCTAGGGAAATTTTCCTTCACAGGCTAGTTGATCTATGGTTCCCATCGGATAACACAGAAGAATTTAGGTTGCGGTAACTAACACACAGGGAATGCTGGTGAGACATGGACCCTTTTTTTCCAAGTGCCAAAGAGAAACGGATTTTGCTTCTGATGTGTTGGCAGCTGTGCCTTTCTGGCAGTGCACATTCACTGAGGCTTTCATCTACATGGCCTCCTGGTGTCAGGGTCTGCATTCCACTGCAGATAACAGAAGCCCAAGCTCACAGGCGTCCCTGTGGAGCATGAAGTCCAGAGGTGGGCAGGCTGCCCATCATGAGGACCAGCCACCTGGCGGCATCAGCCCCCCAGGGGCCTCTTGTCTGTCTTCTCTGCAATCTTCAGTGTCAGATGCTTGTCCTCATGGGGGAAAGATGGTGCCTCAACCTCACCCTCACTTGAATTTCCAAGGAGGAAGAAGAAAAATAAGTTAGACGGGGGAAGAAGTGTTGCCAGAACGAGGAAGCAACTCTAGGAAGTTACCACTCTTGGGTCACTGGCCAGGTCCTCACCGTGTGCTGCCCTCTGGCATAAGGAGAGATGGGAAAGGCGGTGCTTAGATAGGCCCGTGCTCCCCTAAACCAGCCTGAGATCCTGAGAGAGGAGAATGGGGAGAACACTTAGCTGGTGGATAACTTGCTGTTATCCACTTTCCCATTCCTCGTACTTGGACTTTTCTAGGGCAGGGAAGAAACCATTAGAAGGAAATTCTTATGTTCAATCTGCCCTTAAAGACAGAGGCCTCCATGTCCACTCACACTTTCTGTTACAAGGTCACTTTTTTAAAACTTTTCATTCATAATGGAGTATAGCCTATTAACAATGTTGTGATGGTTTCAGGTGGACAGCAAAGGGACTCAGACGTGCATATACATGTATGCAGGCTTCTCAGGTGGCACTGGTGATAAAGAACCCGCCTGTCAATGCAGGAGACGTAAGAGACACAGGTTCGATCCCTGCGTCAGGAAGATGCCCTGGAGGAGGAAATGGCAACCCACTCCAGTATTCTTGCCTGAAGAATCCCCATGGACAGAGAAGCCTGGCGGGCTATACCCTATGGGGTCATGAAGAGCCAGACATGACTGGGTGACTTAGCAGGCATGTGATGGTGGAGGAGGGGCTGACCTTTCTTGCCTTTGGCCCCATACATTTGTTTCCCCTTGGGCTTCCCTGGTGGCTCAGGTGGTACAGAATCTGCCTGTAATACGGGAGACCTGGGTTTGATCCCTGGGTCAGGAAGATCCCCTGGAGGAAGGCATGGCAACCTAACTCCAGTATTCTTGCCTGGAGAATCCCATGGACAGAGGAGAGGGCAGTCCTTGGGGTTGCAAAGAGTCAGACATGACTAAGTAACACACATTTTCCCCTACAAGGGTCTCTTAACAGTCAGTGCCTCCACTCCTTCTCTGCCTGCCCATCAGTCCTCCATACACTGCTGCTTAAGAATTCTGTGTTGCTTTACTCTAATTTTTACCACTGGGGAGGAGTTATTGACATTATCTATTATATAAAGAATTTGTAAAGATAGGAGAGCAATTAAAATATGATAACAATGGGTAAAATCACTCAGCTGGATCATGCCTCTACCCTTTCTTAGAAGCTCCAATGAATCCACATTTTCAAAAAAAAGGTGGAACCCAAACTCTTTACCAAAGCATGTGGGGTCCTTCAGCATCCCCTCCCACTGTTCCCCAGACACAAACAATTGCTCACTTTTTCTTAAACAAGCCTTGATCTTTTAAATCTCTATTTCTTCATTCTTTCTGTTGTTTGCTGCAAATAGATCCCTCTTCTCCAATTGGTGACATACTACCTACCTTACAAAGCCCAGCCCTTCTGCTAAGTGTTCTCCAGGTCCTTTGAGCCTCAGGTCCAAAATTTCAGACTCACTAGATGATCACTATTGTAGCTCCCATCACACTGCTGGCAATTTGTTCACATATCTGTCTCCTCTACTAAGCTATGAGCCCCTGGAATGTGGGCACAGGCTCTTACACACCACTGCAGCCCTTGTGTCTAGGGCAGTGCTTGCTACATTGCAGTTGCTTATTTGTTGTTCTGTCGCTCAGTCGTGTCCGATTCTTTGCCATCTTATGGACTGTAGCACACCAAGCTTCCCTGTCCTTCACTATGTCCCTGAATTTGCTCAGATTCAGGTCCATTGAGTAGATGATGCCATCCAACCATCTTATCCTCTGTCACCCCCTTCTCCTCCTGCTCTCAATCTTTCCCAGCATCAGGGTCTTTTCCAATGAGCTGGTTCTTTCTTGCTTCTTATGTCATTAGAATAACACCATTTCAGCCACTTTGTATAAAGGAGGCACTGTTATTTCCAGCCCCATTTTACAGATGGGAAAATCAAGGCTGGAGAGGGTATTTGCCACTTTTCTACACAAGTGAAAGAGGCGTGATTAGAGCTTCTGGCTCCAGTGCCTGAACTTTGAGTCATGGCTCAACACTGCTTCCGAATAGAGTATTGGATGGAAGAATGAATGAGACCATAGACATTGTCCAGCCTGTTTTGGAAAGGGATCACAGAATGCAGAGAAATGTGCAGCTCATCCCCTCCAACGTATGACTCACTTCTGACCCATCTGCCAGTCCAGCTCTCCTGCCTCCAGCAGTGAGTCCGGCACAGGTGCAGGCTGCCTGCCGGGGTTTAGGCCCAGGTTCAGCCCCTTTAGGCCAAAGGTCACGTTTCAGCATCCTGGCCAGGTTCCTGGGTGGTGCTTGCTCTGTCTCTTCTCTGCCTATCCTCCTCTCTCACTGCCCCCTGTCCCTTCTGCTTCCCTGTCACAGATGTAGAATCTATGCAGCCATCTCTGATGCGTCTAAGCACAGGCACTCAGGCACAGTCTTGCTCCAGATCCTGCCTCCTATTTTCATATTTCCTGTGGCGCTTTGTAGAAATAGCAGAACAATTACTCATCTACGGGGGGGAAAGGGAGTAGGATTTTATATAATCAGATGTTAAAGTGACAAAGTTTTCCAGCCAGTGGGGAACGTAGAGGGAGGGAAGGCGGCGTGGGGATGGTTGGGGGATGGAAGAGGAGCCTGGACTGCTCATCCGTGGTGCAAGCTCCAGCAGGAATCTGCTTCGTACCTGTGACGCTGAAGGTGGATACAACCTGTGCCTTTGGTTCTGCCTCCCCTTCAGTGAGGCCCTGCATCACCTCTGGCTAGTGAGCCTGCCGAAGGCTGCTTGGAACTCCCTAGCTTCCAGAGAAACCATTTCAGAAGCCTTGATGCTTTATATCCATCTCCTGCATCGATTGACGAGCGAAAAAAAAAAATAGTAGTTCATCTCCCAGCAGGAACATTCTTAGCCAGACGAGGGACAGAGTCCAGAAACATCTGTCTGTAGCAAGCATGCTCGGAGTTTCCCATAAACACACGTTTCCATGAAAACCGAACAAAGGAGGATGAGAGAAAGGCCAGACATGTCCCCACATTTAAATAAGCCCCACAGCCTCATTTCTTTCCATCCAGGGTGGGTTAGGGGAAGAGGGTGCTGGCTGCTGTCTGCACCCAGACCCGTGGCTGGCTGTCCCCACCAAGGGCCTCCTTCCCACCACACGCACCGCTGCACATGGACAGGCTCTCCGGCCGTTTGTTCCCTGATGTGCGCTAAGTGAAACATAATTACCCACTTTGTCACATCACACGTGACTTTGACGGCCCAGTGTGTGGGTTTAAAAAAAAAATGCATTAGAATGTCTTCAAAGGGAACCAGTGTTCCTTTGGGGATGGTTTTTGGAATTTCGATGGGATTCCTAACAACAGAACCCCAGAGCTGGTGCTTCCAGGAGCAGCAGCTATTTCCGGCCCTACCTGCCTTCACCACTGCCCATCCCCTACAGGGAGGTGGGAAGGCAGGCGAAGAGGGAGGGTGTGGGGCAAGGGGAGGGGGGCATCCAGGAAGGCTTTAGCAAAGAAGACAGGAAAGGAGGCAAAGGAACACGAGAGGCCAGAGCACACTTGATTGCCTTCTTTTGCGGGATGAATTGTTTCTAAAAGCAAGGTGGGCCCTGCAGGAACCCCCTCCCTCCACCTTGGGAAATATCCCACATAAGCACTGTGTTTAGTCTCTTTTCCAGATTCCTTGTACCCCACATCTCGTTTTTCTTGCTCACAAGACTCCTTCCCAGAAGGGCAAAGCTCCTCCCTCTCCAGCAGCACTTGCCTCCCTCTCTCAGGACCCTCCCCCTTGACCCAGTTCCCTTTTCTAAAGGAAGGCTCTGGGCCTTCTGAGATAGTGCCCTCATGTGCAAGTGGGCACACACACACACACACACACACTCCTGACCCTCAGAACCTGCACTTCTTTGTGGAGACACACACACTATACACCCTGGAAATAGAACTTCCGCAACACAATTTGAGGCCATCAATGCTGCTAGGGCTCAGGCTGTGAGTGTCTTTAAATGGGAAGCCTGCTCGTTACTGCAATTAATTGGCATTGCTGCGCTAATCGGAAGGCAGCCTGCCTATAATAAGCGTGGCAGCAGCCTACTGCGTGCAGCGGGGAGGCAGAGGTGGGCTTGGAGCCCTGGGCAGTGTTTACAGCAGACGGTACAGGAAATCCATAAGCATTCTCAGCTTTTGTAAAGCAAGGTTGCACTATTGGGTTTATATTAGCAATTTTCAATCATCTTTTATTAGTGCTCCATTGATCTTCTGTCCATTTCCTTAATGTATTAAAGCATAACAATCTGCAGAACATTCTTCCCTGGTCAGCTGACTACATAAAAGCATCACCACCCAACCGCTTATTCAGAAGCTCCGAGTCCCTCATGCAAACCCCTTTGGATGGGAACAGACATGTGCTGAATGAAATGAAGTTTCTCTGAAGTGAATTGGACAGAGAGGTCCATACTGATCCTGCGTGTCTCTGGTGGGACACCTTCCGGCCAGGGAATGTCAAGTCTGGGGGAATTTGTAGGAATCGGTCATATAGCCTTTCACTCCAGCCTCATTCTAGGCAAGCAACTCACGGAGTTAACGGTGCAAATGAGTTTCAGCTCCTATCTGGCCTAACTGTATGAAAACTCATCTGTAGGCTTGTCTTTCCTCACCTATAAGAGGAGGACATTCACCTGGATGACCTCTATGGGTTTTTTCAACAATAAATTGAATTGGTTTAATAAAAAAACAAAGACCTTCCTGACAATAGGCTTATCTTCTTGTAGGGAAGATCATGTGTATTTATAAGCATTTAAAATGAAAGGCAATGTGTTTTATATGCTGGAGAAGATCCTTCTCCAGGGGATCTTCCTGACCCAGGGATCAAACCCAGGTCTCCTGCATTGCAGGCAGACTCCTTATTGTCTGAGCCACCCAGAGGAGTCTTATATACTGGAGAAGATACAAAATATTGACATAAAAAGAATCCAGAAGAGGGAGACATTTTTCAGTGAGATGACCCAGCGGGGACTGCCTGGAGGAGGCATCATTCAAAAAGCATCTTGAGGAGTGGGAACTTAGTCAGGAGAAATGGACCCGAGGGTGGGACTTGCACTGTGATGGTGACATTGCAATCCTGGGAAGAGAGGAAGGGGAGTCTAGAAGGTATGGTGCTTTGAATTCCAAAGACTGAGACCATTTCAAGAAGGAGGAGAGTATTTCCGGGGGCCACATGCTGCCAGGAGGTCAGGGAGGCTGACTGCTGTGTCCTGAACAAACACAGCCCCAGACAACAGGCTCCGGTCCTCCTGCTGGCCCCTGCCTGGGCGGCCAGTGATCACCTGTGAAATGCCCACCTTGTTCTTCATGGTAGAGCTGTATTTGTGCTCCCCAAGTCCACGGTGTCTGTAAGTCCTGCTTACTGCTCTGTAGACAACACATGCTGCTTTTCCAGACACTGAAAGGTGATGCAACAGGAGATGAATGGCGGGTGCTCCTCTGCTCAGATGCCCTGCACTGCCTTCCCATCCTCACTGTGCCCCTGGGCCCACTTCTGCACAAGGTTCTGATGCTCATACATCTGCTCCTGAGTTGTGGGAGTCCTCCCATCCCTCATGAGTTATCTCCCTTATCCTGCCAA
Source organism: Bos grunniens (assembly GCF_055505025.1). NCBI lineage: Eukaryota > Metazoa > Chordata > Mammalia > Artiodactyla > Bovidae > Bos > Bos grunniens. The sequence continues at coordinate 16,095,905 of NC_141193.1, forward strand.
TGTGCCCCCTACCCTCCCAGTGAGCCTGGGCGTAGGGGATATTCCACAAGGAAAGAGGGTGGGTCCTTGCCTTCATTAAACTGCAGGTGAGTTAATTAACCTACAAATGAGTCTCTCAAACTCCTTGTCCAGCAGAACCACTGCCTCCGTTTGACAGATGAGCCAACCAAGGCTTATGTGTGTGTAGGCAGCTTCCCTGGCTTCCCTGGTGGCTTAGATGGTAAAGAAACTGCCTGCAATGCAGGAGATCTAGGTTTGAACCCTAGGCCAGGAAGATCCCCTGGAGAAGGGAATGGCTACTCACTCCAGTATTCTTGCCTGAAGAATCCCATGACAGAGGAGCCTGGTGGACTACAGTGTATGCAAAGAGTCAGGCACGACTGAGAGACTAACACTTTCACTTGAGTCTTAAATTTGGAGTCAGAGGTTTGGATGTGAGCCTGGATCTTCCTTATTCTACCCTGGGAACCTTATCCTTTACACACATGAGCCTTGGTTGGCTCATCCGTTTGATGCAGGGAGTGGTTCTGCTGGACAAGGAATTTGTGAGAGAATCAGATTACATGACGAAAGGGAATTTGTTTTGTAAATCCAACATTTTGATTTCTATTATTGTTGTTTCAACTGTGCAGAGAGAGATAATCTTTATCATTTTAATAAGTTCATCAACCATTCCATGAAAGAAGTTAATACATGTGATTTGAAATTATGTGTACATATTACATAGCTGCTTTCAGACAGTTTGCAACTCCCTTTACTGTCAGGCATTCCTGGCTGATTTGTAACTTAAGTCAGGTATTCGGAGCTTGCCTCTATGAATTGTCTTCCTCTGGTGATCCTCGGGGTCATTTGGCTGCACGGCTACTGTGAAGAGTCACCACGTCTTGCTCTCTGGGTGGCTGCACTCACATGCTGGAGGGAACTGAAGGGTGTTGGATGCGAGAGCTGGACCATAAAGAAAGCTGAGCGCTGAAGAATTGATGCTTTTGAACTGTGGTGTTGGAGGAGACTCTTGAGAGTCCCTTGGACTGCAAGGAGATCCAACCCAGTCAATCCTCAAGGAAATCAGTCCTGAATATTCATTGGAAGGACTGATGTTGAAGCTGAAACTCCAATATTTTGGCTACCTAGTGCGAAAAACTGACTCATTGGAAAAGACCCTGATGCTGCGCGAGATTGAAGGCAGGAGGAGAAGGGGATGACAGAAGATGAGATAGTTGGATGGCATCACTGATTCAATGGCCATGAGTTTGAGCAAGCTCTTGGAGTTGGTAATGGACAGGGAAGCCTGGCGTGCTGCAATCCATGGAGTCACAGAGAGTCAGACATGACTGAGAGACTGAACTGAACTGAACTGAAGGGTGTTGGGTGTCCCTGCTCTTTTGTCCTTCTCTTAAGGAGTGATCTCGTAGAGTAGTGGTTCCCAACCTTTTTGGCACCTGGGACTGATTTCATGGAAGACAATTTTTCCATGGACCAGAGGTGTTGGGGGGATGGTTTAGGGATGATTCAAGCACATTGCACTTACTGTGTGCTTTATTTCTAATCTAATGCCACCACTGATCTGACAGCAGTTACCAGTCCTTGGCCTGGATGTTGGAGACCCCTGCTGTGGAGGGTGCCTGGTCCTTATCCTGGACCATCAGTGGCTCTCAGGCCAGCCCACACCCTCAAAGAATAAGAGCATCCTTCCCCTGACAGGGCTTCACAGCAAGCCCCCACCTGCCTGAGCCCATGGCGTCGGCACTTTGCTTCTGGGCAGAAGGAAGCTTCTCGCCTGTCCCCGCCGCTCCTTCCCTGGGAACAGTCTCGTTTGCCCTTTCTCTCCTCTAGGGCAGAGCTCTAACATCATTTTTAGAACTTAACATCACTTTGCATTATTGACTCCTCTCTTGGAGGATTCTTCCTTGACTGAAAGGATACAGGGAGGCAAAAAAGGCCTAGAACATCAGAGAAAGACATGTTTGCTGGAAACTGAGGATTTGTCTGTTGGTCTTGGTTATTTGCAAGGGGTCCTATGGGGTTAGGTGTTTAAAGTATGCTCTTGTGCATCAATTGCTTTGGGGGCATGACTGTTCAGATGAAGGCTGTTTGAATTGCATCCCTGCCGGTCTAAAGTATATTTAAAAGTGTGAACGTTGGGGGAGGAGAGGGAGCTGGAAGCCCACTCATGCAGATATAGAGACTTACATGACTCAGTTTCCTTCTCCAAAAAGAGGACAATGATGTGGTTGCTTTCTGGCAGGGTAGCTAGCATGTGGGTGCTGTGCTAATTAATGTCATATGGAATTGCAAAGCATGCAAACTTTAGAAGCACCCTGGTGCAGTACAATTCTTGGTGCCTGAGTCAGCCTGTGTATGCCAGTATTTATTCATATAAATATGAGTGAAGGAGTAAGAGAAAGCTGGCAGCAGGAAGCAGAACACGTGTGCACACAGAGCAAGACCAATTCAAGGCTGAGTGGAAGCAAAGTGGAAGTGTTAGTCACTCAGCTGTGTCCGACTCTTTGTGGCCCCATGGAGCCTGCCAGGCTCCACTGTCCATGAAAAGCAAGAATACTGGAGTGGGGTCCCATTCCCTTCTCCAGGGGTTCTTCCCCACCCAGGGATCGGACCCTCGGCACCTGCGTTGCAGGCAGATTCTTTACTGTCTGAGCCACCAGAAAAGCCCTTAAGGCTGAGTAAAGGATTCTAAATAGATTGTCATCTTCATAAAATTAACACAGTTTTCCTGATGAAAAGCCAATGCGATGTTTAGGGTGATTTGGGCTGCAAGTAATTGAACCCTTAGTAATGGAAACTTAGAAAATCAGGACTTCAAAGAAGCCTAGAGATGGGGTGACCAAAAGTTCAGTAATAGCATCTGGGACCCAGGATATCACAGCTGGCCTCCATCATACTTGAGACGTGGGGTCATCATTCCATGAGTGGGAAGCAGCTGCTTTTCTCCAGCCCTCATACCATCACCTGGCTGTGATCAGAGACAGGAGCAGGGACTTCCCTGGTGGTCCAATGGCTAAGACCCCATGCTCACAATGCACAGTGTGGCAGGGCCTGGGGTTCAAATCCTGGTCAGGGAACTAAATTCCACCTGCTGCAACGAAGTTCAAAGATCCCACATGCTACAACAAAGACCTGGCACAGCTAAATAAAATGTTTTAAAATTTAAAAAGAGTCACTCAGTTCAGTTCAGTCGCTCAGTTGTGTCCAACTCTTTGTGATCCCATGGACTATAGGACACCAGGCCTCCCTGTCTATCACCAACTCCCAGAGTTTACGCAAACTCACGTCCATTGAGTCGGTGATGCCATCCAACCATCTCACCCTCTGTTATCCCCTCCTCCTCCTGCCTTCAATCCTTCCCAGCATCAGTGTCTTTTCAAATGAGTCAGTTCTTATAAAGAGTAAAGGTCTTTAAAAAAAAAAAAAAAAGGCAGGAGCAAAGGGAGTTGGACAAGTGCACACACATCTTTTGATGAGGGCAGGACAGCCCATCTACTGGGCATGTGATGTGGTCAGCCATGGATATAAGAAGGCGACTAGCTGGCGTTTTTAGCCTCTGTTATGAGAGAGTAGAAAGGAAAGGAGGGGAGAAAAAGGATTTTATAAAGCTGTCAGCACCTGGTGTCTTTGTGAGCAATGGGCTTGTAGATAAAGATCTGCGATTTGTTGGGGAATGTTCACTCTGTGAACACCTGAGATGACGGAGCAGCCTCCCTCTAGCTGCCAGCAATATGCCTGCCTAACAAGCTTCTCTGCGGTGCCGCCTCCCGGTACGTGCAGGCTGCAGAGCGCTGGCCTCATAGTTCCTTCTCCCAAACGTGGATCCTCCCCAGCAACAGACCCTCCTGGACATGCATATGGCGCCTGTGGTGTAGACTGGGCTCCTCTGGTGTCCCCCTTCCATGACACAGACGGCACGTGAATGAGGGTTGTGGGATGCCCACCCGCTCTGCAATCTTGTCGGCCGACTAACCCTGCAAACCTGGATACGGTACAATATGTGTATGTGGTGTTTGTCACCTCAGTCGTGCCTGATTCTTTGCGACCCTGTGGACCATAGCCCACAAGGCTCCTCTGTCCATGGGATTCTCCAGGCAAGAATACTGGAGTGGGTTGCCAGGCCTTTCTCTGGGGGAATCTTCCCAACTCAGGGACTGAACCTGGGTCTCCTGCCTTGCGAGCAGATTCTTTACTGTCTGAAACACCAGGAAAGCAGTACGTGGATGGTGGCCCTGAAAGCCGATATGCAGCCCTGCCTGGGCTTGATAGAAATGGGGCCGTTCTATTGAAAACCCCGGGCAGAAGGCCTAATGAGACGTTAGTCAGATGTTCAGGGACACTGTCTACCCAGGGGCTTCCATCTGCTTGTACCCCTCTCTTCCAAACCAGGGTCCAACTGTGTTTGCTGATCACCAACTGGCCGCCCTTCCTCTCCTCTCCCTGAGTCACCAGCCGGTTGCTGAACTTCCTCCCCATCAGACCGGAGCAGCTGATGGACCTTGCTCCTGCTCCTCACTCTTTTCTGATGCATTTTTCATCATTAAAGGGAAAATGTCATTTCGGTGACAGATATTAGTGTGATTGGTGTCAGGAATGAATCTTCCTTTCTCTGTCAGCCTTGCTTCACACAATGCTAAGACAATGTTCCGTTAAAAGGCCACTTCCATTTCCAGCTCAGGCAGCGTGCGAGAAGGGCAGGCTTTGGCTGTGATGGATGGCTTCGCTCAGGGCTGGAGCTGGGCCAGGGAGCACAGCAGGAGGCTGACCCTTCCAGCACCGGGAGAGCCCGAGGGCTCTGGGAAACCCATGACTTGTTTCTGCTTGCATTCCACGGGGGACGTAGTCTGGTGAAGTGGACACCTACCGCTCTACTTGGCAACCAAGTCTTCGGGATGGATTTTCCATCATCAGTGGCGTATACTGTGATATAATCCAAACCCTTATATTGAAAAGCCAATCTAGCAATGAAAAGTTCTGTTTTCTTTCAGCAAAATGTAGGCCAACCTCTAGATGTCCGCCTAGATGCAGGCTGAAATGAGGTAGTGTTAGGTGTCTACCTCCCTGCACGTGTGTGCTCAGTCATGTCCGGCTCTTTGAGACCCCATGGACTGCAGCCTGCCAGGCTCCCCTGTCCGTGGCATTTCCTAAGCAAGAATACTGGAACAGGTTGCCATCGTCTCCTTCAGATCCCCAGGGATCGAACCCACATCTCCTGCCTTGGCAGGTGAATTCTTTACCACTGCGTCATGTGGGAAGTCTGGTTACCTCCATAGCATGCCTCATGTGATGCCCTGCGTACAGCAAACTTTCAGAACTCATTGAGAATTCAATTTCCTCAAGCTGAGGTAAAGAAAATAGTGCCCCAGCTTTCCCTCTCCACAACTGAGCTGCTCATTCAATTTGGTGGTTGTTTATTGAACTCATGCTCAGGGCCACACTCTTTGCTCAGCTCTGAGAAGGTACAAAGATGAACAAGAAGTGTTACCTGGCTTCAGAGAGCTTCCAGCCTTCTAGGTGAGATCAGATGAATAGGCAGTCAATTACAATACAAATATATATAATAAACTCAATATTTTGAATTATTTCTCAATGAGATGCATACAAATGTATCCTAAAAGTGTTTGATTCTAACCAATAGAGGAGAGGGATGGGGGACTCAATAAAAGTAATATTTTATAAAGAAAATTAAATTTTAACTGGTCCTTGAGTTTAGGGCTTCCCTATTGGCTCAGATGGTAAAGAAGATCCCCTGGAGGAGGAAATGGCAACCCAGTCCAGTATTCTTGCCTGGAGAACTCCATGGACAGAGGAATCTGGTGAGCTACAGTACTGGGAGTGGCAAAGAATCAGACAGGACTCAGTGACTAACACACTGAAGTTTGAATGGGATTTAGAAATCTGCATGGAAAAGAAGGGACCCTGTAGAAGTCTAAGCAAATGCTTAGACTTGGAAATAAAGAGAGGCTCAAGAGCCCCAGGGTGGCAGATAAAGCTGTGGATGGGGCCACAACAGAGACCAGACCGAGCCTAGTCAGTTAGGCTGACATATTTCTAAGAGTCTTGATTACTCAGACGCGAAAATTTGCTATATGTAAAAGTGGGGGAGCCATTGAATTTTCCTGAACTGAGCTATGCTTCAGAAAGATAAAACTGGTTTCTGTGTATGAAATTGTTTATATCAGGAGTTATCTCCTTTATCTGATCCAAATCTTATTAAAAATATTTTGTAATACCTTTATTTCTATGAACATTAAATTCATAGAAAAAATAAGCTACCTATATACCTACTTGAAAAAATGACCTATTTAATGTCCTAGCTGGATCTGTAAGATACATAAATAGAAAATGACTAATAATCAAGTTAGTGTAAGATAAATCTTTCTTTTTTTTAAATGTAGACCATTTTTAACATATTGAATTTGTGACACTATTGTTTCTGTTGTATGTTCTGGTTTTTTGGGTATGTGGGATCTTAGCTCCTTGACCAGGGATTGAACACACACCCCCTACATTGGAAGGTGAAGGCTTAACCACTGGACCCCCAAGGAAGTCCCTAAAATAAATCTTTAGGCACAGTGACATCATATGATGTGATGAAATGTGGAAGCTTGTGTCTGTACATAGAATCTCTGTGAACCTATTGGCTGCTGCGCACACTGACTCGGGGCTGGAGAAGTGGCAACTCAAATACAATGAGCTTTACCATTGGTCATGTGATCTTTCAAACTAGTAAACAACTCTTGGTGAAGAGCTGAATAAATCAAAGCACAATCTTCCCTTAGCTGACAGGTAGTTGCATTCCTAAAGGATTAGTGACTGCTAAAACCTTGTAAAAATATTCTGTGCTGATATATCAAATAGAGTTCATTTTAGGCTACTCGCTTAGATGTGAGGCGGGCATTCAACAGCAGTGACAGTGTCCCAGGCATGGCTGAGTGTCCAGCCTCTCTGGTCCACAGGCATGGGAAGCTGACGTGTCTCTGTAATTACAGTGGCAATCAACCTCCCCCCAGGAGTCTATCCTGCCCCTGTAAGGAAACAGTGGTTTAGGGAAAGGCAGAGTTGGAGGCAGAGAGATGAGTTAAGATTTAATTAAAATAGTGGAGAAAAGAAACAAGGGGAGACTTCATGGTTGCAGTGGAGCCCGGAAAGGAGGGAAAATGTAGTAGACATGCCCACACAAGTGAGATAAGGGATGTCGGTGGTGAGGTTTCAAGCTCTTTGCAAATATTGCTGCTGTTAGAGTTGAATGTCATTATGTTCACTTCCAGAAAGGAAATCTGAAGCCCTGAAAAGATGCAGTGACTTTTCCAAAGACATAGAACAGGTCAGGAATTGCATTAGACACCAAATGCCTCTGACCTACATTTCTCTGTAATTACTAATGCAAAGGAGCTTCTACTCAGCGTGGAGAATTATAAGCAGAGAACTAGAGCAGAGCCAGTACAAAGATGGAAACAAGTTCTGGAAATTGTCGAATTCCAAGTGCTCCATTTAGCATCTCGATATTTCATAGAATGCCTAGAAAACTCCAGGATTCCAAACACAGATCAAGATTTCTCCAATCCATCCACTTCTGTGTTTGCTTAGGCCTCTAAATATTCATCAGTAACATTTGAGACAAAGGGAAGAGATAATTACAAGGAGAGGTTTTTCAAGATAGTAAAGGTTAACAGGATTCTTGGCATTTGTGGCCTGCCAATTTCCATGTAATTATGCTCAATTCCCAGAATTCTGAGTCAGTTGTACCTGTTAATACTTAAAGATGATATCCTTGGAAAATAATTTATAAGATCGTTTTTCACAATTTTTAAGTTCAAACTGAGCACCCTGGCTAATGGGTGATTATTAATGTCCTTCTTGGGTGGAGAGTGGTAGGAGGTCATAATGTGGATGTTGGGATTAGAGTGGACTTTTTATGACAGCGTGATAAGCTGGCTTTGCCAAAAGCAAAATGAGTGCCCTGAAAATATTTATATAACCTGATATGCAAATGTGTCCTATTTTGGTTTGATAAATAACAAGAACTTGGGAAGGGTGCCCCAGCTCCCTAGAACCTACTGCCTCTTGGAAGAAAGAAAAAGGTCAGAGAGATGCCTGTGTATGGAGCAGGACAACCACCTGGCCTCATGAACAGATACTGAGATGCTAGATTCTAGATGTTCTTACATGTTTATTCATTCAACCATCCTTCTTACACTCCCATATGATTTCATCTATGTTACCCTGTTCTGTGCTAAAAATAGAGGGATTATAAACAAGACACTGTCCCTTCCTTTTTCTGTTCCCCTGTCCTTTTGTCATGTGCATCACACTTGTGATTCATTGATTATTAGTACAGTTACTTCTAGTGTTTGTCTGTAGCCCTGGGGTCTGGACAGAGGTTATGACCATCCCTGTTGTATCATATCATCAGCCCTGGTACTCACCTGTTGAATCAGTGTGAGAAGACTGTACTCATTGCCCCTGTGGATCAGAAACAAGCTTTCCAACTAACTTCCTTGAAAGTAACTTCTCTCTATTTGGGAGGAACTTTCCTAGAGTGCTTCTGGTCTTGGGTTTGCCCTGTCCTTGAAATGCTGGGGTCCTGTCCATGTGATTCAGCTGTGTCTTCAGGAAGTGAAAGCGCCTAATAGAGATTCTCAAATGAAGTTATAGTTAGAAACCTTCTGGTGAAGCAAATTGTGTGGAGAGTAAACTCAGCACACAGGTCTGTGTGTTACCTATTGTTTTGGGCTACGGCTGTCATAGTGCTCTTTCCCAAGAGGGAAAGACAAAGAATGATATGAGAAACTGATTGCCCTTCGTCATCCCTGGGAAAGTAGGCTGATACAGGGAAGCAACGAGGTGGAGGAGAAAGACCAGGGGACCAGGAGTCTAAAGACCCATGCTGCGACCCACATCTTCTGGTTATTAGAAGTTGAGCTGGATCAGAAAGAGGGAGTCAGGAGAGGTGAGCAAGCGGCCCAAGCACTTGGGAGTTGATGTTCAAGGAGACAGTGGTTCAGGATGGAGCAGGTCTCCCATAGTTAAGAGTGGAAATCAGGAATTGGACGTGAAGGAAATAGCCAAATAGCAGAAGGTAAGAACTAAAGGTGGTCCATCTAATTCTCCCTAAAGGGTGAAGGGGGCTTTTCCCCTGCTTGGGGGGTCACCGTTCACACAAATTGCACTCACCTTTTCTTGCAGCATCTCAAAATTGTTCTTCCTAAGTGTACACAACTGTTGAAGAATGGGCTGCCGTGAGGTGTGCAGGGAGAAAGATGATCATATTTCCATTATCCCCAGCAACGTGGACAACAAAGTTATTGTGACATTACAAAGGCACCCCAGGTCATATCAGTTCAGATGTCCTCCTTACGCATTTTGGACAGTGGCCATTTTGCATGGGAATCATACTTCAAAGGTTAGAGATATACATCAGACACCCCTAACTTAATAAACCAGAGTGGGTCTGTCACCCATTAATTTTTCCAAACTTCCCTTTATCCTATTTAGATATTATTTTCTGCCTGTTTAACCTTTTATACAGACAGGCTTGTTTTTATCCTTAAACTACCATCTTTCAATTTCTTGGAGTTGTTACTTCTAGCTAGAGATTGGTCATTAAGTGTGTGTACGCCCTGTTCGTATACTTCATGAATACCAAATATTCATCTTCTTAACATTCCTTCATTTGGAAGTCCCTGCCCTGCCAGAAAATAATTTTAATTTTGAGTTTCCCCCAGCTATACTTAAAGTCAATAAATATTTATCAAAAACCTAATATGTGCCAGACATCAAGGATATAAGAGGATAAGAATTTAAACTCTTACAAGTGTTACGAATGTTAGAGGGTGCCAATGCAGTGGGCTTTTACCTGATTGAATGGAATAGGTATGGTCTTTATGAGGGAATAAGAATGTAGAAGGATGAATAGAATTTAGCCTGAAAAATGTGGGGACAGTATCGGTGACAGGAAGTCAGCATTTGCAAAGGCCCCACGTTGAGAAAGAGAAACCTTTGAGGGATGAAAATAGTCATCAATTAAAATAAACAGTGGCATAGCTCAATAAAGGAAGAGGCACCAGGAGAAAAAGGCGAAAGCAAACGAGGCCGCATCGTGAAGGCTCAGAAACCACAGAAAGCATTCGGGGCTTTATTCAAATTACTGCGTGGAGCCACTAAAGACTGAAGTGGGAGAGGGGAGACGTGGTCAGGTTTTCAGGAAAACTTGATTTGAAAGTGGAGCTTGAAATAGATCTGGTAAGAGCTGACGGAAGAAATCCCTGGAAGAGGGAGTCTCATTATTCCAAGGAAGAAAATAAGATGGCTCAGGCAGGTAAGTGGGGCTTTGGAAAGGACTGGACACTGAAGGTGAAGAACCCGTGAAAGAAAGGAATTGCAGAAACACATGGGAGTGGGCAGTGGTAAGAACAGGGGAGATTAAGAGTGGGTCCCTTTTCCTCACCAGAGGCTGGGCATGTGAAGTTCCTGGATGTTTTGTGATGTGTAACAGTAAGTACTGAGTGCATTTGCAGAATTTAGACACAGCGATTTTGAGTAAATAAAATGCTTCTTTGTTTCTGTTTCCAATATTCTTCCAAGAGCTTTCATAAAATGTTACTCCCAACATTTCTTTTTTGGCAAAAAATCCTGATACCTGTTAACAAGATACTATCATATTCCAAAAATGCGCTTTAAGTCCCCTAACTCAGGAGCCACTAGCCATGGCTGTTTCTGGCATTGTTTTCCTGGCTACCCACGTGGAGGCTGTGCCACCCACCAGCTCCTTCTCTGGGTACTATACATCTGGCATCTCATTTACCCCCGCATAGCAAGTATGTGGAGTAGGACATATTCCTATTTAATAAGAGGAGAAAACTGAGGCTCTGAGAGGGAAGAAAATCATCTGAGGTCAAGCTGGCCACTTGTGGAGCTTGGACTAAAAGTCAGAGCCATTAGCCTCACCATCCGTGCTCCTCCATCCACTGCTCATCACTGCTCCTAGCCTACTGCCCAGAGTTCAGGGTCAAAAAGCATCAAAGATCAAGGCATTTTCCATGATCTTTACTCAAATATGTGACATTGCATTTCACCCACTTCTCTGCACACTTGCATAACTTTGTGGATTATTTATAGCTCATCGTGTCAACTGAAGGTTTACTTACTTAAGGGGACCTAATGTTTTTTGCAGACGTGGGACAGTTCTCTATGAATCCCCTTCGGCAGATTGTTGATAGAAATACTACATTTGGTTTGTCCCAGCAACTCTCCCCTGGAGAATCTGGTACCAGTGCTTCTCCAGATAGAAACATGTCAATCTGGATCTTGATTTCCATCTTAGCTTTAAGCTCAATGCTCTACTTTTGAAAGAAAAAGATAGTATCTTCATTAACCACTTTCTCTTTAAGGCATCTTTGATCCTGACACCTTGTGGACATTCCCGTGAAAGCTTAGGTGAATTATTTGCTTGTGTTGTCCATGTTCCCATGTCCGCTTACAACATTTTCCCTGCTCTCCCTCCCCAGGATCAGGGATACCTGAACCACATCAAAGTCCCCTCTCCCAGGCCACTCCCAGGTCACTGACTGTCTCATTACCTGCAGCACCTCTTGTAGCTTTCTGGTATCCTAGATGAAGAAAGCGTACACAGGTTTCAGGGAAATTGTTCCGTTCTAGGAGGGAAGGCCCACATCAGCTCCCAGTTTGTGAGGATGTGAGGTTATATCTGTCACTGCCATTGCTTTGTCTTAAAAGATCCTGAACTTCCAAAGGCAAGTGCACAATGAAAGATGGACATGGGGAAAGCCAGGGAGATGCATGAACATGCAGAAATGTGTTCCATTATTTTTTGAATTTATAAGGTTCAATAAAATAAAGAATAAAGATGCTTTATTCTTTAAATAAAACAGAGGATTTGTTTTCCAACTGAAGACATTGTGAGGATCTCTAGTGTAACCTGATGATGATTGAAGTAAGGGAGCAAAAAGGAAATGGATGGTTTGTGCATTAGAAACACAAAGAAACACGGGTTTTCTAAGCAGCACACAGTAAAGCCTTTCACGAGCGAACAGTTGAGAATACATTTAGTCCCCTTAAGAATGTGTAACATGCCTTCTCACCTGCCCACCTGCCCTCGGCTCCACCCTGTATTCCTCCTCCCTAAATCCATCTTACACCACATCGCTTCTCCATCACTAGGCCTCTCCAGGCCCTGCAAGGCAGACAGTGAGCCTTCATATGTCTAACTCAGGGACCTACACCCTCAGAAACTTCAGGGTGAGATAATTTAGTCTCAACCAGCTCCCACTTCTTGAGGAAACTTAGCTTCAACACTAACCCATCTGATGAGGTGTTTATCTTTAATCCACATTTCACTAATAAACTGAAAGCAATGAATATGTGTGTGTGTGTGTGTGAAATGCTGTGAATGTGTTAAAATCATAGCAAAATAGCATTCCAGAGGTTTTGCTGTGACAACATTTATAATAAAAAATATTGATTGATTTCAGGGATAGCAAAGATCAGTCCTACCCAATTACACTCTCGCTGCCCCTTCTAAAGCTGTGTGACTCAGGGATTATTTCACAGCTCTTGGTCTTTTGTATACAACTGCCATTATAAAATGTTCTTTATGACACATTCAATTATACACACACACACACACACACACACATGCTATGCTTACTTGCTCAGTCATATCTGACTCTGCGACTCCCCACCGTACACCTCTGTCCCTAGGATTCTCCAGGCAAGAATACTGGAGTGGGTTGCCATGCCCTCCTCCCAGCTCAGGGGTCGAGCCCCGCTCTCCCACACTGCAGGCGGGTTCTCCCACTAGTGTGTGTGTGTGTATAGCATATATATGTGTACACACACACACATGTTCACAAACACAGAAATTGCTATGTATTTTACTTAAATGGCCTCTCTTAACAAACTCAAAGAAAGACTGAGACGAAACCACTGCAGAATGAGTGTAAAATATGAGATGTAAAAGAAGAAAGTCACCAGCAGAAACAAAGAGAGAAATTCAAAATGGAAAGACGACAGTGGAGAGAAGCAGATGCAGAGATAAGAACACACATTGACGCCCTTACTGAAGAGATGGGGAAAATGGGCCCCTGAAAGCCCCAAAACACAGGGTATAAAACTTCCTGGTCCAGTTGACCTCTAAGGCCCTTCCAAGCATGCTATTGTAATCTTCCAGTCTCAGAAGGAGGCTGAACTCTCCTCTTTATGGCTGGATGCCTAGCACACACTATGATCCAGGCAGCCATGTCCCAGCTAGGCTGGAGGGGGAGAGTCCCAAACGGGCAATTAATTTAGATTTAATAGGACAGTTACTGTAAGTTTAAATAAATGCCAGTTAAATATTAACAGCCTATTTATTGAAGATTAACATTGCTGGTTGCATTGTGGGATTTTCTTTTCTTTAAAGAAACCCTTTATCGGAAGACTTTTAATCATCCTGGCTCTTCCATTGCCTGCCTTAGATCCAGTGCAGCTCATTAATTACTTTGCGCCACCGTTTTCTGAGTTTTGAAATGGACACCTTGGTGAGTGGGAACAATGGAAGGACAGGGTGAGGAGGGCAGTTTCTCAATAATAGGAACCGATGAGCAAATAGGAAGGATAACCTGATTTCGAGAAGAGTGTTAGAAGCAATAAAACCAAAGACTGAGAGTTGGAAGCGGACTGTGCATGCTAAGTTGCATTAGTCGTGTTCGATACTGCGACCCTATGGACCGTAGCCTGCCAGGCTCCTCTGTCCATGGGATTCTCCAGGCAAGAATACTGGAGTGGGTTGTCATGCCCTTCTCCAGGGGGTCTTCCCAACACAGGGATTGAACCCGCATCTCTTATGTCTCTTGCATTGGCAGGTGGGGTCTTTGCTGTCTGAGCCACAGGGGAAGCGGGAAGGGGACTATGAGGTTGTTTAATCCCAGCTCCTCACTTAGAGGGAAACTAGACATGATTTGGGCAACTCCATACAGCCTGTAAGTGACAGACTTGGGGAGTGGCAAATGCTTTACCCTTGACCCCAGCCTTCTACGAGCTATCACCCTACTGTTGCTGTTCAGTAGCTAAGTTGTGTCCTACTCTTTGTGAGCCCACAGACTGCAGCATGCCAGGCTTCCCTGTCTTTCACTATCTCCCGGAATTTGCTCAAACTCATGCCCATTGAGTCGATGATACCATCCATTATCTTACCGCAGAACAGTGCTTTCAGCTTTCAAAAGTGCATTAGCCCATTTGGATGTATTGGTTGGCGCTAGATCTTCTCAAAGACCTACATTTCATGGAGATGTTGGTTTTTCTGAAAACAAATAAGCTAAAAAACAAACAAACAAACAAGAGACTTGTCTAATGTTGGCCAGAGTTAAGACTTGGATCCGGATACTCTGGTTTACAAAATGATGTTTACAAAATGCCGTGTCCGGTAAGAAGTACAATTGAACCCATATGTTATCAAGCAAATTCTTGTCTCATTACAGTTTTTGTCTTCTGCAGTTGCTCCTGGCTGGGGAGAAAATGCAAAAAATGCAGACAGAAGGTTAAAGAGAGACTTGAAGGTAACTGATTAGGGAGAAAGGCATCAGGGCATGGCTAGGCAAGCCAAGCTCCTCTAAGGGTACATTTGGGGTTGAAGCTTCAAGTTTGGGGTTGGCCGGTTGCCATCCAAAGGCTCTTTCTCTGAGACAGCCGCTACTGACCCTGGTTAGGCTGCATCATCTAACCTTGGAACTGGAGTCTGTGTGTGTGTGCAGGCAGGTGTGTGCAGGTCACCCCTGCTCACTTCCAAGAGGCTATGAGGCACTGGGGTGCTCAGTGGTGGGAAGTGGGAGCAATGAGGCCGAAGCTACATGGTATTAATAATATCCATTGACTAGTGTAAATCTAGACCCTAGGATGGGTAGGGGGCTTTGGGCTCCATTGCCAGGCCCACAGGAGCAAAGAGGGACCCAAGCTGCATGCAAGTGGTCAGAGGCGCTACTTATTTGCTGCTCGGAGGAGGCGTCTCGCCTTTTCTCAGGTGGTTTCCTTTCCCGGTGTATGTGGGAGCCTGAACAGACAAAGGTACCCAGGCTGCCACACAGAGAAGCAGCCCCGTCCTCTTTCTCAAGCTTCAGGCTGCTTCCCATGGGCCCGGATCCTGTGTGCTTCTCAAGACCTTGGGGTGGGAACAGGAGGGTCACCCATTTCCTCCTGCCTTGGTTTGAAGCTCAGCGACTGCCCTTTCTGACCACATCTCAGTTGAAGTTTCTGCCCTGCTCCAGGAACGACACCCTCAGGATGTGCCCAGGGATGGTTCCTGACACTGAGACGGCAGCTCCTGGGTTCTCAGGATGAATATCCCACCGAGGCCCCTCTGAAGGAGGGGAGCACATGCGTGGCCCCCTTTCGGTCCCCCCATGGGAGGCTTGCAGCTGCCAGGCCCTCTGCTACCCTCTGTCCATCAGACCCTCACAGCATCCTCACACCTCCCCTTCGTGGTAGGTACCGTTTTGAGCACTATTTTGCAAATGGGGTTATTCCCGCAAGGTCACACAGTTAGTGATGGAGACGAAGTTTGACTTCTGGTCTGTCTGAGTCCAAAACCACTGGTCATCCTTAATTGATAAATATGTACTGAATGAATCAATGAATGCAGGGACACAGGGTGAAGAAGCAGTTAGGGCTTTCCAATCAGACAGAGCACTTCAGACGTCCCCACCCTCAGTCTAAGGGAGCACAGTCTGAATATAAAAGGCAACTTTGGCCCAGCCTCCTTCCAGTCTCTGGTTGTGCACATTCTGGCGAGCCTGTAACCAGATTCCGGCCCACACCACCTGCACACTCAACTCCTTCGCACTATGGAGCCCCAGTTTCATCTCCCGATCTTCCCCATTCTGTGAGAGCCTTCTAGCACGCCTGTTCTTCCACTTCCCCACGGTGCTGATCACCATCACGTCTACGTCTTGTGAAGTTCTTACTTTCACATCTGTCTCCCCTGCTGGACAGTGTCCTTAATGAGGGTTAGACACAGGATGGGTTTTGTTTTTGTCTCTCTCGCCCACAGCTGAAATCCAGCACCTAGTGCATTGCTGGCATTTAGTGTGCACTAAAAACGTGGTTTGTCAAGTAGATGAATGTTTTCCCTACAATTTTAACATCCTTGAGAGTACTCCACCACCTCTGATGCCACTTATTTTTGTTTTTTTAAAGATTTTTTTTTTGATGTGGACCATTTTTAAAGTCTTTATCAAACTTGTTACAATATTGTTTCTGTTTCAAGTTTGATTTTTTTGGCCATGAGTCATGTGAGATCTTAGCTCCCCAACCCCGTGCACTGGAAGGGGGTCTTCATCACTGAACCACTAGGGAGACCCTAATGCCACTTCCAATGAAGCTTAGCTGGAAATCTGGACACATGAAACAGGATCGACTGTTCCCAACTAGGAGGCACATCCCAGCTCATTCTTGGCAATAAGACTGTTCTCAGGGGCTTCCAGGGACATAAATGCAAAAAGAACCATGGACAACTCCGATAGCACTCAACTGTAGGCAAATTGAGGGCAGGGTGATGTCTTTCATCTTTGTATCTCTAACTTTCTGCTCCATAGGAAGAGCTCAAAGTCTACTTGGCTACCTTCAACATTTCCTGGCTATATTGAATTCAGTTGAATAATCAGACACTCAGAAGCATTAGTACCGGGCAAAATAATAGTAACACTTCTGTGGTTCTCACTTGCACAGATGTAGCAGCCATGGGAGATATTTTATCATTTGGTTCTTAAGCAGTGTCCTTACTTGCCAGGTACGGCCAAGAGAACAGGGCAGTGGCCAGCAGCCCTGAGTTCTAGTCTTGATTTACCAGTTGTTAACTTTATTCCCATGACAATGGGTCCTCTCTGCTGGGTTCCCTCCCTACCTCCTTATGAAATGAGTGGGTTACATGTCTTTCAAGGTGCCCTGTGACCCTAGCATTCTGTCATTCTCTGACTCCAGGGTCTTAAGATGACCCCAAACGTAGAAGAAGAGAGATGGTTCCCCTCAGGACCCCTGACTCTAGTTTTGTTCCCCTCTGGGTATCTGGTGTTTGCTTTGACGTCACTTTGATTTTGCTCATTTGCCTGGCGCTTCTTTCCTTTTCTGTCTGCCTATTACTCTGCTGACAACCTCTCCTCTTGATGTAACTTACAAAGTTTCACGGCTCTCACAATCCACGAGCAGCCTCACCTTTGCCCTGTTCCCTTCCTCCTCAGTTCTCTCCATTCATGACCGCTTTCTTTTCCTCTGATGCTTCTTTCCCTTCTTCAAGCTGCTCTTTGGCTCTTCCCTCTGAAATCCTCACACACCAGAGTCTAGCCCAGATGAACAATGATTTTTTGATCCTCTGCAGGACAGAAGAGCACGTATTCTTCTAGAGCCCAGCCCTTCCTCACTCCCCTAGAGCCATCACTGATTCAGATGGACCCCGCCCCTCCTGATTAAACATCCTGCTGTCCATTTGGTGCCACCCCATTCTCTGTAACCACCCTGCAAGCAACATCTTCTCGCCTGAGCTCCTATTTGGAATCTCCACCAGGAGAGGGGGGCCTTTCGCCTTTTTAGAGAAGGCAGCAGCAGCACAGGCATGTCTCAGGCTAGAGCTCTTCTTTCGGTCTCTTGTGTGTATGGAGAATTCACTGCTCTTCAACCAACCCCAGCTTGCTGTAGGCAACACAGGGAAAAACAAAAACAGCCGATTTCCCTTCCATTGGCAAGTGTTCCCTTCTCCATCCCTTCTTTAGTGTGGAGATGCGCCACTGCTGGGAGTCTTCATCTCCCCCACGTCCTCACCTGCCTGCCAGCCCTCCAGTCCACACGGCAAGCTCCTCCGTGCCCCCTCCTTTGCAGTCCCAGGATTATTAAAGGAATATGATTGTTTTCTTTCATTCAGACAGTTTGTGTGAGTGTGTATGTGTGTGCCTGAGAGCTTGAAAGGCATTGTCCTATAGATATTTTTATAACCTGCAGCAATTACAGCTGTCAGCACAGAGACAAGCTGTGACAAGTTGATTTATGTATACAGTATATGTGTATGCAGGAGGGAAGAGGGGGGTGCAGAGAGAGATGGGGCGGGGGCACGGAGGGGAGAAGGTGGAGGTGGGCGCTCGTTAGGAATCCTCTTTCCAGGAGGTAGAAAGGAAGTTGTTTCTATAAAGAACACAAATAATGAAATTGCTCTGACTGTCATTCCTTTTTCATTAACTCGGATATGCTGGGCAAAAAATAAAAAAAAATAAAATAAATAAAATAAATCCAGCAGTTTTTATGAAGCAAGAGACAGGATATAAGATAAGCCACCAAGTGTTGGTTATATTTAGGGATTAGGCGATGAGACGGGAGCTGACATATGATTTTGATCTTCATCTATTTAAACCGCTTCAATCATGAGTTTCAATAAAACGGATTCTGCCTTGTTAATTGTGCCGGCATCTCTGACCTCTCACCGCTTTCTCAACTTCCATTTTTGAATGAAGTTTGGATCCCTGGGTCCACGAAGCAGCTATGAGGTTGCCAGTGGCTTTTCTTTGTCCACCCTGATCTCTGCTGGGTTTCCTGTTGGCCAGGCCAGGAGGCTGCGGCTCACCACTGTCCCTTCCCCAGCCAGACACAAAGACGGTGTGTCTATCTCAGACCAAGAGCCCGCAGACTGGTATAAGCCGAACATCCTACAGAGCCTGTGAGAAGAGTTCTTTTTCTGCCTGGCTATAATAATGAAGCAGTGGCAGGCAAAATATATTAATAAACCATCTTCTACCTTAAATGGATTTCTAAGTATTTTACCGTAGAGTTAATCATGTCTGTAGGCCCCTCGGGAAGGCTGGCTGTTGTCATTACACACATTCCGAGATGCAAAAACTAATGCTCATTTGTACCTACCTGGGAATTAGATGCAAGAGCCAGGATAAGAATTTATCATGAAAGGAGTCATGCCTGCCATTCTCAAGTCTGGAGGAAAATGACTCCAAACCCCAGAAAGAGTCCCTCTCCCTTCTCCACTGCTGTGCTTGTTTCTACTTGAGGTGCTAAGACCTGTTTACCAAGAGGAATTGGAGGGGTGGTTACAGTGGTGGTGGATGGTCAGAGGTAACTCCTTAGCCCTACGGGAGAATCCCAAATTCAGCAGACTGAGGTCAGCAATCATGATCTCACACCTAACGTCTGCTATCATATAACATTTGAGCTCGGGGAAATCATGCGATTTCCTATTTCCCCGAGATTTCCCACTGCAAATATCGAGACAAAATAGGGTCTGGCAAGAATGGACTGGTGCTGAAATCGGTTAATTCTCTTCTTCTTTCAAAAACATAAACAAAATCTCCTGCTCCCCATAGACATCATTTTTGGTTTTCCTGAGAGCAAAGTCATCCTTTGTGGTCACAAGTTGACAATTGATTTTTCTTTTTTTGGTGTTATATATCAAATGGCCCCACCAGCTAAAAGTAGCAGATGGATTTCCCTGAGAATTTAATATTAGAAAAGTCAGTGGAGGAAACGAGGGGGAAATGGGCCTAATGATGGATTAAGTTTGATCTTCAGTGTGAGTTGCTCAACTTTACCTGGTAGTACATTTTCTGGGGGCTTCCCAGGTGACTCAGTGGGTGAAGAATCTATCTGCAATGTAGCAGACCCGGGGTCCATCCCTGGGTTGGGAAGATCCCCTGCAGGAGGGCATGACCAACCCACTCCAGTATTCTAGCCTGGGGAATCCTGTGGACAGAGGGACCTGGATGGCTACAGTCCATGGGGTTGCAAAGAGTCAGACATGACTGAAGCGACTGAGCATGCACGCATGCACACTTTCTGATTACCTGTTAAAAGAGGAAGCCATACCTTCTCAGTCTTTCTTTGTTACCTTGTTTGGCTTCCACATCTGCACACCCACCTCCATCCCTTCCAACCCAGGGCAGTTGTGGGCACGGGGTATGAGGAGTGAAATGCTTGTGCATCATTCACACACGTGTTATCTACACGTACCTGGGATGATTGGTTGAAAGATACACGGACTTTATGGCACCAGGACCCTTACATGACAGTGACTTAGTTGGAATAATTCAGTTTCTTTTTGGTGGTGGCTGGATGACTCTGGGAAGAACACATTTTTTGTTGTTATTGTTGCTTTTTAACAGTTGTTAAAAAAAAAAGCCTCCTGGTTGGATTTGGGAGAAAGTCCAGGGGAAAAACAAAGCCACACTGCCTCTTCTCTTTCCCCAGGGAGAATCTGGGTCAGTGCAGGGAGCTCAGACAGGAGTCCCCAAGCAGAGAATCATGTTGGTGTTAGCATGCAGGGTGGGCTGTGTGCAGCTCGGGGCTCCCCCCTTGCTCAGGAACCTGGCCTAGGAGGGAAGGAGCCACATTCCGTCAGAGCTGAAGTAAGAGGAAACATACAAAGGTGGGCACACAGCAGCCAGAGAGGAGAAGTGACAGGAACTGAGGCCAGTGCAGCTTCCCCCTGAGTTTCAAGAATTTGAGAAACACACCTCTTAAGATGAAACCAGCTCTGCAAGAGTGTGAAGCCCTGGGCACTTGGGAATCTTCGGTATCAGTAATGCCAGGGGCTCACACTCATTCATCTGAAATGAGCACTCTGCAGGGCCAGCATCTTTTCATGTCGACAGAACAAGAATAGAGAATGTAAGTCAGTGTCGGAACTTGACCAACATTTTGATGTGGTTTTGCCAGATTCGCACGCTAAGAGGCTTCTGTGATTTTGCAGTGGTTTTATACATGGAAGATCTCTATTTAGAATGATGTTTGAAGGAGCTTTTGGCGGGGGGGCGGGGGGGGGGGCGGCTGTTGGTGGGGTGGGCGTTGACTATTGAATAATAAATGGAATTATTCTAGAACATCCTCCCAACACTTTAAATTTACTCTAAACGCTAATGAATTAATCTGATAATTTTAAACGTGCACACGTGCATGCTTCAGGGTTTTCCTTTCCTAGTTAATTAGTTTGTGACCCTTATTAAGATGTCTCGGGCTTATTAAGACCGCTTGGTAACTTTGCCTTTCTTCTTAATTTGGAAATGACAGCTCCTCAAGGGGGGAAATGGTTAAATTCCTCGCCCCGGCTCGTGCACGGCCGCAGCGCGGCGCGGCGGGGGTTAAGGTGGGCGCCCGCGCCCCGCGCCCCGCGCCCGCCGCCCGCAGGGATGCGCGCGGTCCGCCCGCTCGCTCGGCGCCGGCACCGCGGAGAGCGGCGGTCAGTGATGGAGCTGCTGCCATGACAACCCCGGCGGTCGGGGCCCGCGCGCGTCGGGGCTGCTCCCGGGAGGCCGGCGGCGCGGAGGCCGGGGGCGGCCGCTGAGCTTGGCGTCCGCACGGCTCCAGGGCCGGCAGCTCCTCGCCTTGCCCAGCGAGCGAGCGAGCGAGCGAAGGGCCGCCGCCGCAGAGACCGCCCAGGCTAGACCGGCCGCATCGCGGCGGCTGCAGCGCGCATTTGGGCTCGGAGGAAGTTGACCGAGGCGGCTGCCGCAGCAACCTCCGTCCGGATCGCACGAAGCCCGGCGTAGCCTCCCTCTCCTGCTGGCTCACCCCTGCGCCTTCTGCGTGCTCCACTTTTAGGCTCTGCTATTGTTACAGACTTATCTGCTGGCCATCCTTCTTCCGAAACTTACAAAGAAAGTATTGGACCTGCCCTTGTTGGAACTGAGGAATTCAGATCATCTCTGGGTGGCCGGATCCAACCCACCCCTGTCCCCTTCTAGTACCAAAGTGCTTACTCCTCTCCCAAGTGCCATGCCTGAACTATTAACGCAAGGAAGGGGCTCCTGAGACGTGCCCGCACCTTCGCACCTGTCTGGCGCTTCTCCTCTCTCGGCCACCTTCTCGGCCAAGCAGCACAGAGGCAGCCCCCTTTGGATGTCCTCCGTGGAAACCGCTTCTCCGAGGCTGGAGCGCTGAGGCTCGATTTGGGGAGGAACACCCGATTTGGAGGAGTCTGCGCGCTTTTTCTCCAGCCCGCGCCTCCGGGTCCCCGTGCTCGCTCCCCCACCCCACCCACTTCCTGTGCGCGCCTGGGGGGCGTGTGCCGAGCCGCCGCCGGAGTTCTGGGAAGTTGTGGCTGTCGAGGATGGGGGTCTGTGGGTCCCTGTTCCTGCCCTGGAAGTGCCTCGTGGTCGTGTCTCTCAGGCTGCTGTTCCTTGTACCCACAGGAGTGCCCGTGCGCAGCGGAGATGCCACCTTCCCCAAGGCGATGGACAACGTGACGGTCCGGCAGGGGGAGAGCGCCACCCTCAGGTAGGGAGCCGCCATCCCTCTCTGAATCGACAGTGATTTGTGGAGGGGACGTGGGGGGAGAGCGCTCGGGGTGCAGGTGCGTACCGTGGAGCTGCTGCAGGGAGGCTTCGCTGCTTCGCTGGGCTGCCCACTTCATGGCTGAGCTGGGTGTTCTGCCTGGAAAGGTGGTGGTCATGGGGAAACGTTCAGCGGTTCCAGAGATGAGCTGTTTCCCAAACCTGGCCTCCTTGGCTCAGGACTTGGTAAGCAGGAGGGGCGCTGGGCCAGGGGGTCTCTGATATGGACCAGGGTCCTGAGCGCTGTCTGTTGCCTGAAGCTGGTGGTGTGGTGATTGGGGGCCTGGCTGGGGCTCAGCGTGAGCAGTCTTCTCTGAAGTTAATGAGTCCCAGAGGTCGGGTCTGGCTTCCTGTGAATGCCATCACTCTGCCCATGCCATGGGAAGTTGCCAGCCAGCTCCCATACTCTGGTCGAGCGGCTGTTTTGTCCTGGGTCTGACTGTCTGGGCTTTCCTGGGGCACCTTCGAGCCTCGAGCTGGTGACCAGAGGGACATGCTTTCTCTATCTGAACATGGCCCTGAGATCGAAGCCATGGACATGAGTCTGACTTCTCCTTGGAAAATATCACTTGCTCTCTTAGTGGTGCTCTCCTCCACAGCAGTGTGTGCAAAGCTCATCTACCCAACGCAAAGGGGATTTCATTGTTGAGTTGGGTCCTGATGGACTTCTGGGGTTCAGGCTGATAGGAGCTGGAGGAAGAAGAGAAGAAGAATCTTGGCTATGTTTTGTGTGAGGTAGGATGAGCCTGTCTCCCTTTCTACCCTGCCTCCTGAAATGCTAACTCCAATTTCCAGTGTCTACAAACCATGCCACACACAGGAGGGCCACACAGAACGTCAGTGATTGTAAGAGGGGATCTTACGCTCTGGAATTTGATGAGAGTCCGCAGGAGGTAGAAGTTAAGAAGGTTCGTGGAAAGAATGATGTGCTTGCTTAAATAAAGTTTCCCAGACTGGGCCACCGCTGAGCTGACTGCACGGTAGTGTGGCAGTATTCCATTCTCTGTGCATGAAGATTCTTGGAGAGACAACCTTGGTGCTGGTAGCCACTGTTTTACCCCTTCTGTGACTGTCCTTCTAAGGTTTATGGATGATGCATGAGGCAATACCCACAGGATAGAAAATGTTGAGGAAGGGGCATGGGTTACAAAGCTGACTTGTCAGGATGTTGCCGGAGGAGGGGTGTGATTTAAGGGCCTGTCGAAGCCTGTAGGCACCCATGCTCCTTTGTCTCTGGCAAGCTAACACCCATGCCCCCAAGGATTGCTAGGTTTTCTTTGGTTCTGGGATCCACCTCTTCCACGGAACCCTGAGTTAGGGATGATTTTGAGCAAAGGTTAAAGATTTGACTGCCTCATACCCGAAATAGCTGTGTGTCTGCTTTGTAAAGGATTTTGTGGACGCTTCAAATGTGTCCTGATCTCAGACTGTTTAGAAAGAAACACAAAAACAAGCCTCTGAAGCAATATAGTGAATGGCATGTAGTGTCCTCTGCATGTGCCCTTTGTCCCCCAACCTTTGGCTGCAAGGTGTAGCCCCCAGGAGACAAGACAGAGACAGTCGTACCGGAGAACACTGTAGACATGAATGGAATGGTACTTTCAAGAAGGTGGAAGGTAGTCAGCTCTGTAGACATTAGGAGATAAAGAAGCAAGACCAAGGGGTCTTGCAGACAGTAGCTCCCATAGTATAGGAACAGTGAGGGGATATGGGTGGGCCGGGGTGTGGTCTTCGGCAGGCAGCCCCCAGGCTCAGGAGAATCAGGACCCCGCCAGCATATGCTCCGCCCGGGGCCAGGCCTGGGTAGGAGCAGCTCCTCTTGAAAAATCGCATGATCGTGTACCTGCTGGCTTCTCTCTCTTTGTCTTCACTACCGTGCCTCTTGCTGGCTTTCTCTGGGCCTTTCTCTCCGTCTCTCTCTTGCTCTCACGTTTGTTTGCATTTTGACGTGTGTTTGGACTCACTGGTCTTGACTGGTTGTAGATGGAAGAAGTGGGATACTGTGGGGCTTCCACAGCCCAGCTCTGGCGCAGAGGCCCTCCTGGAGCACCCCCTGACACTTAGGCAGCCCCTGGGGCTGACTGTCTTCCCATCACGCAGCAGAGAGACCCTCCCAGTGGAGGGAGCCCTCCAGGGCGGGGGTTAGAGGAACGGGGATCTGTCTGATGCCAGCCCACTGGCCGCGGGCCTGAGTGGGGATGTGAGCTGGGCCTCAGGGAACGGGGGTGCTTGAATCTCTGTAGGACGAGCTTGGTCCTCCACACGCCCTCCCTCACTGGACGAGGAAGGGCCACCATGGTGGGGTGCACTTCCGTGGAGAAGCCCTTAAGCCCTCAAACATGGGCTTGGCCTCTTGAGATTCTCTGTGCAGAGAAGCAAGTAGGAAATCTCAGAATGTATTTTGTTTGCTCAGAAATTGCGAAATTTGCACGTAACCTGATTGCAGGTTGCAACACTGTAGTGGTTCAGGGCTCTGGGTTATTTTCCTTTGGGTTTTATTGTGTGTATGTTGGTCTCTTCTTTCTTTTGTCCTCCCTCCCTTTCCCTCCTTCCTTCTTTCCTCCCTTCCTTATTTCTTGATTCAACATGTCACCAAACTACCCACCCCAGTCAGGCTGGCCCTGACCACCCCAGCCCTGCCAGGGGAGCCACCCTCCCCAAGTCACCCTGGGTGACCATGAGGTTTACGCTTGTAGTTTTCTCCTCAACCAGCAGAGGACTTTTTGCTCTAATTTCATATTATTCTGCTTTGTTCTCACCAGTTTCGTTTTTTTTTTTTTTGAGGATCTTTTGCAGTCCCCAAAGAATGCATGCTTCAGCAGCAGATTCTAATGTAAGGGAACTTTTTAGGAGGTTTTATTTCCTCCAATTAGCTCTAATGATCCTTGTGGAAGAACCAGGAGACCTTTCACCTAGTATGGCATCCACAGTCTGAATAGAATTACAGACAATTTGCAGTCTCCCACTCCTTCTGCCCTCCTGCCAATAGTCTGTATGCATATTTTTACAAAAGAGTGAGGTTTCATACAATAGACTGTGAAATAATAATAATAATATGAACCTAAGTTTCTTGGGTGCTCACTATGTCTGAAGGAGTATTCTAAGTGTTTTATATACTGTCTCATCTATCACCAAACTCATAACATAAACATTTAACCCTAATGCCACCCCTCTGATTGTAGGTGCCATGATCATCCCCATTTTACAGATGCTAAAACTGAGGCTTGGAGAGTTTATATCATTTGATTAAGGGTCACAGCTAGGAGATTTGGAAGCCAGATTATGCAGCAGTAGTAATAATGTTAAATAGATGCATGCATGTCGCTTCAGTCATGTCCAACTCTCTGAACCATAGCCTGCCAGACTCTTCTGTCTATGGGATTCTCCAGGCAAGAATACTGGAGTGGGTTGCCATTTCCTTCTCCAAAATAAATGCATAGTACTATCAGTTACTGGTCAGTTATTCGCAATGAATCCAACTCTCTGAAATAGATCTAATAATCTATTACATCTCAAATTACAAGCCCAAAGTCTCCATTTTGGGCTTCCCAAGTGGCAGTGCTAGTTGTAAAGAATCCGCTAATACAGGAGACGTAAGAGACGTGTGTTCGATTCCTGAGTCAGGAAGGTCTCCTGGAGGTGGGCAAGGCAACCCACTCCAGTATTCTTGCCTGGAGATTTCCATGGACAGA
Organism: Bos grunniens; assembly: GCF_055505025.1. Taxonomy (NCBI): domain Eukaryota; kingdom Metazoa; phylum Chordata; class Mammalia; order Artiodactyla; family Bovidae; genus Bos; species Bos grunniens. The sequence continues at coordinate 16,121,910 of NC_141193.1, forward strand.
GGAGCCTGGTCGGCTACAGTCCATGGGGCCACAAAGAGTCAGACGTGATTGAAGTGACTTTAGCACACACACATGCGTCTCCGTTTTATAGATGAAGATGCTGAGACGCAGAGAGGGGAGTTTACCTAAGATCACACGTTAGTGAGTGGCCCAGCTGGAATGCCGAGTCCTTGACTTTGCAGGACCAGCTTTCCCCAGCTCGTCCTGTGCTCCCCTGATGACTCTTCTCAAGTGGTTGGTGTCTCCCCACTCATTTTCTCTCTTGCCCTGTCTTGCAGTGGCATTCATCTCCCTTTTCCCTCTCCTTGTGGTTGGGGGGCAGCGAGCTCTTGGAAGCAGGGGTCCTATTTGTTGTGTCCGGAGCGCCATGTGCCCCCAGATGTCCATTGAACAGATGAGATGGCTAAAAACAAAACAAAACAGAATATCACCCAGTCTCCATACAACTGTGGTCCAGCCAAGATGTGTGGAATGGTTCTTACTTGAAGGACGTGAGCTGGATGTTGGGTGTGGAAAGGCTTGAGGCTGAAGCTTCTCACCCAGGACCTTGGGTCCAACTCACAAGGCTGGGCTGTGGGCGCAGAGGTCGAAGAGGTCATCAACTGTGGAGGACGTTGTGTCCATTAATGGGTGGGTGGGTGGTCTGCCTGTGGTCAGAGAACAGTATCTTCCTCCCAGTGGACATGACTGTGCTGCTCTGATGGGATCAGGGGAGCCTGAGATATCAGCTGTGTGGCTCTCATTAATTAGACTATCACTAAATGTCACCATGTCACTTGACAACTTTGATGAATGCATGTCACGTTTTCATAGATTCCCCAAATGAGGCAACTGGTGAAGTCAGTTGTCTCCTTGGGTGAGATCTGGTAAGTGGGTATCAGAGCTGAACTATACTTTCTGTCCTGTCCCTAGACTCGAGGCTTTGCCACTGCAGGACGTTTTATTTAAAAGAAAAAAAGTGAGAAATTTACAAGACGAAAGTGGGGTTTCATATAACAGTTCCAGGGGATAGCAGAGAACAATGTGATTTCCATACTTGAGGAACCCCGAGGGGCCTCTTCTGCTGCAAGAAGCGTGTGTTACTCAGGTTTGGAAAGCCTTTAACATTTCATTCTCAAAGCTGGTGGGTCCTCTGTGAGTCTCTCCAACTACTGCGCGGCCTCTTGAAACCAGAATTATGCCGCTTTCAGGTTTCCGTTTCTAGTTCCTAGTGCATGACTTGGACCAGGGATTTTGCTAATAAAGCCTGGCTTGCCTCCCTCTCTGTGCTGTGGACACCCTGACCTTCTTTCTGTTTCTTGAACACAGAAAGATTACTCTTGCTAGAGAGCCTTCCCACGTGTGGCTCCCTTTGTGGTGATGCGCCTCTTTCAGCTCTTCCCACGGTGGTGGCTGTTCATCATTTTGGCCTCAGCTCAGATGGAATTCCCTCCCTCTAGCCTGACACCCAGATAAAAGTGATTCCCTAGCACTTCCACCAGGCTTGGGCTGGCATGTCATCCTGGATTATTTTCAGAGCAGTTTTTCCATTCGTTTGTCTGGTTATGTGCTCGTGGGTTTGTCTTCCCCAAGCAGGTTGTAACTTCCTTGAGGCTTGGTGTCTTCTCTGTCTTTTCCTGTCTTATCCTGTGCAGTATCTGGGAGATGCTAGGTGCTCAGGATGTAGCTCTTGCATGAGTGGAGGAAGACATGTGGGTCTGAGATCACCATCTCCTCCTTGCCCTCTCTGCCCTCTGTCCTCAGTTGTCCAGAGTTGTCCTGGGCCTGGGTGTGTTCCTGGCTCAGTGTCATTTCTGTCTGGGTCGTGCTGTGTTGGGCATGAGGGTGCTCTTGAGGAGGGCACAGCTACACAGAAGTCATTGAACTGGTGTCCTTCTGTCCAGATCGCAGATGGTCTGTGTCAATTGTCTGCTATTTCATAACCGCGCCCATGACACATGCTATGTTTCTGCCAGGTCACTTTCCTGCCCAGTCCTTAAGCTTTTGAAGAGCTGCTGCTCTCTGAGGATGTACTCAGCCTTAGGTAGATCTCAGGGAAATGAGCATTTTCAAGATAAAGAGGGGCACAGAGAGGCGCCTCTCTGCCCATCCTTCTTTCTGTCTGTTTGGAGTCTGCTGTCAGTGGGTGTCTGGTCGGGTAACTATGGTGTCTGGTCGGGTAACTATTGATTCGATGCTTCTGAGTTAACTCCTGCAGAACAGCAATGCCACTTGGGAAGCGGGTGCTGCCCTGGCCCCTCCCAGGATGGACCTCTGTGCACTCACTTCGCCAGGCATCCTGCTGGGGGACCGAGGCTCAGAAGAGCCTGGACAGATGGGACTGTGGAGAGAGGCTCCTGGAAGCACACTCAGCCTGTTAAGGAGCCAAAAACTAAAATGGGAAAGCTGAAAACCCAGCCAAATGCTGGACAGAAGGAAAAGGACATGTGAGTTCATAGGAGAGCCCGAAGAAGGTGCAGAGCGACAGCCTGTTTCTCAGGGACTCCTCACCTATAAGATTAGGTGGTTTGCAGAAATGCTTCTCTTTTCTTTTGAGAAAGAATGGCAGAGACCAGGGGGTTCAGCCATCTACTTTTCCAGATAGTGAGACTGGTGACATCAGCTCACACAAAGAGGCTTCCTGCAGAGTGAGGAGGAGCTGACCCCCAGCCCACACTGCGTCACACACTGGGAGCCCTTGCTTACCTGTGTGCCTGAGACAAGGTCAGCTTGTACTACTAAGTGCACAGGCCTCACGCCACCTGGGATGCCGCCGACGGACCTGGCCAGCGTTTACCACCAAGCTCTCTCCTAACTGCTTCTTCCCTCGGCCACTAAAGTCAGCATTCTTGGCCTGTATCAGCTCTGCCTGCGACTCTGTGGGACAATGTGTCAGGCAGGCGCTGAGCACCCTACCAGTAGAGACGTACTGAACACTCGGAGCTGCTCCATGAGCCAGAGCCAGTTATCATTCCAGTTTTACACATCAGGAAGGCAAAGGACTGGAAGGCAGAGAGAGCCGTTTCCCAGCCATTTCCACACGGTCAGATGGAGACAGGGGCTGGGACTTGGACAGGTTTTGTCTGTTTTCTAGGCTCCTTCTCTTTTTGTAACAAAGGACTTTCCTCATTCTGTTTCTTTTCTTTGTCGTTAGTTTCATCTCCTCCCAGAAACCAAGTGCATTTTTTGTTCTTCTTTGTCCTGGGCACAAGAACCCCCTTTTTGAAAGTGTTTTAGGAATTGGGTATGGGGGGCGTATACAGTTTGGTGTGGTCTGTGGCATGATGGAGTGTGTAAGGTTTGGTGTGGTCTGTGGCATGATGGAGTGTGTAAGTTTTGGTGTGGTCTGTGGCTTCATGGGAATGTGTAAGGTTTGGTGTGGTCTGTGGCGTGATGGAGTGTGTAAGGCTTGGTGTGATCTGTGGCATGATGGAGTGTGTAAGTTTTGGCGTGGTCTGTGGCTTCATGGGAATGTGTAAGGTTTGGTGTGGTCTGTGGCGTGATGGAGTGTGTAAGGCTTGGTGTGATCTGTGGCATGATGGAGTGTGTAAGGTTTGGTGTGGTCTGTGGCTTCATGGGAATGTGTAAGGTTTGGTGTGGTCTGTGGCGTGATGGAGTGTGTAAGGCTTGGTGTGATCTGCGGCATGATGGAGTGTGTAAGGTTTGGTGTGGTCTGTGGCTTCATGGGAGTGTGTAAGGTTTGGTGTGGTCTATGGCATGATGGAGTGTGTAAGTTTTGGTGTGGTCTGTGGCATGAGGGAATGTGTAAGGTTTCGTGTGGTCTGTGGCATCATGGGGTTGTGTAACGTTTGGTGTGACCTGGAGGCATAAGGAATGACCCAGCTGGCCTCTAGAGGTCCCTTCTCATCAGAGAAAAATAAAATCTCCATAGATTGTTCAGAGTAAGAATTTTATTCCAGGTTCTTCCACCAGCCTTTTGCTTCAGATATTAGCAGTCTTGGGCTCTCTCACAGAGAGTTCACATTGAACACATTTCAATGGAAACATGAGTCTGTGAGGACTCCACAAGCCAGTCTGTCTGGCTGCCCAGGCATTGGAGGTGAATAGGTAACAGCTCAACCTATTAATGCCCTTCTTTGTTGTATTAGAAATAGGGCCATTGGCATCTCTCCTGGGGAAACTTGAAAAAATTTTAAGTAATATGAACATCATATTTCTTTAAGTTCAGAGTCTCCACTGAAGGGTAAAATGTAACGTTATTCTTGCATTCTTTGAGATTATTTTGCTTCTTCAGGAGCAGGTTGATAGAATCCTGCTATAAGGAATCAATAATACCATTAACATCTTTTAAATGATCAAGTGATAATATTTTTAGGAAAGGAAGAATTAGTTGGGGTTAAGATGCAAGTTCAAGTCACAGGTGGGAACCAAAGGCAGGGAGGAGACAGTAGGAGTGTTTAAAGGGAGTGCAATTGAAGGAGAAAAAGCTCTTCACAAGACAAGATCTTTCTAATTCATATTCCTGCAGGAGTGGTGTGCCAGAGAGAACATGGCCTGGGAGACAGGATTCTGCTAAGTCTGACTTTCTCTGTGTCATCTTGGGCTGTTTTTACAAATTCTTCTGTATAAGGAAGATAGCCACTTCCTACCTCAAAGGGTTGTTTTGGGTTAAAATGAAATAATGTATACAAAGTTTAGTCTAGAATTATAGCTCTCTTTCTGTGTGTGTGTGTGTGTGTGTGTGCGTGTGTGCGTGTGTGTGTGTATAAGCATATAAGTATATGAATGTATGCATATACATAATAGTAACACATGTTGCAATTTTCATTAAAACCTATTGCAGTTTAAACACTGCCCACACTTTGGTGGATGAACTACAGCTGGCTTCTGGAAGATCTATGAGGAGAAGAATGCCTCTTCATCCAGCTCATACTTCTCTGGATGTTTCTCCTACACATCTGCTTAGATCCTAGGAATCTTCTGTTCACATACTTTCTTGAGCTATTTTATATCAGAGATGGAGTGAGGAGAAAGGTCTTTATTTTTCATCACAGATTCTTGGATAGCAAGTTATGACAGTTCATGGCTCTCAAGATGAATTTCCTACCAAAAACAGAAAATTATGCTAAAGGATCTTTGGAGCCCAGTTCAGTTCAGTTGCTCATTCGTGTCTGCTTCTGCAACCCCATGGACTGCAGCACACCAGGCCTCCCTGTCCATTACCAACTCCTGGAGTTTACTCAGACTTATGGCCATTGAGTTGGTGATACCATCTAACCATCTCATCCTCTGTAATCCCCTTCTCCTGCCTTCAATCTTTCCCAGCATCAGGGTCTTTTCCAATGAGTCTGTTCTTCGCATCAGCAGGTGGCCAAAGTATTGGAGTTTCAGCTTCAGCATCAGTCCTTCCAATGAATATTCAGGACTGATTTCCTTTAGGATGAACTGGTTGGATCTCCTTTCTGTCCAACCTACCTGGCACAGGTTACCTGGCACAAATAGTGGGGTCAGGAGTTGATGTACAGATTTAGGATTTGTGCCTTTTTACCATGGAAGACTGATTCTTCCATGACAGGTCCATTGGAGTCAGCTGGCAAAGCAGGGTAGGGATGACACTTAAGTGGGGCAGAGAGATTAAGCTCTTCCAGCTTTGAAGCCCTGAGATTGCATTTCCCCTCATCCTCACCTCTTCACTGAGAGGCCATCTCAGGACCCCCATATCAATGGTGAAAATATAAAAGGGTCTCTCTGCATTTGGTAGTTTTTCTCTGGTACAGTTCTGGGATAAGACCAGTGTGCCTGGCCTGAGAAATTGATCTTGAAAGTGTCAGTCACTTAGTTGTGTCTGACTCTTTGCGACCCCATAGACTGTAGCCTGCTAGGCTCCTCTGTCTATGGGATTTTCCAGGCAAGAACCCTGGAGTTGGTTGCCATTCACTTCTCCAGGGGATCTTCCCGACCCAGGGATCGAACCTGGGTCTCCTGCATTGCGGGCAGATTCTTTATTGCCTGAGCCACAGGGAAGCCCATAGAAATTGATGTTAGAACTAAAGGAACCATAGAAACCATCCTTCTCGTTGCAACTCTGTGCCACAGGGTTCAAAATAGTTTAAATTATAGATAGCAGTCTGAGTTGTTCATGATCTGTTTCTCCCAAATCTCATTGATTCATGTGGTTGAGTTATTTGGGTTGATTTGGGTGTATTTGGCCAACTTGCTGCCTTGTCAGTGTGAGATGTTTTGGCTTAGAAAGCTTTAGAGAGGTTAGATTTGTCTTGTACTATGTACATATGAAGTAATCTTACCATCTTGCTGATGGATTTTTAAAAATAATAGAATTTTTAATGAAAGCAGCAGCAACCATGAGACTGATGGAAAATGACAAAACTGACATCAACCTTCAGATAAAGCTTTGTTGGCCCCACAGAGGAAAGTGAGATATGTTTGTGTGAAATAATTTCTTGATCTTCTCTGCCTTTCAAACAGGCTGTAATATAGTGGATGAGTGGAAAAGTGCTCTTGCCCTCAGAATAATCATCTTTGGACAAATTTACTTATCAGGAAAGCTCAATCCAAAACAATTCTAACTGGTCAGAACCCAGGAGGAAGAAAGTAAGAAAGAGAATATATGCAAAATATTTTTAATTGGATTCAGCCGTCATACATGAAAACTGGAAAAAAATAGCACTTTGGTGTCATGAATTGAACTGCATCACTCCCTCCCAGTCAACAATTCTACTGAAGTCCTCACATCCGGAACTTCAGAATGTGACCTGCTTTGGAAGTAGTTATAAAGAAGAGTTCGCACTGGAGTCCAGTGGGAGCCCAGTGCAGTGCAACTGGTGTCCTGATGGGAAGGTGACGTGTGGAGACGTGGTAGACGCACAGGGAGCTAACTATGTGATGATGAAGACAGATTGGAGCAATGGGGCAGCAAGCCAAGGAATGCCAGAGGTTGCCTGGAAGCCGCAGAGCTCAGAAGGGGCAGGGAAGAATTCTGTTCTATAGATTTCATAGGGAGCGTGTCTGCAGCACCTTGATTTCAGAATTCTGGCCTCCTAAACTGTGAGATGTATGTTTCTGCTGTTTCAGGCTGTGCAGCTTGTAATGCACTGTTATAACAGCCCCAGAAACTGATACACGTGGGTGTTATAGAGGGATGTCTTAAATAAATCATCACATATGATGCTCATGGTCTGACTGTTCCTCTCCTGGTTATCAGGTCCTAGCCTCCATCACACACATCTAGGAGGCTAAGCCAGGGTAGTGATGCAGTTGGAATTGATTACTTCTTTTTCTTAATGGACCATCAGGACAAACCCTACTGCATTTTACTTCTCAGTGATCTTAGCCACCTCAGAAGTCAGAGATGTCCCAGACTGTGTATCATTTTTTAGATTCTAATCACCATACGGTTCTGTCCATCAATAATCTGACCTGGTTGCAAACCTCTCTCTAATCTCCCAAACCTTTTTATCATCCTCTGGTCTTTATGATCTGTCACATCATATTTGGGGATATCCTCACATCCCCAGTCTCTTCTCTGAACATTCCCCCAGCTTTTGCTTCATCTGAAACTTGGCTGTTTCCTGTCTGATTTCCACTCCTAGAGTCAGATCATAGGCTTCCCTGGTGGCTCAGATGGTAAAGAATCTGCATTTAATACAGGAGACCCGGGTTTGATCCCTGGGTCAGGAAGATCTTCTGGAGAACGGAATGGCAACCCAGTCCAGTATTCTTGCCTGGGAAATCCATGGACAGGGGACCCTGGCAGGCTATGGTCGACAGGGTCACAAAGAGTCAAACACAACTGAGTGACTAACACTTTTCAGAGTCGAATCAGTGGTGATTTTTTTTTTTTCCCATGTCCTTGCTTCCATGAGGTCTGAAATGTGAAGAGATGTTCTTCTTGCTGTTCGTCATGGCTTATGGATATTTCTTCCCCATCTCTCGGAATCCTATTACACTGCAGCACACGCTGTGTACCCTCAGCCTGCTTCTTGCTGCCGTGTCTGCTGTCTGTCCTGACTCGCCTTCCTCACTCTGGAGCTCCAGGCTGTCCATCCTAGTGTTAATCCATGCATCAACTTTCATGACTCAAATGTTTCAAACTCTGCCTCAAGTGGTGTTTTCGATACCAGCCCCATGTGACTCATTGCCAGCCAACAACAACCTGATCTTCCTTCAGTCTGCCCCATCTTGGGCACAGACACCACCGTTCATCCAGCTGCTGTGTCCCAACACCTAAGAGATACGATGGTTTTTCTTTTTCTCCCATGTGATATCTAGTCCATCAGTAAATCCTGTGTCTTTAAGACACATCCTGAATTAGATCACTTTCCCCATCTGGAACATGGGTGCCCTAGTGAAAGCCACTATCAGCTCTCTCCAGGACCATTCCAGGGGTACCTCATCTGGTCTTCCTGCCTCTATGTCTGTTCTCCCAGAGTCCATTCTCACCTAGTAGGGCAAGGTATCATTTCAGAACATGAATGGAATCTTGTCCCTCTGTTTAAAGTCCTATAGTGGCTTCCGGTTATATTGAGAATGAAATGCGTGTAAAAGACTGTGTTACCTGGTGTGCACCTATCCCTCTATCCTCCCTGCCCCGCTCACCAACCTTCCTTGTTGTTCCTTGAACCCAGCAAGTCCATTCTTGCTGAGGACACGTTCTTTCCTCTCCCAGGACCCACTAGGGTGGCTCCTTCATGGCACTCATGTGTCTGCTCGTCTCCCATTCTCAGAGAGGACCTTCCAGACCATGCTATATGAAATAGTTATACTCTCACATCACTCCATCCCCCTACCTAACTTCAACTTTCTCTATAGCCCTAAACACTTCAGAAATTCTGTTATTTATTTATCTGATAGTTATTTATTGCCTCTTCCACTAAAATGTGAGATCCCCAAGGCCATTGGTTTTATTACGCTCATTTATAGTGGCTAAATTACCGCCTGGAACATGGCATAGATCAAGGAGTATTTTTCGAGTGAATGAGAACTTTATTAGGAATCATAGTAAGCTGCTAATAGTGAAAGTATTTATCTTTTATTGGAAAGAGGTGACTCAGGAGTAATTCTTTCTTGGCCTAGGTTTGGGGTTTTTACACAGAGCTCAGAGGAGGGTGTATGGGACTCAGCCTTGTTTTCTAGACAGCAGGTGGGTCAGGCCTTGTGGACGGAGTCGCGGGGTAGCGTGACACACTTCATAAAGTCTACACATCCAGAATCAAGAGGACCTTTACAATTCCAGCTTCACAGGAGGTTTTATAGAAAATCTAATAAACACTTGAAAATCGGGATTAGTTTCTAGCTTAAAGCCTATAAACTTGGGCTGGGGAGGAGGGAAGGAAGTGGCAGTCAGGCAGAAAGCAGCCTGTGAGCCTGAAAGTTAACACATTGTTCAATGTCCATTATTTTGTCTGACACTTTCCTGAAGAAGGGAATTGTACCTTGAGGCTGTGGAGCACGTGGATGGAGTGCGGAGTCTGGGGCCAGACCGTTCTCTGGGGTTCCAGTCCTGATTCTATCTCACTTTGCAGTTGTGTGACCTTCGGCACGTTGATCCACCTCCCTGGGCCTCCATTTTGTCATCGTTTAAGGGAACTGATCATAGGAATGCTGACCCCTAAGTGAAGTATGGGGCAGTGTGAGCAGTGTCCAGCACTCAGGAAGTGTTAGCGTTGTTTAGCTGGGGAAGGATGGAGCGCGGAGCGTCTCTGCTGTGGGCCCAGTGTGCTGATGTGTCCTGTGACTCCAGGGATGCTGCCGAGAGGCATGTGGACCAGGAATTAGGGTTCTGGAGCCCAAGCTGGCGTTGGTTGGTGCAGACCTGCCGTTTCAGGGGCATCTTTGTGGTGGAGGATTTTGAAGAGTCCTGGCAAATTTCGATGTCTTGGGAATGTGAGCGGTGGTTTGGGGCTAGGGTGACCTGAGTTTTAGTTGCGGCTCTGTCACAACCCACCATGAGATGCTGCTAAGAAAATCAGTGTTCCCAGTCCTGCCGCTTTCCCGCGTGGGGAGGGGAACAGATCCATTCTGCTCCGTTCAGTTTCTTACATCTGAGGAAGAGATTCTTAGCTGTTAACACATATCTAAGTTGTAGAGACTGATTACCTCTTTTTCTAAAAAGAATTCTTATTGGATTGTAGGTGCTTCCCTGGTGGCTCAGATGATAAATAATCCTCCTGCAATGTGGGAGACCTGGGTTCAATCCCTGGGTTGGGAAGATCCCCTGGAGAAGGGAATGGCTACCCACTCCAGTATTCTGGCCTGGGAAATTCCGTAGACAGAGGAACCTGATGGGCTACAGTCCATAGCGTTGCCAAGAGTCGGACATAACTGAGCGACTAAGCACATACAGCAGATAGATATATACTAGATGTGTATATATATATATATATATATATATATATTTAGATCTATTATATCTATATGTAGATATATAGATATATATATAAAGTTTTTTACCCACCTTCTGCCACAAAGCTTGACTGTGTTTCCCAGCCTCTTTTGAGTTTAGCTGTGGCTAGATGACAGAGTTCTACCCAAAGGTGAGCAAAAGTGATGTTGGATTGGCCCCTAAAAACCTCCCATGTGAAATACTTCAGACTGTTTCGCCTTGCACCATCTGGATGTTGGTGCCCAAAATTACCTTGGGAACTGTGGCCTATTTGGCAGATGGTTCATGAGCCAAGTGATTGAATGTTCTCATAGAGAGGGCTTCAGCCCCCGCCCTGCCAGCTGACCCAGAACCTCACTCCTTAGATTAGTGCATGAGGGAAAAATGTACTAAAATATACTTCCTTTGTGATAAGCTTCTGTGATTCTGGAGTTCATTTGTTACGATAGCTAGCTTTACTCTCTCTAATTCAGCACAACTGTTGTAAGTCATATTGTCTGATTTCAGCAGCATAGAAATACATGGATCTATCTTCTTTTTTTTTAATCCAAACTTAAGCACTTATTAAAATTTCTTGGCCAGGCTTTTGGTGGTTTTTGCCTGTGTCTGAAAGGAGGAACTTTGGCCTTTTCAAACTGAAGCTGCAGATGTTTGATTTCCCTTTGCTTGAGTCTTTACATCTCTGAACCAAGTCACATGTCTGCTTTACTCTACAAGTTTGTGAAAACCAGTGACAAAGAAAAGTTCTACCTTGAAGTAAATTAGCACATGTCTGTAATGGCTGCGGTTCGAGACATGCTGTAATTAGTGGAGATACCTTTTAGATGACAAATTGCTCGTTAATGGCTGGAGGTGTCTTATTTAGAGTAACCTTTTGTGCTGGAGATATTCTAACATTCAGTGTTTTAATTGACACACAAAAGAGACAGATGGGATGATTTTTAGGCTTGTTCTTTAAAATGTTGAAGAGGAAGGAGAGAATTGCTGTCAGAGGGCAGATTTTAAAAGAGCAGCCGGGTGGTGGGGCCGTCACCTGTGGCTTTGGGGACAGGGACAAGGGGAGAGAGAAAGGTGTTGTGGGGGCAGGTCTGTAGGAACCAGAGGCCAAGCAGAGACCGCGGGTGAGAAGTGGTTCCACGCCAGGATTTCGCGGTCCAGAGGTGCGATCCCTTTGCTTTCATTGTTGTTTCAGGATGATAAACAGTGGCTGGCACAGGATGGGCGCTTCCTGTTGTTGTTTAGTTACTAAGTCCTGTCCAGCTCTTTGCCACCCCGTGGACAGTACCCCGCCAGGCTCCTCTGCCCATGGGATTTCGCAGGCAAGAATACTGGTGTGGATTACCATTTTCTTTTCCAGGGAGTCTGCCCACCCCAGGGATCGAACCCGCATCCCCTGCAGAGAAGGCAGGTTCTTTACCACCGTACCACTAGGAGCTTCCTGAATCTGCACTGTATCCATGTGTCACTTGGGCACCACTTACTGTGCATCTCCTGTGGGCCAGGCATTGTTCTAGGCCCCAGTCCCTCTCTCCCCACAGGGGAGCAGGAGCTACAGGTTGTACAGAGTGAAGGAGAGTAATCTTCTCCCAGCCTGCAGCTTGCAGCGACCACTTAGCCATAGGCGCTCTTCTCCCAGCCTGACGCGTTCACTAGGACTTGGAGAGACAGACCTGCACTAATGCAACTTCTTCTACTTGGTGCTCTTTGAGCAGTGCACAACCTGCACGACTGTACCAGACGGGCACCAGCTGTCAACACGGAAATCAGTAGACAAACAACATGCTGCGTGGTGAAAAGCTAAATATGGGTGCGGTGCAGGGGCATTTGCAGGATGGTCCAGGGCCTAATAGTGGGGACAGCTCTATGGGGATCAGCAGGAAACACATTCTAGGCAGAGGAATCGGCAAGTTTCATGATCTAGTGTAAGAAGAGCAGGGTGAGAAGGAGGCGGTCTCAAAACTGAAGGCATGAGAAAAGGCGGATTTAGGATGCTGAGTGTCTTCGGGAAATAGAATAACATCAGAATGAAGAAGCACATGATGAAAGCATCTTCAACTTTAGGAGATGAGAAAATAAATAAAAATCCTACCCGAACAAATCCAGCACCTGTGTCGATGTCACTTCCCATGTGAAGTTTCCTAGTGGAGACTGTCCAGCCTCTCACAGCGTGGTTGTGTAGCAGCTGGTACTTGCTGTCTGGATCCCACCTCACACATGTCTAGTCGTGTGAGTCTCGTGGTTTTCAACTGTAATGTCATCTTTCTTGGGTTCATGTTCTTTGTCATCTTCATTTATCACATACGAAAAGTATAAACATTTAAAATCTGCCCAATATCTGATCTGACTTCTTACCTGTTGCCATTTCCAGGATATTACATCGTGAAATTAAGCCGGCGTTTTACGACCGTGTGCAAATGTGTGTGTGTATAGCAGACACATATTTGGAATTAATGGACTTGTAGAAATCAGAGATGGATTAGGCCTAATGAGCTGTTGAGAAGAATTATTTAGCACATATTTCATATCTCTGTTCGGTAATCAAGCCTCCACACTGAGTATGCTAAGAGGGTGAGGTCTTTACATCTCTTCTCTCCTTGGATCATCTCCGTGTGTGCCCGAGAATTTAACATCGGACCTCTGGAGCATTTTGTACCAACTTTATTAACCATCCAGGTTGACATTTCCCTGCCCTTAGGGTGATCTTGGTATTGAAAAAATAGTTGCTTAGCTTGTACCGTTTATATGGAAAATAACTGTTGCCTGGCTCTAAAGAGCCCCCGGGGCTGCTGGACTGGCTCCGACCAGGTGGCAGGAGTCATCAGATGCCAGGTCCTGCCCCCTCCCAAGACAGCCCCTAGTCTGTAGGACAGACAGGCCTGACCTTCGAGAGTGCTGGTTGGAAGACTTGGAGAATTAGCCTAGATGAGAGGTTTAGATATATAATGTTTTGAATTTGTACCCGAAACAGATGATTTCTCTACTGCCTTCTGTTTTCACCTAAGGTATGTTAGAGCTGCCCGTCTGTCCAGTTGGACCAAATGCACTTGGCTGAGGCTCACTCTGTTTATACTGTCCCTTCAAGCCTATGTTTTCAACAGACTTTCAAAATCCTATTCACAACAAAATCCTATTCACAGCCTATTCAGGTTTTCCTGACTAACAGAAAGGAAAGCATTACGAAAGGTGGGCCCCTTGATAGTGTGGAATTTGACCCTGAGAAGGGCTGACTGTTTGAAGCCGTAACAGAGACCTGAAATTATAGGACTTAAAGGAGACGGGTCGGCACAGGTCAGCTTCTGATAGTCAGATGCCTGCCCTGTGGGTTTTCTTTATAGCCTGGTTGGGTATAATACATAAATGCAGAGCCTAAATGTAGAGGCTTCTCAATTCTTGTCCGTCTGCATAAAACATGCTCATTGAGAATGTGTTCTGTAGTGGAAAAAAGATGGAATCCATAGAGGTTTTTGTAAATCAACTATACTTCAATAAAAATCATTGAAAATGAGCGAAAAAGAAACTTGGGCAAAAATGGGGAAGCTAAATGGAAAGCAAAATGAAAATTACAAATGGGAAAAAGACGATGGACTCAGAGTTGGGTAGCTTTGAGCTGGAACTCAGCTTGATCTGGGAAACCGTTAAACCTCTCTGAGCCTTTACATTTCTTATCTGTGCAGTGGGGCTTAAATAACTCCAGGAAAGTGGAGAGTAGGTGGTAATTTGAGACACTGGTTGGAGGTTTTTCTGAGACAGGACCTTTGAGTGAGAACTGACCTAGTGAAGGGAGTGTGTGTATGTAGATGTGGGGAGGATGTTCCCGACAGAAACACAGCCCATACCCAGGTGCACAGGTCAGGGCATCCTTGACTCCAGCAGACAGAGGAGAGGAGGGCAGAGCCGAGATCTTAGCCGCGGTCATCTCAGTGTCCACAGCGACCACTTCTCAGTTTGGCCTTTGTGTTTTGGAAACCACCGGAGCAGTTTGATCATTTTGGTTGCTGCATATTAATAGATTTTTCTAACCTTATTTTATGATTATTTTCGTGTCCCACCCTTGTTTAACTGTAAGGCCAAGCCCGTGTATGACATGCATCCTGTGTCAGGACTGGCCAGAGCCCACACCAGGCTTAGTGAGCTCTCCAGACCCTCAATCACCTGAACCCCTTGTCATATCAGCTCTTTTCCTGCGTCTCTGTCTTTGGTTAGACTCACAATGATTCCCAAAGTAAGAAGCCACTTCCAGCTGTTACATTGTGAGGATGTCCTTGATGGATCAAGAAATTCCCCCAAGTTCAAGGCCACTGGTTTCTTGGGTGAATAAACAGTGTGCTGTCACTAGATTTTCATTCTCATTTATGATCAAAGCCTTGGCCACCTCACCAGGCCCCTGTCGCTCATGGTCTTATGATGGTTGAAGTTGATGAAATGTCCTGGAAGAATGATTTGTGATAAATGCTTCAGCAGAAAGGCCATAAATCTGCTATTCTTATTTTATTATTTTAATTGAAACTTTTTTCACTAATTTTAAAAAATAGATAATTATTATTCATTTGCTTTGTAATTATTACCTTGGCTGATGCTGGGTTGTTGATGAACTCTATGGTCTGCACTGATGGTGTTTTTGGTCTGTATTTCACAATAATGCTGCTGAGTTGCTGATAAAATATTAATTAAACATACTCTTGTTTTTATCTTTTTACATATAGTTCCTATCAGAAATATATTTTTAACTATTCCATTATTTCTATGAGTGCTAAGTCACTTCAGTCGTGGCTGACTCTTTACAACTCTGTAGCCCACCAGGCCCGTCTGTCCATGGGATACTCCAGGCAAGAATACTGGAGTGGATTGCCATGCCCTCCCCAGGGGAATCTTCCTGACTCAGAGATCAAACTCGAGTCTTATAAATATCCTGTATTGGCAGGCAGATTCTTTACTACTAGCGCCACGTAGAAAGTATCATTAATTCTATAATTTCTATTAATTTTGTAATTTGTTCTTTATTTTCTATTAATTGTTTTAAATGGTAGATTATGATATAATTAAAAAGTACATTTTATTGGCCATGCTGCACAGCATGTGGGCTCTTAGTTCTCTGACCAAGGATTGAACCTGTGCCCCTTGCATTGGCAACTGAGTCTTTGCCACTGGACTGACTGTCAGTTCTTTTCTACTAGAAAGTGGGGATCAGGAACATCCCCTGGAGAAGGGATAGGCTACCCACTCCAGTATTCTTGCCTGGAGAATCCCATGGACAGAGGAGCCTGGTGGGCCACAGTCCATGGGGTCGCAAAGAGTTGGACACGACTGAGCGACTAAGCACGGCACAGAAAGTGGGGGTGGGTCATGGACCAAGCTGGTGGGTGTGATGAAGGATGAGCATCACTCCTTGACCTGAGATTGGTCCTCCTTCCTCTGTATTCATTATGAGGTCTGCTAGATCCTCACAGCCCCTCACAATGGGCCTGGCTTGTGACAGGCCCTTAGTACTGGTTTGATGCAATGTTTACTTGAGTAGCACAATATTTTATGAATCCTGCGAGCCAAACATGGATTATTTTCCTTTTTATTATGAAACATTTTATACATCAAGTACATGTATCATGTTTGTGTTTTAAAAACATAACTAGTTGTTCGCTTATGTCCCCTCATTCTTTCAAAAGCTGTGAAACCTCCTATGTTCCCATTATTTTATACCTTGTCTCTGAGGAGCTGACCACAGCCCTGAACTTTTAGATCATTTCATTCCTTTTTTAAAAGTTTTACCAAATCTGTAAATATACTTAAATAGTATATTGTTTTGGATACAGTTTTGTTTTTTCTTTGTGTAAAAATAAATTTTATTTATTATCCTGCAAGTGTTTTTCATTTAACATTAGGCATTTTTTAATAATTTGAGATTAATATCATCTGAGTATGCATAAAGGCAGACCTCTAAGTCATTTCAGATAATTAACTGGTCTATAATTCATCAATCAAAAATGGTTCAAAGCCCTGGAATGTGAGTGTGTGCACACAAATGCCTGCGAAAAATAATAAGCAGCGGAAGGCCTTTCTACCAGCATGATGATGCTCATACAGCTTCAGGGTCGGGGAATTATAAGTGACTTTGATTTTCCTCTTGCGTTTTCTGTATTTATTAAATTAAAACAAATTAAATTTTGGTTTTCCGAAACTGGAAAAAGGCCGATGTAAAATCGAATAAAAGTAAAAATAGCCTACCCTTTGAGCCCATGATGCTCCATCTGGGTCTTAGGGCTCTTTGGACACATACTATACTGTGTGGGGGGTTTTGGTGGGCCCCGTGTGGTCTACCAGGATAAATAGGGCATGGTGCCTTCCTCGACAAGCCTCCAGCCTCACCAGAATCAGGGCATGGGAAGAGTTGGAGAAGGACCCCACTGCTGGTCTGGGAGCCAGTTGTGGCATGGGTTGTGGGAGGGGCACATTGTGGGGCACAGAAGGGGACTTGGGGCATCAGAGAGGAGACCAGAGGGGGCTGCCAGTGGCTGGGCTGTAAGGCCAGAGCACGACAGTGCCTGGAACAGCAGCAGCAGCTCACTCAAGCTGGCCCTCTCCTGGAGGGGATCTGGGCTTTCTGGGCTGGTTGGTCTGTTCCCCACAGCCATGACCTGGCCCATTTCACATCTGAATCAGGGTCTGGGGTCTGCCCAGACACAGACTAAGCAGTGGATTCTGTGTGTGGCCAGGTCACCTTTGATTTTACTCAGCAGATATTGATTGTCTGCCAGCCATGTGCCAGGCAGAATTCTAGCCGCTGTGGAATCTGCTAGTAAACCAGACAGTCCCTGCCCTCATGGAGCTTTCTTCTGGGAGAAGGAGACAAACAGAAACAAGATCCAGTAAGTGGTCTATGTACAAACAGGTTCCACTCTGAGAGCACATTTGTTAAGACCAGTTTGTCGTTAAGTCCAGCACAGTTGGCCTAGGTACCCAACTAACACAATTGACTGTTTAGTACTGCACTCTAATAGGTTTATAATACTTTTCACACAAATAATACATTAAAAAACAAAGACAAAAATAAAGCATTTTAAATCTTACAGTACCTTGAAAAATACACTAGTACATATAACAGCAGGCACACAGGGGCTGGCCTCCAGTGAACAGACAAGAAGAGCTACTGACTGGAGAAGGGAAGGAGATGTGAGATGCTAGAGCTGAAGGATTGTAAGCAATAGGAGACGGTGGGCAGGCTGCAGTTTCACCCACATCTGACAGTGATGGGATGCATGTTCATGTCTTTGAAAGTTTGCAACTTGAAGGTTTGTATGTAGGGGACCTACTGTCCATACAAAATCTGGATTCTATCAATATTAGCTGGTGCTGTGGGCTGCGGAGAAGATGGAGTGTGGGGAGCTAGGGAAGGGGTGAAAGCCATGATTTCAAGTCGATGTCAGACAAGGCCTATGGGGTTACTCTTCACGTACCTGTATATTTTAAATGGTCAATGAAAACACATTATTTGGACATCAGAAGAAATGCATTAGGGCAAAAGTGAAAGACACCATTTAAGGCAGTGCATACTTTTTTCCGCCTTTGCGGAAAGGCTGTTGTGCACGTGTATTAGAAATACGTCCCAGTGTCTAACACTCGCTGCAGCCACGGTGCTGATACTCACTTGTCCGCCACGCTCTTCTCCCTCTGTCTTAGTTGCTGCTGCCAGAAAGAGTACAAAATGGAAGAGCTTTGTCCGGCTTCATCACGGGAGACCTGTCTCTGATCAGCACATGAGGAGTAATGAGATGGTGCTGATGGTGGGATTATTCACGACTTCACGAGCGTACACGTCTCGTCGGTGCATGGGCGCTGCAGAGAACTGGCTGGAGATGCACAGCTGTCCTCAGGAAGCTTTCTGGAAGCTTCTGAGGCTGGTCTGGGCCGGTGCAGAGCCAGGGGTGGTCCAGTCCATCCTCAGGGCAGCATTTAGCCCAGGGGCCTTTGGAACCACTTTGCATGGGGCAGTTTAACTGCTGGGATGCCTTATAGCCTCTTGAAAGCAATGGCGGGGGAATAAGGCAGGAGTTGTAAATAGATAAACCAACCAGCAGATAAAGGCGTTAATAAGTGGATAGGGGAGCAGAACCCGAGCTGTGAGCACCCGCCAGATCAAGAAATGTCAGCTTTCCTCTCAGCTTCTCCTCCACGGCGCCAACTGTCAGTAATTTAACTAACATTTTGTAAATAAATGTGGCACTCGGACAGCTGTCAGCGCGCCTGCGATAAACACTCCTTTTGTCACTGAGAGCTGGCAGGGCCGCGCTGTTTCTCTGTGACTTTAGCGGCCACTGCCAGTTGGCTCCCTGGCCTTGGACGGACTGTCAGGGGGGCTCGGGGAGGCCTGTGTGCCCACGTCCCTGTGTCCCATGCAGCTCCGATCCTGTTGGCCCACAGCTTCCTATAGGCTCAGCACTTCCGGTTGTGTTACCGACCAGGGTTCTTGGCCTGAACCAATCAATAGGAATTGACCAGAGGCCAGACAGGAAATTCAGGCTAGGCTTTACTGGGGCATCTGCTACAGCAGAGGGGAGCGAGAACAAACAACAGGTTCCCTGCCTGCTCCCTGCGGTGAGCTGGGCTTGTTCCACATATGGGGTGAGGGGGAGGGGTGGGTCCAGGAGTCGGTCGGGCTGGAGGGGTGGCCCAGGTGGTCTGCCCACTCCTCTGGTGGTATTGAGTGCAGGGGGCATGTGCAGTGCCCTGCTTTTCCTCCCGACACTCTGTTTTTGCTTCAGGCTACTCAAAAGTGGCAGTTGGGTTTTTTGGTCTCTTTGCATCTTTTGGGTACAGAATTTGCCCCAACTGTGCACAGTCCATGGGGTCACAAAGAGTCAGATATGACTGAGTGACTGAGCAGGCATGCACTCGCATGCACACGTTGTTTTTCGTCCCATACAGCTTCTTTGCATTTTGTAGCTCGAGGAGAGGTGTGTCGAGGTGCATACATTGCAGCTAAGGATCCCAGGTCCCAGCCTGTCTCAAGTGTACTCAGATGATTGGGGGAGGTCTTGCTCTTTCCTGCTTGTCCTGGATCCCAGGTTAAAAACCCAGGCTGCAGTTTTCCAAACACCTTAGTGTTTTAGGTAGGAATTCCAGGTCCCTGATCCTTGGGTTTCCCCCAGTAGCTTTACTCTTGTTAAGGAAGAGACATTTATTTATCTAGGCCCAAGATACCAAACTTGCTGTTTTCTGCTCCGGCTGCCCGTTGATTATTTAATGTCATGCATACAGATTCCTCCTCCAGAGCATAAGACAAATGGTTCAGGACTGTGTGTGGATTCGCCCAGGTCTCATCATTGATCTTTATTAAATAGTTAGAGCTTCCCTATGCTCTGCCGCCCAGCTTCAGGATTCTTAACCTATACCCAAGAAAAAAGCAGAGGGAGAGGAAGGATCTGTCTTAATAGGAAAGTGCCATGGGCAGTAAGTACATGGGGGTTATTGTAATCTAGGTGATGGAGCTCGGTGAGAATGTGGATGGACTGGGTAATTAAGTAGGTAGAGATGTGTTTAGTAATAATAAAATTTCTAGTGAACATTGGTGAAGTCTTGCTGTTTTTTGGTCCTGCTCTGTCCACCTGCCATACATAGTACCTCACTTAACACTCACAGCTGTGTGTCCATCCCTGTTTTACAAATGAGGGTCAGAAGTACAGACACTTCTACAAGCTGCTCAAGGTCTCATGCCTAAAGCCTGGAGGAAGGGGTTTAATTGCCAACCATTGATTCCTGGTGCTCCTGGCAACTGCCTTAGGCTTCTGCAATTGTAGGTTCCATGTGTGCTAGGTATGGAGTCACCGATTTTAAAGAAGTGTGTGTGTGTGTGTGTGTGTGTGTGTGCCTGCATGTTAAATCACTTCAGCTGTGTCTGACTCTTTGCAACCCCATGGACTGTAGCCCACTAGGCTCCTCTGTCTATGGGATTCTCCAGGCAAGAATACTGGAGTAGGTTGTCATGCCCTCCTCCAGGGCATCTTCCCAAACCAGGGATGGAACCTGCAGCTCTTATGTCTCCTGCATTGGCAGACGGGTTCTTTACCACTATTGCTACCTGGGAGACCCTTAAAGAAGTTAGGACACCATAAAATAAACCCCACACGAAAACCAAGGGACTAGCTTTGATCTTTTTCCAATGAAGGGGGAGGCTTTTTATAGTATTGGGGAGACCCATGAGGGACATTATTCCCTAGACAGGGGTCCACAAACCTCCGGGATCTAGTGCCTGATGATCTGAGGTGGAGCTGATGTAATAATAATAGAAATAAATTGCGGTATAAATGCAATATGTTTGAGTCACCTTGAAATCATCCCTCCACCCACAGCCCAGAGCAAAATTGTCTTCCATGAAACCAGTCCCTGGTGCCAAAAAGTAGGGGAGCTGCTGCTCTACAGGATATTATAGTTAATATAGAGAGAATATAGAGGAATGATTATGAGAATGGACTCGGGTGTCAGCTGGGAAATTTACTTAACCTCTCTGGTAACACAAGAATAATAATTAATAGAAACTACCTTGTAGGGATGTCCTAAGGATTAAATAAAATAGTCCATATAAAGTATTTAGCAGTACCTGGTGCAGAATAAACATTCATTTTCTCATTGAAATATTTATTACACGCATGTGGTGTGGATTCTGCTGTGACTAGGAGACATAATATGTTGTTGGAGCTTCTGTTCTCTTGAGGAAACCAACAAACAGACCTATACAGATATATGAGCTCCCAGGAAGTGCTATGATCAGGGCCACCTGAGTGGTTGCTGTAAGTTGGTGGGTTAGTGACAGTCTCTTGAGAGGAAGTGACATTTGAGCTGAGATCCAATGGGGATCCAATGGTGTGGGAATGGACCCCTCCAGGCATGAAGGATGGGCTTCATTTGCTGGAGGAAGAGAAACGAGGTCGTTGTGTCTGGAGCTGAGTGGACAGAGGGGAGGAATGCAGAATGAGGTGGGAGGGGTCAGATGGGCAAGGCTCTGGAAGTTAGGTACTGGATTTCTGTCTCATTTCTTTAAATGACAGCACGCTATGGGAGCATTTTCTTTTATTCTTAAGATTTTTTTTAATGTGGGCCATTTTTAAAAAGTCTTTACTGGATTTTTTACAATATTGCTTCTGTTTATGTTTTATTTTTTGGCTGCAAGGCATGTAGGGTCTTAATTTCCTGACCAGGAATTGAACCTGCACTTCCTGCATTGGAAGGTGAAGTCTTTCCGATGGACTACTCGAGCGCCAGGGAAATCCCTGCTGTGGGAGCACATTAAATAGAACCGTGGCAAGGCCTCAGTTACAACAAGATGGTGCTGGGGTCATTTGGGGGTTGGTCTATTAGGCTGAGAATTGGAAGCTCTGTTACCTGTAGAGGTTATGAGAAATCCAGGTGAGAGCTGGCAGCAGATTTGACAGTGGGGAGGCATTAAGATTGAGAGATGCCAAAGATGTGTTTGATGGTTAAGCAGACTAGGCTGATGGGTGTGACTGACTACCATACTTGTACTCTGTGTTACTTTAAAATAACAGAACACTGTGGTTTTATTGGACTTTCATTATGGTGGTGTTTCCATGATGAATTATTTACATTTTGAGATACACCCAGAAAATGATTTGTCATATCACTGCTTTGAATCAAACATGGATGTTCTGATTTAGAAAGCATCGCCCCACCTCCACTACTTAAAACCCATTCAGGGGCACCTATTTTTGGTTTTTACTCCCTTTCTCTACTTTACTTATGAAATTGAGATTCTTTTTTTTTTCTTTTCATTTTAATTGGAGGCTAATTACTTTACAATATTGTGGTGGTTTTGCCATACGTTCACATGAATCAGCCATGGGTATACATGTGTTCCCCATCCTGACCCTCCCTCCCACCTCCCTCCCCATCCCATCTCTCAGGGTCATCCCAGTTAAATATTGTCCTGAAAGTCATTTGGTGATTTGGTGTCTTAAGTCCATATCCAAATTTCCTGATAGAGTTATTTTGGAATTGGAGTGGTGTGTGTGTGTGTGTATGCTGACCACAGATAATTAAGGGAAATAGGAAGAGGGTGCATGCAAGCTAAGTCACTTCAGTTATGTCCAACTCTTTGCGAACCCATGGACTGTAGCCCACCAGGTTCCTCTGTCCATGACATTCTCCAGGCAAGAATATTAGAGTGGGCTGCCATACCCTCCTCCAGGGGACCTTCCTGACACAGGGATTGAATGCAGCTTTCTTATGTCTCCTGCATTGGCAAGTGGGTTCTTTACTAGTAGCACCACTTGGGAAGCCCAAGAAGAGGATACGATAGGGATTTGGTGAGGAGGGGAAGGAAGGGGGAGAATTCCCTGTCCTGATTCATCAAATTCCCTCCGCAGCCCTCCTGTTTACTCCCAGGGTCAGATTTCTTTTCTGTGGACCTGGTTTATTCTTACATAGAATAATAGAGTTTACTTAGGGTCTCTTTCTCGAGTCTTCTTACCTGCAGAGTTTTAGTCCAGGAGGACAGAGGAGACTCAGCCCTGTCTCCTGTAGAACAAAGAGCAAAAGGTGGGCAAAGACTGTGACAAGCTCACTTTTTAATAAAATACTGGCATTCACTGTCATTAATTCTGATATTTTGTTCTTTTGTGTAATCAGTGTTAAAGTACCAGAATGGTAATTTTGCTCAGGTATTGCAATAACTAGGAATGGTAAAAAGAGAAGAATCAAGGAAATCATAGCTGTACTTGTATATAGAGAGCAGATTCTTAAATATCTCATTAACTCCTAAAAGTATCAATGTAAAAATTGGTGTTCGGAATGAAGAACCCGAGACATCAACACTTTAAAATATATTAAATTACATTCAGCCTATTCGGTCTCCCGAGGCATTGAAGGGAGTCATATATTTTCAGCAATTTGTCATCAAAGTCGGTTAAAATTAAGGTGATCATTTCAGCGCATATAGAATTAAACTTCAGTTTGTCTCAACATTCATTTATATGATACATTGCACTCCTCTACATGATACCAGCAAACTGAGGTATTGCTGGAAAATGCATGTTTTTAATCTCTTTTAGGTTTGAGTATCTTTTAAGCAAGTTGTTCCCTTGAGTGTCTTTTTCTCAAGCCTTAGATATGCTAAGTGGTGGATTATCAAACCACTGGCCAGAAGGAGCTAGTTCTCAAGATCAGCCATTGCTGAAAAAGAGACCCTACCTCTGATGTGTCAGTACTGGAACCAAGGAGAACGTAGATTTTATGCAGAGTTAACACCAGCATTTGTCAGTCACTTTCCATGTACCAGTTAGAGTTCTGGTGTTTACATCTATCTCATGACAATCTATACAATAGATTCAACTATTATTACCACTCCGTAGTTAAGGAGGGGCTTCCCTGGTGGCTGAGTGGTAAAGAATCCGCCTGCAATGCGGGAGATGCGGATTCGATCCCTGGGTTGGAAGATCATTTGGAGAAGGAAATGACAACCCACTCCAGTACTCACGCCTGAGCATCCCATGGACAGAGGAGCCTGGCAGGCCACAGTCCGTGGGATGGCAAGAGAGTGGGACACAGCTTAGTGACTACACAACAGCAACAATAGGTGAGGAAATTGAAGCTCGGAGAAGTAAATAACGTGACCCCCCCACCCCAGTGACCAGGTTTCCTTTATAGTTCCCAAGGAGATTCTTGTCTGAGGTCATAAGGAAAGCGTCCACCCTCCTATCTTAACTCGCTAGGTTTCAGCTGTGAAACTGGAGAGAGGCAGGGAGAGGTACTGCGAGTGCCCGTCTGTGACTGCATCTAGGGCCTCTGCTGTTATTCCCGCAGAAACAGAAGCTCTGCACTTTCACTTAGGACTGAAGTCAGCAGTTTATGTGTGTGTTTTTAATACTATCATAGCAATTAATTATCCCTTTTAATAAACGCAGTGAAAAAGAATCATTATTGGGCTACTCCTTTAATTGAATTAATAATTTATTATGGCTATTAATGTTTTTTTTTTTTCATTTTCTGTGTATTATTCTTGTTCTATTAGACAGATATGACAGGGAGAAAGAGTGTGAAGTGCTCTGGGCATCCATGGATGGAGTCTTCTGAAACACACAGACTGACAGCGGTCTGTGTTCCGTGGGAGGGTGCAGTAGATAGATGGTGTGAGACGCACTGAGATCTTCTCATCACTGCAAACGTGATTGAGGTCTTCCGGGTAGTTTCTTGGGCAGAGGGGAACGGAATCACAAAGTCATTCATGGATGATGCAGACTTCTTCATCTGAAAGTGACTTCTCAGTCAGGTCCATTCCCATTTCTCTAGTTATCCACTGACCTAGGCAAGGGGATGCTTTGCACTTAATAGCATGATAATCTGGTTCTAACTGTAGAAATAAATCATAATTTCTTTATATCCAGCACTCCATTTAGAGAGATGGCCCCTGTGTTGGAGTTATAATAAAGCATGCGAGGTGTGGATTAAGGTTATTTTCTAGGGGGTATTCAGCAAAATGTCTCAATGGGCAGAGAAAAGATGAAAAATTCTTTTGGGTTGTACATAGCCTGTCCTCTGTACTTGACTGCTTCTTGTCTAAGATTGTGTGCTGTGTTATGCTTAGTCTCTCAGTCGTATCTGACCCTGCGACCCCGTGGACTGTAGCCTGCCAGGCTCCTCTGTCAGTGGAATTCTCCAGGCAAGAATACTGAAATGGGTTGCCATGCTCTCCTCCAGGGGATCTTCCCAACCCAGGGATTGAACCCAAGTCTCCCGCATTGCAGGTGGATTCTCCACCATCTGAGTCACCAGGGAGTAATGAAAACTAGGCTCTTTGTTATGTCTTGTTATGTTATGTTATGTTATGTTATGCCTATAGCTAGGCATCTAGCTATCAGTTTAGCTGACATGGTTCTTTCCTTCATTTATTCACTTACCTAACACTCACTGAGGGCTTACTGTGTACTGGCATTCGTCCAGATGGGGGGAGTACACAGGTGATCAAGATACACAGCCGGAAAGTCCTCACCTTCATGAAGGCTCACATCTTAGCGTTTTCATGGGAAAAGCAGATGATAAGCACAGAATTAAACAAGGGCTGAGAAGAAGAGGAGCCAGTGATGTGATGGGAAATAAGTGGGTCAGGGTAGCCTGGAATGGACTCTGATGGTGGAAGTCGTTGAAGTGAGCCTTGAGGGGTGGGAGGGAGCCGGCCAGGCAGAGAACCTGGAAGGAAGGATGGAATTCTAATGAGGAACAAATAAGTACGAGCTTGTATGTCTGGACTTGTGTGTCATCTTGTGGGGAAGACAGAAGATGTCACTGTGGCCGAGCACAGTGACAAGAATGACGATGCCGTAAGAGAGGCCAGGTAGCCAGGCAGGCACCAGCTCCCGCCCTGCCCTGCTGGCCAGGGAGGAGCCTCTGCGTTTTCTTTGGGTGCAATGGAAAGAAGTAGAGGTGTTAAGCCAAAAAATGGCTCAGCCATGTGTCTATTTCTGAAATACTCTGGCTGCTCTACATTTAATGCAAAGTGGGAGGGAGCAAGGATAAATCATCACTGTGGAGGCTCTGTGGTCATGCCAACGAGAGGGAGAGGTGGCAGCTTGGACCAAGGATGTGGCAGTGAATATAAAGAAAGGTAGATATGGAAATATGTGTTTTGGAGGAGAGTCGTAGGATGCTATACTGGAATTTGCAATGAGAGAATAGAAGGACTCAAGGATGACTTCCAGCTGCTTGACTAGAGCACTTGATGGATTGCGATTCTTTTACTGAAGTGGACAAGATGAGAAGACGTAGGTGCGGGGAGGAGAGGAGGAAGTGAGAGGGCCATCTGAGGTTTGCTCAGTGCAAGATTTAGGATCAAGAGGAGTTTTCAAGTGAATTTACGAGCGTAGAACTCGGGAAAAAAGATGAGAGTTGCGGATATAAATTTGGGGGAGATCAACTTCTATTTGTTTTTAGAGACTTGAAGCTGGATAAAACCATCAAAATAAGGAGAGGATATCTCTGAAGTGAAGGATCAAGGATTAGAGTCTGACAGAGGAAAAGAAAACATACAGAGTCAGCAGCCAGTCAAGCAGGGAGAAAACCAGGAGAGTGTGGAATCGAAGGGACAGGAGCAGAAGATGTTCTCATAGGGAGTTACCAACCTTGTGGGATGCTGCCGCAACCAGGAGTCTGAAAAACGGGAAAATGGACACATCCATGGCATTGTGTCGTACTGAAGGACAAATCTGACTCCATACTGGATCTTTTCCTTTTACTTTAAACTTTGCATTCTGTTGCCTTTGCTCCAGATGAATCATTAAAAGAATGTTGCCTAGAGCCTGTAATATGCGAGGTAGCCCATTCCCAAAGCTTGACCTTTAAGGGGATTAACATTTTTCCATTCATTGAGAGATAAAACTTATAGAACGGAGAATAATTCGTCTTGTTGGAGGTTTATAGGAACACTGTGATCAGACCTAAATGGACAGCTGCAAGAACAAGGGATTCCGACACCAAGGAGTTTGCAACAACCAACCCTACCACCTCCCCTCTTAGTTTAAAAGATGCCTGAATTCTCACTCATGGAAGATGGTTCTGTGGGACGTTAGGACACCATCTTCTGAATAAACTCACTAGTTTCCATATAAACTCGCTATTTCTTGACTCAACAACTCATCTCTCTGGTCTGCTGTGTGGCAAGTAGAACGAGCTTGAGGACTCTGTAGCAATTAAATGAGATGAAGGCTTAGTGATGGTGGCAGTAGGGATTTCAGGTGAGCAGTAGGTCAGGAATGCAAAAACAGATGGAGGTAATTGGAGAAGTAAATCAAATAAAAGTTATTGTGTGTTTGTTTATGTGTTCAGACACGCTAACAAGAGTTTAATTGCCTGCAGGTGAGGAAGTTATAGTAGAGACGGGGTAATTGCGATGCGGGAGGGCAGAGGTGAGAGGCAAGTGTAAGTACAGGGCAGGCCTTTGAGGGAATCTAGTGTGAACCCTCAGTGTGACGATGATTTCCTCTCTCAGAATCTCCACCCCTGTTCTTCTCTTTAAAGTCTGTATTTATGTATTTAGTTTTGGCTGAGCTGGGTCTCTGTTGCTAAGCAGGGGCTTTCTCTACTTGCGGCCAGCAGGGACTCCTCCAGCTGTGGTGCGGGCTCCATTGTGGTGGCTTCTCTCGTTTTGGCACACGGGCTCTAGAGCACAGGCTCAGTAGTTGTGGAGCACGGGCTCAGTTGCCCTGTGGCGAGTGGACTCTGCCCAGAGGAGGGGTTGCACCCACGCCCCACCCCCCACCCCGGCATTGACAGGTGGGTTCTTAAGCACTGAACCACCAGGGGAGTCCTCACATTGTTACAAACAACTTAGCTGGGACAATTTCACTGCATATTTTTACCCATTTGCCAATGAGATAGTTGGGAGTATGAGGAATTTAGCGCATGAAGTGGATTTTTCAGATTCCTCTTTTACTCCCTTGAAACGATGATACCATGTTTTGTGGACATCGGGGCAACTTAAGACAGGAGGTGGGCTGGGTACCACATTTCAGTAGGATGCGGTTGGATGTGACTTGGTGATGTTGACGTGTGAGGACAGTAGAATCTTCCAACTGTGTCCGTGGATGTGCAACCTGTGGATATGAAGGGCTGAGGAAGGGATTTGGAAGCATCTTTGGATTTTGTATCTGTGGAGGTCCTAGAACCAATGCCCTGTGGGTACCAAGGGGTGACTTACCAAGTTTGATTCAAGGAAAGCCACCATGGGCTTCTTCATTACTGTGGAGATTTTTACCTGCATCTTCTCTTCTTGTTTGAATAGTTTGTTGTATGAATCTGAGCTGTACCAAAAGAAGTCTGTTTTAAACTGTGTGTAGAACATCTCACTTCAGAAAACTTTCCTCCCTGATTTTAACTTCATTGACCCCAACTTAGGATGGACAAGTTTGAAGAGATCTGATGTGTCTTATATTCAGTCTCCAAGGTGAAACCCTTACCAGACTCTGATTGATTATGGTTTCTTAGTTTCAGTTTTGACTTAATGGAAAGTGTCATCTGCAGCTCCTGTGCAGTTTTATTATTGTATAACCTAATATATTATAACATAACATAGCGCTGTATAATATAGTAGATTAGCTCCAGTACTCTTGCCTGGAAAATCCCATGGACGGAGGAGCCTGGTGGGCTGCAGTCCATGGGGTCACTAAGAGTCAGATACGACTGAGTGACTTCACTTTCACTTTTCACTTTCATGCATTGGAGAAGGAAATGGCAACCCACTCCAGTGTTCTTGCCTGGAGAATCCCAGGGACAGGGGAGCCTGGTGGGCTGCCGCCTATGGGGTCGCCCAGAGTCGGACAGGACTGAAGTGACTTAGCAGCAGCAATGTAATATTGTAGGCTATTCCCAGGAATGGTTGATTGCAGAAGAATGGGTATGGGGAATGCTGGTTGGAGATCAAACGAGTAAAACATTAATTCGTATAATTTACTGGATAAATTTACTGGATGGGGGCCTGTGTTTACTTGGTTGTCCCAAGTGTTTTCCAGATAATACCAAGTATACGTATGAGCAGATTTCCATGCTTAGTGTTTACACTGTTATCTAGCATTCCATTTATTGGGGAGCATCTTACAGACATAGTTCACTAACTTGAGTCTCAGATGTACCCAGACACTGTGAGTCTCAGATGTTTACAGACACTTTTATCCCAAATGATTGTCCCAAAGCTTTCAGCAATGTTTCTTTATTTTATCTCTTTAAACAAGTTTTTGTGATTCTTAGAGACAGGATGCCTTCTTTCTGATTCTGGGTAAGTTTACTGGAATCTTTGAGTGCCTCACGCCAAACACAGGCTCAATCACTCTCTGTACCCAACAAATGTTATTAATGAGTGTGAAAGAGAGATTTGATGCTGAATCTTGCGTGTTATCCTAATGTTGCCGCATCCTTGAAGCATGAAAATTATTTAGATAAATTGACTAACCTTATTTTGAGGACATAATCAGTTTATGAGTTGGCACAGTGCTTTTTTTAAAAGATGTCATTTATGAATATGTATGCAAGTTACCAAAATGTTTTATCAAGGTGAACCCATCCCATCAAATACATTAAAATTTTATTTTTAATTGATTCTATTGACCAGAAAGATAAGGTCACATGATGGAATGAACACAGCATGTGGGTGGGTTCAAGAGTAGAGGGTAAGAATACCCTAGAGCAGGGGTCCCCAACCTTTTTGGCCCCGGGGACCAGTTTCTTGGAAGACAGTTTTTTCCACAGTCTGGGTGCGGGGAGGGAGGTTTGGGGATGATTCAAGCGCATTTCGTTTCTTGTGCATATTATCTCTATTATGATTACATCAGTTCGCCCTCAGATCATCAGGCATTAGATATCAGAGTTTGGAGACCCCTGCCCTAGAGGCTAAAGAGAGGAGAGACACATTTGACAGTTTCTCGCACATTGTATTTGTATTTGCATATTTTTTAAAGGGCAGTCACTCATACATCTGTCGCTCTGATTCCACTCATGGTCTGGCATTTTTCCAGTTTGTATTTGTGGGCAGAGCAGCATCTGCTTGGCCCAGAGCTGGGGCTGCATCTCTGACCACCCCTCTCTTTCCAGCCCCGGCTCCTTTGGGGATTCAGAAGAGCACTCGGAAAAGAGCCCAGGGGTAGGGATTCAGGTCCTGTCTCTAACCAGTTGGGACCTGGATTTCAAATCCAAACCTGCCTGAACCCCAGGCCCCTGCTCGTCTGGGTCCCCAAGCTGGACATGGGCTAGCGGCTTCCTGCATCCGTGCAGCGCTTTCCAGCCTGTGAAGCATCTCCTCAGAGTCTCTTTACTTCTCCCTCTCCCCTGAGACTCTTAGCACCTGGAGAACAGGGAGTGCATGTCTGGTCTCTGCATCTCCAGAGTGCGGCAGGGCTCCTGGCCCCCAGCATTGTAGGACAGAGGCAGGTTCAGGCATCTCAGACTCCATTTCACTCCAGCCACAAGTCTGAGCGGTGTCAGGAGGACTGGGGTAAAGCTTGGCAAGCACCTAACACAGCTCAACAAACACAGGTTCCTACTATTAGTACTGGGGAGCTGGTCTTATTCACTCAGAGTGATCAAAACAAAATAAAAAAAGAACCCGCATAATCGATTTGAGCTCTCAACTCACTTCTTGTGTTTCCACTCGACTCCATTGCCCTTCAATCTAAGTGAAGTGTAGGTCTATTCAAATGGGCAGGTGTTGGCTGCATATGAATCCACATTAAGGAGCACACTTATAGTTCCTGAGCGTCATCCCATTGTATATAGCTGATTTTCCTTTCTTTACTTGTTTCCTTTTCCCGGCATCTTCTCTTCCCTTCTGCATGTATTTATCAATGATCTATTTTATGCCAGGGTTTTAATGTTTGCTGGAGATGAAAAAAAAAGTAAAGAAACCTGTAATTTTATGGGAAGATGGGCACTTTAAAAACTAACCATGATGTAAATGGGAAGTGAGAGAGCAGAGGCAGGTACAGACTGCTTGGCAGGAATGGAAGGGAGGGTTGATTAGTGCGTAACTATTACTAGCTGCTGTAATAAACAACTTCCAAATCCTAGTGAGCTAGCATGGTGCAAATTAATTTCTTCCTCCTGCAGCGTCCACTGCAGGTGACATGGGTCTCCTGAGTGGCCTCTTCTGGGTGATGACTCAGGGACCTGGGCTCGTTCCATCCGGTGACTCATTTTTGTTGGCTCCTTCACTTCCTTGCAGGTGGACACAGGAGAGAGGAGAGGGAATTATGTATCCCTCTTGGGTCCAGGCCTGAAAGTGGAGCCCAGAACTGTAGCATGTCCTCACTTCGATGCAAAGGGACTGGAAAAAGGCATTCTGGCTCTGGGCCCAGGAGGAAAGTGATCATGGTTTGGTGGACACACAACAGTGTGTGTGCACAGGGAATGTTGTTTCACTGAGAGCAAAAGCAGGAGTCTGGAGTCTTGGAAAGACTCCATGGGGCCGTGTTTGTCCCAGCTCTTGAGGGATACGCAGGCTCCAGCCATGAGACAGAGTGGCTGGGCATCCCAGGCAGAGACTCACAGGGGACTGGGCCCTGTGCCTTTGCCACTCTGACACAGTTGGGGATGGGGTCCTCAGAGGAAGGGGCCTTTCAGGAGCATCCTTGAGTCCTCTTCCTGAACCTTCGTGCCACCATCCTGCCTCGTGGTGGGTATTTACAGTTTGATTACCCAGCCTCCAGACTCCTCTCCTGTTGGAGAGTCTCTGTGGTGTGTGCTGTGGCCCAGCCATGGGTCCATCTCCCCTCTGTACGCCCACTCCTGTACTTGCCCTGCTCATTCCCTGGCACCTTGGGTGTGGACACATGATCTAGGCTCATCATAACCAAAGCCATGTCTGAGATGTCAACTTTGGGCTGTGACGTAGAGGAGGAGCAGGGTGGCTAGATGCCAGAAGCTCTCCAGAGCGGGCAGGCAGGGGATGGCTAAGGACTCTGCATCTTAGCAAACTCTTCAGGTGCGTCTGATGGATGCTGCAGGGTGAGAATCACCGGGAATCTCCGCTTTACCCCTTTCTCCCTGCTGAGTTCACCCTCAGAGTTTCTGATTCACTAGGCCTGGGGGCAGGGGTGGGGCTGGGAATTTACATCTCTGACAAGTTCCCAGATGATGCTGGGTGCTGCTGGTTCAGGGACCACACGTGGAGAGCCTCTGTGCTACCTCATTACCTGAAAAACGTAAAGAATAGGAAAGAGAGGGAGGAGGGACATAAATGCATAGACTCTCATCCAGGGTGGTCCAGGGAGGCCAGTGAGGGCCCTGCGGGCTGCCGCTCAGCTGCCTCTCTTGTTTCCCTCTGCCCTCTGAGCTCAGGCCTCTTCTCTGCCCCATACCTTTCCATCACATCGGTCCCCTTAACAGGGCTAAAACCATTGAGAAATGCAAGTTTCTGCCTTTCTTTTTCTCTGCAGATGCCAGTTCTGTCATTAGAAATGTCTTGCCAAATTAGATCACAAATAAGCCAAGACTGTCCTTCAAAATGCAGATAATCAAAAGCACAGCGTCAGAATCTGATCATTCGATCCACATCCATGGTGACGGCCCAGAGCTGCTCCCTTTACTGTCTGGCAAGACATTCTAATTCTGACTCACATTTTTTTTTTCCCTAAAAGGGGAAAAAAATTACCTCTTAGATTGATATTCCTTAAAGAAGATTCTTTCTTGGAGGAACTTTATAAAAATCATATTTGAGCATTACTTGTATGTGAAAATTGAGCTTGTCCTGCTTATAAACTTTTCTGAAACAAGTTTTCTTCCCCACCTCCCCCCGGCTTTTTTGTGAAAGCTTAGAAAAGGCCTGGCGATTTTCTTTCTTTTTATTATTATTATTTTTACTTTACAATATTGTATTGGTTTTGCCATACATCAACATGCATCCGCCACGGGTGTACACATGTTCCCCATCCTGAACCCCCCTCCCACCTCCCTCCCCATACCATCCCTCTGGGTCATCCCCGTGCACCAGCCCCAAGCTTCCTGTATTCTGCATCAAACCTGGACTGGCAATTCGTTTCTTACGGCCTGGCGATTTTCAAACGTATGTGACAGTGATATGCTTTTGGTAGCAGATAAATGCCCCTGTCTCGGGTGAAGACAACTTGCCTGGAAAATATGAAGGGCTATATATCCAGAATTACCAGGCACTGAGTAAAATTCTTCATTTGTTAAGAAAAAAAAAATATCACCTGACACGGACTTGAGGTAGTTGAGTCTGTTCTGTGCCTATTAATCCTTCGTTCATTTTGCGTTCGACACGGGAGGAAGGGGCTGCTGGTGAGCGGTGAATTCTTAATGAACTGTGTTTGGGTCACCAAATAACCTGTGTTGCGGGCTGAGAGCTTGGGCAATTCTCTGGTCCACACAGGAGATGTTGGGAATGCACCCAGTGATTTGAACTTCCACATCCCATCCTTGCCCTAGCTTTGCTTCCACTCAAGGAGCGATGCTATCAGCTTGTAATCTCAGCATTTTGCCCTTGAAATAAAATCCCGCCTGCTGCTCTTGATATCCAGTAGCTCACTCCTC
The DNA here is from genome assembly GCF_055505025.1 of Bos grunniens. Classification (NCBI taxonomy): domain Eukaryota; kingdom Metazoa; phylum Chordata; class Mammalia; order Artiodactyla; family Bovidae; genus Bos; species Bos grunniens. The sequence goes on from NC_141193.1 coordinate 16,155,283, forward strand.
ACTAATTCGAAATGGGTCCCTGTGGGTTGGCATCCCCTCCATCTGAATTGCATCATGCACTTCATCTCCTCCTGTTTAAGATGAGCATGAGCATGCTTACCGAGCTTAAGAGTTGGAAGCTGCTCAGGGATAGGTATTTGCAGTGTCATGAATTATTTATGTAAACAAATGTATATAGAGTGTTTATGTGTTGGGGTGTATGCCTGATCAAGTGAAAGGGGTCTCGTGGAAATGCATCATTCCACAGCATCACCATGCTGTTGACACATGTAGCGTGTAGAATCAAAACACTGTTACTGGGAGAGAATGGGATTAGCTGAGTTTGGAGTCATTTGGCTCTCGTGATGCAGGACTAAGCACATGAGTTTTATCACCCGCCCTGTTGTGTAAGGATGAAGCCCAGCCTGCATCTATTTGGGCTGCATGCCTGGAGTTTTGAACTAAACACAGTCCCATTGGTGTGTTGCAGGATTTCATTGTTTTTGCTTGGTTTTCTCCTATCTCCAAGTACAAATCCAGGAAGACAGCAGGATGTGTTTTCTAGGTTTTCCTTATAGAGAGACTCACAAAAGAGTATTAATTGAGTCTGATTTTTAAATACATGTGCAAGACAAAGTCTTCCTTGCCCTATTTCCTCAGCATCTCCTGTCTCACAGGTACACAACATGGGCACAGCCGGAGGTCTGCTGTGACACTTAACGATGCATCCAGGTGTTTAATTTGAAGCAGTGCCAGAAGCCAGAACCTGAGTATCCTCACACATCTGGGCATATCCAGCCTGGAGCTCACTTAGAACCCTTCATTCCACCAGGCCTGGTTGGGGGCAGCTTCTTGACCCCCTGGGCATCCTCAGCTGTCCTTTCTGGTCCATTGGCAATTAAAGTGAAGTTAGAGAATCTAGAATGTGGCCTTAAACTCATGCAAGCAGGTACTGCTCTTTACACATAGTAGGAGCTGAAAGCCCAAGAGGAAAATGTTAAACGGGTGTTCCAAGTTTTTTGCCTCAATATTTCCAAAATAATTTGAGGAATTAACCTCAGAGGGAATTATCAGCCAGCCAACGTTTGTCAAAAAGAAAAGGCAAATAGGGTCCATGGCCTGGTTAATTGCCCCTGAGAGGTAGCCTCTGAATCGTGCAGTGACCTCCTGATACCCTCCTGGAGTCCCACACGGAAGGGTAAATGTAATCGCTAGCTGTGGTGCGTCCACCCTGAAATCTCTGGGAGACAGAAGTATTAAAATGAATAGATGGCGTCTGGCAGATCACTCGCTGCCAGCGATAAGCAATCTTGCCTATTAAGTGTCTCCCACTGCAGGCAGACACTTACATTCCAGGCACGGCCACCGGCGTGGCGTGGGGTGATGGATGGAATGTATCTGTACTTTGTATACAGCTAATGAACTGGGGATGCTTGCTTAAAAGGAAGACGGATAGAACCCAGAAGTCACAGCCAGACTCTGGCCAGAAGGAGAATGAGAAAGCCGTCCAGGGAATCGGGCTGGAGGGGAGACAAATCAGATGGAAGGCGGTTATAAACAGGCCTGGGAGGCGGGGGCTTGCCGGCAGCATGAGAGATCTCAGGAAACAGGGTGAAACGAGGAAACGGACCACTGATGGATGCTGCACAGCTTTCCATCCTCAGCAGACTTGGGCTGGGCAGCCATATGTGCTTTTTAGAAGGGAATCTTCTTTCTGAATCCTAGAAACAGTCGCCTGAAAAGATGTGAAAAATCGTACCAAGTCCCTTGTTTTATTTTTTTATTTATTTTTATTATTTATTTAAATAAACCACCCTTTATTTTTTTCTGAGACTTTAAACTTATTATTTTATATTGGGGTATAGCTGATTAACAATGCTGTGATAGTTTCAGGTGAGCAGCCAAGGGACTCAACCATACCTGTATCCATTCCTCCCCTAACATTCCTCCTATCCAGGCTACATTAGAGCAGAGTTCCCTGTGCTGTACACTAGGTCCTTGTCGGTTGTCCATTTTACATATAGAAGTGTGTACATGCCCATCCCAAGCTCCCTAACTATCTCTCCCCCTCCGCTTTCTTCCTCCCCCAACCACAAATTCATTCTCTAAGTCTGTGAATCTGTTTCTGTGTTGTAAGTAAGTTCACTTTTGTATCACTTCGTTTTATATTTCACATATAAGGAATGTCATCTGATATTTCTCCTTCTCTGACTTATTTCACTCAGTATGACAATCTCTAGATCGATCCATGTTGTAAATGCCAAGGCCCGTATTTTAGATAGAAAGCACCTAGCTAAAATAAATTGTATCAAAAGTCAAAGGGGCATATTTCCTCACCTTTGTTGTTTCTAAAATGAAAAGAAAAATGTTTACTATTATTGTTTAAAAGAAGGAAAAGAAGAAGAAAGGGAGAAAAGGACTTATGCTCATTATGAAAACCTAAACATTATTTTAAGAATTAGGGAAGGTTTGCTTAGAGAGGTCTTTTTCCTCCTTTTCAGAGGAGTCTGTAAGTTTGCATGTATTTTCACATTAATTTCTACCCAATATGATGAATACAGTATGAATCGTACACAATGAAATGTGTTATATGTATTTATCTGTGGTTTCTTTCATTTACAAACAACATTTTGGCTGTATGCCTCCTTGCCAGCGTGAATAAATTAGTCTTACTTCTTTTACCTTGATGAACAATATGCTATTTTCTAAGACGCCATCCTGTATTTCACTGCTGCTGCTGTTGCTAAGTCGCTGCTGCTGCTGCTGCTGCTAAGTCGCTTCAGTCGTGTCCGACTCTGTGCGACCCCATAGACAGCAGCCCATCAGGCTCCCCCGTTCCTGGAATCTTCCAGGCATGAGTACTGGAGTGGGTACTCAGCCATTTCCTTCTCCAGTGCATCCTCTAGTTCCTTATAAATTCACATGCAAGTTGTTTCTCTTTCCTCTGCTCTGCCAAACAAGGCCACTGAGAGCATCTGGGTGGATACATGTGTCTATATAAGGAAAACTTCTAGATATGGAATTTCTGAGATCAATGGTATGCAAATTAAAAGTTTAAGAAATATTGTAAAATTGCAAAAAGAGAGGTTGTTGTAATGTGCAATCTCATTGACTGTGTATGAAAGTTTCCAGAAAATATGGCTTTTTACATTCACCAGACTGTGAGAAATGGCTAATTTATATTTCTTTAACTATAAAGTTAAATGTCTTTTCATAGAGTCACTGGGCATTTTTATTTTATTATCTTTGCTTTTTTATATTGTTTGCCTACTTATCTGTTTTTTCATCTTTTTAATATTGATTTGTGAGAGTATATAATATGTTAAGGTGATTTGATAATTGTCATGTATATTATAAATTACCATTTGGTTGTTTGCAGTCTTATTTTGTTTATCAGATATATTTTTCTACATAAACTACTTTATTTCTACGTAGTCAGAAAACTTTGCCTTTATGACTTCTGAGTTCATGGGATCTTTTCCTTCTCCTCCTCAAGATATTGAACACTGTGAATTATAATAGTTTCCTAATGGTCTTTACGGATTTAATTTTATATTTAAATTGTTGATCCATCTGAAATGTATCTTATATCAGGAGGAGGATCAAGCTTATCTTTCGTATAAATGGGCTCACATCCCCAGCGTCATTTATTAAGTAATCTATCTCCTCCTTGGATTAGAATTGCCATCTCAGTTGTATAAAAATGACTGTATGTGTCTGGGACAAAGTCTGGACTCTCGTTTGTTTCACTGAGTTGCCAGACTGTCGCCGGGCAGTTCTACGCTGCGTTGTTCTCGCAGAGGAAACTGCTCCGTGGCTTCTCTGGTGCGTCTGGACTCCATGTACAGCTTCCGCCTTCCCTTGCTTTTTTATTCGATGCTCTCCCATGATTTCCTCCCATACCTGACACTGATGAGCTGGGTACCTCAGACCTCATTCTATTTTCCATCCTCACTGCACACATTAAGTGTGGGATAATGTCACGGTCCACTGGAGGAACTTTCTTTGCCCTGTGGGTCTGATCTCTATCTTCATGGTCCGTAGGGTCTGTGTTCCTGTCTTCAGCACTGCGTCTGTCCACCTTCACTGGATCCCTGCACCTGGCAGAGAGCCTGGCAAATAAATAGAAGCTCTCAGGAAGTGGCTGGTGAGGGAAGAAAGCCTAAAGGGAGAGGGGAGACAAGCAGGGACACTCCAAGGATGCACCAAGCATTTGGAATGCATGTAACATCTGTGGGATGCTGGGACGCCAAGGGCTGTCCTTGATTCCGGTTTGGTGGTCTTGTTCAAGTGCATCAGCAGCCTGGACCATGTCCCTTCAGAGCCCTATCCATCCAGTTACCCACATGGGGGGAAGCTGGCGTACCCCTTAATCACGTGGGCTTTGACAGCAGTCAGATCTGAATGTGACTAATGGCCAGACCACGTATTAGTTAGTTATTGGTTTAATTTACCTTTTTAAGCCTCAGTTTTCCTCCTTAGGTTAGTGAAGTTGAAATGGGAGAATGTATTTAAAGCCTTTGACACAGAGCCTGGTATGAAATAAGCATTTGATAAATGTCAACCTCGACTAGTAGGATTTCTTTTTTTTTTTGTTTTAATTTTTGCTTTTATTTCCTCCAGCACTCTTGATTAAAGCCAACAAACAATTCTTAAAAAAGCAACACATTGAAATCAACATTCCTATGAGTGTGTTCTCAAGGATTTCTATTATTTTTATTAATAGTATTACTATCTTATTATTGAGTGGCAAGATTTTAAATGCAATTTTGTCTCTGGCCTTAAGGCTATAGGTGCTGCACTGGGCAAGATACAATATCACTTCCCTTTAACCTCATCCCTTTCTTTATATAGTTAGGTCCTGTTGTTGTGTTAGTTGCTCAGTCGTGCTGACTCTTTGGGACCCCATGGACTGTAGCCCTCCAGGCTCCTCTGTCCATGGGATTCGCCAGGCAAGACTACTGGAGTGGGTTGCCATTCCCTTCTCCAGGGGATTTTCCAGACCCAAGGATTGAACCCGGTTCTCCTGCATTGCAGGCAGATTCTTTACAGTCTGGGCCACCAGGGAAGCCAACAATTATAATCAGGTTGCTCAAATTAGACTTTTGTTTTTCTTTACATTTTTAAAACGATCTCGTAATTTTAGAAGAATAAATGCTGGTAACCTGCCTAGAAAATACGTGAAAAAAAGAGTAGGGAGACTGATTTGCCCTAGTAGATATCAGAAAATGCTACTGTTGTTGCCAGTCACTAAATCACGTCTGACTATTTGCGGCCCCATGGACTGCAGCACGCCAGGCTTCCCTGTCCTCCACTATTTCCTGGAGTTCACTCAAACTCATGTCCAGCTTAAAAAGAACTTGGAATCTGGGCAAGTCCTGAGTCTGCTTGGCCAGGGGATAGCTCTTCCCTGAGCTTATGTTTAGTTTAAAAATCTGTCAAAGGTCAGGGAATAATGACACCTGTCTTATCAGGATATTGTTAAGTAAAATCTTATGTATGAATGGTTTGGCAGAGAGGCAGTCCCATAAATATGAGCTATTATTTCTCTTCAAAGCCCCATTCAAAAAATTTCACTCTGCCAACTCTGCCCTCCAGTTTTCCCAGACACGCTTCCCTTCTTCCTTTCTGTCCTCTTGGAAGTCATGGCAATGCTGGCCATGCATTAGAACTCTTCCTACACACACTCTATTCCCTCCTGTCCATCTAAGATGAGAAACGCCTTGAAGTCAGGGATCTTTTCTTGTGTTCCGTGTGACACTCTGAACATTACAGTTGCTCCATATATATATTTTTTAACGGACTAAATCATTTTGCTGCTATGCAGGCTTTTTTTCTATCACAATATCCTGCAGATTAGGTAAAGATAGCCTATTTTCCACTGTGGTAATGGCCCAGCAGCTAGGCCATGATTTTGAGCTCTTAATATGGTACCAGGAAAATCACTAGCTTTGAAAGAAATAAGATCTGAGGGTGAATAAAAAGGCATTTGATGAGGCTCTCAGTGTAACAGTATGTCTGGCTCATCTTTTTTCCTTAGCCTTTGAAATAGACAATGGCCTGGAGCCTTCTCGGCAGATGGACCATGTTTGTGCCTTAGCCACTTAACAGCCATTAGCCTAATTCCATACACTGCAGCCAAATTAAATGATAAGTAAGAGCCTATGAAAAGCTGGTTTGGAGACAGCGTTACTGCCTTTCACTCGACGGCCTCCTCTGAAGCAGATGCTCCCTCTCTACCCCGTTAACCTGGTCCAGGAATAAGGAGCCTTCCACGTGGAAACCAGGAGAGGCCTGGAGAGAGCTGTCTGGACTCTGGAGAGAGGGGATGGGCCCAGTGGTCAAAGTCCAGCTTCCTCCCACGCCTGCCCCCTACATGCCCCCTACCAGGAAGACAAGGACTTCAACCCAGAGGTGCAAGGTTATGTCTGCTTTGATGGGTCAGAAGTTGCTCTTAGTTCTAACGCGGGTACAGAACCTTCACAAGCTCAGAACAAGGAAGCCTCACCCGCGTCATACTCCTATCAAGTCTGATTCACCTTTGTGCCCCCATGTTCTTTTTTTTTTCAGATTTTTAAATTTTATACTGGAGTATAGCTGATTAACCATGCCATGATAGTTTCAGGTGAGGTGGACAACAAAAGGACTCAAATGCATGTATCCATTCTCCCCCAAACTCCCCTCTCATCTAGACTCCACATATCAGTGAGCAGAGTTCTCTTTGCTCTAGAGTAGGTCCTTGTTCGTTATCCATTTTAAATATAGCAGTGTGGACATGTCCATCCCAAACTATCCCTTCCCCCTGCCCTTCCCCTCTGGCAATCGTAAACTCATTCTCTAAGTCTACAAGTCTGTTTGTATTTTGTAGATAAGTTCGTTTGTATCATTTCTTCTTAGATTCCACATATAAGGAATGTCATATGACATTTCTCTTTCTCTGTCACCTCCCTTTTCTTGCATTTATGTCCTCGTTTATGAATTCCTCCTCCAGGAATGCCTCCCTGCTAACCCACAAGTCCTACGCACTATCCAAGGACCAGCCTAAGTGTCCCTGCCCCCCTGCAAACATGTCAGACTCTCCACATTACTCTCTGTTGCCACTGACCCAGCACATCCTCCTCTGAGCGCCCACACTCTGAATCTCATCATAATTTTCATGGTACTTCCCACCTTCCCACTTGTATTATGAATTATTTGTGTGTGTGCCTTCCTTCTAACATCTAGGTTCTTGGAAAGCATCTTTCTATTTCCTACAAGTTTAACCTGACTTGTAGTTTATCTGTGAGCATACATATCAGTATGCACAAATACAGGAAATATTTTTTAACCAATGCATGCAAACTCACAGACATTTTAACTGTATCCCCCAACACCCGCCCCATAGTGAACTTAAATCCTTTCTGTATATAGGCAAACAGGTGTCTGTATTTGTGAAGCAGCTCCATGAGCTGTCACTGCTCATTATCTGGTTGTCAAGAATTAGATTCTGTTATCTTTTAGAAAGCGTGGCTGCATTTTTCAACTCGGATTTTGGCGGAACACAAAAGCAGTGAACTCAGTTTTCATTAAAAAAGAGGACATCCCTTATTCTACTGTGAAGATCCTTATTGCAAGTTACACTCATCAATAGGCCCACCTGTTCACAGGCGTGGTCCCTCTGACTGCAGGTTACTTCACTGCTGTTCTCTCTTCTTACTTTTGCTGAAGATCCGCCAGGGTAAAGGGAAGAAAGACAAAGTTGTTGTGCTTCTGCTAAGTGAGATGGCATGTAACTCTAAGGTCCCTGATCCTAGTAACTCATGCCAACTTATTTGGGGTCTGTTTTATCAATTTTTCAATGGCAGAACATAGTCCATCATCAGATTCCTATTCAGGTTCCTCCAGCTGCTGGCAAGGAAGAGCCTGAGGTGGCGGAGTCAGATTCTGGCTGGGTTCAGGCATCAGGAAGACCGGATGGTCTGTTGTCCTGGCAACACTTCTTTGATGTTGCAATAAACGTGGAAGATGAGGTACTAAGTTGTCCAAAAATAGAGGCATAATATATCCTGTTTTTCTCCATTATTTTTGTAAGATATTTTCGCCCCGTATCTTAGGAGTAAGAATCGAGATCATTTTTCCTGGTTGTGGGGGGTGGGAATGGTGGTGGATGTAATAGCCAGGACACTTAGAACGGTGGAAGGCAAGTCCATGTGGAGTGAGTGTGAGTGTGTGTGAGTGAGTGTGTGTGCACTTAGTACTGAAAACAGACTCTGAAGACCACTTCATCTACCTAGCGGCATGAAGTACAGTGAAGCGTGTATTAAAATCATGTTAAATTTTGGGGAAAGTGGGTAGTTCTGCCTCCAAACCCAAAGAAAGGCACTTTCTCTAGGTAAGTGATTCCCTTGACTTGGAGGCTCTGTGTGGTTGGTTTTCTGTGGTGTTGCTAGTCTGATCTGGCTTCCCTGATAGCTCAGTTGGTAAAGAATTGCCTGCAATGCAGGAGACCTTAGTTCGATTCCTGGGTCGGGAAGATCTGCTGGAGAAGACATAGCCTACCCACTCCAGTATTCTTGGGCTTCTCTTGTGGCTCAGATGCTAAAGAATCTGCCCACAGTGCAGGAGACCTGGGTTTGATCCCTGAGTTGGGAAGATCCCCTGGAGAAGGGAAAGGCAACCCACTTCAATATTCTGGCCTGGAGAATTCCATGGACTGTATAGTCCATGGGGTTGCAAAGAGTTGGACACCACTGAGCGACTTTCACTTTCACTAGTCTGGTGGGCACTAGGTCTGATTGAGGCTCAGTGCCGGACAAAGTACAAAATGGCCCCAGGAGTCTGGGCTTAATGTAAAATAGTCAACTCTGTAGCAATTCAGATTTTAATGAAAAAGAAGGAGGAGAGCATAGGAAGAACGGCAAATTGCTGATAGGCTAAAAAGAGCTGGATAAACTGAGAAAAGAAAAGATAGAGGGATCACAGGTGAGAACAAAGAGGCGGGTAGGTGAGAAGCAAGCCCTGTGTGGGGAGTCTGGTTCGCCAAGGCACTCTTGAGAGGGGACAAGTTCAGGGCATGCCTTGGTCTCTGGAGCCACCAGGGCCTCTGGTGCTCTCCATTTGTCTGTCAGGACAGAGAAGTAAGTTCCTTTTATTTAAAGACTTGTAATTAAATTAGTCAAATCAGAGGGTTGCAGCAGCATCTTCCGGCAGCGTTCTCAGGGCTGAGATGCTGTCAGCGCTGTGATTTAAGGCAGGACCTCCTTTCCCTAAGACAGCCCCTTGGAGGATGCTTCCTGGCACCTAAGGGAGCCTGGGACTCAGAGGTCAGCAGTTTGGGGAACGGGAGTGACACAGGCATTGCAAGCAGCACAGGGGGCTTCTCTCACTGAACCAGGAGCCCCGGTAGACTTATGGGGAGCGGTGTTGGGGGGCAGGACCATCCTGCTGTCCTCTGGCCCCTGCTGAGGCTCTGCAGCACCCACGCTGCCAGCTGGGCCTTCCCTGGACGTGGGTGGAAGCCCCAGCTGTGCAGGGAGGAGGTGACCCTGCTGTTCCTGAGTACTTCATGAGGTTCACGTTCAGCCAACCAGTGGCTTGCTCAGGGCTGGCGGGGCTGCGGCAGGATGGTGCGGGTCCTTCCACTAGGACCTCCCAAGCCTGCTTGCCTGATAGAAATAATTTCTCCCTGTCATGCCTGAAACTACGTGCATGCTCAGTCAGCTTTTCTAGAGTAAATTGTGTGGTGTTTTTTTAACAAATCATTATGTTTGTTGTGGGAAGTTTTAGGAAACACTGATAAGAAAACAGACACACACGTGCGTATACAATTAAAACTATTTGCAATTTATCCTCCACAGTTCATCACTGTTAGTCATGTGTATGCTTTCAGTCTTTATGCAGTTATATGTCTAATTATAATTTTCATTTACAAAAATTAATCTCTACCTTACACAATCTTTTGTTACATATAGAGTATGTATATATCATATAACATAATATTATGTATTGATATATGTTTTACATATATGTGTCAGTTCAGTTCAGTTCAGTCGCTCAGTTGTGCCCGACTCTTTGCGACCCCATGAATCGCAGCACGCTAGGCCTCCCTGTCCATCACTAACTCCCGGAGTTCACTCAGACTCACGGCCATCGAGTCAGTGATGCCATCCAGCCATCTCATCCTCTGTCGTCCCCTTCTCCTCCTGCCCCCAATCCCTCCCAGCATCAGAGTCTTTTCCAGTGAGTCAACTCTTCGCATGAGGTGGCCAAAGTACTGGAGTTTCAGCTTTGGCATCATTCCTTCCAAAGAAATCCCAGGGCTGATCTCCTTCAGAATGGCCAGCGTAGTATATAATATATAGCATGTAATATATGCAATAAGATATGTAACATCTGTTATATATAATATGTATATGTGTTATACATAATACATATATGTTACAATTATATATTATGTGTATGTTATATATAATATGTATAAAATAATATGTATAATATACAATATATTTTATATATCATATATAACATATTTATATGTGTAAGGTAGAATTATACATATGTTATATTTATAATATAATATAGAATATATTTCTGTGTTATTTAATATTTTATAAATTATATGTTGTGGCTACAAAAATCCTGTTTTATGAAGGGATCATTGTTCATTTAACTAGTAATCCTCATGGCTGGACAGTTAGGTTATTTCCTATGGTTTTGCTGTTGTAAATACCATTCAAATGAACATCTTCGCTTTTGAGTCTGTTCACAACCAGAGTTCTTTCCAGGAAGCGTCCTTCCAAGTGGCGCTGTAGCAGAGAGTGTGCAGACCCCCAGGACTTCTTGGGGTCTGCTGTCAGGCTGCCCAGGGGGGTGTTGCTGCGCCCGGCTAGCGGAAGGGCCTCACAGCCCCACAGCTTCCCTTGATACCCACCCCATCCGCGCTTGTGGACTGCTGCCCTCGTTTTGTTGGCATTGCTCGTTTGTTAGGTAGGCATGCCAGGTCATTGTTTCAGATTGCATTTCCTGTCATAGTAATGAGTTTGCACTTTTCTCCACCTGTTGCTTGAAGCACTGATCTTTTTGCCTAGTTACCTGCACAGGTAAATCCTGGCTCAGCCCCTGTCTGGAGCTATAGCAACCATTAGGCTTTCCCTCTCCTTGGTGAGAGGTCAGGTAGCAAGGATGCCTCATGTGTTCAAAAAAATATTTTAAAATATAATACGACGAATAGAGAGGCAAATTACAAACCGAGGGCAATTCTCCTAGTTCTCAGGAAGGCAACGGCTCAAAAGACACATGAATAATAAAAAGAACAGATTGTCTGGGAAATCCACTCATTAGATGGTTTGGGAAATCCACTCATTAGATCATCCGCTCATTAGATGATCAAGAAAAGCACACCCTCCAGTCCTCCCAGCCAGACCCGCGTTCAGTGCGCCACCGTGACTTCACAACAGTGGTTTTGTGCTAGTGTTCCCACCAGTGACACGTCCTCCCCTAACTCACTGGAACCAAAACATTCGTCTCCTAAATATACAGTCCGTGCTTTAGCTTTTAAAAATAATGGCAGGAAATGACCAGAGCAGCACTCGGTGACGTCTAAAAATCCTGGGGCAAGTCAGCTTGTTCTGTCCTTGTCTTGCTGAATTATTTACAAAACCTGTGGGGCAGGGGCCACGTGAAGGCATTTCCTGTCTGAACACCGTGCTCCAGAACTCTCAGGGCCTGGTGGTGGGGAAGCCAGTGTCTCATACTTGGAGTCGGGGAGTCTGCCATTGATTTTCTCCAGAATAGAGCTCTCTGCAAATGCCACAAACCTGCATTAGCCAGCCCTCTAGAGACCTGCCCAGAGGCAGGCAGAGAGGACAGGGGAACCCCACGTGCTGGTTTCACCTCTCTGTGGATGGTTGCTTCTTTTCACTTCCGTGTCTTAATGGTGGGGAGAAGACACATGCTCCCACACCTCAATCTGAACGGTGACCCCAGAGCATCTGAAAGGCCTGGCTGTTAAAGACACACTTATATCCATCTGCATTAAAAAGGCATTTGGGAATGGGAGGAGGGAGATGGGAAAAGATGATGGGCTTGATGTTTGAACTGATTTCTTCTCAACAGTGGTGCTTTCAGCGGGCTTTCTCAGATAATTTAAGATACTCTATCATTACTTTGGGCCTCTGGCCAGATTTTTCACTTTTGCCAAGTGGGGAGGATCTTAGGAGGAGGAAATCTGGAGAAGCCCCCTGGCCTTCAGGCACCACCGAGCACAGCTTCTTCTCAACATCTTTCTCCCTGTGGTTGGGCCACAGTTCAGAGAAGGCTCCATGCAGGGTGGTCCTTCCAGCTCAGGAACCATGCTCTCTCTTCACATTCACACTCTTCCCTTGCATTCCTTTAAAACTTGCATTTCGCTCCTAGTATCTTTCCTTTAACTGAGGGAAAGTAGGCACAAGTACCTGGCCTTCCCCCTTCTCGGCAAGGTCAGCACACACCTGTGTGGGGCTCAGAATTGAATCCCAGGGTCTGCAGCTAAGTAGCTCTGTATCATTAATCATATCCCCTAACTCTTCAAAAGGATTGATGTGTGTACTTTTAATCCTTAAGCATCTATTTTGCACTGTCTACTTTATGACAAACCTAGACAGCATATTAAAAAGTAGAGACATTACTTTGCCAACAAAGGTCCCTATAGTCAAAGCTATGGTTTTTCCAGTAGTCATGTATGGATGTGAGAGTTGGACCATAAAGAAAGATGAGTGTTGAAGAATTGATGCTTTTGAACTGTGGTGTTAGATAAGACTCTTGAGAGTCTCTTGGACTCCAAGGAGACCAAACCAGTCAATCCTAAAGGAAATCAACTGTGAATACTCATTGGAAGGACTGATGCTGAAGCTGAAACCCCAATACTTTGGCCACCTGATGCAAAGAGCTGACTCACTGGAAAAGACCCTGATGCTGGGAAAGATGGAAGGCAGGAAGAGAAGGGAATGATAGAGGATGAGATGGTTGGATGGCATCACTTACTCAATGGACATGAGTTTGGGTAGGCTCCGGGAGATGGTGAAGGGCACATAGGCCCTGGTGTGCTGCAGTCCATGGAGTCCCAAAGAGTCAGACACAACTGAGCAACTGGACAACAATAACTTTTTGCCCTTTGCGTGTTAGTCACTCAGTCATGTTGGACTCCTTGGGATTCCATGAACTGTAGCCTGCCAAGCTCCTCTGTCCATGGGATTCTCCAGGCAAGAATACTGGAGTGGGTTGCCTTTCCCTTCTCCAGAGAATCTTCCTGACCCAGGGATTGAACCCAGGTATCCTGCATTGCAGGCAGATTCGTTACCTTCTGAGCCACCAGGGAAGCCCTGTAAGAAGTTATCTCATTTAATCTTGGTCATCTTTCTTATGTTAAGTAGGGAATAGCATCACTAATTTACATACCTGGTAACTGAGATTTGTAGAGGTCTGTGGTCACAGGAGCTACGAGGTGACTGTGTAGGAGTTAAACAAATACCAGTTTTTATTTTAGCACAGCTCTTATTTGCTTTTCAAGGTACTGTGGTTGCCTTATTTCACAGGGCTGTTTTGAAGAGTGGATGATTGTAATATATATGAAGATAAAAGAAAACAGTCTGGCCATTGTCAGGGACTGTTGTGATTGCGTCTGTATTCTAGTTGCCTGTCTGTTAGGAAAAGGCAAGTTTTCAGAGACCCTGGCTTTGAAGGAAAGGACTAGGAGAAATAGAGGGAGGGGGAATTGGAGTTTCTTTTTTCATCCCAGGAGACCAGTTCCACTCTGGCCTCATTCCACAGGTCCACTTGTCAAACTGGACCTTTGGCCACAACCCTTCTCTGACTACAGAAGGCCAGCCGCTCCTGGCTGGGCTCAGCTTCCCTTTAGCTTATGATCGCTTATGTTAAAGTCACTCTGAATTATCTTATTACCTCATTTCAGGGTTCATGCATCCTCAGACCCTGGACACTACTTCTTACTCTTGAATTCTTTTTATTTATTGTTGAAACAACCCAAGTAAGAATAAGTATAATAAACGTAAGAGTATTTTGATGGCCATCCCACTTATCTTAAACATCCACCCTTTCTATTCTTCTGCCACTCTGGAACATTTTGAAATATGGAAGATTATTTTATCATCTTATCCTCTTTTCTTAATCTGAAATCAGAGGGTATGAAATTTTAATATTAATGTACTTTTTTAGAGACAGACTTTTTCCAGAGGATGATGTAGAAGATGAATGATGGATGGATAGGCAGGTTGAGACACACACACACATACTCATACACACAGACACACACACACACACACATACTCTCCCATGGCTTCATGTAAAGTGTTTAAAGATCTTGGAAATTTTGCTTTAGGAATGGAAGCAGGAGAAGCCTCAGGCTTCATGGTTGATTGCTTTTCTGATTGGTGCCATAAAAAAAAATGCATTAGAGGGAATGTTTGATTTAAAGAGCGCCTGGATGCCGACACCACCTCTGTTTGTTTTCCTTCCTTTAGCAGAAACCTTGTAAAATTTTTATGAAGCATTAATGGATCTGAGATTTTCTCAAGCAAATTTTATGAGGTGAGCTTAATCCCACACATCCGACCCAATTTAGCAGTCTTTAGAGCCACAGAACATAAAAGGCACTTGGAAAGCATCCTGGGAGCCTCAGTGCCACAGGGAAAGGAGCACTGGGCAGGGGACCCGCCTTTACTCGCCCACAGCAACTTTGATAGGAAGTTCCAGGCCCCACTGGGTGGTAAGAGTAGCAACCATTCAGGATGGAAATGAGTCTTCCTGGCCTCAAAGATTACCCACAGGTAAGCCCTCACTGCAGGTATCCGACCTGAGTTCATTATTTAGCACTGACTGCAACAACTCCCCCATATACCTCTGTTCATCAAGGAGAAAAATCACATTAGAAAAAACAAAATGTATTTGTATCAAGAACTTCTGCAATGTCAACCTGAAATCAATGGCTTTGATTTCAGAGACACGCACACACACGCGTGCACACAAACACACATACAGACAGCTCGCCTTCCACCCTGATTTGTTTTCTGTATCAGAAACAAAAGAGCTTTGAAGATGATAAGTTAAATTTGGATGAGTGAAGTTCTGTTCTGTAACGTGAAGTCAAGCACCTCAGCATGTATTCAGAGGCGCGTGGAGGGAAGCCCTGGAACTTGCCTGCTTGCATTGCTTTTGTCCTGCTCTAAGGAATCCTTGTCATTTGCTGTGGACATTTGGTCAGACTTAGGGTCAGATTTATGTTGCTGGGAGAATGGCATCTTCTGGAGGACAAGCAGAAACCCCCAGATCAGAGACCTATGACTGCCCTACTAAGACAAGATATCCTGCCTCCTGGGTGCTGACGGGGCACACGAGACCTCTGGGCCAGAGATTAAGGATGTCATGACTCTTGGCAGAGTGAGCAGCTTGCCCTTCAAGTTCCCATCAATCCCGTTGGTTTTTTAAGTCCTTGGAGGGCGATGAGTGTGGCCCAAGTGGGTGTTCAGGCAGTTTGCCTGACTTTGGGAGAGAGGTGGGGAGACAAAGTGGTGTTGACAGGTGTGTAGTGAGGGCCTTGCAGGAGCAGCGCTATCGCCTGCCATCCTGATAAGCTTTTCAGAAGGTTCCGGGGAGTATCAATCAAACTGTGGTCTGGGCCATTGCACGTGATGGCAGATTGGTAGTCAGTTGAATTAAGGTATTGACAGCAGTTTAGGAGAGTTGCGCCTGGTCATTTTCCTTGTGAAGAAGGCTCTGTGGGTGGCTTTATTTTTTACTAGTTTTATTTTTATGTGTCTGTCTTTTATTTTGGGCTGTGCTGGGTCTTCATCACTGCACGTGCACTTTCTCTGGTTGCGGCGAGCACGGGCTACTCTCTGGTTGCAGTGGACGAGGTCCTTGTGGTGGTGGCTTCTCTGGTGGTGGGGCTCCGGCTCTAGGACTTAAGGAGCTGTGGCTCCTGGGCTCTACAGCATGGGCTCAGTAATTGTGGCACACAAGTTAAGCTACCTTGTGACAGGTGGGATCTTCCCAGACCAGTGATCGAACCCTGTTCCCTGCATTGGCAGGCAGATTCTTAACCACTGGACTCCCAGGGAAGTCCTCCAGTGGTGGCTTTAAAAGACAAGCAGGTGACTTGTGTTGCTTCTTCCCTGTCCTTTCCAGGAGGGCCTGGGGTGTCCCCTCCCAGGTGCCTGGGTTTTTGCTCCCTACCTCCAAAAAATTGGAATGTCATGTCCAGCAGCTATAACTTCACCTTTTCCAGTCATCGCCTGTCTGCACCTAGGTCTTTCATCTGGAAGAGTCAGGTGTAAGAGCATGGTGGACATCGTTATGAAAGTTACAAAGATGCACTATGTCCCCATGTTAACCCTTGTGAGCCATGGTGGAGGGGTTCAGGCGAGAGAGTATGGAGCCACGTGGCCATTTTCCTTTTGATCCTGGACTTTGTCAGTCCAACAGGAGAATCAGGAGGTTGACCAGAATCGAGTTTGAACCCTCTAGATTCCCTTTGGTCAGGCTTCTGCTGGAGGATGGACCAACCTGCTGGCCTGGGCTTGCTGCTCTGGGAAGGAGAGATGCCATGCTCAGGAATGGTCAGAGCACCATCTTGAATTCTCAGGAAGGGCTTGTGTAAAAGCCTCATTCATTTCGTCCTGCTCATTATCTGATAAATGGCTGGAAAGGGATGATATCTTTCCTGGAAGAGACACAGTCTGTTGTCAGGAACTGTAGGGTCTGGGAGTTGAACTTTCATGCTAACAGGGAAGCTGGCCACAGGCTCATGGGTGCTGATGGGAAACATGAGACCCCTCCCTGGGCCAGAAGCAGAGGACTTCATTCCTCCACCACAGCATATACACAAGCCTCCCCCTCACACCAGCTTCCCATGCTTCCCAAGTCCACAACTGTGACACAGAGCAGCCAGCCGGGGTGTTGTGCATCCAGGGTATGGCATCACAGCTGTGTAACCCCATGCTCAGGGAATCTGGGTCTCTTGCTCTAAAAGCAAACCTCCCTAACATATACCTAGGAGGGAAACCTTGTCTTTATTATACAGGACAGCAAAGAATATATTTACTCTGCTCTGGAGGAAGGTACTAGCTCTGTCTTCCAAGGTTATTCACTCTGCAAACATCTGTGAAAAGCCTTCTGGGGCCTCTGTTTGTAAAGATGTGCAGAAATGCAAGTGACCGTGATAGTTTTCTTTTTCCCTGAAAACTTGTAAAAGGATTCAAGCCAGAGGCACTGGCCAGATGACTGTTGGAGTGCTAGTCCTGACTTGAGAGCCTCCTTTCATTCAATGGCTAGTTACTAGGATGTTGTAGGCTCTAGAAGAGGCACAGAATCTATAAGAAATAGCTTGCATGTGTGCATGCTCAGTCACGTCTGACTCTTTGCAACCCTATGCTCTGTTGCCCACTAGGCTCCTCTGTCCATGGGATTCTCCAGGTAAGAATACTGGAGTGGTGCCATTCCCTTCTCCAGGGGATCTTCCCTACCCAGGGATCAGACCCGCATCTCCTGTGTCTCCTGCATTGCTGGCAGATTCTTTGCCCACCGAGCCACCTGGGAAGCCCAATAGATAGCATAGCTCTCTTTTTCTTCCATGGTAGAGCTTCTGCAGGCAAAATAACAATGGTGACAACTGCACTTTCACAGGACGAATTACGTCCCAGGCCTTTTGTAAGTATCGTGCATTTTAGTCATTTTTAAATGACACCTTGAGGTGGAAACTACTATTATTATTGCTCTGTGTACAGATGAGAAAGCTGACACTGAGATGGAGTCAGGATTCAAACCAGGCAGTGTCTCGAGTCTGGGTGTCTGATCACTTGGTGTCCCGCTTCTTCTGGTGGAATTGTCACATAGTATCATGAATTGTGATTTATGGCTCCTTTAGGAGGAGCTTCTGGGCCAGACTGAAGGGCATCCCAGAGGAAGTGACCTGTAAGAGCATGGCTGGAGGATGATTAGGTACTAACCACGTGGAGGTGGGAGGAGAGATTTTCCAGTAGGGAAACTGCGTGTGTGAAAGCATTGGCGGTGAGCTGAGATAGTTCATGATAATAACATTTGCTTTGATGGGTCAATTATTCTGAAGTGCAGGTTTCTTTAGAATGAGTCAGGTTGATGAGATTTCCCCCAGAATTCTAACTCACAGCTCTTTGTTTTATATGTATTTTTAACTAAAATTATTCATACATTTATTTTATTTTTAGGGAAGCTTTATGTTTTAAAACCTTTACTTTTTTATTTAAGTATAGTTGATCAAGGGGCTTCCTTGGAGGCTCAGTGGTAAAGAACCCAACTGCCAATGCAGGAGATGCGAGTTCCGATCTGGGTCAGGAAGATCCCTTGGTGGAGGGAATGGCAACCCACTCCAGTATTCTTGCCTGGAAAATTCCATGGACAGAGGAGCCTGGTGGGCTACAGTCCGTGGAGTCGAAAAGAGTCTGACACGATTGAGTGAATAAGCAACAGCAATAGTTAATTGACAATGTTGTGACAGTTTTAGGTGTACAGTGAAGTAATTCAGTTATACATATACATGTATCTATTTTTCTTCAAATTCTTTTCCCATTTAGATTGTTATACATTAATAATATTGAACAGAATTCCCTGTGCTATACATTTATTGTTGAGATGGCTCAGTTCAGTTCAGTCACTCAGTCGTGTCCGACTCTTTGTGACCCCATGAATCGCAGCACGCCAGGCCTCCCTGTCCATCACCAACTCCCGGAGTTCACCCAGACTCATGTCCATAGAGTCAGTGATGCCATCCAGCTATCTCATCCTCTGTTGTCCCCTTCTCCTCCTGCCCCCAATCTCTCCCAGCATCAGAGTCTTTTCCAATGAGTCAACTCTTCGCATGAGGTGGCCAAAGTACTGGAATTTCAGCTTTAGCATCATTCCTTCCAAAGAAATCCCAGGGCTAATCTCCTTTAGAATGGACTGGTTGGATCTCCTTGCAGTCCAAGGGACTCTCAAGAGTCTTCTCCAACACCACAGTTCAAACACATCAATTCTTCGGCACTCAGCCTTCTTCACAGTCCAACTCTCACATCCATACATGACCACTGGAAAAACCATAGCCTTGACTAGACGGACCTTTGTTGGCAAAGTAATGTCTCTGCTTTTGAATATGCTATCTAGGTTGGTCATAACTTTCCTTCCAAGGAGTAAGTGTCTTTTAATTTCATGGCTGCAGTCACCATCTGCAGTGATTTTGGAGCCCCCCAAAATAAAGTCTGACACTGTTTCCACTGTTTCCCCATCTATTTCCCATGAAGTGATGGGACCAGATGCCATGATCTTCGTTTTCTGAATGTTGAGCTTTAAGCTAACTTTTTCACTCTCCTCTTTCACTTTCATGAAGGGTCTTTTTAGTTCCTCTTCACTTTCTGCCATAAGGGCGGTGTCATCTGCATATCTGAAGTTATTGAGATTTCTCCCAGCAGTCTTGATTCCAGCTTGTGCTTCTTCCAGCCCAGCATTTCTCATGATGTACTCTGCATATAAGTTAAATAAGCAGGGCGACAATATACAGCCTTGACATACTCCTTTTCCTATTTGGAACCAGTCTGTTGTTCCATGTCCAGTTCTAACTGTTGCTCAGGAGCCTTTAAAATGTCAGCAAAATAAGCCATGGCATGGTGGAAATGACAAACAAAATCCACCATTATCTGAGTTTATTTTGATTTATGAAGGACTGAATCCCATGGACGGAGGAGCCTGGTAGGCTGTAGTCTATGGGGTCGATAAGAGTCGGGCACGACTGAGCGACTTCACTTTCACTTTTCACTTTCATGCATTGGAGAAGGAAATGGCAACCCACTCCAGTGTTCTTGCCTGGAGAATCCCAGGGATGGAGGAGCCTAGTGGGCTTCCGTCTATGGGGTTGCACAGAGTCGGACACGACTGAAGCGACTTAGCAGCAGTAGCAGCCTAATTATTTTGGGGTTTCCCTGGTGGCTCAGATGGTAAAGAATCCACCTGCAATGCAGGCAACCTGGATTCAGTCCCTGGTTCAGGAAAATTCTCTGGAGGAGGAAATGGCTACCCACTCCAGTATGCTTTCCTGGAGAATCCCATAGACAGAGGAACCTGGTAGGCTACAGTCCATGGGGTCACAAAGAATCAGAAATGACTGAGCGATTAACATTTTCACACTTTCATAATTATTTAGTGGCCAGAGAAATTAAGGTCAGCCATGCATGGGGTTATGGGAGAGAAGAAAACTGTCCTAAGCCCAGAAGACTGGGTGTTACTAGCTTCTTTGGTGGCCTCGCTTCCCATGACCATTGGTAGACCTTACTTGCTGTCCACCTCCTGGCGCACTGTTGGGCTCCCCAGGGTGTGAGCACTAGCTGAATACTCTGATCTTCCGCACCCTAACCTTCCCTGTGATCTTTCGTCCTTTTCCCAGCCGGCAGCCCCAGGTGGCAAGTGCCCTGTGATCTGACAACTCTGAATAATTGATACCCCGCACACAGAAGTCAGGTTTAGGTCCTTTGGTTCAGCACGACGCTTTAGTCTTGTTGACCTTAACCTTCAGAGGCGCTCGGGCATTACAGAGAGATCAATAAAACTTCCCCTGGCCGGTCTGAGCGGACAGGAGCCTGACAGAGAGTGATGACCAGGGGGAGAGGGAAGGGAAGGTTGTGCTGCAACCTGGGGAACCGGAGAAGGGAGGGGGCATGAGGCGGTGATGGGGGAGGCGTGGGTCCAGGGAGAACATAGCGAGAGACAGGGAGAGAGAATTTTTAGGTTCCATGAAATGAATAATAAAGTGATGGGGAAAGGGGTTTGGCAAAGAGCGAAGACAGTTGAAAGGATACAGGAACACAAGGACAATGCAGGAAGGATAGGAGATTTATTTCTTTTTAAAAAAAATTGGGGTATAATCGCTTTACAACATTGTGTTAATTTCTACTGTGCAACAATGTGAATCAGCTATGTGTATACATATATTCCGTCCTTCTCAAGCCTCCCTCCCGCCCCACCCCCAGTCTCACCCCTCTAGGTCATCACCGAGCACTGAGCTGAGCTTCCCGTGCTGTACAGCAGCTTCCCACTAAAACTGCTGTTCACGTGTAGCATATGTATATGTCAGTGTTACTCTCTCAGTTCGTCCCACCCGCTCCTTCTCCACTGAGTCCACAAGGCCATTCTTAACTGTCATGAAAGGACATGCATGCAAAGCTCTGTCCTTTGGGGATGTCTCAAGTGGCTCACGACTCATGGGCAACAGACAACTAAATACTATAGCATTAGTCTCTCAGTCGTGTCCGACTCTTTGCGACCCCATGGACTATAGCCTGCCAGGCTCTTCTGTCCATGGGATTTCCCAGGCAGGAATACTGGAGTGGGTGGGCATTTCCTTCTCCAGCAGATCTTCCTGACCCAGAGATTGAACCCAGGTCTCCCACATTGCAGGCAGACTCTTTACCGTCAAAGCCATCAGAGAATGAGGCAAATAAAATAAGGTCATGACACAGAAGTGAGGTAACTGCTTGCCCTTGGGGAGGGGAAGGGCCTCAATGCTTGACTGTCAACTCTGCTACAAGGGCATCTGGTACTATTCGGTTTCCTTATCTGACATTAATTATATTATTACATAGTATATGATATGCTGCAGTTATTTAATTGTTATTTAGTTGAATTATCTAGGTAGAACTATAATCCTCACCTTAAATGTGTAGAAATGTAAGCTTAGAAAGGTTGGACGTCCTGCATAAGCCAGTTGATAAATGCCAGAGCTGGAATATGCACTCGGTTTCTCTTGACCCCTAAGACTGTGTGTTCCCTTCACCATCTCAGGCTGCCACCCACCAAGTGAAGCTTCAGAGTGATTTATTCATCGAGCCATTGGAGAAACCTTTAGTGAACTGTAAGCTCATTAAAAGTGGGCTATCTTATTAAAAAAAAAAGTCTCCCTTGTCTATAACATCGTATATCCTGCATAAAGTATGCTAAAATATTTGTAGAAAGAAGGAGGAGATGGAGGGAGGCAGGGAGGAGGTGAAGGATGAAGGGAGAAAAGAAGGGAGGAAGGGAAGGAATTGTGCTTGAGCTGAATCTAAAAGAATAAATTGTATTTTTCTGGGGATGGTGGTGGGAGGAAGAGTTATTTGAGGCTGAGTAACATCCTCAAAAGGACGGGGTGTGTATTTATGTGATAGAAGAATGACAAGTAATTCTTTCTAGTTAGACTCTAGAGGGAAGAGAATAGTGGAAGGTGAGCTTGCTAAAGCAGAACCGGGACTTGTAGTTCATTCATTCAGTCAAGGAAAATCTATGGAGGGCACTGCTAAAGAGGCTTAGGGCCTGACAGTGAATGAAACACCTGACCTTTGGATCTCATCTTCTAGTGAAGAGAAGCAGGGGATAAACATATAAATAAATTATACAGAATGTGAGAGGTACTAAATGCTTGGGGGTGGAAAATGTTAGTTGCTTAGTCGTGCCCGACTGTTTGCAAACCATGGACTGTCAAAAATCCCACCAGGGTCCCCGGGCCATGGGATTTCCCAGGCAAGATTACTGGAGTGGGTTGCCATTTCCTTCTCAAGGGGAACTTCCTGACCCAGGGTTCAAACCTGGGTCTTCTGCATTGCAGGCACATTCTTTACCATCTGAGCCACGAGGGAAGCCACCTTGCATGGGGGTGGAGGGTAAGCAGCAAACAGGAGCAGACCCAGACAGCGCATTGAAAGTAAGTTATTAGGAAGGTGACATTTGACTGGCATCTTGTGTTGGGGATGAATTCAGGTAGCGAGAACAGGCTGCCTGAGGACTCGAGGGCAGAAGGCCAGTGTGGCGACGTGCGCTTGGTAAGGCTGGAGGTGGGAGAGGGGCCAGGAGTCCAGAGCATGTCAAGCCTTGAGGGAAACAAGGAGCACTGGCCTATTTGAAGCAGAGGAGTGGTGCTTGTCTGGAAAGGGTTAATCTGGCCGCTTTGTGGGCGCGGGTGTGAGGTTAGCTGTGGGGATATTACAGTGGCTCGAGCAGCTGACTGTTTTAAGGAAGGTGGCTCCGGTGGGCTCTGCTACCCATGACCAGATTCTGGGTGTGCTTAGAAGGGAGAGCTGGTAAGATTGTCTGATGGGTTAGACACAGAGTGTGAGAGAAACGTGGGGGTCAAAGGTAACCCTAGGCTTTTTATGTTCAAGTTTCCAGTATCCGGGGTGGAAATATTGTGGGTAACTCGAGTTTGTTGGCAAGGCTTTGGAGCTATTTTGTGCAGGATCCTTTGACAATTAGACACCCAAGTGGAGATGTCAGGTGGGCAGATGAATATAAAGAGGCTGGACCTTAGGGAGAGGACCCAGCAGGAGGCTTCTCGTGTGGAGTCATAAGCACGTAGAAGGGATTTAAAACCATGAAACGAGGAGAGGCAGCCAGAGAGAGGAGGGAGGTCCACACATCACGGATGGGCTCATCTGCCGTGCCCATGGCTTGAAACTTCAGTTTGGATGGATGGGGAGCTATGAATATTTTGGGGATTAGGAGTCACAGAATCTCAGCAGGGCTTGTTTCCCGGGCACCTTTGTTTGCCTGTTTTATACAAATGCTGCTCTGATGGTCCCATGGGGATGCCCCAGGGAGGGGCAGTGGCGAGCCTGTGCAGTAGCCGCATGCACGGGCAGCGGGGGCCTGCGGCAGACCAGGCCTGGGCAGGGATGGAGGGGCTAGATAAAGGGGAGAAGGGAAAAGGCGGCAAAACCAATTTTCCCTTCTACCCATTTCAAAACAGAAATCACCAGATCAATAGAATAGAAAACATAATTTAAGCCTAAAAAAGGGTTTTATGTGTTCTCTCTCTCTGTCTTAACTGCTTGAGGCATGGCTATGGTTTCTAATGCTTTGCTTCCTGGGGGCATAGCTGACAGCAGCCAGAAAGGAAAAGAGAGTTTTCAATGTCTCAGAAAATTCCTGTCTGAACCAAGGAGCATGAGAAGCTTGCTCTTTCCATTAACCGTTTGGCACGTTCAGAGAAAACTTGTGAGACAGAGCTGAGTCCATCCTGATGGAAAGATGGGATTGCTGTATCCCCGAGGTCCCCCAGACTAAATAATTGTAGTCATCTCACCTTGTATGGGATAGATGAGAAGGAACACAGTGTAGTATCTAGCCTTGTCATGACACATGCTAGCTGCTATTTGACTAAGAAGAATGCTTTATGGTTTAAAATCACTTTTTAAAGTTTTTATTATGGGGGTATAATTGATTTACCACGTTGTGTTAGTTTCTGCTGTACAGCAACATGAATCAGCTGTAAGTATACATATATCCGCTCCTTCTTGAGCCTCCTCCCCACTCCCCGCTCCGCCCCGTGCACCCCTCTAGGTCACCACAGAGCACCGAGCTGAGCTCCCTGGTACGTATATACAATGCAGTCTTACTCAACCAATAAAAAAGAACAGAATTGAGTCATTTGTACTGATGTGGACGGACCTAGAGTCTGTCATACAGAGTGAAGTAAGTCAGAAAGAGAAATACAAATATGGTATATTAAGACATATATGTGATGATCTAGATGAAATCTAGAATCTACAAACCTATTTGTAGGGCAGGAATAGAGACACAGACATAAAATCACTTTTATATACCTTATCACAATGAAGAATCACAATGATCCTTTGACATAAATGAGGAAGGTTTCCCTCTTTTACTGAGAACAGAGAAAGTTGGTCCTAACCAGGTGAAGTGACTTACTTGCATCACAGAGAAACAGAACTGGGAACTGACCCAGTTTGCAAAGCTGAGATCTGCTTTTCCGGAGCGTGTGCTGCCCGCAGAGGAGCCACAACACTGAGTACACTGGGCCTGGTGTTTAGAGCATGTTCAGGCTAGAGGGTGCATAATCCTCTCCCCTCAGCTCCATACTTGACAACTGTTTCTTGAAAATATAACACTGAAGTGTGGCTGGTCACTGCCATCATCCACAAATGGGCCTGCAAAGGCGATCTCCAAGCCTACAAGGGGGTTAAACATGGCCCCCATGTTGGTCAAATAGCAGTTGCCAGGCGTCAGGTCCAAGGGTAGGAATTATACTGTGTTCTTATCCACACATGCCCTGTCTCCTCATCTGATCACGTCCCCGTCTTCCCCATGCTGTGCATTTTGCCGCCAGGTCTTCCTGGCTGGCCAGGTGATGTAGTGAGAGAATAGTGGCCTTTCCAACTGGAATTCTTTTGCTATTTAGTCACTAAGACAAGTCCCACTCTTTTGCAATGCCATGGACTATTATCCATCAGCCTCCTCAGATCTTAGTAGGGCATGGGGGTGGAATTCTTTTTTCATTGTCCTAAATCACACATGCACACGCATGCTCAGTCGCTTCAGTCGTGTCCGACTCTTTGTGACCATATGGACCACAGCCCACCGGGCTCCTCTGTCCATGGGATTCTCCAGGCTGGAATACTGGAGTGAGTTGCCATGTCCTTCTCCAGGGGATCTTCCCGACGCAGGGATGGAACCCGCATCTCTTTTGTCTCCTCCATTGGTGGCTGGGTTCTTTACCTCTAGCGCTGCCTGGGAAGCCCAAATCGCACGTTTCCTCCCCTAGAGGCATTTTGAATTTAGTTGACGGATCACAAGCAGCCTTCCACGCCCTTGATTCTCTGGATGAGGATTTCAGCTGCTTCCCTAACTGTCTCTCCACTGCACTTTGTGCCTGTTGAAGACCAGTGATGTTGGAGACCCACCTGATGGATTTGTTTGTCAGCAAGCAAGGAGACTCCACCTCTGTCCCTGAAACATTGTGATCAAACACAGTTAATTCTAGGGCAAAGGCAGTGCAGCGGCAGGGCTTTTAAAAATCAATTAGCAATGCAATTCAAGATTAAAAACAGAAGAGGACTAATTCTGTTTTCCATTTGGGAGGTAGGCCATTTAAGGAATAGCAGGACAAAGGCCAAAGTCTTTATAGGAGAATTTAATCAGAAGTGAAGTAAGAAGCCAGGTGTCTTTGTTGGGTTCCCTGAGAGTGCTCAGTGGTTGAAGGCATGCTTCATTCCCCAGGACCTTTCAAGGCTTTTGTCTTCCTAACCTCAACTCTACTCCATTCTTTTAGCTCTACTCTGTATGAATTATGTGTACTTGTTCATGCTTTTTTTTTTTGTCCCTGTAATTATTCAAAACTATGTCTTCTTGACCTGTACCATTTGCCCATCAGCTCTAGAGAGCAGGGTCTTTTAATCTGCTGACTTTGAAGCTGGGGAGGGGCAGGGTACATCTTCCATGCCTTTTACTATGGATTAGAGCCCCATAATGAATGTCAGGGGTTCATTGTTTGGGGTTTAGTGGCAAAGGATGTGAAGAGAAGTACTTTAGACACTGGCAGATCTATGCGTTTGAAGTCCTCCTGTTATGTCTAATTTCAAGCACTACATAGAATGGACACTCTTTACGTTTTGAAAATGATAACCTATTCTAGACTGAAATTTCTCTCTAATGCCAGGATCCGCTCTCCTCTCTCCCCTTTCTATGTTTTCATCTTAGTATAAGGAGAGAATGGAGGAGGAAATGGCTACTCACTCCAGTGTTCTTGCCTAGAGAATCCCAAGGACAGGAGCCTTGCAGGCTACATCCGTGGGGTTGCAAAGAGTCAGTTACAACTGAGCGTCTGAGCACCCATAAGGAGAAAAATGATAATTCATTTATAAAGGCTGCGAAAGTAATGCAGGTAGAGACTTCACCCATGCCTTATTGCAACTAGATCATAATTGTCTTCCTGAGTCCAGGTCAGGAAAGACTTGAAGTGTTACCAAATGCACGTGTGTGTGCCTCACACACAGTGAGGCAAAACAAACCGGAACGTTGGAGTTTGGAGCAAAGAAAGGCTTATTGCAGGGTCCTTCAAGGAGAGGAGTGGCTTGTATCCACCAAACCCCTGGAGGGTTTCAGCAAAGCATCTTTCAAGGCCTCGTGAGGGAGCGGTGTGGTTAGTTGTTGCAAACTTCTTGGTGTTGGAATCCTTTGTTTTTGCAGCCATCCACACAGGTAAACCTCCAACAAGAAAAATGTCATCTTCTATTCTGCAACTTTTTATCTCTATGTTAATGGGAAAATGTTATCCCCTTAAAGGCCAGAGTCTTAAGAATGAGATATCCCTTTGTTTCAGGCTATGCGTGGGTGCTAAGTCGCTTCGGCTGTGTCTGACTCTTTGTGACTCTGTGTACTGTAGCCCACCGGGCTCCTGTGTCCATGGGATTCTGTAGGCAAAAATACCGGAGGGGGTTGCCATGCCCTTCTCCAGGGCATCTTCCTGACCCAGGAATTGAACCTGCTTTTCTTTTGTCTGCTGCTTTGGCAGATGAATTCTTTACCGCTAGTGCCACCTGGGAAGCCCCGTTTCAGGCTACAGGCAACATTCTTTCACAAAACGTGCGGAGCCAACATGACTAAGCACAGGAAAAGGAACAGATCTATTACAGAGTCAGATTTGTTCTTCCTGTCACAGAAAGACATTCACCGTGGCTCCGGTTTCCCTTGTGTTTCTCCTTAGCTCTGCTCGTATCGCTCATGAGATTCGACTGTGTGTTTCCTGTCTGCTTCCATGTTCCAGCTGCCAGTGAGCTTGGAGTGAAGTTCATTTACTCTGGGCCTCTTTCCAATTCTGCACAGAGTAAACTC
The DNA here is from genome assembly GCF_055505025.1 of Bos grunniens. Classification (NCBI taxonomy): domain Eukaryota; kingdom Metazoa; phylum Chordata; class Mammalia; order Artiodactyla; family Bovidae; genus Bos; species Bos grunniens. Next base: position 16,182,898 of record NC_141193.1, read on the forward strand.
TGACTCCACACAGACCTTCCAGTTCTCTCACCCCGGTTGTCATTCACCTGTCATGCCTGATGTCATCATCACTTTCCTACGGACTTTATCCTTCCCCAGCTGTGCTGCTTGATTCCTACCTGTCTGCTCCCAGTTCTCAAGACTCCTGGGTGGAGGCAGCAGCTGCTTACACTCTTGTGCTCCCCGATTTTGGGAGTCAGCAATGTTCACCCTTGCATCTTGTTCCACCATGACTGGTGTTCCAGTTTCTCCTCCTGGGCTCTTACCTCATTATCCATCCCTAACCCACTCATGAGTCTTTTATATTGTTCTTATTGATATATAATGGACACAACACAGTTATAGTCATCCTAGGTGTACAACTTAGTGCTTTCATATATGTGTATATTGCTAAGTAATCACCAGAGTAAGCCCAGTGAACACTGGTCACCGAACATGGTTACACATTGTTTTTCTTGCCGTGAGAACTTTTAAGATCTACTCTGTTAGCATCTTTCAAATATGCAAAATAGTGTTATTAACTATTGTCACCAAGCCGCAGGTTACCTCGTCCTCTCATTATTCTTCATTATTTACATACAGATGTCGGGTGGCCGAGGGCTGAGCTAATCTCATTCTTCAGTACACAGCACACTTTCACTCCTGAATGCAGAGTTCCAAAGAATAGCAAGAAGAGATAAGAAAGCCTTCTTCAGTGATCAATGCAAAGAAATAGAGGAAAACAACAGAATGGGAAAGACTAGGGATCTCTTCAAGAAAATCAGAGATACCAAAGGAACATTTCATGCAAAGATGAGCTCGATAAAGGACAGAAATGGTATGGACCTAACAGAAGCAGAAGATATTAAGAAGAGATGGCAAGAATACACAGAAGAACTGTACAAAAAAGATCGTCACGACCCAGATAATCACAATGGTGTGATCACTGACCTAGAGCCAGACATCCTGGAATGTGAAGTCAAGTGGGCCTTAGAAAGCATCACTATGAACAAAGCTAGTGGAGGTGATGGAATTCCAGTTGAGCTATTCCAAATCCTGAAAGATGATGCTGTGAAAGTGCTGCACTCAATAGGCCAGCAAATTTGGAAAACTCAGCAGTGGCCACAGGACTGGAAAAAGTCAGTTTTCATTCCAATCTCAAAGAAAGGCAATGCCAAAGAATGCTCAAACTACCGCACAATTGCACTCATCTCACACGCTAGTAAAGTAATGCTCAGAATTCTGCAAGCCAGGCTTCAGCAATATGTGAACCATGAACTTCCTGATGTTCAAGCTGGTTTTAGAAAAGGCAGAGGAACCAGAGATCAAATTGCCAACATCCGCTGGATCATGGAAAAAGCAAGAGAGTTCCAGAAAAACATCTATTCTGCTTTATTGACTATGCCAAAGCCTTTGACTGTGTGGATCACAATAAAGTGTGGAAAATTCTGAAAGAGATGGGAATACCAGACCACCTGATCTGCCTCTTGAGAAATTTGTATGCAGGTCAGGAAGCAACAGTTAGAACTGGACATGGAACAACAGACTGGTTCCAAATAGGAAAAGGAGTTCGTCAAGGCTGTATATTGTCACCCTATTTATTTAACTTATATGCAGAGTACATCATGAGAAACACTGGACTGGAAGAAACACAAGCTGGAATCAAGATTGCCGGGAGAAATCTCAATAACCTCAGATATGCAGATGACACCACCCTTATGGCAGAAAGTGAAGAGGAACTCAAAAGCCTCTTGATGAAAGTGAAAGTGGAGAGTGAAAAAGTTGGCTTAAAGCTCAACATTCAGAAAATGAAGATCATGGCATCCAGTCCCATCACTTCATGGGAAATAGATGGGGAAACAGTAGAAACATTGTCAGACTTTATTTTTCTGGGCTCCAAAATCACTACAGATTGGGACTGCAGCCATGAAATGAAAAGACGCTTACTCCTTGGAAGGAAAGTTATGACCAACCTAGACAGCATATTCAAAAGCAGAAACATTACTTTGCCAACAAAGGTTTGTCTAGTCAAGGCTATGGTTTTTCCTGTGGTCTTGTATGGATATGAGAGTTGGACTGTGAAGAAGGCTGAGCGCCGAAGAATTGATGCTTTTGAACTGTGATGTTGGAGAAGACTCTTGAGAGTCCCTTGGACTGCAAGGAGATCCAACCAGTCCATTCCAGTCCATTAGATCAGCCCTGGGATTTCTGTGGAAGGAATGATGCCAAAGCTGAAACTCCAGTACTTTGGCTACCTCATGCGAAGAGTTGACTCATTGGAAAAGACTCTGATGCTGGGAGGGATAGGGGGCAGGAGGAGAAGGGGATGACAGAGGATGAGATGGCTGGATGGCATCACTGACTCAATGGATGTGAGTCTGGGTGAACTCCGGGAGTTGGTGATGGACAGGGAGGCCTGGCGTGCTGCGATTCATGGGGTCGCAGAGTCGGACACGACTGAGTGACTGATCTGATCTGATCTGACCCCTGAAAAACACTTCCTTATTTTCCCTGCATCTCCAGTTTCACTCCTGTCGTCCTTTTCCCGTATTCCCTCCTGCTCCCTATTCCCCCACGTGAATGTGTTCTTTAAATCTCATTAAATGTGCATGGATGTGCATGAAGCATGATGTGTACTGCATGTGCATGTCACTGATGGATCCATTCCTCTGATTCTTCAGGGCTCTTTCCAACTTCCTTGTATCCCACACAATTCCATGACAGGCACCCCCTTTCACACACTCTTTCCTAGTGCCTCTAGGAAGCAGAACCAGTGATGGCATGGCTGAGTGACGGGACTGCACATGCTGACTTGTAGTAAGAGCTGCCATATTGCTTTTCCATGAGGCATTACACGTCTACACTCCTCCATACACTGTGAGCTCCCATCTGCCACTTGCTCACCAACACTTACTCTTATCTACTTCCTGATTGCTGTTTTTGTATACCATGCTCATGGGCGCAGAGTTAGCTCATCATTACTTTCTTTTGTAATTCTCAGTTTACTGCTGAGTGGGAGCCTCTCTTCATGGACTTGTTTGCTTTATGGATTTTTCTTTGGTATGAGGCAGAGATTCTTTTGCTTATTTTGTTTAATTTTGCTGCCTTTTTCTTAGAGATCTGTAAGAATTTTTTTTGTTATTCCAGATATTAATTTATTGAGCTTCAGATGTTAAGAAAAATATATATGTATGTGTGTGTGTGTGTGTGCTAGTTGCTCAGTTGTATCCGACTCTGCAACTCCATGGGCTGTAGCCCACAAGAGTACTGGAGTGGGCAGCCATTCCCTTCTCCAGGAGATGTTCCTGACCCAGGGATCAAACCTGGGTCTCCTTCAATATGTGTATATATATATTTTGAACCTAGGCAGTTGGGTTACAGCATATACACTCTTTATACTCTTAATCACCATATAAGGCACCATTGACAAAAGTAATATACATATATATACACACACACACACACACACACACACACACACACATATATATATATATAAACTTTTGTCAATGGTGCCTTATATGGTGATTAAGAGTATAAAGAGTGTATATGCTGTAACCTAACTGCCTAGGTTCAAATCCTAACTATGTGGCTTTAGTGATGCTCGTCTGTTTTCTGTCTATAAAATGGGCATACTAAAGTTACCGTCCAAAATCTTCCCACCCTCTCCCTCTCCCACAGAGTCCATAAGACTGTTCTATACATCAGTGTCTCTTTTGCTGTCTTGTATACAGGGTTATCGTTACCATCTTTCTAAATTCCATATATATGCGTTAGTATACTGTATTGGAAGATTTTGGAGAATGGCATTGAAACATGTAAAATATCATGTATGAAACGAGATGCCAGTCCAGGTTCAATGCACGATACTGGATGCTTGGGGCTGGTGCACTGTTACGACCCAGAGGGATGGTATGGGGAGGGAGGAGGGAGGAGGGTTCAGGATGGGGAACACATGTATACCTGTGGCAGATTCATTTTGATATTTGGCAAAACTAATACAATTACGTAAAGTTTAAAAATAAAATTAAATTAATTAAAAAAAATTAAAAAAAAATAAAGTTACCGTCTTTATTTGGGATTAAATGATTTTACATTTGTAAAGAAAAAAACTCTGTGTGTGTATTTTTGCAGTGAAAGCAAATATATTTTTATCTTGGCTTTACACTGTTCCCATTGAGGTAATTAATATGAAGCCCACCTTAACATAGTATAACCTTGATGTAACGAAACGTAAGGATCTAGCTTTGGTTTTTCCCCATGGTGTGAGCCAGTGTTCTTTCTCGGACCATCTACTAAACAGTCAGTCATCCTGTGGCTTTGTGGAGCTCCTGTTCCTGTGCCGAGTTCCTGTGCGTACTCGGTTATTTTTCTGAGCTCTCTCGCCTGTTCCATCCGTCTGCTGTTCCTGGGCTTGTGCTGCACTGTACCCTCAGCACCCAGGAGGATGCTTTTCCTCTTCCTCTGCATTCTTTCTCCTGGATCCCTGTTGTGCTGGCAGTGCATGTGGTACACATCTCATGGTTTCCGTAAGATTCTCAGAAGCTCTCCTGGACCAAAACACTTACCACATTTTCTTCCTCTGTTGTTAGACTGTAAACTGGTGCATCTTTTGCTCTTGTGGAAATTTCCAGGCATAGTATCAGGGGCAGTCAATTAAGATATTTTTAAGGATTAAAAATAAGCACCACTTGCCAATTTCACCGTATCATTCTAAATGAAAGAATGTCTAATGATTTTCATGCACTGTTGAGTGAATTGTGAGTCGGCTTTGTCATTCTGAGTTTGTCCATTTGAGGCAGAGAGTCATTTTTAAAACCAACTCTGTCAGAGAGGTTTAAACCATTGTGCACTCTCTAAGCTGAACCGATTCAAAACAATGAATAAACCGACAGATACATGTAGAGCAAACAAATTAACGTGGAATAAATGCTGTGCATTTACCAGTCTGCTGGGTCATCAGGACCCCGAGAAGAACTTTAAGCTCATTAAAATGGACTCCAGGTTTCCTACAGGGCTGTCATGGCCAGATTACCTCTGCCCTCCGTTCCTGATATAAGAGGTCAGTAGGATGAAAGTGGTAAAGAATCCACCTGCCAGTGCAGGAGACACCAGGGACTCAGGCTCGATCCCGGACACGACTGTGCTACTGAGCATGCACGCACTGTCACCAGGAAAGGGGAAAGTTCTGCCCAGAATTTCCTGTCATTTATCATGGAGAGCTTTGTGGTGTTCTCTGTGCAGGATGAGGGATGAGATGGCCTAGACCAGCGACCCCACAGCTGCTTCATCAGAACCCTACGCTGCCAGCCCCAACAGCCAGACGTCCTCAGGGGGCCCTGGCCTGTGTCCACGGGGTCTTGTTACCTTTGCAAAAATAATTAAGTGGCCTTAATGTATTTAGAGTGTATCATTGGTGCAGTTTAATTGTTGATCTTTTTCATTTTTGTAATTCTGGAGAATCTTGAATGCATATATTGGCTTTTGATATAATGGCATAAAGTCAAAGCAGTGAGAGCAGGGCCGTGGGTGGGCTTGGATGTGGAAACAGGTGAGTGGAGGCGATGAATTGTTCTGATCCTTATTGTTCCTTTCCTGTCTCCAGTCGGGCTGGTGGGAGGGAGTCTGGTTTGCTGGACAGCTGTCAGTCAGCTCTTGTCTAGAAGCTGCCGTTTACACCTCATAGTTTTCCATGTTCTCTTCTCATTCAGAAGAGAAATCATCTGATACATTCAGTTTTCTAAATTCTTCCTTTCTTATTCATGGTTTCTGGCTCTATGAGATGGGCACCCTGGGTAACACACAGGTAACTCAGAAGGATGCGGCAGAATCATCCTCTTTGCTCCAGCCCCTCCTGGCTGAGGGGTAACCGCATTCACAACCCATGGATCCAATTACTGGTGTATAACCAAGTCCATATGCACTCTGCAGCTCCAGGGTCTGCAGTTTGAGGGCATACTCTCAGAATTCAAAGTCTTCCCCATGCCTCTGTTTCTAATTTACAGAGGGAAACAAGCCAATGTAGGGAGTAGTAAAAAAAAAAAAAAAAAATTCTGGCAGAGATGCCCACGTGCTAATACAGCTCGCATTTCCCTAACTTTGCTCTCTCTGAGCACAAGCATGTTAAATTTCCCACAACTGTTACCTAAATGAGGAGCAGCAGGAGTGATACGCCACGGATGAGGTTATGAGTGTGTGGGTAGCACATGGCCGCTAATCTCTGCTGACATTTACTTCCACTCCTGAGCAGGGGGTGACCAGCCCCGCCGGTCCTCCTGCAGAAGATAAATGTCAGCCCCGTCCGTCGGATGCTTTCTATGCATGCGTGCATATTGGAAATCAAACCTATTTGGCATATAACACACGGAGGCCCCGGTGCCCAGCCCTCAGAAGCACATTGATTGTTCTTGGCCATCCCTCTCACCACCAGGTTTGACAGAGCTGGAGAACAGCGGACGAGTTTGCTGCATGTTTAATGGAAGAACAAAAAAAGCCGACTAAGCTTAACAGTTTCTGCCTCTTGTGCCTTCAGGGCTAGGCTTTGTCTCCCCATGGGTTGTGCTTTTCCAGGAGCATCTGCTTGTCCTCTTGTGAAGGCAGTGAGCTGGTGCATGTCCAGCAAGGGCTTTCTGTTCCTGTCCGGTGGTTCTGTGTGTTTTGATTGCCCTCAGAGTGGGCCCTACCCATCACTCAGGTGCAGCTTGCTTGCTTCTTCAGCCCTGGGCAGTGGAAGTCATAGCATTCTTGAGCAGTTGCTTCCTTCACATAAAGGAAAAAGAGGTTTTGGTTTTAAGGTCTGGCAAGTTCATTAATGAGCTTACTCTTAAAAAAAAAACAAAACTTTTATTGGAGTATAGTTGAAAATGTTGTGTTAGTTTCAAGCGTACAGCAACATGAATCTGTTATATATACACACAGAGATCCACTCTTTTAAAATTTTTTTCCCTACAGATCATTACAGAGTATTGAGTAGAGCTCTCTGTGCTATATAGTAGGTCCTTATTAGTTACCTATTTTTATATAGTAGTGTGTATATGACAATCTCTGCTGCTGCTGCTGCTAAGTTGCTTCTGTCATGTCCGACTCTGTGCAACCCCATGGATGGCAGCCCACCAGGCTCCCCCGTCCCTGGGATTCTCCAGGCAAGAACACTGGAGCAGGTTGCCATTTCCTTCTCCAATGCATGAAAGTGAAAAGTGAAAGTGAAGTCGCTCAGTCATGCCTGATTCTTAGCGACCCCATGGACTGCAGCCTACCAGGCTCCTCCGTCCATGGGATTTTCCAGGCAAGAGAACTGGAGTGGGGTGCCATTGCCTTCTCCGATGTCAATCTCTATCTCGAGTTAATACCCACCCCTACTCTTTCCCCTTGGTAACCACAAGTTTGTCTTCTAGGTCAGTGCCTCTATTTCTGTTTTGCAAATAAGTTCATTTGTATCCCGTTTTTTATTCCACATGTAAGTGATGTTGTATGACATGTTTACTCTTAACCTTGAATATCTAAAGCCATTTGCACACAGTGTTCGTATGAGGTGGTAAATGGCTGGTATAAATATATCCAGTAAGGGCTGGCATCATAAAATAGTCACACACAGGAGATTTTGTTTCTTTTGGTTTCATCCCATAAAAATATGGTGTCCCATGGAGATCTGAAGTGCAAACCTTGGTCACTCAATGCAATGTGAGATGCTTTCAAGAAAGAAAATGGAGAGGGTGGTGCCCAGTCTCCATTCTCTAGGCGTGATTAACAATGCAGCATGATGTGGCCTCTGATAGGCAAGCACAGCACCAAATAATTTTTGGAGCAAATCAATCATGAGCCAAAGAGAAGAGAAAGTTGCCCAGAATGGTTGCAGAATCAGGAGGGTGTGTGCTGGAGGGAGCTGGACTGATACCCGGGGGCTCTGGGTGCTCAGGAGGAAAGCAGGGGTGTGTGCAGTCAGGCTTCCATGTACCTTCTGGAATGTTAAGAATGAGAATGCATGTCATTTCTGCAGCTGAGATAAAAAGCCTGCTTAGAAAGTAAAGCAGAATTTATACTTTGGAATAGAAGGTGTGACCTTGGAAGAAGCAGTTGTGGAGGCGGGATTACTTGGAACAAAATAGTAATACTTTGAGTCCAGAGAACTCCAGGAAGTTAGTCATTTGGGTATTTTGTTATCACATATCTTTCTTCAGAGTTTCCCAGGTGGCGCAGTTTTAAAGAATCTGCCTGCCAGTGCAGGAGATGTAAGAGTTGCGGGTTCGATCCCTGAGTCAGGAAGATCCCCTGGAGGAGAGAATGGCAACCCGCTCCAGTATTCTTGCCTGGAAAATTCCATGAGGAGTCTGGCAGGCTATAGTCCAGGGGGTTGAAAAGAATCAGACACGACTGAGCATCGCACTCACACTCCTTCAAAACAGTGATAGACTCATAGAACGTTTGCAGTGGGGAGGACTTCAAATAAGTTTGGTCAGAGAATCTGTTCTTATGAACTGATCTTATCTAATATTAAGAAGTGAAAGCTAACAGACAAAATCAGAAGAAAAAAACCCTAGTAGCCCCGTGGTGGCTAAGGGCAGGTGCAGTTGGAGGTCTTCCTTTTCACCTGACCCTGTCCTGGAGACCACCCCGCCCCCATCAGAACCTGAGGGATTTATGGAACAGGTCTGGAACCCTATTATTTCTGGTATTAGTTCCTCAACCAGCTTCACATGTACTCTATCAGAATAGGCTTCCTTAGGATGTTAAGTGTTCAGAAGCTGCTTATATAACCAGCGCCCGGAGAATGGCAGTGCGCACTAGTGCTTGGAAGGCTGTGTGGGATCCTTCGGTTCTGAGGTGCATTCATGCATGTTTGACCTAGTTTCTCCCCTGCATCCTTGAGTGTATCCGTACCTGACTCAGATACCCTTTCATCAGAAACACCTATTAACATCTGGGGCAAACAAGTGGCCTGGAATGCGGTTTAGGAGACATGCCTCTTGTCAGGGTTCTGGTCTAATTCCCTCATTTTTCAAGTGGGGGCTCTGAGGCTCAGAGAGAGGGTGACATGCTGGGGTCACACATTGGAACATAGTTAGGAAGCGTGTGTAGGACTCGTGGGTCTGTGAAGTTAAGGGGCTTTCCAGATATTCTTTTGATTTTAACACTTCCTCATGTCTCTAGAAAAGTTGGAGGCTTTCCAAGTGGCTCAGCAGTGAAGAATCCACACGCAATGCAGAAGATGCAGGGAACGTGGATTTGATCCCTGGGTCAGGAAGATCCTCGGGAGGAGGAAATGGAAACCCACTCCAGTATTCTTGCCCGGAGAATCCCATGGACATAGGAGCCTGGCAGGCTGCAGTCCTATTCCGTTCTGTCCAGGCTGCACCCTGAAACACAGAAAGTCAAGATTTCCTAGCTGGACTTGACTATGAGACTCGCTACTGTGCCCCGGTTTACTTACTGGGTACTCAGTCAATCTCCCTGATGAAGAGCAGAGGTAAGGCTGCCCATTTCTTAGATTTCAGGACATGCTAAGACTGAGATTTCAACTGAAGCAGATGTGCAATGGCATCATTAGCAAGTGGCATGGTACTTTCATAAGGTTTCAAGAAACCAGTGGTCCTTGCCAACCCTCTGTAGTGATCTAGGTGTTTTGCTCTGTTGGCATCAGGAAACTGGACAAATCTCTGACCAAAGGAAAGGGCAGCCTATAAGAATTATGGAGGTGCGATGAAAGGGAGCTACAGAACCCTCTCAACTGCCCCCGCTTACTTAAGATTTGATCAGGCAGGCTCTCTGTGGCCATTAATTCATTATCTGGTAATCCAATAAGGGGTGATTGTTTGAGGCTGTTTGAGAGACACTTGCCTCATTATTAACTCAAAAGCGGCCAGAAAGCACCAGGTACTAAGATGTCATTCTTTCTACCCAGAAGACGGTGTGACATTGAAAAATATTTGACATTCATTTTTGACAGTGCTTTTACTTTCAGACTTTATGGCTGAAACATTCAAAAATCTGTGGATATGATAATGGAGCTGGTGACATCTAATTACTAATGGCAATTAATGATAATAGCCCTTCGTGAATATGGCGGGCCATTCTGAACAAGGAGCTCACTGCTCTTTGCCCATGTTAATTAATAAAGACGAGCATGTAGGACCAGAAAGGCAACTTTCTGACTTTACTGCTGCTGAGTAAACTGAGTCATATTTGAGCTTCCTCTTACTAATATACAACTCATTACAGAAACCACACAGACTATAGTTTTAAAGTTAATTGAAGAGGAAAAAGGATCAGAGAGAAGAAAGTAGAAGCAATGGATGTCAGGAAATTTGGTATTATTAGAATATGTGGTTGCCTTGGTTCCTTCCATTCATGTATTTTTGAAATAAGAGTTGGTCATTTGTAAGGGCTTCGCTGAAAGCTCAGTTGGTAAAGAATCTGCCTGCAATGCGGGAGACCTGGGTTTGATCCCTGGGTTAGGGAGATCCCCTGGAGAAGGGAAAGCTACCCACTGCAGTATTCTGGCCTGGAGAATTCCATGGGCTGTATAGTCCATTGGATCGCAAAGAATCGGACAGGACTGAATGACTTTCACTTTCACTGGATTGGCAGCCAGACCTTTTCCGGTAGATAAGCTGTTGGCAAAGTGATGTCTTGCATATGTGTCCAGAGCAGGATGAATTTACTAACTTCCTGTATAGCCTCTGAGATGCTGGGTTCTGCTGTGAAGTCAAACTCAACTTGAGTGATGGTGCTTTATTGGCCCTGGTAAGTAAAGTAAAGTAGCTCAGTTGTGTCCCACTCTTTCCAACCCCATGGACTGTAGCCTACCAGGCTCCTCTGTCCATGGGATTTTCCAGGCAAGAGTACTGGAGTGGGGTGCCATTTCCTTCTCCAGGGGATCTTCCTGACCCAGGGATGGAACCCAGGTCTCCAGCATTGCAGACAGATGTTTTACAGTCTGAGCCACCAGGGAAGACACAGTGGCCCTGGTAGATGTAACCAATGTCTGTTTGCCAGACACCTATTTGGAAATGGAAATTTTAATTAAAAGAAGGAAACTGAATTGAATGATCTCTATTGATTTCCTCTAACATCTCCCAAATTATCTAATGATGACTTATGTATAGAATATCAAACAAAGAATCATCTTTAAAAATGAATTTACCATAAGATCCAGCAGACCCACTCCTAGGCATAGATCTGGAAAAGACAAAGCTCTAATTTGAAAAGATATGTGTACCCTAGTGTTCATAGCAACACTATTTACAATAGCCAAGACATGGAAGCAGCTTAAATGTCCATTGATAAATGAATGGATTAGGAAAGTGTGATACATATACACAATGGAGTGCTACTCAGTCATAAAAAAGGATGAAATAATGCCATTTGTGGCGACATGAATGGATCTAGAGATTATGATACTAAGTGATGCTATGCTATGCTAAGTCACTTTAGTCGTGTCTGACTCTGTGTGACCCCATAGACGGTAGCCTACCAGGCTCCCCCGTCCCTGGGTTTCTCCAGGCAAGAACACTGGAGTGGGTTGCCATTTCCTTCTCCAATGCATGAAAGTGAAAAGTGAAAGTGAAATCGCTCAGTTGTGTCCGACTCTTAGTGACCCCATGGACTGCAGCCCACCAGGCTCCTCCATCCATGGGATTTTCCAGGCAAGAGTACTGAAGTGGGGTGCCATTAAAGTTAAAGACAAATATCATATCATGTCACTTATATGTGGAATTAAAAAAAAGTACAAATAAACTTATTTAGAAACAGACTGACAGACATAAAAAGAAAACTTACAGTTACCAAAGGGGAAAGGGAGTGGAGGAGGGATAAATTTGGAGTATGGGATTAGTAGACACAAACTCTATACTTACAGTAGATAAACAAGGATTTTCTTTATAGCACAGGAAACTGTATTCAGTATCTTATAATAGCATATAATGGAAAAGAATTAAAAAGCACACACACAAATACATATAAATGTGTATGTATGTATGTGTATATATATATATATATATATACAGCTTCAGCAATATGTGATCCTTGAACTTCCTGATGTTCAAGCTTGTTTTAGAAAAGGCAGAGGAACCAGAGATCAAATTGCCAACATCCGCTGGATCATGGAAAAAGCAAGAGAGTTCCAGAAAAACATCTATTTCTCCTTTATTGACTATGCCAAAGCCTTTGACTGTGTGGATCACAATAAAGTGTGGAAAATTCTGAAAGAGATGGGAATACCAGACCACCTGATCTGCCTCTTGAGAAATTTGTATGCAGGTCAGGAAGCAACAGTTAGAACTGGACATGGAACAACAGACTGGTTCCAAATAGGAAAAGGAGTTCTTCAAGGCTGTATATTGTTACCCTGTTTATTTAACTTATATGCAGAGTACATCATGAGAAATGCTGGACTGGAAGAAACACAAGCTGGAATCAAGATTGCCGGGAGAAATCTCAATAACCTCAGATATGCAGATGACACCATCCTTATGGCTGAAAGTGAAGAGGAACTCAAAAGCCTCTTGATGAAAGTGAAAGAGGAGAGTGAAAAAGTTGGCTTAAAGCTTAACCTTCAGAAAACGAAGATCATGGCATCCGGTCCCACCACTTCATGGGAAATAGATGGGGAAACAGTGGAAACAGTGTCAGACTTTATTTTTGGGGGCTCCAAAATCACAGATGGTGACTGCAGCCATGAAATTAAAAGACGCTTACTCCTTGGAAGGAAAGTTATGACCAACCTAGATAGCATATTCAAAAGCAGAGACATTACTTTGCCAACAAAGGTTCGTCTAGTCAAGGCTATGGTTTTTCCTGTGGTCATGTATGGATGTGAGAGTTGGACTGTGAAGAAGGCTGAGCGCCGAAGAATTGATGCTTTTGAACTGTGGTGTTAGAGAAGACTCTTGAGAGTCCCTTGGACTGCAAGGAGATCCAACCAGTTCATTCTGAAGGAGATCAGCCCTGGGATTTCTTTGGATGGAATGATGCTAAAGCTGAAACTCCAGTACTTTGGCTACCTCATGCGAAGAGTTGACTCATTGGAAAAGACTGATGCTGGGAGGGATTGGGGGCAGGAGGAGAAGGGGATGACAGAGGATGAGATGGCTGGATGGCATCACTGACTCGATGACTCCGGGAGTTGGTGATGGACAGGGAGGCCTGGCATGCTGCGATTCATGGGGTCGCAAAGAGTTGGACACGACTGAGTGACTGATCTGATCTGACAGCTTCACAAGTGGTTCAGTGGTAAAGAACCCACTTGCCAGTGCAAGAGATATAAGAGCCTTGGGTTTGATCCCTGGGTCAGGAAGAGCCTCTGGAGGAAGAAATGGCAACCTACTTGGGTATTCTTGTGATGGAAATCTCATGGACAGAGGCGCCCGACAGGCTACAGTCCATGGGGATGCAAAGATTTGGACATGACTGAGCACACATGCACATATATTTGCACACACCTGAATAACATTATTGTATATCTGAAACTAACACACTATTGTAAATCAACTATACTTCAATTGAAAATGTTTTAAAAATAAAATTAGAAAGGGATAATTACTCACATTTTCCAGTGTTCCATATAGAAATGAAGTGACTTTTCACCGTACTCTCAAAAACAAGTGGGGGACCACACCATCATTTTATATATTAGTTTAATTCCCAATAGTTAATGAAGGACCTCCTAGGTTCCAAGCACTGTGCTGAGCCCCTGATTTATTAACAGAAAAAGCTTTGATTGTGGCCCTTAAGACACTCAGTTCAGTGATAGAAAAGGAGATAAACCAATATAATCCAGTGTGATAAATCCTACAGCAGAGGCATGAGCAAGCTGTGGCCAACTGGGGTGCAGAGTAGAGCAAGAGTTGACCTTGCAAGTAGCCCGATGTATTTTCAAAGACTAGAGTTTGAATCAGAATCTATTATTGCTAGGAAGATTAATACTTGTTCTACAAACCTCTTCCTGCCTGTTACTTACAGTGGATTTCATGCTCTGCAATTTGGAAGGATAGTGAGCATGTGTGTGCGTGTACAAGTGTATGTGTTTACAGTAAGTTAAAATCTGCTGATTATTTTACAACCTCACTAATCCCTATTGGGATCTATTTGTTTTGATGTAGGGAGGGAAGTGAGATTTGGCATGTCAGGCATTCAGTAAATATGGTTTCAGATGCAATACTAATTGTGTCCTGAACAATTTGGGCAGTTTAGTGATGCTCAGTATCTTTTTGCTCCAGATTTTTTAAGGCTACCTGTTGAGGCCCAAGGAAGAGAGGAATAAAGTTGTTTCAGGTTGCATAGGTGTTAAATAGGCACAGTTTTTCCACCTGGAATGCTGGAGTGTGTCTCTGATGGACCAGGAAATCTCTGGAAGCCCCCTGCAGTCCCTCCCTCGCTCTCTCCAATCACAGGGCTGGAGTGGTCTTGATGAATCTCTCTGCAGGCGTTTCTTCCTCCACCGAGGAGTGATTCATTGGCATGAAGCTCTTTGAGCAATTACAATAAAACACTTTTATGGAAATGTTCTGCCTTCTCTGTGTTTCTGGCACCTCTGCAGTGTCTCTGTGGCAAGAGAAGCCCAGAGCAGACACATTGCGTCCTTGTTTCTTCTCTTGTTAGAATATTCAGTATTTTATGCTGGGATAGGGTTTGGAAATTGTTCTAGCTCGTTTCAGATCACCATACATGTGCTCAAGGGTTTCGGAAAAGAGAGGATATAAACCCCCAAAACCACAACTTGAAATTGGGTCTGAGACTGCCCATCCACCTCGAGGGCCAAGAAGAGGATGAGCCACGACTGTGGATGAATGCCGCTGGGCAGCAACAGCAGCCTTACCAGGCAAAGGAGGGCTTTCTGTCCTCCTTTTTGTCATTTATATGAAGGAACTTGCCCTGATGACCATGAGCCGCCTGGGAAGCCCAAGAATCCGCCTGCCAATGCAAGAGACATGGATTCGATCCCTTGGTCAGAAAGATCTCCTGGAGAAGGAAATGACTACTCCAGTATTTTCCCTGGAGAATCCCTTGGACAGAGAAGGCTGGCGGGTTACAGTTCATGGGGTCTCAAAGAGTTGGACACGACCACTGACTCAGCATGCACACACGCAGGCATTTGCCCTGATTGGAGAAGAGTTTGCGATCCTCACCAGTGTGGGGTTTCTTTATAACAGAAGGCGCAGAGAGTGACAGTGTAAAGAGGAGGAAGGAGCACAGGCAAAGATAAAAGGAGCCAGAGGATAGGAAGGGAAGGGAAAGGAGGAAGGGGGAGGGGGAGGGGAGCAGAGGGGGGAATGGGCTAGATATAACTGCTTCTCAGATTGCACAAGCAGCTGCGGCCATGCAAGGGGATCTGCCCAGAGGCGAGGGTCCTCCCAGGAGGGATGCTCTTCTTGAAAACCAGAATATCTGCTTCTCTAATATGTACCCTTCAAAGCTAGCAACACTGGGGATGTATACAATGAAAGGAAGGGAGGGTGGAGAAAAGAGGGAGATTATTATACTTCTTACATAGATGACTTTAAAAAGCAATGATTTGAGTCCTTTTATTCATTACACATCATAAAGGACCCAGACCATTTTGCCGATGGCTTTAGAATCTAGGGCCCTATTAAAACCTTTTCTTGTTAGTTACTCAGTGCTTTGGAAACTAAGGGAAAAAGCCAATTTAATCAAGGCAAGGTTTAATACAAAGAGAGGACCCAATCTTGCCTTTCTGCAGAAAAACTTTCAGGATCAAATGGCTTATGATGTGCCTTTACCTAAAGAATCCCTGTGGAATCAGAGGTTAAGGGGTGGGGGTCTTTCCTTTAGCATGTAGGGCTCACCCAGATTTTGTTTTTCTTTTTCTTTTTGTTTCCATACTAAGTCCTGACTGTCTCCTTACTGATTTAGAGAAAAATAATGTTTTTTCCAGTAATTCTTGGGAGAAAACTCATGCCCTAAGCTGGAGATGAAAACAAACCTACCTAACATCTGAAGGTGGGAAAAGACTGGTTTATCTTGACCCCAGTAGACCCTTTTCTTAATGACTGCTAGTGTGTCTTCAGTCTTTGGTTGATTGTGGGTGCACCGAGAGGAGATGCTGGAGCTGGGGAGACAGAGATGGGTGGTTATCAGGATTATGTTCAGTGCTTAAATAGTATCAAGCCCCTGGTTTTACAATTTTGTCAATCTTTGTCTCAGTGGGTAAAGAATCCAGCTGCCAATGCAGGAGACACGAGAGATGTGGGTTCCATCTCTGGAGGAGGAAATGGCAACCCACTCGGTATTCTTGCCTGGAGAATCTCATGGACAGGGGAGCCTGGTGGGCTGCATTCCAGGGGGTCACGGAGTTGGACACGACTGAAGTGAGTGAGCACACATCCACTGAAATAAGTGTTTTTGATTGTTGGTGAGGTGAGAGCTTCTGCTCCTCACTCTCGGGGACCCAGGCAGACAAGTTTCTGCTGCCATGAACTTGTGACATTTAAGATCAGCCTTCCAGCCAAACCCAGAGGAGGCCCACAGAGAACTACACGTTGGAGGTTCTCAAGGGTTATGATATTACAGGTCTTTTCTTTTTTTTTTCTCACATTTCTTTAGCTAAAGTGCAGTCACTGACTGCAGAGCCTTAGGAAAGGAGTCTAGCCTAATGCCAAGAAAAAAATGGGAAGTGTATTTTGGTGTGTAGTAGCTGGTCATTGTAGCTACAGTATTGTAACCAAACACCCATCGGTACCCTCATTCACGTATTGAGAACACACAGCCCCAATCCAGCTATTGCATCCAGCTCAGAGTCCAAGCTCACTTGGTCGTATTTACTCCCTCTCTTCATGACTAGACACAGCTTTTCATGAAGAAGTGACCGTGACCTATGGCCATGAATTTGAGGAATCTCCGGGAGACAGTGAAGGACAGGGGAGCCTGGTGTGGTGCATTCCGTGGGGTCGCAAAGAGTTGGAAAGGACCTAGCGACTGAACAACAGCCACAAGAGTGATAAAGGTTGCTACCATTTATAGCATCCTTTTTAATGGCTTGCCGGAGAGGATCCTCACAGTGGGTGTTCAGGGGTTTTAGAATTTGGAAAGGAGGAGAATTGGAGATACAGAGCAGTTACTGGTCCACGGTGGTAGTGATACCCACGTCCTGGCACTTGGAGACACTCCGTTCTCAGATGCTGTTCCCTGGAGGAATTTCTTGGTCCTGCGCTCTGGAAGTCTCATTCCTCTGGGCAGTTCTTCTTTGTGCCATGTTCTCTGTCACTGCGTCTGTAGTCAACACTGTGGAGTACCTGCCTGGGGCTGAGGGGTTTACATAGCTTCTTCCCTGTTAGGATGTGTTGGGGAGCTTGGCAGCTGTTTTACAGTCGTGGGCTCTTTCAGAGTAGACCCAGAGTTTCTTTGGCTACACGATTGCTTTAGAAGCGCAATAAATATTGCTGTTTGTTTTCAGACAGATCCATTTGCCACATGAAAAAATATCAAAGGCATAACAATGTCACTTTCAAGCCAATCTTCTTTCCTTCCTTCTGTGCCCCCATGATCCTCTCTCTCAACTTTATGTGGTTACATTAAGGTCATTCTAGAGTCTCTTTCTCATTTCAATATCTTCTTGAAACTGGTACATTCTTTCCTGAGCTGGTCTCTTTCTTGTAATCTTTGGTGAAAACAGGGAGGAGTGATGAATACACATGGGTATTTTGGCATTTTCAGTCCATTTCTCTATAGTTATCGGCTCAGCAGGCAGTGAGTTTGCCTTTGAAGTTATCCAGAATGACAGTTGTACCAAATGTCCTGCTATTGCAAAACAGGGTTCCCCAGCCTTCTCGCCCCCTCTCTCTGTTTCATTGACCACCACAGCCCAGCTTCAAGGTAGTGCTTCTGGGGTAAATTGTACCTTTTGAGGTCACTCAGCGATGCTGCATAGTGAGCTGTTGCCATTTAATATGTGACTTCCAAGTTTGCAGAGCTTCCTAGGTGGCCCTAGTGGGAAAGAACCCAACTGCCAGTGCAGGTTAGACATAAGAGACCCGGGTTTGATGCCAGGGTTGGGAAGATCCCCTGGAGAAGGGAGTGGTAACCCACTCCAGCATTTTTGCATGGAGAATCCCATGGACCTAGGAGTCTTGCAGGCTCCTGGCAATTATTCAAGTTAGCCCTCAAAGTACCCAGTAACCACTTAATAAGCACAGGATAAATGGATCACTATTCTTGCTTTTTTCTCCTTGGAGTCAGGGACCTTTGAAATCTGACCCTGTTTTGGATTGAACGATGCTGAATCTCTTTGGGTCTGATTTTTGTCTGAATTAAAAAGATCTCTCAGGAAACCTACAGTCTTTTCCAAAGAACCCCATCTGGTCTATTGGAAACTGTTTCAAAGTTGAAACATCAACCCTGACAGGTCCTTTGGCCACTAAAGATGTAGCCTCCAAGGACATGTCTGTGCTGGCTGTTAACATAAAATAGCATAGCAAAAATCGGATGAAAGTCATCTGCTGTGATGGGTTTGGCATCCTTCTTATACACACCTGCTTTTAAATATACTTCTCACAGAAGCTTGGTTTTACTTTTCCCAGATTTTAAGTCGTATTTCAGACCACAGAAAGAATAATAAAGGGCTTGTTTTGTTCCTTTCCATTTCTGTACTTATTTATAGTGTTTGCTTCTTTTCCCCTCCACTTCTTTTTTTCAGTTGATTAAACTAGTTTCCAATATTATTGAGGTATTATTGACAAATAAGGTTGTAACGCATTTAAACTGTGCAGTGTGATTATTTGACATGCATATACATTGTGCTTTCGAACTGTGGTGTCGGAGAAGACTCTTGAGAGTCCCTTGGACTGCAAGGAGATCAAACCAGTCAGTCTTAAAGGAAATCAGTCCTGACTTCTCTTTGGAAGGACTGATGCTGAAGCTGAAGCTCTACTACTTTGGCCATCTGATGCAAACAGCTGGCTCATTGGAAAAGATCCTGATGCTGGGACAGATTTAAGGCAGAAGGAGAACAGGTGACAGAGGATGAAATGGTTAGATGGCATCACCGATTCAATGGACATGAACTTGGGCAAACTCCGGGAGGTGGTGAGGGACAGGGAAGGCTGGTGTGCTACAGTTCATAGGGTCACAAAGAATTAGACAGGACTTGGTGACTGAAAAATAACAACAACAGAAAAATACATTAAGAAAAGATTCTCCCTATTAAGTCACTTAACATATCCATTATCTCACATTTTTGCCTTAATTTTTTAATGAGGACAGTTAAGTTCTACGCTTACTGCAAATTTCAATTAAACAACACAGTGTTATCAACATGTAAATTGGTCACCAACTTACACATTAGACCTTCAGACTTTATTTATCTTATACCTGGAAAGCTTATTTCTTTTTCCAACTTCTCCCTATTTCTCCCACCATCCCTCCACACCCCCACCCACCCCACTTCAGCCCCTGGCAGCAATTTTTGATTCTATGTTTCTGTGAGATTTTTTTGGTTGGAGACCTGGGTTCGATCCCTGGGTTGGGAAGATCCCCTGGTGAAGGGAAAGGTTAACCACTCCAGTATTCTGGCCTGGAGAATTCCGTGGATGATATAGTGAATGACCTTCACTTTCATTTAACTTTCACTTATTTTTTAGTTTTCACATCTAAGTCATGCCATGCGGTAATTGTTTTTCTCTGTGTGACTTATTTCACTTGACACAATGCCTTCCAAGTTCACCCATGTTGTCACTAATGACAGGATTTCACTTATTTTTGAAGGTTGAATATATATATATGAATGTATAAATAGTGGAATAGTATATATAAAATTATACATAAAATGGGCTTCCCTGGTGGCTCAGATGGTGAAGAATCCGCCTGCAATGCAGGAGACCTGGGTTCAATCCTTGGGTTGGGAAGATCCCCTGGAGGAGGGCATGGCAACCCACCCCAGTATTCTTGCCTGGAGAATCCCCGTGGACAGAGGAGCCTCATCCATGGGGTTGCAAAGAGTGGGATACATATATATATATATATATATATGTATAAAATATATAAATAGATGTATATATTTAGTGAAATATCATATATTAAATTATTTATCAGTTCAGTTCAGTCACTCAGTCGTGTCCGACTCTTTGCAACCCCATGAATCACAGCATGCCAGGCCTCCCTGTCCATCACCAACTCCCGGAGTTCACTCAAACTCACGTCCATCCAGTCAGTGATGCCATCTCATCCTCTGTCGTCCCCTTCTCCTCCTGCTCCCAATGTCTCCCAGCATCAGAGTCTTTTCCAATGGGTCAACTCTTCGCATGAGGTGGCTAAAGTACTGGAGTTTCAGCTTTAGCATCATTCCTTCCAAAGAATACCCAGGGCTGATCTCCTTTAGAATGGACTAATTGGATCTCCTTGCAGTTCAAGGGACTCTCAGGAGTCTTCTCCAACACCACAGTTCAAAAACATCAATTCTTTGGCGCTCAGCTTTCTTCACAGTCCAACTCTCACATCCATACATGACCACAGGAAAAACCATAGCCTTGACTAGACGAACCTTTGTTGGCAAAGTAATGTCTCTGCTTTTGAATATGCTGTCTAGGTTGGTCATAACTTTCCTTCCAAGGAGTAAGCGTCTTTTCATTTCATGGCTGCAGTCACCATCTGCAGTGATTTTGGAGCCCCCCCAAAATAAAGTCTGACACTGTTTCCACTGTTTCCCCATCTATTTCCCATGAAGTGATGGGGTCAGATGCCATGATCTTCGTTTTCTGAATGTTGAGCTTTAAGCCAACTTTTTCACTCTCCTCTTTCACTTTCATCAAGAGGCTTTTTAGTTCCTCTTCACTTTCTGCCATAAGGGTGGTGTCATCTGCATATCTGAAGTTATTGAGATTTCTCCTGGCAATCTTGATTCCAGCTTGTGCTTCTTCCAGCCCAGCATTTCTCATGATGTACTCTGCATATAAGTTAAATAAGCAGGGTGACAATATAAATTATGTTAAATTATATAAAAATACATATACACAGAACTGTATATGTGTATATATATAGGGTTAACCAAAAAGTTCATTTTCTATAACATATGCAAAAACCAGAGCAAACTTTATGGCTAACCCTATGCATATATTTGTCACATAGTCTTGATCCATTCAACCGTCGACAGGCACTTAGGTTATTTCTGTTACAGGAGGCAAGTTCCTGTCCCCAGTGCGTAGTGAGGCCAAACAAACGTAAACATCAGAGTTTAAATCAGAGGAAAGTTTACTTCAGGGTTCTGCAAAGAGAGGAGTTATTTGTACCCTAAGAAACCCAACTCCCTGAATGTTTTCAGCAAAGCATCTTTAAAGACAAGGTGAGGAAGGTGTGTGGTTGCTTGCTGCAAACTTCTTCATGTGGGAATCCTTTGTTCTTACAGCAGAGGTCAGTTCATGAGGTTCCTGTAAACCTCCAGCAAAACAAATGTTATTCTCTGTTCTGCTCTATGTTTTTTTTAATCTCTTTATGAATGGAAAAGTGTTATACCCTTAAAGGGCAGAGCCCTGGGAGTGGGCTTTCCTGTATATTTCAGGCTTGCAGGCAACGTTCTTTTACAAAAGGTGCAGGGTCACCATGACCAAGCACAGGCACAAAGCACAAGGGTTACAGTAAAGGAACAGATCCCATATGGAGTTAGATTTGTTCTTCCTGTTACATTTCTATGCCTGGACTGTTGAAACTAATGCTTGAATGGACATGGGAATACAGGTGTCTCTTCCAGATAATGGTTTCCTTTGGATATGTATTCAGAAGTGGGATTGATATGGTAGCTCTCTGGTTCCTCTGCCCTGAAATCAGAGATCAAATTGCCAACATCCCTTGGATCATTGAAAAAGCAGGAGAGTTCCAGAAAAACATCTACTTCTGTTTTATTGACTATGCCAAAGCATTTGACTGTGTGGATCTCAACAAACTGTGGAAAATTCTTCGAGATGGGAAACACTGACCACCTTACCTGCCTCCTGAGAAATCTGTATGTAGGTCTAGAAGCAACAGTTAGAACTGGACATAGAACAACAGACTGGTTTGAAATTGTGAAAGGAGTACATCAAAGCTGTATATTGTCACTCTGCTTATTTAACATATATGCAGAGTACATCATTTGAAATGCCGGGCTGGATGAAGCACAAGCTGGAATCAAGATTGCTGGGAGAAATATCAATGACCTCAGATGTGCAGATGACACCACCCTTATGGCACAAAGTGAAGAAGAACTAAAGAGACTCTTGATGAAAGTGAAAGAGGAGAGTGAAAAAGTTTCAGCATTAAGAAAACTAAGATCATGGCATCTGGTCCCATCACTTCATGGCAAATAGATGGAAACAGTGACAGACGTTATTTTGGGGGGCTCCAAAATCACTGCAGGTGGTGACTACAGTCATGAAATTAAAAGATGCTTGCTCCTTGGCAGAAAAACTAGACAGCATATTAAAAAGCAGAAACATTACTTTGCCGACAAAAGTCCATATAGTCAAAGCTGTGGTTTTTCCAGTAGTCATGTATGGATGTGAGAGTTGGACTGTAAAGAAAGCTGAGTGCCAAAGAAGTGATGCTTTTGAACTGTGGTGCTGGAGAAGACTCTTGAGAGTCCCTTGGACTGCAAGGAGATCCAACCAGTCAATCCTAAAGGAAATCAGTTCTGAATGTTCATTGGGAGGACTGATGTTGAAGCTTAAGCTAAAATACTTTAGCTGCCTGATGCAAAGAACTGACTCATTGAAAAGACCCTGATGCTGGGAAAGATTGAAGGCGGGAGGAGAAGCGGATGACAGAGGATCAGATGATTGGATGGCATCGGTGACACAACAGGCATGAGTTTGAGTAAGCTCCAGGAGTTGGTGATGGACAGGGAACCCTGGTGTGCTGCAGTCCATGAGGTGGCAAAGAGTCGGACACCACTGAGCAACTGAACTGGACTGGATGGTAGCTTTTTTTTAGTTTCTTTGGGAACCTCTATGCTGTTTTCCACAGTGATTGTACCAGTTTATATCCCACCAACAGTGCATATCCCTTTTCTGCATATCCTCCTCAGCATTTGTCATCTCTCAGTTTTTGGTAGGGCTTCCCTGGTGGCTCAGACAGTAAAGAATCCCATGGACAGAAGAGCCTGGTGGGCTACAGTCCATGGGGTTGCAAAGTGTCGGCCATGACTGAGCACAGTAGCATCAGGTGTGAGGTGGTGTCTCATCGTGATTTTGATTTGTATTTTTCTGATGGTTAGTAATGTTGAGCACCTTTTTATGTGCCTGTT
This sequence comes from Bos grunniens, assembly GCF_055505025.1. NCBI lineage: Eukaryota > Metazoa > Chordata > Mammalia > Artiodactyla > Bovidae > Bos > Bos grunniens. The sequence continues at coordinate 16,206,098 of NC_141193.1, forward strand.
GGCCAACTGTATGTCTTCTTTGGAAAAAATGTCTGTTTTAGTCCTTTGCCCAGGTCTTGATTTGATTCTTGTTTTTTCAGTTTTAATTGTATACATTTTGTCTTGTACAGTTTTTATTAATCCCTTATCAGATGCATAATTGGAAGTACTTCCTCAATTCTATAGGTTGCTCTTTTATTTTGCTAAGAGTCTCTTTTGCTGTGTGCCGGTTGTTTTAGTTTGATATAATCTCCCTTGTTTATTTGCGCCTTTTTGCCTTTGTGTTTGGTGTCAGATCTAAAAACTCATTGCCAAGATCAGTGTCAAGAATTTACTTTCTATGTTTTGTTCTAGGGCTTTTCCAGTTTTTAGGTGTATGTTCAAGTCTTTAATCCATTTTAAGTTGATTTTTGTGTATGATATAAGATTGGGTCCAGTGTTATTTATTTGCAAGCTGATTCATTAAACATTTGTTATGTCATGAAGTATATGGGACACATATGTACATAACTTCCCCAGAGTGAGACTTTTCCTAACCATCCTAAAATAAAAATTCCTTCCACTGAGCACTTTCTGTCCTTCACGTATGTTTTAATGTTTTATTTAACATATTAGCTGTGGCTTGCTTGTTGTCTCAGCGGTAACGAATCTGCCTGCCAAAGCAGGAGACGTGGGTTTGATCTCTGGGTCTGGAAGATCCCCTGGTGAATGAAATGGCAATCCATGCCAGTATTCTTGCCTCAGAAATCCAATGGATAGAGAAGCCTAGTGGGGTCCATGGGGTCGCAAGGAATTAGATATGACTTAGCGACTAAACAACAGCAATTAACATGTTATCTACCAGCATATTACTTCTTTGTTTTTTGCTCATCTTACTCGTTTAGGATTAAAACTCATGAAGTCCAGGACTTTTTACTGCTTGTGTTTGTAGCTGTCTCCCTGTTGCCTAGAACAGTGTCTGACTGTAAAAGGGGTTCAGTAAGTATTCATTGAATTAATAAATGATTCTTATTTGTTGCTTTTAAAAAAAACTTAAATGCTTGTAAGCAGAAATCTGCTAGTAAACACATACTCAGATAATTAATAAGGCAAAAATGACTATATTGACTACCTTTAAAAGTTGCAGTGTTTAAGGTAAATCAAGGAGAAATAAGGGAGAATAAACTTTTGCTAAAGCACTGTTATGGCATATGAACCTCACTTACATTATTTTATTTATTTTAATCCATAGAGTAATATTGAAAAATAAGTGGCTGATCTCCCATTTTATAGACGAGGAAACCAATGCTCCAAAAGGCAGAGTCTTTTGTTCAAAGTTAACAACTGGTAGAGACAAGATATTACTATACTCTACCTGGCTTTTTTTTTTTTTAAATCTTCAGCAGTGATTTACAAAATTCTTTCTATCCACCCATAGAAATAAGCATATTCGAATTATAATGCTGTACAGATAAGCACTCACACATGTATGCATGCACACACACACTCACATAGACAACAGAAGTATTTATATGTGAATCTTGCTAACGTACTTCTAGTCTGTTCTGTTCTGTTCTATTCTATCCTTCTACTCTATTCTATTCCATTCCATCCCATTCCCTGTTTTCTCTTTTTCATCCTATCCTATTCTATCCTGTTTCTTAATTTGATTTGACCTATTAAAGTGTTTTTGCAGCAAAACCTATGGGTTGCAAAACAGAATTTGAAAATAACTTACTCTTGTCAGTGTTGAAAGAGACTGGAGCCCTAGACCACATGCTGAGTAACAGGAAAGACTTTATTGAGGAGGTGACCTTTGAGCTATGCCTTGAATGATGGGTTGGGTATAAGGAAACTATTACAATACAAATTTCACCCATTCAGGCAATAGAATACTTATATAATTTAGGCTTCTATCAAATCATCCAGATGCTTGACATTTGATGGTAAGGCTGAAAAATCAAGGTACTCTGATGTCTTGCTTTATTCACTTGGATACTCAATCCATCAAGCGCTGGTTGCTATACTTAGGGAGTAATTACTGAGCACTAGTTACATGTCAGGCAGGGAGTTCAGCACTGGAAACCTGTAGACGTCTCCAGGGTGATGTCTGCCCTTAAGGAGAGTGTGTTCGCATCTCGCTTTCCTCAAGCTGACCTGGCAGTGGGCGCTTTGCACTGGCATGTCCAGCTCTAGCCCATGTCCCCAGGGAGCTGGTGTTCTTCATGTTTGGCTTTCTGCTGGGCAATTCTGGGGATACGGCATTGTCCTTTCCTTTCTTCCATCTTGAAATGGGATTCTGAGTTAAAATGGAGCTATTCCTTGTGGCCTGATGACATATTGATTGGCGATGGCTTTTCTTTGTGAAAGCATTTCACGTGAACGATGCTTCTAGACATTGTGAGGTAGGGTTATGGGTTTTGTCATCACCTCTTTCGGCCGAGATCAGATTTTTATCCCCCCAAGTCAGAGAAATGAAAGTTGACTCATCCATTTAAATCAGGGATTCTCTAGAGAAATTGATGTGTGGTCCCATTCTCAGTGCCTTGATTTTAACAGTTTTTAGGGTCTGATGAATTGATTGGCAGTAGAGGCAGTTAGGCAGCTGGTCTTTGGCAAAAAGTGCTCCGACAAGGACGCTTCTAGCAAAAGTCCTCTGTTTTAAGTAGGCTTTCAATAACTAAATCATTACACCAAAAACTTTAATATATTTCCTTATTTTAAGCCTGTTGTAATGAACTTGCATTGTTTTGGAATGGATAAATAAACGAAGATAATAGAAACATGAAATAAAATAGAAAGAGGCACCGTCTTCCTGACCTCGTTAACTCAGATATACTGGGGCTGGAACATTCCATACAATTTTTTTTGTTTGTTTTAATGGATGCAGTGCTGTTTATTGGTACTAGGCTCAGTCACTGAGATATGTTGCTGGTTAGGATGCTGGTTTCCTTTTACAATATTCTGGGCTAAAGTCCTTTGAAATTAATTCTGTGTTACACGCTTCATGTTATTCCCAGCATGGTGTCTAACAAAGAGTAGCTGCTCAAAAACATGCTAATTGACAAATTGATATCAACTCATATATCAACACAGCAATTTGTAATTTATTTGATATACACTTTGATATACATTTTCCCATTTGATTTTTAATGTATTTAGTGATTAGTTTTTATCAAGTCTTAACAATGTACTGAACGTACACTTCATAGAATGAGATTACAGCATGAAATTACAGTAGTTCTGTATGGTAAAAAGAAATTGATTCTCGGCAATTATTTGCCTAACTTGTAGGATCAGAAAAGTGCTAATATACTAAGTATTAGTCTAAGAACTTTGGACTTTTGGTATGTTTTGCAGAGGAAATAGAGAGCATCAGTTAATCTGATGGGGTATTTCAATGAAAATTAGTTAAGAGGGATACTAATGTGTATTAGTCAGCTTTGGCTAAGTTATGCTGCAATAACAAATGTCCCCAATATGTCAGTGGCTTACAACAATGATGGCTTACAACTCTGTGTACATTCTTTATGTGCCTACTGATACAGATGTATGCGTAGGCAGATGGGATAGATGTAGATGTATATGTATGTATTTATATGTATTCACAAACACTGCTCCATCCTCCCCTCTCTTTCTCTGCCCCCACCCCATCCAGTTATTTCTTTAATTCCTGGACCACAGTTTGAAGGAGTAGGTTTAATTGGGACATGCAGTATGACTCCAGAGAGAAAAGAGTGACAGAAACACATGATGTCTCTTAAAGCTTTCATTTCATAGTGACACAAGAGATTTCTATTCCCATTGCATTGGCCAAAGCAAGTCGGATGGCCTGGACTGAGGTCAGTGTCAGAGGTGAAATATATGACCCTTTCCTATAGAGAAGCTGAAGATACTTGGCACAATATAGCCATTACTCCCTGCTGTTAGTATATGTAGCTAAAATGGTGATTTAGATCCTCATATTAATTTAGATCCTTATAAGTAACCATATGTTCAACAAAATATGTCTTATTCACTACATTGTATAGACAAAAAGACCCCTAGGCTATTTTTTAAAACAATTTCAAGTCTTATAGCTGGTAAATGGCAAATTCTAAATTTGAACTGAAATCTGAATCTGACTCACTTCCTAACCTAAATCTAAGTCTGATGCTCTTCGTGGCCGTATTGCATATGTGAATGTCTGTAACTGGAACAAACAGAGAATGTATCAGCTATAGTATACTCTAGAATGTGGGTTTAAATTTCCATTTATTTGTTTCATACTTTTTTTAAGGTGACCAATATTTGACCAAGGTATTCTTTCTGTCAGTGGATATACTCAATTATTTTAGATTCTTTTTGTTAAGATAGTAAGTTTGGTGCATGAGGGTATTTGTGTGTGTGTGTGTGTGTGTGTGTGTGTAATGAAATCAGGTCCCTTCAATCCTCTGCAGGACCTTGACATAAGATTCTTACAGACCCTGCTAAAACTGCTGAGTTTCAAATCAGGAATTAGTTCTGAGTCTGTTGATGTAAACCTGAAAAGAAAGGAGAAATAGAATCCACCTTCCTGTGTTATTAAGATTTCAGATATACAGTTTTGATAAAAGCTTGCAAGTACAAAATTTGCTATCAAGCCTAATGTAGCATGGAGGATTTTGTCTGAGCTAGCAAAGGATCACATTTTCATCTCCTATGAGGCAGAGACTGAGCTCTATAAACTATTTTCCACATGCACACTTTACTCAAAAAGAAGAAAAAGAATATTTTGTTGTGAATCTTTGTCTGATTTTAGAATGTGTGGGGGTAAATCCTAGACCCAGTTACCTGATAGATCACATTCTATAGGGGTGATGTGTGTGTGTGTGTGTGTTTGTGCGTGTGTGTGTGTGTGTGTGTGTGAGTCGCTCAGTTGTGTCCGACTCTTTGAGACCCCATGGACTGTAGCCCGCGAGGCTCCTCTGTCCATGGGGATTCTCCAGGCTGGAATATTGGAGTCGATTGTCCTGCCCTTCTCCAGGTGTGATGCACACACTGCCTAAACTGAGCAAAAACATTGGCCTCAGTTACAAGGAAAACCGATACTGCACAATAAATCGGTCAAGTGACCCGTTCAGCTCTATTCGTGCATGCGGTGCAACTGGGGCTGGAGTGTGTGCCCCAGAGAAGATGCAGCACCCTCCCAGAACTGAGGCGTCCTCCCTGAAGAGATGGGTTAAACTGTCTTGGGGCAATGCTCTGGAGTCAAGTTTTAAGAGAGCCTTTTTCCATCTGACCTGCCTTTCTCCCCCCTAAGACTGAAACATGGTCATGTCCTCTGCAGCATAGTTGAGAGCAATAGTTCCAGAATAAGAGAATCTGGTTTAGAAGTCAGATAGTGAGTCATTACTGGCCGTAGACAGTCACTTTTCTGACCTTTGCTTCATTTGGCACCATCTTCTGATTATTTAGTAACTAATAACTGATTCGTTAATGAAATCAGTTCAGCCCTTCATTTAATAAACATTAAATGAGGCCATTCTCTTGAGTCCAGAGCTTTGCTAAATGACAGAGAGCTAAGGTTGTCAGCAGGCCCCTTACCCTTCATTTTCAAGTCCTTGTGGGAAAGCAGACAAGTCAACCAATGTTTCTAAATGCCATGTGACAAAAGCTGTGTTGGATGTGAGCACAAGCCCTTCTAAGACATGGGAAAAGAATGCCTTTTCTAGATTTAAACATCCCGGTAGGGGGTTTCTAGAGGAGGTGGTCCTTGAACTGAATCTTCTTGGATGAGAAGGCTAATTGCCCAGATAAAGAATGTAGAGGGAGGGACTGTAGATCTGTGTCACACGGTAGCATGCGCAGGAGAAGAAGGTACCAGTGGTCATGACAAGGAGGTAAGGACGGTGGAGGTGGAGGGCACTGGGGAGGAGAAGAGTTGGGGATGATGGTAGACAAGTAAGACAGAAGTCGACTTCACGAAGCACTCAAAGTCCATGGTTATTAGTCTGTGCTACTTTGAATTTATGTGTAGAAACCAACTCAGGAAGGAAGGAAACTTGCTTAGAAACACTGAATATTTTCCTGGAGTACATGTGAGGCTACAACTTGGCCTCAAAAATAGGACAGGGATACCACCAGGGACCTCCACTCCATCCTTCTGTCCTCTTTGTGGGTTTTTATTGCCCTCATTCTGCAGAATTGCTCATCCCCTTTTTTTTAAATGCAGTGATGGGCACAGAGGATAAGACCATCGTCTGAGATCTTACATCTTACACGTAGATCCACCTGGAAAGATTGAGTGCCTCTCTCTGTTCATACAAACTCTTTCCAAAAGGAAATCGCTTTGGTCAGCTTGAGCCTGGTACCTCCTCTTGTACCCCTTTGTGATGAGAAGGCAAGTTGTGTTGCATGAGCTTGGTTTCTGGGATCATGATACGCTGGGGCACTGGTTACCTTGGAACTTCCCAAGGAGAGAGACTGGGAATTTTACAAATAAATGGATTATCTATGTGGGTTTCAAATGACAGTCCACTGGTAAGGTGCCTCATGATAGCTTCTGGAGTTTTGGAAACAGGCAGCAGCATATAATTGGGGTGTACCTGCTCAACTTTCTGAGTCAGTAGATCTGAAGTGGGGTCTATGGGGCGGCATTTAAAAATTCAGTAATTGATACTAATGCCCTCCCTGGTAGTGTCGGAATCCTTTTAAGGAATTTTCACTTTATCTCAAACAAGAGACGAAACCTCAGGAGGAAGACAGGAAGGCCACGGGGTAGGTTTGTATCATGGGACACCCGCGTGGGCAGGTGATTTGAAAAATAGGCGAGGATGTAATGACTTTGTAGCAGTCTATTACATTCATCCAGTGTAAGCACTCACTGAAGGCGGGAGTCATGCAGAAAGGGGCTTAGAAGGAAGAGATGACAGCTTGTTGTCATCAGTTTTATCTAGGGGGGCAGGGGGGCGAGGAGTGTGATGGAGCAGGACCCTAGGGACCTTCCCCTATATCCTCTGCTTTAGCTCCTCTCTGAAGTACCCAGATATAGTATTCTATGCACGTTTCCTGAGTTGTTTTGCAGATGTGAACCCCCCTCCCCAAATGGAAGATGTTAACTACTTGATGACCCTGAGCACATTGCCCCAGGCCTCCTGGAGCCTAAGGACCGATGAAGTTAACCCCTGTGACCCTGCCCTGTTCCCTCACCATCAGCCAAGCACAGAATTGTGCACAAGCTGATCACACACCCCTCTCCATCATCTGCCCTTTAAAAGCTCTTTGTGAAAATCCTTCCAGCAGCGCTCGGCTCTTTAGGGCCTGAGCCAACGGTCTCCTCGCGTGGCCCCTGCAGTAAGCCTTTCTCTGCTCCACACTCCGACGTTTCAGTTTCTTTGGACTCACTGTGCGTTGGGCACAGGAACTGGCACTAACAGGAGTGCCTCTAGAGCAACTCGCATATTTTGGGCATGGGTAATGAGGTAACTTCCCTGGTAGCTCAGAGGTTAAAGCGTCTGCCTGGAATGCAGGAGACATGGGTTCGATCCCTGGTCGGGAAGATCCCCTGGAGAAGGAAATGGCAACCCACTCCAGTACTCTTGCTTGGAGAATCCCATGGAGGGAGGAGCGTGGTGGGCTGCAGTCCATGGGGTCACAAAGAGCTAGATGCGACTGAGTGACTTCACTCAATGAGGTAACGAGGGCTTCCCTGGTGGTTCAGTGAAGAATCCACCTGCAGTGCAGGAGACCCAGGTTTGATTCCTGAGTTGGGAAGATTCTCTGGAGAAGGGAATGGATAAAGACTCTAGTGTTCTTGTCTGAAGAATTCCATGGACAGAGAAGGATGGTGAGCTATATAGTCTAAGGGGTCACAAAGAGTCGGACACAACTGAGCAATTAACACTTCCACTTTTTTTTCCATTGAGGTAATTAGGTGATATAGGATGACAAATGGGACTTAGGACAGGACGGAAGATGACACAAGACCAGAAGGGAGCTGGGTGCAGGGGAGTTCTGAGCTGAAGACGATGCTTTTGTAATCATTGCTTGCAAATGACACATGAGGACTCTGTGTGCCGATTTCCTAGGGTGGGTATGATTAAGGACTGATAAGTCTATGGATTTGGGGGACATCAAAGATTAAGTAGGAGGGGAGGTGAGAAGGTTGAGAAGGAGACACATCAATGGAAGGAGAGTATAAGTCAAGCGAGACTGGTGTCCATAAAACATAGGGAGAGATTTTAAAGAAGACAGAATTAACCATATGAAGTTAGCCAGATTTTCAGTGTCAAAGACGTGCTGTGAGTCTGACTAGTAGCAAATGAATTACGACCTTGAGGAGAGCAGTTTTATCCTTTAAAGTTATTTTCATCTATCTTTCCTCCCTATCTGATGGTAAACTTCACTCATGCATTCATTGAGTAAACACTCTGTAGGCAGGGCTAGGAGTCCTGAAATCCATAATTTTTGACTCAAGGAGCTCATAATTTAATGGAAAGACAAATAAAAAGATCGTAGTAGACAGTGATGAGCTCTGGTGAAGGTACACAGAGTACTATGTATGGGTGCCCCCAGGAAGGAGAGCCAACCCCTTAACTAAGTAGGCACTTAATAAAATTATATTAAATTAGCATATTTATTAAGTTTGCTGGTGCAAAAATGAGTAATATTATCAATAAGTAAGCAGACACAGGGCCAGCTAATGAGGGCTGGTGTGTTGGCAGAAGTTTAAGAAAGGCAGTTACTCCTCTCTGGTTTCTTTAAAGGCTCATATTTTTCAGAGTTTTGTCACAAACTGGTCTCTTCTGGCTCTGCATAGACACCAAGGACTATTTCCTTCCACTTCAGTGATTTTAGCCTTTGGACCACTAACTCCCCAATTTATGTGTCTGGCCTTTCCCGGAAACCAGTCTAATCTCTAGCTGCCTGTGGGATATTTCCACCTGTGTGTCTCACACACACTTCTATTTAACAGGAGCACAGATTGGACACCATTTCCAGATTCATATTCTGAATTCTTTTTTTTTTTTTCCTAAGCCCATCACCTACCTGGCCACCAGACCTGGGGTCATCCTAGACTCCTCCCTCTTTACTTCCCTTTGCTGCTGAGTTTATTTTCTGAATGGCTTTCGTCTCTCATCTGCATTCACACTGCCACTGTGGCAGGTCAGACTTGTTTCTTCCCTACCTGGTTGAAGCCAGCAGATACCCCATTCTCTGTACACCCTCTTCCCTGCCATCTTTCTAGGTCTTTAAGCTGATGCTTCCAGCATTGGTGGCTCCCTGTTAACAATAGTCGACCATCTAAACAACTTAGGTGGTCACGCCACACAGCCTGTTTCCAGGCTAGGCCAATTCAGCAATTTAACAGAATTTTATTTTTTCATATCATTTGCCGGGCACTGTGCCAACAGTGCCCTGCTCTAATGGTGCTGACATTCCAGTGTGGATGACAAAAATGGAACTTGGAATTGAGAGTCCAGTGAGTGAAAGAAGTAACTGGAGGGGTGGGAAAGTGTGGCTGTGAGTCTTGGTTAGTCCCGGGGATGTGGTGGCATTGGGGGCCAGCCAGGGAAGCTTCTCAGGGAAAACCACATTTATACTGAGGCTGGGGAATGAAAGGGAGGTGGGCAGGTACAAGCTGAGCTTGCAGACATCCTGGGTGTGAGGAAGATGGGGTGTGCATAGAGCCAGCAGACGGAAGGGCCAAGGCTATAGGCGATCCTGGTTGGACCTCTGTAGGGGCCAGGTCAGGGAAGACCATAAAGGACTGCCTCAGGGGACTTGGACTTTCTCTTATGGGCTGTTTTGTGCTTGAGAAGGCAACTCTGGACTGCTCTGAGAGGAATGGATTGGGTGGGGCCAAACGTCAAGACAGGAAATGCAGCCACCTTACTGGTCTCACGCCAGTTCTTGTCTCCTGAGCTCACTGACCAGCATCTTCCATGCCCAGCACAGCATGTTCAGCACACTTGTTCAGCCAATGACTTACCACACTATGCTTCTCTATAAGGAGCTAATGTTCTCTGCAGAGTAGCTGCCTACCTTGACCTCTGCATCAGAGCTTCCTCCACCAGGAACTTCCTTCTCCTTCAGCACCAAAAACTCATATCCACCTGTTAGAAGGCTGTTTAAATCCCACTTCCTGTTCTCCTCTAATCCTTATAACAGCCACATGAGGAGCTGTATTGTCTCCACTTTATTGTGGTGGTTTGGTTACTAAGGCATGTCCAACTCTTTGCGACCCCTTGGACTGCAGCATGCCAGGCTTCCCTGTCCTCCAGTGTCTTCCAGAGCTTGCTCAAATTCATGACCATTGGGTTGGTGATGCCATCCAACATCTCATCCTGTTTTCCCTTCTCCTTTTGCCTTCAGTCTTTCCCAGCATCAGGGTCTTTTCCAGTGAGTCACTTCTTTGCATCAGGTGGCCAAAGTACTGGAGCTTCAGCTTCAGCATCTCGTGAATATTCAGGGTTGATTTCCTTTAGGATTGACTGGTTGGATCTCCTTGCTATCTACGGGACTCTCAAGAGTCTTCTCTAGCACCCCCATTTGAAAGCGTCAGTTCTTTAATACTCAGCCGTTTTATGATCCAACTCGCACATCCGTACATAAAACCATTGCTTTGACTATATGGACTTTTGTCAGCAAAGTGGTGTCTTTCCTTTTTAATTTGCTGTCTAGGTTTGTTACCTCCACTTTATGAGAAGGAAAAGGAGGTTCACAAAGGTTAGGACTTGTCTGAAGTTATATGGTGGGGTCTGGGGCTTTACAGCTAAGTCTTCTTCTCTTCATACCCGTTTTGCACCTGACCAAGACTCCTGGGAACAGGAGTGATGGCAGAGGAACAGTTACCCACTGGGGTCTCAGCCCCGACGTGAGCCACGGCCCCTGGATGTGGCTGTGTGTCCTCTTCCAAGACTTCCTGACCTCGCCCTCTGACCTGCACCCCTGCTCTGTCCCTCTAGATGGAGGGACCCACCCCACACAGCAGTCACTCAGTGCAGCCCGTCACTTGCTGTCCTGTCTATCTGCCTTCTCCAACCTGGAAAACCCAAGGCCTCCTGGGTCACCCTTTAGGGCCACTGTCAGCTTTGTCCCGGTCCTCACTGACCTGGACACTCTGGGGACAAAGCCTCTGTGTCTGGGGTATTCCGTGTGGTCTGAGGTCAGCCTCTGTCACTTCTGTCTTGCTCAGGTTCTGTGTGTGGATGCCTGTGGGTCAGAGTGAACCCATCGGCCTATCCATTCCCCCTGCTCCGCCCTGAGTGCTTCCACCAGGAGCACCCACAATGCACCCCAGCCCTGGCCCCTGACTCTGCGGAGTGATGCCGGCTCTTCGTGGGGATGTGTAAAGCACACATCCTGGCTAGCACATTTGGATGATTGAAGATTCCAGATGCGGGCACAGGATGAGGTTGTCTCAGCCACAGTGACTCAGAAGGGGCCGATGGGCATGAGCCTCATTCGTGCCCCAGCTGAGGAGTGAAGCCTGCAGGGTTTGCAGCACCAGGCTTGCTCTAGCTGGGTGGAGGTGTTCTCACCCTAGTGGGCAAGTTTCTCTGAACTGCATGGAACACTTAAATTGCTCTGGGCTGGCTTTCTGGCCCCTTTTCTTTCTCTCTCTCTGTTTTTTGTTTTTTTTTTTTCTGTAATGCAGGTGTCATAATGATGGGAAGATGTCCTTGAAGAAGTGCTATGGAGCCTGTGGTTCCCTGGCGGCTTCATTTTTTATCTTTCCACTGAAGGCACTTTCTTGTTCAGCCCCTGTTAGTTATGGGTCTGTCTGCAGAACCTCAGCTCCCTCTGTGTTTGGTGAATAGTGTTGGGATGTGGCATTTTGGTGCTCTTGAGTGTTGAAGACTGCGAAACCGCGTTCACGTGTATCTCTCCCGCCTCCCTCCCCTCCCCTCCCCCTCTTTCCGTGCCTCCCCTCACTCCCCATCCTTCCACCCCACCCACACCTGCCTTCGCTCAAGGCAGACCCCCAGCAGTGTTTCCTCCATCTTTCCTGGAGGCCTTGTAAATGCACAGACCATTTAGACTTTAAGACGGTGGGGCCACTTTTCATCTCAGGCCAGGCTGCTGCCTGGTTTTACGGGGTCATAAAAGTCCTGACAGGAGTCATAAAAGCCTCCAATTGCACTGCAGAAGCCCTTGGAGTATATTTTAAGGGCCCCTGAGTTTTCATTTTGCTGCTTTTATGGGGACTCGTAAAAGCTGCGTGGAGGGAGCTCTCTGATTGGCTGTTCGGCACGGAGGTAGTTAAAATTACAGCTTTAGACAAATTGTTCCAGTCCCAATAAATCAGCAGTGGGCATGTGGCGGGACCGGCTTCCAGCTCTGCCGCATTCCCTGTGGCCTCCTGTCCCACCTCACAGGCAAGTCTGTGCTTGGCGCCATGGTTCTCCAAGCCATTCCTGCAAAGAGAACTCTGGTTAATCAACCAGCTGCTTGTATGCATTTTACCAGAGAGCTGGTTGAATTTTTTATTTCTGTAAACCTGGGTGTTTGAATGCTGATTTATTTTTTGAATCAGCGGGAGTTAGAGACGCGGTCTCAGACTGTCCATTTGGATAGTCACAGCATCCCCCCAGCCCAGCTCTCAGCATCACCTACTGTCTCCCTGCAGATGCCTTGGCTTCCTGCCTCCCCACAGGCCCTTCTTTCCTCCACCTTGTACCTACTGTTGTGCTGGTGTGTCATTCTCAGCCAGTGATGGGCCAGTGCGGGGCCACTGTCATCAGTGGGAACGACATTCGCTGCCCCCATCCCAGCTATTCTCTGATTGTGACTGGCAGAGAACCAAACGACAGTGGATATCATGGGGTGCTGTTTTGTGCCGTTATCAACTTTTTATAAGCTTTTGTTCAAGTATATCACAAGTCAAACAAGCTGAGGCTCTGTCAAACTCTTAACTGAAATGTGGATGTTAGGCTGGACTCACCCTTTACAACTTTGGATTTCTCCCTTTTCAGGCAAGGAAAGTTTTCAGAGAGGCTCGGAAGGTGCTTGAAGCAAGGAGGCTCTACTCAGCACCCCCTGGGAGGAATGTGCTACTCCTGTTAGTGTGGCCGCCTCCGTTCCCATGGCAACCACCTCTCTCCCCTGCTATTTCTGAAGAGCACGTGCTTGTGGGAGTATCATTCTGGGAAAAAAAAAAATGATGCTCTCTCCTCCTTCTCTGGAGATCAGCCAAGTCAGCTCCTCCAGCAGCATGAGGTTTCCTATTACTTAGGAGACAGGCAGCTAGTGGAGATGGGTGGGGGAACTGAGTGAAGCGGGGTGACAAGCTTGGGGTGGGGAAGGGATGAGGGGCCTGCTGCCAGGCAGTGGATTAACTTGAGAAATCAGACCAAGACACATGTGAGGAGAGCTCCACCACCATCAGCTTCCTTTCAGAGCCATGGGCTGGCAGATCAGCCCATCTGAACTGGGGAGGAAAAGGGACGCAGGCATTGCATAAGTCAGGGGAGAAAACAGGCTGTCTGCTGACACATACCTCTGTTTTGAAGGGACTTGTTCTTTTCTTAAATAAATGAACCAATCACAAAGGTTACAGGCTACGTGAGAGAAAAGCTCATCCTATTTCTGTCTTGCTCTAGTTTTATGTAATTATTATATCAACTGTGGCTGATCAAAGCATTCATTAAAGAGAAACTATCTCTCCTATGCTTTTGTTACAGTTTGGAGAGAGTTGACAGGCTTTCTATGTCTCTGGCTATATTTCCCCTTTCCTTTTTCATGGTCGATTTCTCTCTTCTTCCTCTCCTCCTCCCCTTTTTCTATACCGGTGATTTTTAACACATTTTTATTTTTTTTTCTCTCCACCTGGCTTAATCACATCTCTTTTAAGGCATCAAGGGAACCATGAGCGCAGGCAGCTCCTGGTTGTATCTGTGGTCTGGAGAGTGAGCAGATCTCCAGTTTGAGAGAATGGAACCTGCTCTTCACTAGGCATGGCCCTCACCCCAATCATCCCTCTCTGGTATCTTTCCTGTGACTGATTTTGGTGTCAAGCTTACTGCCTTGTCCCAGTAACTTCCTCTCAAAGACAGGCACAGATTTGACATCGCTTTGTCAAAATTAGGAGAATCCTGTGCTAGCAAAGGAGTTCCATATGGTCAACTTTCTGTCTTTGCAAACTCTCACTTTCAGCATCATGTTTTGCTTCTCCTCTTTTCCTTATTTCAGTGCTATTGCTCCTGTGGAGCCTGCTCCAACTTACTTACCATAGAGGGCTTTCCCCCAGGGATTTCAGCAACCCAATCAATTATGGGAGGATATGACTTGAACTTGGAGAGCACTGGGCGTGAGTGTGTGAAAGTACATTTTTCATATTAGCATATGCCTCTATATCCCATGGTGTGGCACAATTTTATCTCACTCTCCACTGGGCTGGCTAATGACAGACTCCTTCACAAATTTATGAAAGAGCTTCGGTCTTCAGTCTATATTTCATCCTTTATTTGTTCACTGGTTCAACAGACAAAGCACAGACTATGCGCTAGGTACCATGCCAATGTGCAGGCACGTGGCGATAAATAAAAACAATTCTGTCTTCTTGCAGTTCCTAAACAAATAAGGCAGGGAGAAAGCACAATCAGTTACCTGTTAACCATTGTGGAAAGTGCAGTGATGCATAAGGAAGCGGTAGGGATAAGCAGTGACTTTCCGGCAGTTTTTCTTCAAGAGGACGAAGTAAGGAAAGGACATTCCAGGTAGAGAGAGCAGCGTGGGGAACTCCCAGAAATGTATGGCAGTGTGTGTGCAGCGTCGTGGTTTTCTGCTGATGAACGGCTGAGGGAAAAACTGGACAACACAGATGCTGGAGAGGAAATCAGGGATCAGATCTGGAGGGTATTTGTGTTATAGGATGAAAACCTGCATTTAGATTACTAAAGACAAAACACATCTCTGTATGTTGCCATACCAACTGGGGCATTTGGCAACCCACTCCAATATTCTTGCCTGGAGAATCCCATGGGCAGAGGAGTCTGGCGGGCTACAGTCCACGGAGTCCCAAAGAGTCAGACATGACTGAAGTGACTTAATACACACACACACACACACACACACACACACACCCCCTTCAACTTAGCAAATGCTTTTTGAGTGTCTACTGTATACAAAGTAGCATACCAGATGTGGCAGAGATGCAATGAGAATTTAAAGATGTATCTTAGTACCAGCCTTCTAATGATCAGAAATACTGTTGCAGGGACAGGACTTCATAGCTGATGTATGGCGACACACACACACACACCAGACATCAGTGGAAAGTGAGCTGACAAGATCATACATGAGTAACTGTTAAGTAATCTCAAGGATGATCATGGAAGTGGAGGAGAGAGTACACAGGCATGGATGGCTGAGGAAGGCAGTGTAGAGGAGGTAAATTTGAACCCAGAAGGATGGGAAAGATTTGGGAAGGTAGAATCTACATGGGCAGAAAGATTTGATGGAAAGCGTGGTGGCAGGACAATCCAGATGCCCATTAGAGCAAATACAGGAAACGTGCTGGGAGGGGAGCTGATGGCAGTGCCGGGTGACTGGGGCCGGAAGTGAGCTGCCTTCAGACCCTGCAGGGTCCTCACATGTCAGCTGGAAGCCTGTTGGACTTCTCCCTTTGGCGGCAGGGATCCACTGCAGGTGTGAGTGGGAAGTGACATAGGCTTGGCCAGATCCTCCTTATGGACTGTTCCTGGCACCTTTACTGTGGGAAAGCCCTCACCTTCAATAATTCTTCAGTTATCTGGAACATTACTGTAGCAAGATATCATATCTTTTAATGGGAATTCAGGAATGGGAGTTTACTGATAAGCAGCTGAATTAGAAGGCTATCAGGAGGAAAAATTTGGGGCAAAGAGGATAAGAAGGTGAGTTTTGAGTGGCAATGGTCCAAGATAAACCCTACTGTATCACTTTCTTTTAAGGAAATGCAATTAATACTCTGTTAACCATGTGCAGAGAAATGAAGTGGTGCCTTTGGGCTTGTTGCCAAAAGGAGGCAGTTTCTGGCCATTGCTTGTGTAACTTTCTGCCATTAGCGAGCACAGATTTATATTTTCTTCTTTCCTTTTGTTAATACCCCTGATTCTCCTGAATCATTTCTCTACTCAAGAATCTCAGTCAATCTACTAAATTTTATGGCAGCGGATTGCCTGGGTTTGGATCCAAGTTCTGCCACTTCCTTGCTCTGTGATCTGGGGTGAGTTATTTAAACTTTCAGTGCCTATATTAACTCATGTGGAAATGGGGCAAAATACTAGTAACAGTTTCATTCAGTTGAGGAGTAAGTACCCTTACTCATAAGAAGTACTTAGACCAAGTCCTTCACTTATTAGCAAGCTCTTTTCTCAGATCTGCTTGCAGAGCTGGCCTCACTAAAATGTTTCTTGTTCAGGATTTGTTTTTCAGTCACGCAGATTCTCTGTGAGTTCAAGGTTCTCTTGTGACCTTTTTTTTCTGGAACATCCTTTAGCCCCTGGGTGGCCCAGACCTCCTCTCTTTATTTTTCTGGCCTAATAGCCTTCTTAATCAAACATTAGCATGAAGTATTAGCATATCTATAGCACAATTATATTTTGATTACTGTAGTCCCAGTCAGACTGAAAGAGGCCTTCAATCTAGATGTAAATAATTTAGACTGTTTACACCAAGGGGAATTACAAGGTAGGGAAGGAGAGACAAAGAGTATTTGTGTGTATGGGGTTTGGTGGGTGTCAGGGCTGTGATGGTGGCAAAAGATACGTTAGACCTTGGGACACCACCTCATCCTGCACTCTTGTCTGTATTGTTCTCTGTGAGAAGGCGTGTGTGTGTGTGTGTGTGTGTGTGAGAGAGAGAGAGAGAGAGTGTTAATCTCTCATGTGTCCAGCTCTTTGAGACCGCATGGACTGTAGCCCACCAGGCTCCTCTGCCCATGGGATTCTGTAGACGAGAGTACTGGAGTGGGTTGCCATGCCCTCCTCCAGGGGATCTTCCAGATCCAGGGATCAAGAGAGAGAAAAAAAATATTTAAAATACAAACGGCATTTTGAATTGCTTCAAATCCTCTCCTTCCTTTTAGTGTCATTAAATCTACCAAAACTGAGTCTTGTTTATTAAGTAAAGATGGTGGTTTTGACTTGCGTTTGTTCCCTGGGGCCTCGGATTTGTTTCTGAAAGCTCCTTCTTCCCTTGTGCACTTAACTTCCTCACCTCATCACTGATATCACCTGTCTTTGCGCTCCTTTACTGTCCGTGTCGAAACCCAGTTCCCCTTGACTGGAGTCCTCTGTAACCAGCTACAATAAATCTTACTACATTTTGGCCCTAAGGAAGTTTCACTCATGGGCGTGTGCGCATGCATACACACACACACACACACACACACACATCGTATCAGCGGGAGCCTGGGCATATCTGTGGTAGAATCACAATCACTCAATGTCTGTGAAGTTCAGGCTGCCTCCGAGATTGATTCAGCTTTCAAGTATCTGTGGATGGTAAGATAAAAGGACTTATTTCCTGGGGGACTTCTAAGTGGTGACATTATTGGTTGTCCTCTGAGCAGCATGGAGAGAAATTTAAGGCCTGAAGTGGAGATGACTTTTAAAGTTACATTTAGGATGAGTTATGTATATATATAAACCCATCCATGAAAATTGTCCCTCTCGTACCTTCCCGCCCAGAATGACTGCTGGAGGCTTCAGAGAAGCAGATCCTTTTTTGTTTGTTTTTATTTTTGATGTGCTATTGGTGATGGCTGAGATGGTGTGGGGGCTAAAGAAGCAGGGATGACATCACTGGTGTGTCTGATCATATGATTAGGTTCACCAAGGGTGTTTA
The DNA here is from genome assembly GCF_055505025.1 of Bos grunniens. Lineage (NCBI taxonomy): Eukaryota > Metazoa > Chordata > Mammalia > Artiodactyla > Bovidae > Bos > Bos grunniens. The sequence continues at coordinate 16,223,849 of NC_141193.1, forward strand.
AAAATTTTTTTTTTTTACTGGTTTCTAGACCCAAACTTGGAGATTCTGCACCTTTGGAGCTAGAATCCCATCAGCTGACTGGCAGCCCACCAGACTAGGGTAATTTGGGTTTAGATGTGTCAGAAACACCTAAGCCTGAACCTAGACAAGCTTAGGCAAGACGCAGCTCTCTGTATCTCAGTTTTCTCACACTGTGGTCTCTGTGTTCCAACCCCGCTCCTCACCAGAAGAGAAACGACTCGACGGCTGTAGGTCTATTTTTTCTTTGTCATCAGTTCTTTGCGTAGCACCAGAGAGTAGGAAGCCAATTTTAATTCTTTTAGAATGCATGAACGAGTGAATGAGTGAGTGTTGGAAGGAAGGAAGGGCTGCTTGAGTGAGACTCTAAATGCATTGTGAGTGTAAAATGAGTGGTTGTGAGTAATGCTCTTGTGTCCGGTGGGGATTCAAATTTCCTTCCCCCTTTTTCACTTGCATTTTCTACAATCCAATAAGTTCATTGCATTGTCCTTATTTTCATAGTCCTTTCCCTTTTTATTTATTAAAAATTTTTAAATAGATAATTTTATTTATTATTTATGAATTTTATTTATTATTAAATAAAATAATTGTGGCATGTGAACTTCATGTTGTGGCTTATGGGATCTAGTTCCCTGACCAGGGATTGAACACAGGTCCCCTGCTTTGGGAGCATAGAGTCCTAACCACTGGATCTCCAGAGAAGTTCCCCATTGTCCCCTTTTTAAAAGGGGGAAAGGTGCTAAGACATTGTCCACCCCCCCATCTATTACACTCGTTTCGATCCTTAGCATACATTATTAGCACACCTAGGTTTACAGACTATCTTTCTGACTCAAATCTTTCTTTTTTTCCTTAAGAGAACAAATACATCTTTTCCTTCAAAATTATAAAATGACTTTAAATAAGAAAGACTTCTTTTGAAGAAATGGAAAATAAAGGATTGTAACTCCATCTGTGTGTTTCGGTTCCCAGTGTTCACCTTACCCCATTGATGGAGATGGGTGAGGTATCTTTGTGTTATTTATTTATTTATTTTTATCTTCCTGCCAGAAACACAGCCCCTTTCCTTGCTCTTTCCTAGTCAGCTGTGCCCATCTTTCAGAAGCCTCGTTGCATTTGGCTAATGCATCCTGACACCTCCTTTAATAAGAGTGCTTGGTGTTAGCATTCAGGGAGGTGTAGGGGTTGACAGAAACCTACCTTGCAATCTTTTCCTGGCTTGAAAATAAACCAGTCACCCAGGGAGACCTAGCACCTGCATCTCTCAACCCCAAATGGTGAGAAAGCATAAGGGGAGAGGAATGGCCATGGATTTAACAGAGACAGTTTGATTTGCTTGCGTTTCTTTTCTTCCTCGTGAAAAGGCTGGAGGAAGGAGGAGAAATTTGGGAAGTAGAGAACCTGTTTCAACTTACCCCTCACCCCCCCCCCAAAAAAAAAAAAAAAGAGGAGAACTGCCAAGAACAAGACCCAAGAGAATGTGAAAGAAAAGAGCCACCCTTTGAAATGCATTAAAGCTCCTATTGCAAGAACATCATGGGACACGGGAATTTCTATAGGATTGGAAACCCCAGCAAGGCACCTGAGATCTGGGGCTCACACCTCAGGAGAGCCTTGGAGGGGGCATCCCGCAGGGCAGGTGTACCCAGGTACTATGCTGAATTCAGGACAGCTCTGCAGTCTTTTCCTTTGGGGACAAGGCTTAAGGGGCTGGTCTAATCAGTGATATAATATCAATAGGGCTCTTTCTCCCACAGAACAAGCATGTCCAGGGTCGTCTGGAACTCACTTCATGCATCTCTTCCCCAGAGGCCCAGGTTCTGTGGTCAAAGGGTAGTCTGGGAGGCACCAGAATGCCTGGGGTCCCCAGGGAACACCCGTACTGCACCAGTGGAGCTCTCTTCTTCCCGACCACATCCTTGGGAAGGATTGTAATCCTCTCCTGTCCAGGAGGCCTGTGCCATTCGTCCTGGCCCGTGGGAGGCAAGCAGAAATGGCGGATGGTCTCAACATCTCCTTTCCAATGTGGGGTCTCCCAGAGCTCTCCCTTCACCCTGTCATGGCAAATAATGGCTTTCAAGATTGTGGCTGTTCCATCAGCATGGGTCCCTGAGTGAGGGGACAGAATGAGCCCCACCCCACTGTGTCCCACTTGCTGATCTATGATGGAATCTTGTGTAAAAGACAGATATACTTGTGTTGTTTCAACCACTGAGACTTTCCAGTTGTTTGTGGTTTTGGCATGACCTGACTCATACAGGCTCTGATACTAAAGCAGAAGATAATCAGGAGTCGAAGCCTGGCTCTACAAAGTGCCTGCTTAGTTGTGAGGCTCTGCATTCTGCAGGGGAGTTTGTTGTTGTTCAGTCACTAAGCCCTGTCTGAGTCTTTGCCACCTCATGGACTGCAGCACCCCAGGCTTCACTGTCCATCACCAACTCCCAGAGTTTGCTCATACTCATGTCCATTGAGTTGGTGATGCCATCCGACAATCTTATCCTCTGCTATCTCCTTCTCCTCCTGCCTCAGTCTCTCCCAGCATCAGGGTTTTTTCCAGTGAGTTGGCTCTTTGCATCAGGTGGCCAAGGTACTGGAGCTTCAGCTTCAACATCAGTCCTTCCAATGAGTACTCAGGGTACTTTGATGAAATGGAAGTAGGGGAGTAGTGACAGTTCCTACCAGGGTTGCTTGTGAATACAGATAGACTGGCGCCAGATGCCAGCTTGTGAACAGAAGCGGGCCCCCAGGACAGTCAGTGGGGCCTGCCTCCCGCTAAATATTAGGAAGAACAAGAGGTTTGGGCAAGAGCTCAGCGCTCGGTGAATAAGCCCTCGATCTGAGGTCTCCAGGCAGATGCTTTCAGTGCTGCCTTTCATTGCAGCTTGCTTTGCTCTGTGCAAAGGATATATCCCTGGGGGAAAATCAAGTCGTAACGCAAGTGCATCAGAGAAGCTTACTATTTCAGGAAAGCCGTGGTGAAGCCTTTTGTGAAGGAATGGTCACCCACCCTGATTTGCACTCACTTTGTACATGTTGGGGTGTCTTGGTATGTGCTTCGGGTTTTATGAATTTGGGGCACATTGTAATGCATGTCAGGTATAGAGTCCAACAGAGCTGGATTTTATCCTTAGGTCAGCTAAAGCACTTAATTTGACTTTATAATGGGAGGAGGACAACTTCTTCCTAAAAAGCTCTTCCCCATGAAAGGCAGGGATGAGGCAGATGGTGGGAACAGTCCTGGTGGGCTCAGGCTGGTTGTGAAGGAGGCCAAAGACAGCTGAAATAGGGGGAGTGGAAAAGAAAGCGCTGAGCAGCCTGAACTCGGATTTTAGAGTGCGCTTTAGTCTTTGGAATGTGGAAATTATGAAAACTCCACCCAGCCCTGGAGTCAGGAGGCAAGAGGCACATCTGAATGTACTAAGTGAGAATAGAGAGGACACTGGGTTTGATTCATTCAGTGACCAGAAAAATGAAATAATGGGAAGAGCATGGACTACGGTCTAAGATTGATGGGAGGTTACATTTCAACTCTGACACTTGCCACTTCCTTGGAAGGATCTTTTTGGGCAAGACTTACATGTTTTAATTTTATTACCATTATTTTTGTCTTTCTGAGCCTTGGTTTCCTACCCATGTGCTGATTGTCATAACCTCTCCTTGCAGGACTGTTATGTGGATCAAGAGCCTGTGGATATCTAGTGCTAATATTATAGCTGACCCCGAGCAGGATGCAGGAAATTAAAACTATTAATATTGTTGACTGCATATTTATTTTTCCCCCAAATCCTGTTAAAGTGTTAATCATAGTGTGGAGTCCATGGTAGGGCTTTTCTTAAACAAATTATTTATTTTTTATTATTAATTTTTAAATTTTTATTTTGGTTGTACTGTGTCTTTGGTGCAGCTGGCAGTCTTCTCTAGCTAAGGTGTGAGGACCTAATTGCACTGCAGCGTATAGAATCTTAGCTTCCCGTGTGTGTGTGTGTGTGTGTGAGTTCAGTTGCTAAGTCGTGTGCGACTGTTTGCGACTCTATTGACTATAGCCCACCAGGCTCCTCTGTCCATGGGATTTTCCAGGCAAGAAGACTGGAGCAAGTTGCCATTTTCTCCTCTATGGTATCTTCCCAACCCAGGGATTGAAACCGCACCTTCTGCATTGCAGTGGATTCTTTACCACTGAGCTACTGTGGAAGCCCACCTTAGCTCCCTGACTAGGGATCAAACCCACATCTCCTGCATTGAGCAGTGGATTCTTAACCGTTGGACCACCAGAGGAGTCTCATGGTAGAGCTTTTTTTTTTTTTTTTGGTCCTTTATTTTTTTTTTAATTTTATTTTATTTTTAAACTTTACATAATTGTATTAGTTTTGCCAAATATCAAAATGAATCTGCCACAGGTATACATGTGTTCCCCATCCTGAACCCTCCTCCCTCTTCCCTCCCCATACCATCCCTCTGGGTCGTCCCAGTGCACTAGCCCCAAGCGTCCAGTATCGTGCATCGAACCTGGACTGGCATCTCGTTTCATACATGATATTTTACATTTTTCAATGCCATTCTCCCAAATCTTCCCACCCTCTCCCTCTCCCTCTCCCACAGAGTCCATAAGACTGTTCTATACATCAGTGTCTCTTTTGCTGTCTCGTACACAGGGTTATCGTTACCATCTTTCTAAATTCCATATATATGCGTTAGTATACTGTATTGGTGTTTTTCCTTCTGGCTTACTTCACTCTGTATCATAGGCTCCAGTTTCATCCACCTCATTAGAACTGATTCAAATGTATTCTTTTTAATGGCTGAGTAATACTCCATTGTGTATATGTACCGTAGCTTTCTTATCCATTCATCTGCTGATGGACATCTACGTTGCTTCCATGTCCTGGCTATTATAAACAGTGCTGCGATGAACATCGGGGTACATGTGTCTCTTTCCCTTCTGGTTTCCTCAGTGTGTATGCTCAGCAGTGGGATTGCTGGATCATAAGGCAGTTTTTATAAGTATTTGTTGAGAGACAGCCGCAGTGCCGGTGTAGGGACCATGCAGGGTGGAAATCAGACATGGGTGCTTAGGGCGGTGGGCTGCTCTGTTTAACCTTCTGCTTTTCCTTCTAGCAATACTGACACCCCCATTCATGATTGCTTGCTAAGTCGCTTCAGTCATGTCCAATTCTTTGTGACCCCATGGACTGCTGCTCTGTCCATGGGATTTCCCAGGCAATAATACTAGAGTCAGTAGCCCTGCCTCCTCCAGGTGATCTTCCCGACCCAGGGATCAAACCTGCGTCTTTTATGTCTCCTGCATTGGCAGGCAAGTTCATTACCATTCGGTCCCATTTCCCCCTAAAAACATGTCTATTTCATAGAACCCACGTTGCTCAGAAAGATGAAACCGTTTTCAGCAACTCCATGTTCTTTTCATCCCTTCTCACTTGCCCTGTCAGGCTCCGACCCTTTGATTCCACCAACTCAAAGAGCATTCCGTTTTCTTTCCCTTTAACTTTTTCCTTTCGTTTTCTTTCTTTCCTTGTTTTTTTTTTTTTCCCCTTGTTGTCAGAGCCCTAGGAGTTTCTTTTCCTTTTTTAATTAAGAGCAAATGAAAGTAGTGGAGTGTTTTATCACTGGAGAGAATTCCGCAGCGGGACACCGAGGTGGAAACGCATGTGGTGAGAGAAAGGCGGGCAGCTGCATCTTGGCATGGAGGGAGGTGGCCGCCACGGGGTCTGTGTCTTGCTTTCCCTTAGCCCAGCCCTCCCTCTGCCTGGCAGCTTGGAAACTTTACCTCAGGCGCAAGTCCCCCAGTCTTTTGTTAGGAAAAGCTGCAGTTGGAAGCGTGTTTCTAAAAAGCATTTTTAAGCACACAGTGTGCTCTCCTGAAATACGCCTGTGCCTGCAAGGGCCCTGCAAGTTAATTCTTGCCGCCCAGGGAAATGTCCTAATCTTCCCTGTCTTCGCTCACCTGCTCCTCGTGGTGTACTTGGCTGTCTTTAAACACAGGTGTGGTCTGGGGTTGGAACAGCAGGTCCAGTGGAAGTGTCTGCCAGGTGTGTGTGGATGTGCTGATGTGAAGCACGGACAGGAGGCTAGGAGGACGCCTGTAAGCAGGGAGAGGGAGGATCAGGTCCTGTTGCAGAGAGACCCTTTCCACCATGATGCTGTGGCCAGGCCAGGGCTCTCTTGCTGTCCTGGCAACTCTGGAGGTTCTCCTCTTGGGAGAATGGACCAAGTGCAAACTCTCAGTGACTTCTCCGGAGCCCTGGGTCTGACCCATTGGTTTCCCGAGCTGTATTCCAGATTCCACGTTTAGAAGATGGCGTTATGAGATTCCTAATGAGGAAAGCGTGCTTTTATTAAACTCCTGGACCAAACTGCCTCCCTGTTGCCCTCTTTCTTTTTCCATGAGACATGATGGGTTATTACATTTGTGATTAAAACAATCCGTCATCGGTGTGTTTTGCCCGTTCAGTTTTGTAGGAAGGTGATCATAATGCCAGTTCTTAGAGGAACAGAATGATGGCAAAGAACAGGCAAGTTTGGATATTTAAGGCAATGCAGCCATAGAGAGGGCTGAGCCTGTTTTTCTACATTCACTGCTGGCCAGGTGACTCAGTGGCGGTGGAGGGTCACTGAGCTGACCACAGGCACACTGTACCAGTTCTGCATGGCGAGTGAAGTCACGGGATGGGCTGGCTTCTCAAACCAGTGATGAGATTATAAATGTCCATACAGATAGTTCTGGAACTTTTAGATCATCCAAATAAGTGCTCATCCTTGCCATGGCTTTCACATGGTACCTAATCATGCCAGTTTTGCACCTGCTCTCTATTTGTATCTGAATGTTTCAGAAATGACAATTTCCTTTAAAAAAAAAGGTATTGAACACAAAACCGAGCATGTGAAATTCAGTGTCTAATACAGTGGCAGTCCCAAACGTCCAGCTCACCTCAATCACTTAGATATGAAAGGAGGAAGAAGGTAAGTGTTCCGTTTCTCTGTGGTTAGACCACCTGCTTGCGGATCTAGTTCTGAAGTTACTAGGAGGTGGATACAGTACAAAGGTCGAGTTCCTTCAGAAGCCCCCACTGCTCTTCCCGACGACTTGACTCCTCCTTGGAATTGGTAGGATGGTGTCTTAACTCATTTCTTCATTTCCAGTCTCAAACCTCCCATTTGTTCCGTGTCTGGGTACAGTCCTTTGTGCTGAAAGAATGCCTTGATCCTGTCTAGTCTCTCCTTGAGCAAACTTCAATGAGTTTCCCCTTCAATGGCCATTCCTGTCTCATCCTGGCATTTGAGGCTCCCTGTTAAGTTCCCACTTGTACTTCTTCTTGTCTTCCACTCGACTGCACTTCATGGCATCTGGGTGGTACTCTCAGCAATCATGGAAGGGGCCTCATACAGTTCTCCCGGACTGGGACTTTACCAGCATCTTTTTGTCTCCTCATAAGTACAACTTCCCCCTCCCTTATTTTTGTCTATCAAAATTGCACAGTTTTATCAAAAGCATGGCTGCTTGCTGACTCTCTTAAGATTTCTCGATGAAAGTAGCATTTACTTGATGCCAGGAGACTCGGGTTCCACTTCAGCTCTTGGGAAGGACTCTTAGACTTCTCTCAGTTTCAGTTACTTGTCTATTTTTTTTTAAGATTTTTTTTTTTTTTTTTGATGTGGACGATTTTTAAAGTCTTTTATTGAGTTTGTTACAGCATCGTTTCTGTTTTATGTTTTGGTATTTTTGGCCGTGAGACGTGTCGGACCTTACCTCCGTATGTGCATGGGGACTCAGTTGCTAAGTCGAGTCTGGCTCTTTACGACTCCATGGCCTATAGTCCTCTGGGCTCCTCTGTCCCTGGGATTTCCCAGGTAAGAATACTGGAGTGGGTTGCCATTCCCATCTCCAGGGGATCTTCCCGCCCTGGGGATCGAACCTGCATCTCTCGAATCTCCTGTGCTGGCAGGCAGATTCTTTACCTCTGCTCTACTTGGGAAGCCTTTAGCTCCTTGACCAGGGATCAACCCTGAACCCCCCTGCACTGGAAGGTGACGTCTTAACTAATGGACTGCCAGGGAAGTCCCTACTTGTCTAATATAATCTCTAAATGATCTTGGTCTACATTCTGTAATGGAAAGTGACCGGACACTCATGTATCTCTTATGGGCATTGCCACTATGTGTATTACCTGGCAGTGAGTCATTTGTATACCCGATTAATTATAAAGCTCAATAAGCATGGGACCATTTCTTATATGACTAGTATCCTAAGAAGTAGTTCTTATATCATAAAAGCAATTAGTTCTATGCTTTGTAAAATTTGTCCCATAAAGTGAAGAGCTGAATGAAATCGCCTCTAGTGAAAACTCTATAATGATCCTATGACTTGAAAAAAATAAAGGGATATATGGAGATGAGGAAGTCCATGTATGAGACAGTAGTTTCTCACAGTATTGCTAACATTTTCTTGAAGTGTAAGTAAATGAATTTTAAGAAGTTGACTTCTCTTTGAAGTGACCTGAATGCTGGCAGTGCTCTGGAATGGAAGGAATTAAGCATCTCTGTTAAGGAATAGAAGGCAGATGCTGGCAACGTCAAATTGGTGCCTCACCACGAGCTAGGTGAGAGATATCTGTGCGCCTGTCCAGCTATTTCTTCAGCAGGGCTGTCTATAGTTGACATGGCCTTTTTACTTATAAGAAAAGGATATTTGCATGGATTTACATTTTCCTTATTTACAGTGTCCCTGAACTTTATGAGCATTATTCCAATTAATGCTCTTAATAATTCTGTGATCCGATATATACACATTGCAAAGCTGAGGAAAAAAAAAAAAAAAAACTAGGACTCAGGGAGTGTAAGCAACTTGGCCAAAGCTACGCAGTTAGTAAGTGGCAGAGCCAGTGTTCCAAACCAGACAGGTCTGAATTCAGAGCTCATGGTCTTTCTGGGCGTCACATGGTTTCTAGGTAGGCCCCTCCCTTTTCCTGCTTCTGTGTCTTTCTGCAGACTTCTTCCCAAGCTTGCACTGCAATCTTCCCGTCTGCATCTCTACAGGGGTCTTCTCTTATCCCTAAGCCCTGTTCTCCATCAGTTAGGAAGTAATTACTCTTTTCTTGGGAATTCTCTCAGCACTTAAGATTTTTATCTAAAACTCCTTAAAAAAAAAGTAATCTCTTTCATCCACATAATATAGTCATTTATGTACTGATTTCATCTTCCTTGCTGAGCAGGATGCTTCATGAGGGAGAGCTGATGTCCTTTGATTCATTGGGATTCTTCAGTTAATGCACTGTGTAGTCACCCCATACACGTACGTGGAAGATGGGGTCGGGGAAGGAAGGAGATAGAGAGAAAGGAAGAAAAGAAGGAATTACAGAACAATAGAAGCTGGTATATAATTAAGTGTTAAATCGTGTGGTTCAGACTAATTATAAAGCCTTTTAAAAGAAACGCAGTTTTATTACTTTCAAGAACATAAAGTTAATTAATGGCTAACACAGTGTTGTCAAGGCGCTGTCTTGTCATTCCCACTGTAATTAATCAATGCTTTTTTGCATAAATGCAAAAGTGGACTTAAACCCAGCCCATCTCCAGGTTACTGAGAATTTTAAGTTAGCACAGTCTGAAATGATGAGTTTCTTAGAGGGTACGATGGAGGACTAACGATGAAAGTGTATGTTGATAAAGATGGCATAGGACACTTCTAAATATTTTTTTTTCTCTTTAAGCAGTACTAACCAAGTGAAGGTTGTGCAGTCATGTCCAACTCTTTGCGACTCCATGGACTATACAGTCCATGGGATTCTCCAGGCCAGAATACTGGAGTGGGTGGTCGTTCCAAGGTATCTTCCCAACCCAGGGTATCTTCCCAACTCCAGGGTATCTTCCCAAGCCAGGGATCAAACACTGGTCTCCCGCATTGCAGGCAGATTCTTTACCAGCTGAGCCATCAGGGAAGCCCCAATTTTGTTAAAGCACATATAGGACCTTACTTGCTCATTTGCTTAGAATTTTGACGACTTCTTTCTTCTCTATCAAAGGTTCAGAAATAAGAAAAGTAATACCAGTAAATAGCAAAGTGATAATTGATAAAAGGTTACTGTGCACACAATAAATGGACAGCTTGTAAACCAGGATTCCTCAGACTAAAACGTGGAATGGGGCTCAGGGGTGTATTGTTATACAGCAGCTTATATAGTGAGAAAACAGTGACTGTAAAGGTGATTGGTTATCCTGTTAGAAATTTCTTAAATGATAGGGAATTGGTTAGTAGTTACCTGATATCAACTTTGAGAAATAGTTTAAATTTTGCATAGGCATGAGCAAGAAATGGCTCAGGTCAAATTCATCTTGCAAAATAAGCTAGGGAGTTTTCAAGGCTGGTCTTCTTTTTGTTTGTTTATTTTAACATCTCCTTCTTTTGATTAATTAAATGGTTTACTTATTCATTTTAAAATAGAGATTCATGTCAATGTATGGAAAAAACCACTACAATATTGTAATTAGCCTCCAATTAACACAAATAATTTATAAAAAGATAAAAAAGAGATCTAAAATGACTACTTAAAGACTCATTCAAGAATGCTAAAATGATACGATAATAAGGACAATGAAGCCAGTAGTAGGAGAGAGTGGAGAGGAGAAGATAGAATCAAAATCTAGAAACGATAGACTGGGACTGGGAAACAGTCTAGCATAGGGATCAGGGACAGAGAAAGGGCTGCTAAGCAGCTTCCAGATTTCTTCTTAGACAACAATTTGGCAAAGGTTCACAGATGCAGAAGAAGAAAGGGATTTGTGAAAAACAGTGTGGGATTAAGTCTTGGACCTGTGAGATTCAAATTATTCAGAGAGCAGGTGACCAGTAGACATGAAACTCAGAAGAGAGGGTCACCTTGAGATAACTTGCTTAGAGTCATCAGATATGGTAGGTGAAGCTTTTCAACAAGGAGGCTGTGTCAGGTCAGTCGAGAATGGACCAAGGAATGGGCCATAAAGACCCATCGTAAGACTCAAAGAAGCTTATCTAACTAATGGCTTTGAGAGTCAGAGAAAAGCCCAGAGAGAGTGAGGTTGACGGACCAAGAAGAGAGTGTTTTTAAGAAGGGATTATTAAAGAAAAACCTACAAAGCATCTACTATTTAGAGTGTTGTGGACCAGAGGAACCTTACTCTCACAATGGAGGAGGAGCCCCACTGGAGCTAACTGTGGGATGAGAATTGGGAGATGGCCATGTCTATCACAGACTATTCTTCTAAGACATGTAGCAATAAAGGGGAGAAGCTAGTGGAGGACTTGGGAGAAACAGAGAGAGTTGGGAATAAACAGGATCCAGGGAAAAAAAAAATGATGGAGGTCCTTTGGATCAGGACCAGCATCCCTGCCTCCACTCAGGAAGAGAGGTATAGTCACCGAGGTCTGACTTTGGGAGACAGCTTAGTGAAAGGTTCAGCTTGCTGTCGTGTTGTTGTTCTTTGTGATAGCTCTGTTAAGATATAACTTAAACAGCATAGAATTCTTTCTTTAGTGTAAAACTTGGTTATTTTTAGGTAAATTTATTGAGTTTTGTTACCATCACCACAGTTCAGTTTTTAGAACATTTCTAATCACTGTAGGAAGTTCCCTTGTTCCTGTGTGTTTAGTTCAGGTCAGTTCAGTCCCTCAGTCATGTCTGACCCTTTGACCTCCATGGACTGCAACATGACAGCCTTCCCTGTCCATCACCAACTCCCACAGCCTGCTCAAACTCACGTCCACCGAGTTGGTGATGCCATCCGACCGTTTCATCCTCTGTCGTCCCCTTCTCCTCCCGCCTTCAATCTTTCCCAGCACCAGGATCTTTTCCAATGAGTCAGTTCTTTGCATCTGGTGGCCAAAGTATTGGAGTTTCAACTTCAGCATCAGTCCTTCCAATGAATGTTCAGGACTGATTCCTTTAGGATGGACTGGTTGGATCTCCTTGCAGTCCAAGGGACTCTCAAGAGTCTTCTCCAACACCACAGTTCAAAAGCATCAATTCTTCGGCGCTCAGCTTTCTTTATGGTTCAACTCTCACATCCATACATTACTACTGGAGAAGCCATAGCTTTGACTATACGGACTTTTGTTGGCAAAGTAATGTCTCTGCTTTTTAATATGCTGTCTAGGTTGGTCATAGCTTTTCTTCCAAGCAGCAAGCGTCTTTTAATTTCATGGCTACAGTCACAATCTGCAGTGATTTTGGAGCCCAAGATAATAAAGTCTGTCACTGTTTCCATTGTTTCCCCATCTATTTCCCATGAAGTGATGGGACCAGATGCCATGATCTTAGTTTTCTGAATGTTGAGTTTTAAGCCAGGTTTTTCATTCTCCTCTTTGACTTTCATCAAGAGGCTATTCAGTTCCTCTTTACTTTCTGCCTTAAGGGTGGTATCATCTGAATATCTGAGGTCAATGATATTTCTCCAGCAATTTTGATTCCAGCTTATGCTTCATCCAGCCTGGCATTTCATATGATGTACTCTGCATATAAGTTAAATAAACAGGGTGACAATATACAGCCTTGATGTACTCCTTTCCCAATTTGGAACCAGTCTATTGTTCCATGTCTGGTTTTATCTATTGCTTCTTGACTTGCATACCTATTTCTCAGGAGGCAGGTCAGGTGATCTGGTATTCCCATCTGTTTAAGAATTTTCTTGTTTGTTGTGATCCACACAGTCAAAGGCTTTGGCGTAGTCAATATAGCAGAAGTAGATGTTTTTTCTGAAACTCTCTTGGTTTTTCGATGATCCAAAAGATATTGGCAATTTGATCTCTGGTTCCTCTGCCTTTTCTAAATCCAGCTTGAACATCTGGAAGTTCTCAGTTCATGTACTGTTGAAGCCTCAACTGAAGAATTTTGAGCATTACTTTGCTAGTGTGTGAGATGAGTGCAATTGTGCAATAGTTTGCACATTCTTTGGGATTGGAATGAAAACTGACCTTTTCCAGTCCTGTGGCCACTACTGAGTTTTCCAAATTTGCTGGCATATTGAGTGTAGCACTTTGACAGCATCATCTTTTAGAATTTGAAATAGCTCAACTGGAATTCCATCACCTCCTCTAGCTTTGTTTGTAGTGATGCTTCCTAAGGCCCACTTGACTTCAGACTCCAGGATGTCTGGCTCTAGGTGAGTGATCACACCATCATGGTTACTGGGTCATTAAGATCTTTTTTGTATACTTCTTCTGTGTATTCTTCCTTGTTCCTGTGTGTAGTTAATCTCTTTTGTCTACCTCCACCCCAGTTCAAGGCAACCACTAGTTTGCATTCTGTATGTATACATTTTTTTCCTTTTCTAGATATTCTATATACATGGAATTATAGAATATATAGCTTTTGCATCTGGTTTCTTTCATGATGTTTTTGAGGTTCATTCCTGTAGTTTGTTCTTTTGCATTGCTTAATAATATGCTATTGCAAAGATATAACATGTTTGTTTTTTTATTCACCAGTTGTTAGCTACTTGGATTGTCTCCAGATTCGGGCTGTCCTGGATAATGTTATTATGAACATTCACCTTCATGGCTCTATGTGAACATATGTTTTCATTTCTCTTGAAAAGATTCCTAGAAGTGGTATCACTGGGTCATTTAATAAGTTTATTTTTAACTTTAAAAGAACCTGCCAAATGTTTTTCCAAAGTGGTTACAACATTTTACATTTCCAGCAGCAGTTTATGAGTTTTCCATCTTCTCCCCATCCTCATCAACACTTGCTTTTATCTCTTTTGAACATAGCCATTCTAGGGGGTGTGTAAACCACAAGGGGTATCTCCTTGTGATTTTAATTTAAATTTCTTTAATGACTGATGTTGAACATCTTTTCATGGCTTAATGCCTTTCATATATCTTCTTGTGTGAAGTATTTATTCAAAAATTTTTGGCAATTTCTTCTTCATGCTGTTTTTGTTCTTAAGTTGTAAGAATACTTTATACACTATAGATACAAGTTCTTTATTAAGTGTATGATTAGCAAATATTTTCTCCCAGTTTCTAACTTGTCTTTTCATTTCCTAAGTAGTGTTTTTTTTAAAGACAGTAATTTTAATTTTTATGAAACACAATTTATCATTTTTTTCTTTTCCAGATCTGTCTTTTGCTATTGTTTCTGAAAACTTTTTGCCCAGTTCAAGATCATGAAGAATTTCTCCTACATTTTCATTTAGAAGTAGCATAAGGTTTTGTTTCTTATATTTAGATCCATGATCCAATTTGAGTTATTTTCTGTGTATGATATGAAGTAAGGATTTACATTCATTTGTTTTCACATAAATATTCAACTGTTCTAGATCCATGTAGTGAAAATACTCTTTATCTCATTGAATTATTTTAGCATTTTTGTCAAAATTCAACTGATCCTATATGAAAGTTATGCCTCTTCTTTTCTTCCTGTGAATAAGATTTATTTCTGGAATCCCAGTTCTATTCCCCTGATCTAAATGCTTGTCCTTGCACCAATAATATGCATCGTTGATTTCTGCGATTTACAGTGAATTTGAGATCTGCTAGTGTGAGTCCTCCAACGCTGATCTTCTCTTTTTGAATTACTTTTGCTCTTCTATATCCTTTGCATTTCCATATATAGTTGAGAAACAGATTGTCAATGTACACCAGCCTGCTGAGATTTTTATAGGGATCACATTGAATTTATAGATCAATTTTGGGAGAATTGCCATTATGACAATATTGAGTCTTCAAATCCATGAACATGGAATGTCTCTCCATTTATTGAGATCTGTTTTAATTTCTTTCCACATGGTTTTATCATTTTCAGGGTAGACTAAGTATTTAATTCTTTTTTATACTGTTGGGAATGAAATTGTTATCTGAGTTTCATGTTTGGCTTGCTTTGGTTATTGATACACAGAAATACAATTCATATTTGTTTATTCATGCTATTTCCTGCAATTTTGGAAAATTGTTTATTAGTTCCAATAGTTTCTTTGTGAATTTTTTAACATATTTATATTCAGGATTCTATCAAAGGATAATAGAGACTTCTATATTTCTTCCTTTTCAATCTAGATGTCTTTCATCTCTTTCTCTTTCTTTTCTTCTTTCTCTTTGCAGTGAGTAGAACTTCTGACTCATTGTTGAATAGAAGTGTCAGAATTGGATGTCCTGCCTCCTTCTTGGAGAGAAACATTGTCTTTCATCATTACTGAATGATCTTAGCTGTGGATTTTTCATAGATTGAGGATATTTCTTTATAATACTCTTGGTTGAGAAATTTTTCTTTTTGTCATGATTGGGTGTTGGATTTTATCAAATGTGTTTTCATTATTTGTTAAGACAACCAAGTGGCCTTTCTTTTTATTCTGTTACATGATATGTTTCATTATTAGATTTTTAATATTATATCAAGCTTCCATTTCTGTGATAAGTCCCATTTGGTGTTGGTGTATAATTCTCTTTACATATTGCCTGATTCAGCCAACTAATATTTTGTTAAAGGTGTTTTTGGTTTTTTTTTTTTCCTCTTGTGATTTTTTTTTGGGGGGAGGCATGGGTCTAAAGTTAATATCAGGTAATACTAGCCTGAAAGCATGAGTTGGGAAGTATTTATCTTTCTATATTTTAAGAGTTTATGAAAAATTAATATTTTTCTTTTTAAAATATTTGATAGAATGCACCTTGAAATCACAAATTTCCCTAGTGGCTTAGGTGGTAAAGAATCTGCCTGCAATGCAGGAGACCCAGGTTCGATCCCTGGGTCAAAGAAGATACCCTGGAGAAGGAAATAGCAAACCATTCCAGTATTCTTGCCTGGAGAATCCCATGGACAGAAGAGCCTGGCAGGCTACAGTCCATAGGGTCTCACAGAGTCGGACGTGATATAAGCAACTTAGCATGCACACGTGGCAACTGTGAAATCACAGGGCTATTTTGTGGGGAGAGTTTTAATTATTTACTTATTTGTTGGATTTAGTTCTATTCAGATTTTTTCATGTATTCTTGAGTCAGTTTGGTAACTTGTGTCTTTCTAGGAATTTGTCCATTTTATCTAAATTGGCTAATTTGTTGACATAAAATTGTTAATAAGATTTCCTTCTAATCTATTCATAGTCATATAAGCTTAGGGTCTGTAGACCATGTCTTTTTATTAGATTTTTGGTATTTTTTCTTAGTTACTGTACCTAAAGATTTGTTCATTTTTTTGATCTTTCAGAAACCTAATTTTTTGTTTAACTGACTCTATTGTTTTTCTCATTCTATTTTATTGACGTTTCTCCAAATCACTGTTATTTCTCTTCTTCTGTTTAATTTTGATTTAGTTTTCTAAACTAGAAGTTTCTTAAGATATAAACTTTGGTTACTTATTTGAAACTTTTCTTCTTTTCTAACATAGGTATTTACAGCTATAAATTTTTCTCCAAGGTTTGCTTTTGCTGTGTCCCATAAATTTTGATGTCTTGTATTTTTGTTTTCATTCAGCTCAAAATATTTCCTATTTCTTTTTGCTATTCCTTCTTTGATCCATGCATTATGTATATTTCTTACTCTCAAAGTATCTGAGGATTTCCCAGATTTCTGTTATTGATTTACAGTTTGATTATGTCATTATTGGGAATATGATTCAACCTTCTTATTTTTATTTTGTAACAGATGTTTTTTGTATATGGACTATTTTTAAAGTCTTTATTGAATTTATTACAGTATTGCATCTGTTTTATGTTTTGGTTTTTGGTCAGAAGGAATGTGGAATCTAGCTCCCTGACCAGAGATCCAACCCACTCCCCTTCATTGAAAGGTGAAGTCTTAACTTCTGGACTGCCAGGAAGTCCCCAACACTTTCAAATGTTGAGGATTCTCTTGGTCCACCACTTATTGAGTCCTGGAGAATATTCCATGCACATTTTAAGTAAACATATCTGCTACAGACATTGATTGAAGTCTTCAAATATATCTTTAGGTCAGCTTGATTGATAGTGTTGCTTAAGATTTTGGGCTGTTCTATAGTTATTCAGGGTAAGGTATTGAATATCCAACTTTAAATGTTGATTAGTCTATTTCCTTTTTTCTTGAAATTTTGTCAGCTTTTGCTTGCTGTGTTTTGAGGTTCTTTTTTTAGATACATCTATAAGTTTTATAGTGACTTCCCTGGTGACTCAGATGGTAAAGAATCCACCTGCAGTATGGGAGACCTGGGTTCAATCCCTGGGTCAGGAAGATCCCTTAGAGAAGGAAATGGCAACCCATTCCAGTATTCTTGCCTGGAGAATTACATGGACCGAGGAGCCTAGCGGTCTACAGTCCATGGGATTGCAAAGAGTTGGACACAGCTGAGTGACTAACACCTTCACTTTTCATAAGTTTTATATCTTCCTGATATGTGGACTGTTCATGAAATACATCTTATATGAACTTTTTTTAGTTATTTTTTTTTATTTTAATTGGAGGCATATTACTTTACAATATTGTGGTGGTTTTTGCCATACATTCACATGAGAAATGTTCCTCTTGGTCTTTGAATGTTCCTAGTCTTAAAATCTGTTTTGCCTGGTATTAAAATTCTTCCTCACCAATTTGGACGCCTTCTTTTTATGGCTACTGTTTGCACAATACATTTTTATCCTTTTACTTTCGGCCTATTTGTAGCCTGAATCTAAGGTGTGTCTCTAAAGTGCTTGTTATAATTTTATCCAGTCTGATCATCTCTGACTTTTGATTGGGCTATTTTTGCCATTCAATTTTAATTATAATTATTTTTGCGTTTGGATTTATATTTGACATTTTGCTCTTTGATTTCTTTATGAGTCCTATCTTTTAAGTTTCTGTTTCTTTTAAATTAACTTCTTTGTACTAAATAAATATTTATTATTTTGTTTGTATTATTTGTATTATTTTGGTTCTTTTATTGACATTTTATCTATATATTTGAGTTGTGTTTTAATTGATTGGCCTAATGATTTTATGATCCAGATTAGCTTATTAGGATCTACTTCAGATTAATGTTAACCAATGGATAAAATATAGAAAACTTGCTATATTAAATCTCTGTTTTCTTACTTCTTTTTTTTTGCTATACTATTGTCAGATATATTGGGTTGGCCAAAAAGTTTGAGTTTTTCCATAGAGGTTATAGAAAAATCTGAATGAAGTTTCTGGCCAACTCAATATTATAACTATATATGTTATAGACCCAATGAAATATAATAATTTTTCTTTATTCATTTTTAAATTTTAATTATATTAGAGGAGAAATGAGAAAATACTTATAGAGATATTTATATGATTCTATGTTTACAGGATGTTTGTATGTATTATTTCTTGTGTTCTTCATTTCTTCCTGTGTATTCAGGTCACAATCTGGTTATTTCATTCTGAAGGACATTTTTTAGTAATGCTTGTAGGCTAGATCAACTAACAACAAGTTATTTATCTGAGAATGGTTGTCTTTCACCTTCATGTTCTGCTGGATGGAGACTTCTTGGTTAACAGTCTATGTATTGTTTCCTTTCGGTACTTTGACTATGTCACACCCCTGTCCTGGCCTCCATCTCTCAGATGAGAAGCCGGCGTCTGCTTGTCGCTGCTCTGCTGTCTGCTGCCTTTTGCTGCTGTCATGATTTTCTGTTTCTCTTTGGTTGCAGTAGTTTGATTATTATGTGTCTATATGTGGATCTCTTTGGAGTTATCCCACTTTGGATCTATTGAATTTCTTAGATATGTAGATTAATGTTTTTCATCAGCTGTAAGAAGGTTTCCCAGTTATTTCTTCTTTTTTATTATATAATGGCTATTTCATCGTCTTCTTCTTCTTCTTCTTTTTTTTTTTTTTGGCTAAGCAGTATGGCTTGCAGGATCCTACTTCCCCAGTCAGGGACTGAACCCAGAACCTCGGCAGTGAAAGCCCTGAGTCCTGATCACAGGGAATTCCCTGCCAGGTACTTCTTTGAATACGTCTTCCATTCCTTTCTCTCTTCTCCTGAGACTCCTATTAAGTATATGGTTTACTCTAGGCTCAGTTTTTCACGTTTCCTCAATCTTTTTTCCCTTCTATTTTTCAGTTTGGATATTTTCTGTTGATCTCTTTCTAAAATCATGGATCCTTTTTCTGCCTTCTGAAATCTGCTCTTGAGTCCTCCAGTTAAATTTTCATTTTCTCATTATATACTTTTCTGTTGCAGAGTTCACATTTGGTTCTTTGTAATTTCAGTTTCTGCTTTGAAAATCTATTTACTAATTTATGGTTGTCATACTTTAATTGTAAAAACATGGTTTCTTTACTTTTTTTAAACATATTATAAGAGTTGTTTGAAAGTTTTGACTGCTAAACCCAACATGGGTCGCTATGAGTCGGACACGACTGAGTGACTACACTTTCACTTTTCCCTTTCCTGCATTGGAGAAGGAAATGACAACCCACTCCAGTGTTCTTGGTTGGAGAATCCCAGGGACGGGGGAGCCTGGTGGGCTGCCATCTATGGGGTCGCACAGAGTCGGACACAACTGAAGCGACTTAGCAGCAGCAGAGTTTCTATTGCCTACTTTTTTGTGAGTATGGATCACAATTTCCTGTTTCTTCCTGCATCTCATAACTTTTTTAGTGGACATTTTGGAAGACACATTGTGGCCAATCTGGATCATGTGGCCTCTTGAAAGTTCCTGTTCTGACTATTTTGCATTTGTTTCTTTCTTTATTTAACTGCCTGGAAT
This sequence comes from Bos grunniens, assembly GCF_055505025.1. Taxonomy (NCBI): domain Eukaryota; kingdom Metazoa; phylum Chordata; class Mammalia; order Artiodactyla; family Bovidae; genus Bos; species Bos grunniens. Next base: position 16,243,548 of record NC_141193.1, read on the forward strand.
AGCCTCTGAAATCTGTCTTCTCTGCTGGGCAGTGTGCAGTCACTCATATTTCTCCTTAGCTTTTTAAAAATATTTGTGTTTTAATATTTGAGCCTAGCCTCTTACAGTTACCTCTGGCTCTGTGGGGCTGAGTTGTTAGCCAGTGATGTAGCAGAGGTTGTGTTCCAAGAGCTGAAGCCAGATTTGTGTGGGGGTGGTATTCTTACCTGGAAAATCCCATGGACAGAGGAGCCTGGAAAGCTGCGGTCCATGGGGTTGCTGAGGGTCGGACACGACTCAGCGACTTCACTTTCACTTTTCACTTTCATGCATTGGAGAAGGAAATGGCAACCCACTCCAGTGTTCTTGCCTGGAGAATCCCAGGGCCGGGGGAGCCTGCCGGGCTGCTGTCTGTGGGATCGCTCAGAGTCGGTCAGGACTGAAGCGACTTAGCAGCAACAGTAGCAGCAGGGAGCACATTCAGAGACCCAGCTATTTTCAAATCTGTCCTGGTTTTATCTCCTGCTGGAGTCCTGGGTGTCCCTTTGGCTTGTCTTCACAGCTCAGAGTCAGTGATGGGTGAAAGGCTGACTGGACTGCTTCTGCAGGCTGTGTTTGCTCAGCCCCAACCAAAACCTCATGCCTTAGGATGCTTGTACTCCCTCCAGCCATTGAAGGTGTCATTTCTACCAACAGCAACAGCAGCGTCACCCACAGCTCCAGCTCATGGGAACCCCTTACCCTGGTAGGGGAGCTGCCCATCCTCAGGATGTGCCCTGCTCTGGAAGACCCTCCACATGACTGGGCAGTGGCTGCAGCCAGAACACCACAGAGTCCACAGGTCTGCGCCAAGTTCAGCAGCTTCCCGTGGGGGTGTTCTCAGATGGTTGTCTTTGTTCAATTTCCCTCACTTTTATGGTTGTTTCTGCCAGTTGTTTTAAACTGTATAATCTCTCTTGGGCTTTCCCGTGAAATTTGTCTTCCCTGGTGATGGACAGGAAGCCTGGCGTGCTGCAGTCCATGGGGTCACAAAAAGTTGGACACAGCTGAGCGACTGAACCGAACTGGGCTTCCCAGGTGGCTCAGTGATAAAGAATCCACCTGCCAATGCAGAAGACGCAGGAGATGTGGGTTCAGTCCCTGGGGCGGGAAGATCCCTTGGAGTAGGAAATGGCAACCCACTCCAGTATTCTTGCCTGGAACGTTTCATGGACAGAGGAGCCTGGTGGACTACAGTCCATGGGGTTGCAAAGAGTTGGACATGACTGATCACACAGCACACACGATCCCTCTTGTTGTGGAGAAAGTCCAGTCTTTCTTCTGAGCCATGGCAGGAGTCACTGGGTTTTGTTTAATACAGATCTCAGACCTTTATATTTGTCACTTTGGGTGATGTTTCTTCAGGACCCACATGACATTTGTTATAACATTCTCAAAATTTGTAAGCAAGCTTCTAGTCCCAGGAACCCCTGCGGGGACACTGCCTCCGCTGTCTGTCAGTCTCCATGAAGTCACCTAAGAGACTTACTCCACTGAGCTTCCAACACGCCACCTTCAACAGTGATGTAAACTCAGAGGCTTGCATTTGCTGAGTAGTGTGGAGTCTGTGGTAGTCCCCAGTCTAAGCATCTCTTGAATTCACTGGTTCGACTCAGGACGAACATACCATAGGCAGCTTTAGCCCCGAACTCGTCATGGAGACAGGATGCCAGGCCTGCACTGAGTCACGTACCACGGGAAGAATCTCAGAAAATGTGCAGCGTGGTCCTTTAAGATTTGAAAGCTGCAATTCAGGGGCTGTTAAGACCTTCAGCTGGTGATAATTGGATTTGTGAGACAGTGCAACATGTGATAAAAGCGCTCCTGCTGGATGAGATCCCAGTTTTCCTCTACCCTTCCTATTAATGTGATAAATGCTGCTGTCTCAGCTGATAGGGCCGTGTTGGATAATCAGACTGGAATCAAGTTTGAGTTCTTCCGGCTTGCTCCGTGGGAAGCTCGTGGGAAGCCTTGGGAAAATGGTGGTAGAAAATGAAAGGGGGACTCGGGTTTGCGGAGAGGAAGTCTTACCTTTATCATGAGGCTCTGTGGGAGAGTCACTCACTAGAGACTGAAGTCGGGGTGGAGCCTTTGCCCGCATGTCCCTGGGGTGGGAGGGGCAGGGAAGCACCTCCTGTGTTACTTACTGGGCATGTGCATGTGCCTACTGGATGCTGTGGAGTGGGGCCGCGGGGCCAGGCGGGAAACAGCAGCATCTCTTGATGTGGGTGTTGGGCCAGGGAGGAGCCAAAATAATGTTGGAAAATTAAACCTCTCTTAATTAAAGCTGATGGCAAACAAACTCGAGTAATATGGCACTACAGCTGGGAAACAGAAGTACGATTTGAAACTGAACAGCTGTGAAATTGGGCGCTCTGGTCACAGCTGGGCCTGAGAAAAGGACAGACGCCCTGGCAAAGGCACTCACCCTGGCTGGACTGGGCTGCGGACTGGTGGCCAGACTGCCTCTCTCCACCCCTGACTGTTTCTGCCACAGCAGACCCCACCCAGATACCCTCTCTCTCTGAGTCTCCAGACTCCTGGGATCTGCTCACCAATAGCACCCGTCTGTCCCATAGGCTGGTTTAGGATATTTTTCTGAAGTGAACGGCATTGTTGCCAGTGTGGGAATTGAAGTGACTCAGAGAGGGGAGAAGAGAATGTGTTTTGAAACATTTTGATCTATTCATTTTCCCATCAACCCCCCAGGCTGTGCCCTTCACTGTTGGTATGGTCCACTAGTCAGTTCGTGCCTCCTGTTTCCAGTCTGGTCCTGAAAGCCCTGGGCTGCAGCAGACAGTCTGGATGTGGTCTGGCCGCACACTTGCCGGGATGGGGGTGTTTGAGGCTTCCCTGAAGTTGTCACCTTCTGACTCAGTCACACCTCCTCCTTGTAGGCACATGGCTATCACTTTCTTCTGCATTTTTTCCTTGGTCCTCTTTCTCGCGTTAGGAACAACCACAGCAGTGTATACTGATCATCACGTGTGGGTCAGGACGGGCCAGGCTGTGCTGCCGAGATAAATAAGCCCTGAAATCTCAGAGGCTACATTGAAGACAGTCAGTTCTCACCCCGTTTACTGCTTGCATCGGGTTGCACAGACCCACGCGTGTCTCTTAGCTAACTGGTAGCTCCTGGACCACAGTTCCTTCTCTTGGGTGACACCTGTATCTTGGAGTTCCACAGCACCTGGCCACAAATGAGAGAAAGCAGAGCTAGGAGACTGGGCAATGGGAGGGCAGGCCAGTGGAGCAGGACGCTTCAGGGTGTCTCTCCCCTCACTCCGTGGTCTGGTTCAATAGTGCCTTCAGCCTCCCTGCAAGGGGACTGGAGGAGGGAGCCTTGCCCTGTGCCCAGAAGTTGACCAGTCTACCACACCATAAATGCTAACATCAGTCTGTCTGGTTGTCCATGACGTATTGCCTGGGCTTGAAGGCATCTTTGGAAGCAGTTTGGTACTTTTTCTGTCAGCATCTGAAATACCTTAGCCCAGAGCTTTCAAGAGTGTGCCCCTGGGACAAGGTGGTCCTTGGCATCGCCTGGCAACTTGTTAGATGCAAGTTCTGGGGCTCTCCTTCTGACACACTGTATTGACAATTGCGGGGCTGGGGCCAGGCGGTCAGGGCTTTCATAAGCCCTCAGGTGATTCTGATGCCCCCTGAAGTTTGGACCCATTTTCCTAGGCTAGCAGTTTTACTCAACCAAGACCACCCTCTGGGATTTTCCAGATGGCCAATCTGAATGGTCAAATTCATAGTCAGAAAGTACGTTGGTAGATTCCAGGGGTCGGGGGATAGGGAGGTGAGGAGCGGGGATGGGGAGTTAGTGTTCAATGGGGACAGTTTCAGTTTAGGAAGGGGAAGAATTCGGGAGCTGGATGATGGTGAGAATTGCTTTATAATGTGAATGTACTTAGTGCCACTGAACTGTACAGTTGAATATGGTTAAAATAGTATGTATGTTTTATATCATGTGACTTTACCACAATAGAAAAATACATTTAATAAAAATATAAAATCCTTGTAGGACCGTAAAAGAGTACTGATTGCTGGGTCCACATCCAGAAGACTCTGAATTGACTGGAGTTGTGGCTTGAGTCCGGGTGAGAACTATTAACCTAGGAGGATTTCTTTAAAAAAAAAAAATTTTTTTTTTTTTCAGTTGTTTACTTGGCTGTGCCTGGTCTTAGTTGTAGAACATGGGATCTTTTATGCGGCCTGTGGGGTCTAGCCCTCTGACCAGGGGTCAAACCCGGGCCCCCTGCACTGAGTCTTAGCCACTGGGCCACGAGGGACGTCCCGCCTAGGAGGATTTCTGATGAATGCTTTTCCCCCTGAAGATTTTCATGAAAGTAGATTCCTTGTAGCTTCGGTGGCACGTAACAGCCAGTCAGAGGCTATGGGAGTGATTGTGTTTCATGTCCTAGGCACTCCCCTTTCCTTTTTAACTGGAAGCACCACCCAGCTTTGTATTGAGTGAAGACAGAAGCAGAGAACTGGGGACTTAGAAATGGAATCCTCATTGTGTTGTGGACTCATCACGTGGCCGTGGGCCAGTCGATTCATTTCTCTGTGTCTTGTGTCTTTGAAACAGGAATAGTAAGTTGCCAGCATTATTTAATTAATGAGCAGAGTGCGTCTGGGAAATACAGAGTACTGTACAAATGCTAATCATTATGATGAATGCAGTGCATTTTGCTGATACCAAAGTGCTGTGTATATGCTCATAATTATTGTAATTATTGCTCATACCAATAATATTTCTACTACTGAGACTACGTTCCCCTTGCAGGGGGAGCTCAAGTGTGTCCTTTGGGTTCATATCTTCTCCACATTGTCAGGAAGTCTTGCTAAGCAGCTGTCGATGACATTGCTCCCCATCTCCTGGGAAAGTGTCATTCATTGGAAGTGCAAATAGTCATGTGTGCAAAACATTCTGGAGTCCACTTAGGAGAGGTCCCTGACTCTTAGGTCATTGTTAGCTCATGTTACAGACACTCTTCTTTAGGTTAAGGAATGTCTAGAATATATAGTTCAATGATTCTCTTTACTATTTTCATCCAAGGAAATTCTGTGTTCCGTCTTCTGCTGGTCTTTTATCTACAGTAGCTTTGCCATCCGCTTTCATTAGGTGGTAAAAGTGCTGAAGAGAATCCTAGTGTGTGTGGCAGAGTGAGCTAGGATCTGGTGCTGACAATTCGCAGACATTATCGGCAGCGATTGGTGTTGAGAACAGTGTAACTATTTTTGCTGTGGTTTTGCTTTGTTCAGTTTTAGCTTGGATTTTGATCGGGCGGAAGGGTCAGGCAGTTGTGTCTCTACTTCTGAAGAAGGAAATGGTACTGGGAACTGAGGAACTGATTTGGGCAAAGCAGATTGGGGAAAACCATTGATAGGTGATACGAGGATACAGTCGGCAACGTCAAGGCCTTTGCCCTGTATCCATGATCATTCTGACTCCCGTTTTCTGGTTATAAGATGTGGAAGTCTGAATTGCTTGGACTTCATCCACACTTGTGCTTCCTGATATGGATGAAGCTTACAACTTAAAGCCATCTAGAGAATTATTCCAATCTAGTCCAAGGCCTTGGAACAGATGGAGTTGCCCAGTTGTCTCTGCCAAAGACCCCTGCAGGCCCTCCAGGTATCATCACAATTTCAGAGCCCTGATGGCTGTTTCCTTTGCCTCTTGGTGAGGACACATATGAAACCGACGTGTCAAGCTTCTTTATTGTCAGCTGGAACAACACCAACCGGATTACTGCTGATTGTCTCATGCAGATCAGAATCTCTGATTGACAGGGATGTCTTGAATAAATAAGAAATGTGAAAACAAAATATTATGACTTTAGATGGATCCAAGTTTCTGACCTACATCGTTTTTCTTTTCTTCAAAGAACTTCTTTTGACATTTCTTGCAAAGCCCTTCTACTGAACACTGATTCCCCCAATTTTTGATTGTTTGAGAAAGTCTTTATTTCTCTTTCACATTTGAGAGATAATTTTGCTAGGTACCGGATTCGAGGTTGGTGGGTCTTTACTTTTAACACATGAAATACTTCATTCCACTCTTCTCATTTGTGTGTTTTCCGAAGAGAAGTCTGATGTAAATCTTACCCTTGCTCCTCTGTAGGTGAGTCCCTCCTCCACTAGTTTCTTGCTTTGGGACTTCCTGTGCGTATGTACCACGTCTTCTTTCTCCACTCATCTGCTGATGGACACTTAAGTGCTTCTGTGTCTTGGCAACTATAAATAAGGCTGCTGTGAACTTTGGGGTGCTTGTATATTTTCAAATTAGCGTGTGTTTTTTTTTTCTGATATATGTGCCAGTGTAGAATTGGTGGGAATGTAAATTGATGCAGCTACTGTGGAAAGCAAGAGAGATTTCTTAAAAATCTAAATATAGAACTAATACTCATAGCTGTGTATTAAATTCCCAATCTCATACCTTCAATATCGACGCCATATCTGAGTCTGGTTCTAATGCTTGCTCTGTTTCTTGAAACTACCTTTTTTGTCTTTTGGTATGTCTTGTAACTTTTTTGGTGACAGCCATAAAAATTTGTGAAGTAAAGGGAACTGAGTTAAACAGGTGTTCAGTGTAAGGCTCTGTGTTTATCTGGCTAAGGTTTAGACACTCTTTATTCTTTGCCTTAGCTATAGGTGTCAAAGGCTGAGACTTTCTCTTGGTATCCTTGTTTTTGTATGCCTGTTGTCTTTGGGTTTCCCTAGACATTTTCCTAGAAGGAAATGGCAACCCACTCCAGTGTTCTTGCCTGGAGAATCCCAGGGACGGGGGAGCCTGGTGGGCTGCCGTCTATGGGGTCGCACAGAGTCGGACACGACTGAAGTGACTTCGCAGTAGCATCAGAGACTTCTCACATAGCATCTGAGAAAATGCACCATAATTTCAGCTGTGATCTCCTGTTATTATATATAGATCCCCTTTGGTGTGTGAGATGTGGAGGAGAGAAAGCGTCCAGAATCCTGTGATTAGGTCTCAGCACTGTGGTGAGCCCGGGTCCGTGGACTATGACCTTTATAATCACTTCTCAGTTTTGTTTTCTCCTCTTCCTTAGGTGAGTGGGTGCAGTTTGGTATTTTCTTTTGCCTGGTCATTTAGCTGATGGTGAAATAATTTCTCTTATGATCACGCCTTGTTCAGAAGAACAGGATGCCCTGGATGGAGTTTACTGTGGCCCTGTTTTCTCTTTTCTTTCTGGAAGTAAGGGGGGATTTTTCCTGATCTTCACTGAAAACCTGGTGGGGCTTCTGGAGGTGACGTGACAAACGTGTGTAGAAGCATCACTAAGACAGGAGCCCCCAGAGTTATTAAGCTTCAACCTCGTCCATGCGGCTCCTCTAGTGATTCCTGGATAACAGTGTAAGTTTGTCTCTCCCAGTGGTGATCCCCATGAAATTGCTTCCTCCTGTGATTCTGCCCCTGTGGGTTGGGACCCTCTGTATCCACCTGTCTGTCCATTCGGTTTCGGGGCAGCAGTTTTCCCTGTGACCTTAGTTTTCTGATGGGTCCGAGGAGAGCTGTTGGTTTTCAGTTTGCTCAACTTCTTTCTTGTGGTGTGACGGGAGCCGTAACTTTTGTGCTGGACTGGAAATTAGAACTACTGTTTGCTCTAATAACTACCACTCAAGATATTCCGTCCATGTAGTTCATCAGGCAGAAAATAATCATCTGGGCCTTTAGCAGGGAAAAGGTGGAAATAGACTCTAACTCATAACTCCCAGTGTTTGTTTTCACAAACTGCCTTTTGAAGAGAAAAAGAAGAAAGCTGCCTAAGGTCATAGAAGAGGAGTGGGTAAAAAATCAATTCTGCTCATTATTCATGGGGAAAGAATAATCAGCAAACTCATTTCAGATCCTGATGTTTATAGAAGAAAGTCTTGTTTATGAAGCATCCACAGTGTTCCACATGAATGAATTTGTCATATAGCTGAGCTGTCGGCCTTTAAATTGAACTTAAAACATTACAATCCTTTTTGATAGAGTTCTTTTTCTAAAATATATATATTATTGTTCTGTCTTATTGAGCAAAGCGTGGAGAATACCATTTATCTTATTTTGTTACTCAGGTCGTGACTGTAAACATCAGTCACAGAGCTGCTCCCAAGGGCTCTCGAGGTGACTGGGATCATGGGCACCTGAGCACTGTACCTGCCTCCTTGCTGACACTTCTCACCAGTGACTCACCAAGCCCCCAGCTCATCTGTTCACCCTCAGTAAAATTAAATATATTTTATTTGTTTAAAGGCTGTCCATTTATCTCGTGGAAGCATTCCACATTTCACTTCATGGTACACATACAGCAGCTGGAAAACCACTGCTCTGTAGGGTATGGAGAATTGAAAGTCAGCAGGGGAACCTAAATTTATGTCTGTTTGATTACTGAGCAGACTGCAAGTGCGAAAGTAAATTATAGGCTCTGGCCTATTGGCTAAAAAATAAATAAATGTTTAACATGTCTATTGTATTATGGAGTACCGTGGAGAAAAATAAGCCGAGGCAAAGGGTCAGAGAGAAGTTGAGACAGAGGCCCTGGAAATCCTCTTTGTGAAGACGATATTGAATAGAGACCTGAAAGAAGTGAAGAACGGGACCATTTGGGTATTGTGGAGTAGGGAGTGGTAGCTGCATGTGCAGAAGGCCTGTGGCAGGAGGACCCTGAATCAGGAAAGAGAAGAGGCAGCTGTCGAGGTAGAGTGGGGTAGGGGGACACGGCTGATTGTTGAGAGGCAATGCAGTGCTGCAAGCAGAACTCTGAGACATACAGCAGCATCTTTGCCCCTCACTTTTGGATTTGTAAATTGGCTGCAGTGGCTGTAGGCTGCAAATTAGGCTCAAGCTTCTTTCACACATGTTCATTCTGGGCCCCAGGCTGAAGAGCCAGAAGCCACCCAGCCCCAATCTCTTCTCCAGGGAGACCCCCAGAGTGCGAGAGGAAAGCCTGACCACCCGAGCACTTTGCAAGCTTCAAGCCTGAGTGTGTTCTGTCTACAAACATCCCAGAGGCCAAAGCAAGGCACACGGCCAAGCCCCACATCAACGGGCAGGAAAGTACACCCCGGCCACATGGGGAGGGGAAAGAAGGAGACTCAAGCCCAGTAATTCAATCCACTGGCACCAGGAGGAGTTTGTAGACCGCTGAGAGTCTTTGACGTTTACTCTTTATGTAAAGGGAGGACACCGAAGAGTACTGAGCCAAGTAGTGACTTGTTCTGACTTTTGTTTTCAAAGATAACTCTGGGAACCCGAGGAGAATAGACTGTAAGGGACTAGCTGGATGCAAGAAGAACAGTGAGGAGTAAGTAATGTGTCGCCGTATTCCAGAGGTGAGGTGATGGTGGCTTTGGGATGATGTGGAAGAGTCCTTTTCTGGATCCGTTTCATGGGGCTGCTTGGCAGATGGGATGTTGGGTACAAGAGGAAGAGAGTGGACAGGAAAGACTCCACGGTTTTTGGCTGGAGAACCTGGACTGAAGTAGGAAGGCAGACAAGGAACAGGTGTGGGAGCTGGAGGTGGGGAATCTGAAGTTCCAATTTGATCACATAAGGTTTTGATGTCCATTGGACTCTCAAGTACAGATGCCAAGCAGGCAATTGCATATATGAACCCAGGGCTCAGGAGGGAGGTCCAGGCTGGAGACAGGGTTCCCTGAAAGCTTATAATAGACTTAGGCCTATGTTTGTCTCGGTATTAAAAATACTATTTCACTTAGAACCGAACTCTGCTATGTCATCTCTTGTGGGTGAAAGTCCCTAAATCTTCGTGTTCTCTATTGGATTTTCCCCCCAAAACACAACTGAAGCTCACGTCCTCTACTCCCTCTCTCTTTTCCTGTTCATTTATTTCATTCTTAAGTGACATTTATGGAGTAAAATCTACTTCCTTATTTCTGTTCATTCCTTAATAGTCTCACAACTGCATCTATGAAAAGAGCTCTGACAAACTTCCCAAACTCTGCACACATCCGAGTGCTTCTTTCATCACTGCATTCAGATCAGCCCTTCCCGAGCCCCTGTCCAGCTGTGGCTTCAGCAATCCTGCTTCCTTGCTTGGTTTTCATCATGCCCCTCTAGATATTCTGGCTTTGTCTCCTTGGGGGCACTTTTCTGCCTCTGCTTAAACCCCTTAACACTGGCTCTGTCCCCGACCCAAAGCTGCTAGCCATCTCTGTGGGAAATCTCATGCATTTCCTAGGTTTTCACTGTCACTTACGTGTAGGGGCTGCACACAGGACCATCTCTGACTACAGTCCCTTACTTGAATGTAATCAAAGTATTTCTAGTTATAGGTTGCCACACTCAAATCCATGACCAATAAGTACTTCAATGCACGTGTATCCAACATAAAACATCCCCTGGTAGTGGGAGAGAGGTAGAGCTGCCATTCTTTCTTTAAATGCTAGTGACTCAGACCTTCTTGGAGAAGGCAATGGCACCCCACTCCAGTACTCTTGCCTGGAAAATCCCATGGACAGAGGAGCCTGGTGGGCTGCAGTCCATGGGGTCGCTAGGAGTCGGACACGACTGAGCGACTTCCCTTTCACTTTTCACTTTCATGCATTGGAGAAGGAAATGGCAACCCACTCCAGTGTTCTTGCCTGGAGAATCCCAGGGACAGAGGAGCCTGGTGGGCTGCTGTCTATGGGGTCGCACAGAGTTGGACACGACTGAAGCGACTTAGCAGCAGCAGCAGACCTTCTTATAGATATGTTAACCACCAGTCCTGACTTAACACCCATCTACCTCTGAATATCCCTGTGATGCTCCCATAAGAGGATGTCCTCTGAATGCTCCTTTCCTTTATTTCAAGTTGCTCTACTTCAAGACATCTGATTCAAATGGTATTTCCTCTGAGAAGGGTGCCCTGAATTCATAACCAGGAATAGGTATTTGTCCTTGGTCCTCTGCCAGCTGTTCACCTGTCTCATCACTCTGTATAGACATGCTATGTATATCTTTTTGCCTCACTTTATTAGTTCAGCTTCTCCAGGGAGGAATGCTGTATTCATCAGCACCCCTCAAGTACCTAGATCAGTACTCAGAACCTGATAGGATCTCAAGAAATGTTCCTAAATTTAACAGAAATGACAAACAGTGTATCTCAGTAAAGATAAGCCAAGCCTTGATATAGAGATAGACATGTAGTCTTTTAGACCTCAGAGCTTCACCTCTGGAATTCATGATCACTTTGGTCCATGCCAAAGTTTATTCTTCATGCCTGTTGTACACATAAAATGAGGGTGTGCTCATGACTATAGGCAAGAGCCTGGATGATTTACATGAGTTCTGACAACTCCTTAGAAAGAGAAAGTAGCCCAATCCTCTCTGGCTGGGTGATGAGTGTGTCTCATGTTATTTCCAGGCAATGTAAGGTTTTATTTTTGTCGTGCACCAAATGGACTTAGTGTCAGGCAGTCAAATGCCTGGCAATCTGCCCAGCTGAAGGGATAACAGGAGTAGTGAATAGAACATTATTGTGTGATAATGATTTCCAGCAGCTATTGAAGATAAATTCCAATGCAAAGTAGAAAGCTTTATTTCCAGGGGAGGAGATATCGATCCTGTGGCCACTGTAAATACCATCAAGTCACTGGTGGGGAGAGACGTCCTGTCTTGTGTTGGGCGTTGAAATCTGACCAGGGGAAGAAATTGCGACCAGAAGTGGGTGCAGACCCACGTGTTGGGGGGCAGTTGGACTTTCTCCTGATGCTGCTGTTCCCTGCAGGGACATGTCCTGGAGATGAGATGCATCATGTGAAATGTAGCTTCCTCCACAGTGTTGCCAGGATGTTCCTAAATGCGTACCCTGAGACTTCTGTGTATCAACCATGATTTGTCACAGTACAGCCCTGGGATCTTGCTTGGTTCTTTGAGAGAAAATATTGTATGAGCTAGAGATAGGTTAGGAGCCTAGGTGACTGAATTAGTTTATAGCCTTAATTGTTGGTTTAAACATGAGTCTCTTTTTCAGCATCTTGAGATCGAGGATGTGATTATTCTTCATTAACTTTTGAAAAACTGATTGTTACAGCCCTTCTAATTCATCTAGGGTGGACCTGAAGGACCATATCTCCCAACCTTTTTCTTTTTTAGCAAGGAAATGACAGCCCAAAGATAAGTAACACACACACAGTCGCATAGTTAACTTGGAGTTTTGTTTTTAAAGTGTTATCAAAATGTGGCACTCTTTTTAACCTTATTAGGATTCTGGTGGTTGTAGAAGATATCTTCTTTGGGATAGCACTGATTTATTCCAGAAAGAGAAAATCTCCACTGACACCTTTCTAGTTATTAAGGGTCTAGAGCGGGTGCAGACTCTTTACAGTTTTTCCATGGAGAAGTGAAGACCTCCTGGTGCCCTCATTTTCCTTAGCGTCACCCAGAGACCAACACCAGTGGGCCCTAGAATTTAAGGTTTCCATCTCCAAGGTCTCTGGGGGCCTGAACTGCAGTGTCACTAACTTCAGGGTCCATACGGAGTGCGTCTGTACACCTCACAGGTCAGTGAAGAACATTTACAGGGTAAATGTTGTAGATCTGTGGCTGGAAGGTCAGCCAGTCGAAAGTCTGCTCAAGTGCCAATCAGATGATGGCAAATGGGTTTCCACTAAATCCAGATAAAACCCAAGAGGCCATTTTGATTAATCTTCAGCAGTAGCTCTATAGTAACTCTGTCATGTCACTATTCCCTGGACAGCCAGTTAGGAATAATCATTGGAAGTTGGAAGTTTAGGGGCCAAGGAACCTGGAGAGGGGAGGTTGTTTCTTGGAGAAATACCCTCATTGATCCCCAATGGATTGTGCCCTGTATTTACTGGACGCTTTGATTAAAACTTTTGTACTTTCTCAACAGTTGTGTTTCTCCCTGTCTCAGACAAGTTTCTGAGTCCTTTGGTTGATCAACAAACATTCCTACTGCTGTGGATATAATACCACCCAAGTTATAAGAATGTCCTCAAATACTAAGGGACACGCATGTTCTTAGGATGCATCTGGTCTCCTTGCACCTTGACTATACACAGCTTTAACCTTGTTTATGCTCATATTTCTGATATTTTCCTTCCCAAGGTTTCTGTTTTTCCTTAATTCAAAAAATGAACTTATTTACGAAACAGAGACAGACTCACAGACTTAAAGAACAAACTGATGGTGTCCGTTGGGGAAGGATGAGGGGAAGGGATAGTTAGGGAGTTTGGGATGGACATGTTACACACTGCTATGTTTAAAATGTACAGTCAACAAGGTCCTACTGTGTAATACAGGGAGCTCTGCTCAATGTTCTGTGGCTGCCTGGATGGGAGCAGAGTTTGGGGGAGAGTGGATACATGTATGTGTATGGTTGAGTCCCTTTGCTGTCCACCTGAATTTATCACGACATTGTTAATCAGCTCTACCCAATACAAAAAGTTTTTTTTTTTTTTAATTCTGTTTTTTTTAGTGGTTGTTTTTGGTTTGCTCTTGGAGAACCGAAAGGACTGTGGATGTGGAGAAATGTGAACAGTCTCTTTCTAACAGACCTTGAGTGAAAGTGGTATTTCAGCTGTCTTAGATGTTCATTTAAATCTATAAGAAGTGATGGTTACGATTATATCACCCCAAAGTGAGTTTCCTTTTTCTGTTATTTCTATAGTTCTCATGTCTGTTCCAGTCATTTGGCAGATAATTATACATTGCCTGTGGAGTTATAATTTAACTTTTTATGTATTTATGTTATCTGTGTAAGTGGACTTAGATACTTGGGGGTGGGGAGAACTGAGTATTATTCGTCTTTGTTTTCTCTCTATCACCTAGCAGAATGCTATGTGCACAGTCGGCTGTCAAACAATATTTGCTGAATAATCTACCACACAGAATTTCTTAATGCCTCTGCATAATGGTCCCAGAGAGTATGTTGCATAAAGAGAGACAATATTCCTCGCAGTATTAAAATATTCAGTGAAATGTTACAATAGTGATGTTTCAAAAGTCTGCAGATTAAATGTTCCAGGCAGTGTAAATTGGCTGTTGGTATGTGTGTGCGTGCCCAGGCACACATGAGCATTTTTGTGTGTGTGTGTTGGGGAGCATCAGGATAGAGATGTGTGTGTGTGTTGGTGAGCCTTTGCATTTTGTCTCTAATTGAGGGAACCTTCATCAGTCCCTCTGATGTGAAGGATAGAGATGTGTGTGTGTGTTGGCGAGCCTTTGCATTTTTGTCTCTAATTGGGGGAACCTTCATCAGTCCCTCTGATGTGAAGGATAGAGAACGCTACCTGGTTAATGGATGTCTTGCTATGGATGGTGAGGCAGTTGTGTCTCACCTGGAAAATCATTAAATCCCAGATTCCAGCCTGTCTGTCTGTCACCTGTCATCAGCAGCAAATCTGCTTTAGTGGCCAAGAATTCCCTTATCTCTCAATGACTACGGACCATGCGCTGCTGCTTTCTGTAGATGCGAGATAGAGCCGCATCGTTCCCCGGAGGTGACAAGGATGTAATTTACAGTCTCAATCTGCTCTCGTTACCGTGTAATTACAGAGTTATTACATGGCCGTTTGTTCCTGATGGACACCAGCAATCTCTTCTCCTGTTCTCCTGGGGTCTGTTTCTTGTCTTATGCAACTAAAGACGTTCAGTCTCTTTGGCCTGGAGTGTTAAATGTGTACTGGGGACGAAGGACAGGGACGGTGCGGGATGAGATGTTGATTATCCATTCGTCTTCTTGAATGGTCCTGGTGTGTATAATAGCATCCTGAGCCTTCCCTCCCCTTGACTCCAAGTTCACATTTGCTCCTTAAGAGGAAAGATGGGGACAGTATTTGATGGTGTGGGGGCCGGGATGGGTATAAGAAATATTCTGTCCAGTCCCACTGAAGAAGAGGTGGCAATATCAACCTCGAGATTATGTCACCACCTCTTGTCATTTGAGGCTCATGTTAACACAGTACCTCTTGGAACAAAGATTTCTATTCATAATGAAGAGGAGAGGAAAGCATTTGAGTGTGTAATTCAGTATCACAGAGAGGTCAGGAGAAGGTTTGGTCACCTGCCGAGCATCACCCAGGGAATGCAGTGTGACAGGCCTCGATTCCTTCCACTCGAATGAATCTCGGTGAACTCCTGCCTTCAGGAACCAGCGCACTGTTAGAAGCACAAGTTAGGAAACATGTGAAGAAATTTGAAGATTGCTACACGCTTGCTTGAATGGCTTAGGACAGGCTTCTCCACTCTGGGGTTGTATGTATTCATTACCAGTGGATTGTGTGATACCACTTCATTTTCTGAGGGTGTCTAATATGTGTGAAATTTTAATTTAGGAGAAAATGGTCCTCGTGGGGCATTTCAAGAAGTGTGACAGACGATGCGTTCGGATGTGGGTGGTGTACTTAACAACAGCATGGCATGCAGGCCAGGAGACTTGAGTTCCGGTCTCAGGTTTCCCCCCTAAACTGTGTCATCCAGAGCCACTCCCTTGCCTGCCCGGGCCTCAGTCAGCCTCTCTGACTGGTGATCAGTGGGTCAGACCATGGCTGAGGTCCCTTTCAGCTCTGACAGTTGTCTGACTCCATATTTGATGGCCTGCAGATGAGTCTTTGAAAGCGGGCAACATCTTGGGTCCAAGGTCACATAGAGACAATACCCACTGTTGTTAGTAGGTGAGCATCGCTCCTCCTGGGAGGCAAGAAGGTGCTGGCGTACCCGTCCCATTTCAGTTGATGGAGTGCGATGAATCATTAAGCTCTCTGCCGCTTCTCTCTGCTCAAAACACCTTGCTGATTTAATTAAAATACTTTTTTTTTTCACCTTTGAATGGCTGAAAACCAGCACTAATTATAATGTAACTGCTATGTAACTAATATGTGCAGGTAATATTGTGATTATATATAGACAGCCATATGCTACGAAGCAGCCATTCTCCCTGCCGTTAAACTGCTGAAGCGGATGACTCCGTGTCCGCGCACAAAGTAATTGCACCAAACTAATTTGTGTTTGCAAACAGACCCCAAATTAACTATGTAAATAGGCAGATCTGCAAACAAAATATTAACGTGTGCATGTGTGCATATGCACTTGGCCAGTGGATGATTTTCTACCTGCACAAGTGATGTCGGTGAGAAGAACCAGGTCTGTGCTGTGAGTTCCCTTCCCGGCTTGAGTTTCTCTGAATTCTTGTCCCATGTCACTCGTTTGAATGTGGTAATGAAGGGCAGTCTGAGTTTGTTTTCGCTAAGCATGAAGCATGATTTCCATCAATCTACCTTTCTTGACCTCCCTTGGCGATCTCCATGCATTCTTTGGCAATGGTTCTTACAGCATGCCCATCTCTGCTGTTGCTGCTAAGCCACTTCAGTCATATCTGACTGTGTGCGACCCCATAGACTCCAGCCCACCAGTCTCTCCTGCCCCTGGGATTCTCCAGGCAAGAACACTGGAGTGGGTTGCCATTTCCTTCTCCAATGCATGAAAGTGAAAAAGTGAAAGTGAAGTTGCTCAGTCGTGTCCGACTCTTAGCAACCGCATGGACTGCAGCCCACCAGGCTCCTCCATGGGATTTTCCAGGCAAGAGTGCTGGAGTGGGGTGCCATTGCCTTCTCCATACCCGTCTCTGGCTAAGGGTTTAATGCAGAGTGAAGGTTTTTTCACTGTAAAGAGAGAAGTTGGTTCTCTGGCCTGGCATTTGTTATTGTCCCAAGGACTGCACACGGTCTTTTGAGTCAAACAGGGCAATTTGCAATCATGATCCACCTTGGGCGAGTCCCTGGACTTCTCTGTTTCCTTGTGTAAAAGGATGGGTTTGGTGTTGGGAGTTGCCTCCTAGGGCTGTTTGGAGGAGGAAGTGAGTGTGTGGGGGTAGCGTTAGCCCAGGATCAGGGGTCCTTTGGTGCCTGAAGCCACTTGGGCGCAGTCCTCCCTGGCTGTCCCAGCACAAGTTCCTGGAACTCCTGTCGCCAGAGGAAAGACTGATTTCAGGCAGGTTCCTGAGAAGGAAGCCCGTGGTAGTAGCCAGGGTTCTCCAGAGAAACAGAACCATTAGGATTTATAGGGAAGAGAACAGTTGTCCTAGGAGTCAGCAGGCTGAGGGCGTGCTGCTGTGATCTACCACTGGATGCTGGAGATCCAGGGATGCTGATGACGTAACTCGGTCTGAGTCTGAAGACCCGAGAACCAGGAGCTCCAGTTCTGTGGACAGGAGAAGACAGACGTCCTAGTGCAAGGAGCACCTAGTGCCTTTTGTGCACTCTGGGCCCTTGTTGGATGGATGATGCCTGTCTACCTTGGTGAGGGGGTCCTCCTGACTCAGCCTACTGATTGAAAAGCTCACCTCCCCTGGAAACACCCGCCAAGACACACCTGGCAGAGATGCTAGCTAGGTGATCTGGGTGATGTAATTAGCTATCTGGACTGACCTTAGCCCAGTCAAACTGACACACAAAATTAAACATCACACCCCAAAAGGCGGGCCCTGAAAGATCACACCTGCCTGCCTCCTGTGTCCTCTGCAGCCTCCACCAAGTCCAATACCTCCCCTTCAGGGAGGAGCTCCAAGCTCATGGTGATGCTCCGCCAAGCAAGCCCCCATCTTTCACCCTTCTGACCTGCTCCTTGTTCCGTTCAAGCCTGGTTCCTGGGGCCCAGCTCTGCAGACTTGCCCTGCCCCTGGACATTTGTGTTGAGCAGAGTGTTTGAGGGCACAGTGGCCAGGCTGGTCTCTGGGGGTCCCTTGCTCTAGCTGCTTCCCTCTCCCCAGGTCTTCCATCTGACCCCACTTTCTCCAGTGCCCCCCACAAAGACAGGATGGCAGAGAAGCCCTAAGTCCCGCCCAGTCTCCATTCTTTTTCTTTCCCTGTCCTAGTTTTTCTTTTTTTCACAGCTGTCATCACCTTCTAATATTTTGTGTTTTCCTTATTTGTATTATTTGTCGTCTGTTTCTCTTCACTTGCTTATGAGCTCCTTCCAAGCAGGGTCTTTGTTTTGTTCATTAGTGTTTGTGAAAGAGCTTGGTCTGTGCCTGACAGTAGAAGGGTCCCTTGTAAGATTTCTCACAGCTTTGCCAGCTCTCTGACCACGGACACATCACTTGAGCACCCGGTTTCCTTATACATACAAAAAAAAGGGTAACAGCCAGTCCCATGGTTGTCGCAAAGACTCAATCAGTTGGTTACATGGAAGTACCTGACAGAATTCCTAGCACATTTTAGGAATGCATGTTCATTTTGCCCTTCTGTTCATAAATTAGACTAGCTGGAGTCTTCCACACGCAGAATTTAGAAAGACAGGGGGTTCAGTTACATTCATCTAGATGAGAGCCTTTGTTTAAAATGCACACATCCGCCTGTGTATTGTTTTCGCTTTTCATTTTATGGTGTGTGTGCGAGCCTCTGTGTATGTGTATGTCTCGTGGTGGCTTTTTTAGGGGAACTATTTTTGTTTTGTTTTGTTTTTTTCCAATTTGTAGTCAAGGCAATGGAGAGAGCCAAAGGAGAGTCAGGTGGAACTGATGATGGGAACGTGGAAACAAAGGACGTTCACTACGCTCGGCCTGAAGTGCGATAGCAAAGGACGTTCATTTGTCAAATCCACTCACATATATTCAGAACAACCTGAAGCTTATTTGGACAGGCATGCATTTTATTTTTGTTTCTCGGCCTTAATGTGCTGACTTGTAGGATTATTAAACTATAATTCCCGGCAATAGATTGCTGTCACTCAGTGGGTATGAAAGTGTAATCACCAGCAAGCTCGAGGTTCAGGAGTCTTGATTCTTTGTTCAGTGGGAACAGAAGAAGGAGTGTTACTGATGCCAGAAGCTGGGGCAAACTCCCACTGTGTTCCTGAATCACTGGAAGGTTCTAAGTGATAATGGATTTGGAACCAGAAGATCTAGGAACCAATTCCAGCAGTATGACTTTGGGAAGCCCACTGGGCCTTTCTGAACCTTAATTTCCTCATCTGTAAGATGGGGAGAATATTGTTGTATTGTGAAGATCAAGTAAATTACATCTATTGGCAGATTAATAGACTGTAAAATGGTCACTATGGTTTTGTAATTTTACATTAGCCGTCCTGAGTTAGTACTCAGTTTTCCAACTTGGGAAATGAGTGCCAGATGGTGCTAGTGGTAAAGAACCCACCTGCTAATGCAGGAGACATAAGAGACATGGGTTTGATCCCTGGGTCTGGAAGATCCCCTGAAGGAGGGCAGGGCAAACCACTCTAGTACTGCTGCCTGGAGAATCCCATGGACAGAGGAGACTGGCAGGCTATAGTCCATAGGGTCGCAAAGAGTCAGACATGACTGAAGCAGGCACTTAGCATGCACACATACATCATTTCTGCAAGATTTGAAAGTGGTCACCCATTATGGCTGCTGGCTGTACCACTGGGTCAGTTCAAGCACATGACTGCGTTATTCTCCCCGTAGCTGAACGCAGGGAAAACCAGACCCAGTACTGGATATTCAGGAAAAGCTGGGATTACTGTTGTCTCAGAAGCATTTGCTGAGTCTGAGAGGAGAGGAGAGCATTCAAATTGAAGAATCATGCAAAGAGTAAAAGTGCTGATTGAATAGCATTGACACATATACACTGCCATGTGTAAATAGGTAGCTAGTGGGACGCTGCTGTACAGCACAGGGAGCTCAGTTCTGTGCTCTGTGACGATCTAGGGGGGTAGGATGGAAGGTGGGAGGGAGACCCAAGAGGGAGGGGATACATGTATACATATAGCTGATTCACTTTGTCGTACAGCAGAAACTAATAAAGCATTATAAAGTAATCATACTCCAATAAAAAAAAAATCACCAAGGATCTCTACTGTGCATCTTCTCCAGATCAAAATTATGTCTTCTTTCTGTGTCCCCCTGGCATCCCACTACTGTGTGAGAAGATGAACAATACAGGACAGAAGAGCTGGAAAAGGAGAGAGAACCAGGCTTTCCTGCTTGCTGTTGTGTGTTTCCTGGGGCAGGAGGTTAATCAGTCTCCATGCATGTGTGTGCTCTAAGTTGCTCAGTTGTGTCTGACTCTCTGCAATCCCTATGGACTATAGCCCACCAAGCTCCTCTGTCTATGGGATTCTCCAGGCAAGAATTACTGGAGTGGGTTGCCATTTCCTCCTGCAGGGGATCTTCCCGACCCTGGGATGGAGCCTGGGTCTTCTGCATTGGCAGATGGATTCTTTACCACTGAGCCATCTGGGAAGCCCCTTCAGTCTTCATAGGGTTGTAGACAGTGAGAGTCACCTAAAGAGATCCAATTCCAGCACAGTCTCTGCTTCCCTGAGTGTGCCTCCTAGAGGAAGGGGCTGCGGTCAGATGGGGAGAAGAGGGCTTTTCTTGTAGGAACAGCTTGCTTATTGGGTGTGTGCTCCTGTGATAAGCAGGTTCACATCTCTGCAGGCAGGAAAGGGTTAAGCTCTGGCACTGTGTGGGAGGCTGCAGATCTGAAGGAGAAGGAAGGTGATGCTGACAGTGTTGCTGAAAGGAAGAGAAGTGGAGAAGGACTTGGAGAGACAGGAGTGGACCGGGTGGAGTCATGGGCCAGCCCTCACAGATGCAGTGGGAAGGAGACGACTCTCTTAAAAAACTGATAACACTTCTTTTTTCAGTTTATAATTCTATACCTAGAGCTGTCTGAAATTGTTCTTTGGGCACATTTCCTTATATTTAGCTTCTTTTGCAAACATGATATGATTTTCTATGTGAGCGGTTATTGTTCAGACATGTGATTTTGATGACTATTTAATATTCTATTCTATGGTTAGTTCACCAATTCCTTAAATACAACCCAGCGGGAAAAGCATGGAGCGTCCTCAGCTCCCAAGTCTGAGTACTGCTAAGTCAGAGCTGGGGTTTCTTCCGAGCCTGTTTCTTGGTGTGGGTCAGTTGGCAGTGGGGCTGCTTTCTGTTCTGGGATTTCTCCATCCCTGGTACAGGGGGCAGGCCTGATTCTCAGTGTTCACAGTCACCAGCTCACTTCCTTTGACTCATTTCCTTTGACCTGGAAGAGCTGACCATTTTTTCCTGAGCTCTTGCTGAACTCCCACTGTCTCTGGACATCTACTGGTGGGTCCCCAGCAGTGTTTGAATGGGAAATCAAGAGGTGAGAGAATCCTGCTGCCCTGGTTGTGCAGAGACAAGTAGTTGCTTATATACATTAAGAAACTGCAACGTATTTTATCTGTGCAGCTGCCTGTCTCTCCCACCGAACTGTAACCACCCTTTACTGCATGACCTTGTACGAGTCACTCGACATACTCAACCTTCCTTTTCCACAGAATGGGAATAAAAGGAGCGTCTACTTCATAGGATGGTTTTGGGAATTAAAAGAGATAAATAAGACCCTGTGCTTAGCATAGAAGCTGGCAGCCAGGGAATGTCCAAGAAACGACCGTTCTCGCATTTTTGCCTTCGTTGCGATCATTCTGACCTTGTCTACAGCAGAGACTGCATTGTATTTATCTTTGTTGGAGATATTCAATAAATATTTGTTAAACTGAGCTACCTGTTCCAAGTAAAAATAAATAAGTAAGAAAAAGAAAAAAAAAGTCTATCCTTTTGTATAACAGTGCAGCACTTCCACTGACCAGTGGAGAAAACATACGTCCTTACTGTGAGGATGTGAGTTATTATCTCTGAATAAACATAAGCCTTTCATATGACCTAATGATTAATGACTTAGGCAAGGAAATTTTAATACCATTAATAAAAAATTAAGCAGCAAGCGTTCACCACTCTTTTGACAGTGTCAGGCTTTCACCTGTTCTCCTGGGGACAACAGGTTTCTGGGAACATGCTGAGTACAGAAAATAGATCATCCCAACAGTGCTCCCCATGTTCTTTGTGTCATCCTGATCATTACGTGGGATGAAGACAAGACACTCTGTAGAGAGAAGAAAGGGCCATGAAGCAGAGGGAGCAGCTGAGTGTTGTCTGCCTACCATCTGTCCTTTATCCATCCAGTCATCCATTTATCCATCTGTCCATCTATCTGTCCATCCATCTGTCTATCCATCCATCCTTTCATTCATACATTGTTTATTCATTCATCCATCCATCTATCCATCCATCCATCCATCCACCCACCCATCCATCTATCTAGTATCCTTTAATCTCCTTTGCTAGGTCTTCTATGCTCTTGTAAACTAGGATCTGAAATGACATCAGTCATTCAGGCAAGAATGAACATGATTCTGGCACTGAATGCCCAGGAAGGGAGTCTTATTCAGTTATCTAAACAATCTTTTAGTGTTGAGGCCAGATTCCAGCCAGCATATCCAGGCCAGCCTGACACTAATTGCTGGATATCCCTTATGCATACCTTGTCTACAAGCCTTTGAACAGCAGTGTTTCCACATCAGATGCCATTTTTCTTTTCCTTCCAAGGCAGGTTTCAAAGCATCATTTGAAAGCAAAAATGCCAAATTTCTAAACCCAGAATTCTCAAACTTCAAAACTGAGGGAGTCTGCCAGAACCTTGCCATCGCTGAAATTGCTGAGCAGATGTGAGCATCCCTGACCCTCCTGGACTGGCTGGACAATATGCACCCTCAAATCTTTGACATCCTTGCTGTCCCTCGGGCCCCCGTGTTTTCTCACATCACTGTTCTGAGGCCAAGAGAAGAGAACTCCTTCCCAGTGAACTGCTCCTCGGCATGGTCTTGAGGACTCCATCCTGCTCTTGACCCATATGAGAGTCCTTTTCAAGGTCAGAGCTCAGTGGGTCAACAGCGTGCTGTCTTGAGTGTGTGGTTAGGTTGCCTGTGTAGCCCCAACTCCCTCATTCTCTATGCTGAGCTAACTTTTCATCTTTAGTTAGTTTCATGTCATTTCTTTGCAGCTGTGTGTGTGTACCTGAGTTTATGCTCATACCTATTCTTCTCAGCTACACTTTTAGGAGGAAGATGCTATTCCTTCTTTATCAGCTTTTGGGATGAGCCCAGAGTATAGGGATGAACCTGAGTGCCTCAGCACACTGCTGCCTGGCGGATCACGGGCGTCCTCTTCTGCTGAATCTGAAGGCATGCTTATGGAGCAGTGGTGCCCCCAACCCTCATGCCTACACCCCTCACCCCTCCCTCCAGCTCCAAGCAGAGCCCAGGCGCCTCCCTGGAAGGTCAGACTATCTTCTGGGCTGTAACGATCTCTGGGTCCACACCGCACAGAATCTGGCAGCGGGTGCGCCCTTATTTGCTGCCAAGGATGGAGGGGCTGATATTACCTATTGGGGGTGAAAAGCAGGACCATCGAAGCTCATCAATTTGTGCTTGTATTCCCTCTGGAAACAGAAGAACAGACTCTTCTCACACATCAAAGTGCAAAGAGTCCTTTGTTTCTTGTCATGGTTCCAGAGTCCCTCTGAAGCCACGTGTGAGAAAATCGCAGGACTGTGGTAGACATTGGTGGATGGTTGGTCCCCGCTGGCAGTGACAATGGCTCAGGGACCCGGAGTCAAGAAACCCCAGCAGAAGTCACCTTGGTTTCAGAACTAGCATCCTGACGTTCTTGGGACAGATAAACAGAGAAACCAGACCAAACCAAGCAGCATCACTGACAACATCAACACACAGAAATAACAAGAACTGTGATCTCAGTAACCCAAGAGCTACAACTGCTATAACACACGCCAGCCACCGGCTTATGCCTGGGGCCAGGCGGGAACACATCTGAAGAGCCAGCCATTGTCCTGTAAGAGACCCCACATAACCAACCCTGGAGAAAAAGACTCCTGGATTATGACCCAGGATTTTTGTTTGTATTTTGCTAATGATAAGCCCCAAAGAAAGGAAATGCAGTTTTTCAGGTATGACCAAGCCACAAGAAATGCAGTGGAAGGAAAATATAACTGCAAGGTGATGTGCCTTCCTGACTTCAGGGTTGCACACCTCACATGTCTACTGACGATAAGCAACAAAAAGAACAACTCAGACCTGTGTGACATAGAAGAGAAAAATCCGAGCGTCAAGTATGTTGGCAAAAACTCACAAGCGACCCCTGGAGGAAGACTTGGGCAGATGACCCAGGAATGGAGACCATAGTGGGTCACGTGGGCATGAAACATTTCCGAGGAGAAAGGAGAGTGAGTTTTCCCCTTTGTCTGTCACCGCTGCTGGGACTGGTTACTCCTGAGAAGGTTCACTGGGTCCTTTTATCCAGTCAGCCTCCTGCCTGCAAGCAGAGCTGGGAGAGGCAGAGATGGAGATGGCAAAGAACAGGAGGCAGGAGGTGGCACCCTCAGTGAACAGAGGACCCATCCCCCAAAAACATAGCTTCTGAAGTCAACAAAGGCTGTCTTGAAGCCACAGCTGGTGGGAGGAGCATGCCCTTCACCTGCAGCCTCGATGGTTGTCAGCACCGCTGGTGATTTTCATCTCATCTCACTCGCCTGGGACCAGGTTATATGATGTCAGTCCTGGTGGCTCGTGGGGACACACTTTACCTGGGAGACAGGCACAGCGCCAGGTTCAGCTGGAGGTGCCATGGGGAAAGCTGGAGGGAGGAGAAGACAAAGCAAAGAGGGACATGCATTCCATTTAGCTCAGCCAGGAGGGCAGCCTTTAAAGCTCTTGTGTGTTTGATGTACCGGCTACCTGATGGAGGTGGAGCTCCAACTTAGGGGAACCTTGATACCCAATTTCTGAATTTCCGAGTCCCTTCCTGTGAGGCTCTCCAACAGGGCTCATAGGACACCCCTCACCCTGCCTATCTCCACATTATTTAGAAAGATGCCATCCATGTCTTCCTCCCAGCTTTTGCACTGACCTTTTTCTGAATTTCTGGGTTGGGCCATCCCAGAGGTGACTGGAAATTTGCTCAGTGGCATTTACCTAGCTGAGGCCACTGGCAGTGTGACAGAGTCAGGTGATCTAGGGTTTAAAGAAAAAAACACTGGCAGGAGAATGGGGAGGGCAGGGAGGCTAGAAGGGAGGCATAGATGTCCCTCTCCTGTAGTGCTGTGTGATGCTTGAACGCCAGCTGTTTGGCTGATAAGTATCCCTCCAGGGAGTTGATGGGAGACCCGCTGCCCAGTTTGGGGCTGTTAGAAAGGCGGAGCCTGGACCCAAAGCTGGCGGGCTCCCAGACCTGCTTCCTTCGCCCTGTCTTCTGGAGCCGCAGGGCAGTCCACATTTGGTCCTCACGGCCAGCGTGGACGAGCACACCTCTTCATGATATGTCCTCTCTGGAGATTCCTGAAATAGGTTCACAGGAGACAAAGGAGGAGGGAGAGGCCAGGCAGTCATGTCCCTGGAGGAGGTGCAGTCAGTAATCCTTCACTATATACTGGGCATTGCGTGTGGTCAGACCATGGAGAAACCACCCCTGCCTCCATGGGTGTTATTCTCAAGTGAGGAGACAGACATGAGCACAGCACAGCACATCTGGGCTTCAGGGGGGACCGTGTGCAGTGGAGGGCTTAGAGGAAACAGAGTCTAGACTGCAGAGGCCAGGAGCTCCACGCTGAAGGGGCACTGCATCAGGCACTTCTAGGATGGAGAGGAGGCAGTTAAGCATGAGGGAGGGCACAGCTTCACCAGGGAGAAAACCTCCCAAGACCGGAGCAGCTGAGCACACTCATCTGGAAGGCCATCAACTCCAGGGCAGAGCACAGGACGCTGCGTGGGCGATGGGGGACATTTCCCTTTCGTCCTTATTTGCCTGTTCCTGCTGTTTGTCTTTTCATAGTTACGTGGGATTCCTCCCTACAGATAGGGAAGCAACTTTACCACCTCTTCTGCATCACTGTGTCGTAACTGGTAGTAGGAACTCCGTGAGTAGGACTTGATGTCTCAGAGCCAAACCCTGTGTCAGGAGGTGAGAAGGATGTGTTGGTGCCCACTACTTGGATAACCTTGACCAAGAGAGGTGTCTTGATTCTTGGCTAAGCATTTCCCCTCCGGAGTCAGATATATGTCAGTTTGAATCCTAGCTCTGTGACTACATAATTGAAGTCTCAGTCACATCTATAGAAAAATACAGATAATATCTGTCTTCATTCACCTGCGAATAATGATGATGATGATAATGACACTTTTATGCCCAGCACAGTCCTGAGCATTTCACAGGTATTAACTCATTCAGTGCTTATCATGGCTTTGTAAGGAAGGGAAACTTATTATTCCCATTGTACAGATGAGTAAGCTGAAGCCCTGGGGAGTTATTACACAGTGACCATGGGTTGGAGCCAGAATGTGGATCCATGGTCTTTGGATCCTGAATCTGCACACTCAGCTACCATTTTCAGTCTGTTTGGGGTCTGGAATTGCAGGTAATGCTGTGTCCCAAGAGACTGGATGGGGTGGAAGTGAATCGGCCACAGTGAGCCAAGATCCCCTCTTACCCCTCCCTCAGTATATCACTTTTTATTAGTATTAATTTTATTTATTTATGTATTGGTTATGCTGAGTCCTTGTTGCTGCGTGCAGGCTTTTTCTAACTGCAGTGAGAGCCGGGGCTCCCCTCTAGTTGCGTGTATGGGATTCTCACTGCAGTGGCTTCTCTTGTGAGCATAAGCTCTAGGGAGCACAGGCTTCAAGGCTTGTGGGCTTAAGTATTTGCAGCTCTTGGGCTCCAGGGCACAGGCTCAGGAGCTGTGGTGTGCAAACTTAGATGCTTCATCGCGTGTGGGATCTTCCCAGACCAGGGATCAAACCCATGTCCCGTGCACTGGCAGGCAGATTCTTAACCCTGGACCACCAGGGAAGTCCCTGTATCACTCTTTTGTTGGAGGCTGTTATTTATCTGTGATGTTGGCCTCTGGTGTCTCCGGGGTGAGAAGGGAGGGAGCAGAGGGGAAGGACTGAGTCCCTGGTGGTGGAGGACTGATAGATGGCCAGCAGGACGGGCCAGGTGCTCCCTTCTCCCCAGTCATCCTTGAAGGAAGAGTCCCTGCTAAGCCCTGCCACCCTGGATTGTTCCCCCAGCCACTCCATCTACAGTTTTGATCCAGAACACGTGGGGCAAAGCCATGTAAAAGCTTTCTCAAGTGCTGAGTCCATTTCAGAAATGATTGTCGGGAACTCAGGAATGCAGGCAGCTTATTGCACTGTGATCCCTGCAGATTGGATTCAGTGCTGTGCGAGCTGACAGCGTGATGGGCTGACCCCGCTGGTGGGGTCACCTGCTGATTGCGCCCTGCAGTCCTGCTGCTCCTCTCCCCAGCTGTGGAGAGACTGGAGGCAAGAGGATCAATTAAATTGGTGGAGGAGGTTTCACCTTTAAAACGTGGGGAAAAAAATCAGGCTTTGTGTATAGAAGTTGATGTAATTATTAATAAATAAAAATAAAAATATTGCCATGTTAAGAAAATACCCAACTGGTTGAGAAAAAATGTTTTCTAAATCCTCAACAGACATTTATCCAGAGGAGGAATATTCACTAAGCCAAATTTGCTCTTAATCCTTAATCCACAAGGCTATGATCCCTGATTTCACCAAGTAAGAGCTGGCATGAATGCTAATTGGACTCTCTCCCGCCCGCATCTCTTCTGCCTTTGGAGGCCTGCATTTGACGTTTGGAAGTCCTGCCTTGCTTTCCCTTGCGGGGGCCTTGTGTTTGAATGACACACCCTACCATTCTCTTTGCCGTTTGTAGTTTAATTGTATTTTATCGGTGAAAATAGGAATCTTGTCAATAGCCCCCAGCTCAACCAGGCTTATCAGGGAACCAGAGAGGGAGAATGAGATTCAGAGAGATGTACCTGGCCTGGTTCATTCCAGAAGAGTGATAGATGGTAACATTTCCGGGCAAGACATGGCAGGAAATCTGACAGACAGGAATTAAGGCACCAAATGGAAAAGTCAATCGCTTATTCACTCCAAGTTTCATAGTTGAAGGAAATGTTATTTGATTTCAAAGCTCCCTCTTCCCCTATTTCTGCAAGGCAGGAAGTACAGAATTAATTCTCTGTCTTCACAATCATTTTCCAGGCTCAGTGAGTCTGTGTTTGTGTGTGTGTAAATTGTCATTTAAACTTGTACTAATGTTTTGCAAATGTGTATTTTTTCAACAACATTAGGTCTTTCAAAGTCTCATGTAAGTAAAAGGCTGTGATTCCTTTTCTCAGAATGTCTCCTGTCACTTCCAGGATAGACCCAAAGCAAGAGCGAAAGTAATAAGAACTTAAAAAATAACGATACTACTTTTCTGTATTATGCATCTTATTTGTACACCGTTTGATAGTTTTCTATGATACTTGCATTGCATTTGGTGGAAATGGCTAACAGCAGTGGTATGCCATTGACGCAAAGACTTATCAGCTAAACACTGGGCACACGTGATATAAAATGTTGCTTGCACTGACCCTGGGACCAAGTTGCTGCCATGTTCCTCACTTACCAGGGAGAAGCTCAGGCTTGGAGAGTTGATTCATGTCCCCAAGATCCCCCACCAACTAAGGGAGAGAAATGAGGTTTGGTCTAAGCCACATTGACACTGGAACCTGACCTCTTAAAAGGTTTGTTCTCCCCGTGTTCAAAGTGAGGATAGGGCCAGAAAATGGACCGACCCAGGCATTAGACTCAGGTCTTGTTAACTCTTACAGCTGCTCTCCTCACCCTGCTGAGGCCAAGGATAAGGATAATCTTGGCGCCGAAACAGGAATTCCTGTGGGGTGCCTTCCAGTCACCCTCTCAATGCAAGAGAAAAGGGTTCTGAGACTCTGGGCTAATCTATGCATGGTCCCTTGGGACGTGAGAAGGGAGAGAGGGTTAGTGAGAATGGAGACTGACCTTCTGAGCGTGAAATTCTATGAAACAAAGAAGAAACACTCTCTCCTCCCCGACCCTGACCTTCCAAATAAAATTCTTACAACATTAAGCAAATGCTTGCTTCAAAACCTCAGACAGAGCATTCATCGCCTCTAAAGCTGCCCAGGTGTCCCCTGGAACGGAAGGCTTGCAGTGACTGTGTGCTGTTTCTTTTCTCAGACTGATTACTCTGACTGGTGGGTTCCCTTGGGAGCCATGGGCTTCCCTGGTGCTCAGATGGTAAAGAGTCTGCCTTCAATGCAGGAGACCCAGTTTCGATCCTTGGGACACGAGGATCCCCTGGAGAAGGGGAGAGCAACACACACCAGTGTTCTTGCATGGAGAAGTCCATGGACAGAGAAGCCTGGAAGGCTACAGTCCATGGGGTCCCAAAGAGTTGGACATGACTGAGTGACTAACACTTTCACTTCATTTCCAGTAACAGCTGTCAGCTCCCCACCAGAATTACTGCTGTCGTTCAGTGGCTAAGTTGTGTCCAACTCTTTGTGACCCCGTGGACTGCAGCACTTCGGGCTTCCCTCCTTCACCATCTCCCAGAGTAGTTGCACTGATTCTTAGAGTCTATTTACAGTAGCGCTGATAGGGTTACCCAACAAAATTCAGCCAAGAAATAAAATTAAAATAGTGTGCCTTGGCTTCCGCTGTGCAAGCGGCCTGAATTTGATCTATAGCTGCGTACATTCCATAGAAGAGTCGGGATTATCACCTTACGGTCTTGATTTACGTTTTTTTTTTCTTTAAGCAAATCCATCAATTTAGTTACAAAGCCATTGTCTACATTATTGTGGATGAAAGCAACTGATTCCTATCAGGGTCATAGTCATTGAAAATAGCCAAATGATTTTTAAATTAATTTTTATTGGAATATAATTGATTTGGGCTTCCCTGGTGGCTCAGACAGTAAAGAATCCACCTGGAATACAAGAGACCCGGGTTTGATCCCTGGGTCGAGAAGATCCCCTGGAGGAGGGCATGGCAACCCACTCCAGTATTCTTGCCTGGAGAATCCCATGGTCATGTAGCCCTAATTCACTGTGATGTTGTTGTTCAGCCACTAAGTTGTGTCCAACTCTTTTCAACCCCACGGACTGCAGCACACCAGGCTTCCCTGTCCTTCACTGGCTCCTGGAGTTTGCTCAAACTCATGTCCATTGAGTCAGTGATGCCTTCCAACCATCTTGTCCTGTGCATGTCCATCCCATGGACTTGTAGCCCTCAAAGAGTTGGATGTGACTGAGTGATCATCATTTTTATTTTTCTATAGTTGCTTTGCAGTGCTGTGTTAGTTTATATTGCACAGCAAAGTGAATTGGAAAAGACTGAGGGCAGGAGGAAAAGGGAGCGGCAGAGGACGAGATGGTTGGAAGGCATCACCGACTCAATGGGCATGAGTTTGAGCCAACTCCAGGAGATGCTGAAGGACAGGGAAGCCTGGTGTGCTGCAGTCCATGGGGTCGAAAAGAGTTGGACACAACTTAGTGACTGAACAGCAACAGCAGAGTGAATTAGACATACACAACAAATAATGTGGAATGCACTTCCATACAAAATCCTTTCTCTGAAGATCTCAAAGCAACTTTGTATTTATTATGGCATTTGGTGGCTCAGATGGTTACACGTCTGTCTACAATGCGGGAGACCTGGGTTCGATCCCTGGGTTGGGAAGATCCCCTGGAGAAGGAAATGGCAATCCACTCCAGTACTCTTGCCTGGAAAATCCCATGGACAGAGGAGCCTGGTAGGCTACAGTTCTGGGTCACAGAGAGTCAGACATGACTGAGTGACCTCACTTCACTTCATGGCATTTCTACTCAAAATACTCCTTTAAGATGGGAAGGTGATAGTGGTAATTTTCACATTAGAGAGGAGAAATGGATGGAAGCAGAGTTAGTTTGCCAGTGTGTCTTTGTGCTGGCGACTGTAAGTGGATAAGCTGTTGCTGCTAAGTCACGTCAGTCGTGTCCAACTCTGTGCGACTCTGTAGACAGCAGCCCACCAGGCTCTGCTGTCCCTGGGATTTTCCAGGCAAGAGTACTGGAGTGGGGTGCCGTTGCCTTCTTTGGTAAGTAGATCAGGTGTACATTATTCAACTCAGACCCAGGTACAGTGGGAGGAGGAGGGAGCAGTCGGAGGGGACACCCTAACTTGGAAGCCACTGGAGACTTAGGGATATCACCAATCTACCTTGAGTGGAAAAAAGGAATCCCTTTAGGGAGTACTGCTGATTTTCGTAAAACTAGTCCAAGTGTTTGTGTAGCTTATGACAAACTTAGCCAAATAATTCTGTGAGATGATGGAATTGAGATAGAGGTCCTGGCAAATGACCAGCTGCCCTACATGCTAGGATGGCACCCAGGACCTTGATGCTGCAAGGGGTGAACAATAGAGGTAGGCAGTCCTGATGAGGGCTTCAAAGGGTTTGGGGCAGGGATCGAAGAGGGTGGAAGAGGGTATGGGACAGATGTGGGCAGAGTCTCAAGAGCCCTCAGAAGGTGTCTTTAAAGGTGTACTGCCCTCAGAAGGCAATGGCACCCCACTCCAGTACTCTTGCCTGGAAAATCCCATGGACGGAGGAGCCTGGTAGGCTTCAGTCCATGGGGTCGCTAAGAGTCGGACACAACTGAGTGACTTCACTTTCACTTTTCACTTTCATGCATTGGAGAAGGAAATGGCAACCCACTCCAGTGTTCTTGCCTGGAGAATCCCAGGGATGGGGGAGCCTGGTGGGCTGCCGTCTATGGGTTCACACAGAGTCGGACACGACTGAAGCGACTCAGCAGCAGCAGCAGCATTCCTCGGGGGAGGGAGATGATGCTTTTTCTGGGAACTTGACTGCTGTGGACATTTAGAGATTCAGATCTCTACTCGAAGTAACCGTGATTGTCAAGAGTTGAAATCCACACCAAATGAATGTGGTGTGTGTGTGGGTTTCATCTGATTTGGTTTGGTTTCTTCTCCCTCCTCTAAAAGGCCCTGCCTGTGTCACTGTGATTGACATGTCATTGTCCAGGGATGGGCATCCAGAGTAAAGAGTGAGGTACCGCTTCCGACACATTATTCCCTCAGTCTATCTCCTCTGCGTGTGACCATCACCCTTATTGAGGTAAGGAGACCAGGGCTTTTAGACATTCAATAACTAACCCAAGGTCAGGTGGCAAATAGTAACTGACTGAAGAGCATGGACTCAGCTACCATGTCAGGCTTTTGGTCATTAATTTATTTAGAAAGAAATTTAAAATTCCCATCGATTCACTTATAGGTCTCAGAATATGTCTAAAAATAAGTGTCCTTTGGTCAATAACCGGCCCAGCGCTGTGGTTAACTCCTTGCGTTCAGCCCTGGCTCCCTTGCTCGCTAGCTGCATGCCCTCGATCAAGTCATTTAACCTCTCTGTGACTCATTAGAACCCTCGTGAAGGTTGAATGAGTGAGTTTTTATAAACCACTTAAGACAGCATTATTTGACATCCCAAAGGTTTAAGAAAAGCTGGCAGGCCAGAGAATGAAGTCAGAAGGGTCCGAGCTCCTTGCCGAGGGGCTGGATGGAGTTAAGTCCTGTTGCAGAGGATTTGATGCCTTAGAGTTAGGATCATGTATGGCTGTGTTTTTGACTGTCAATTTCCATCCCCAGTCTTCTCACTTGAACACCTTTTATTGGCACTAAATTTGTTTTCGGATAATGAAAGCAGATGTTCTGTTTATGCCCTCACCCGCTCACCTCCAAGTCTCACCTCAAAGACACCTTCCTTCCTCCAACCCTGCATCTGAGCTCAGTGGAGCCCTGTGTTCAGGGCCGAGGTAGGCGTGGGGAGAGTGCGCTGCTGGAAAGCCATAGCCTGGGAGGGGTTAACAGTATCTGGGCCTCCTCCTCCAGTCGTTGGGGCTCATCAGATAAACAAACGCACAAACTCACAAGTGAATAGAAACATGTTTACTAGAGTGGAAGAAAAACAGCCTTTTGGCATTGCTGGCGCTGTGGCCTCAGGAACAGCAGCTGCAGCCTGGGACAGCAGTCAGGGGGGCGGGGAAGAGAAAGCCCACGTGGACCTTCCAAGTGTTCCACTTCAGGAGTGGGCATTTCCAAGCAGAGGGGAAGTGTGTATGTATGAGAGAGAGAGAGAGAGAATTGGAGAGGGAGAGAGAGATGCCAAAGGAGATGGGGAGAGAGAAGAAACGCAGGGGGACAGTGACAGAGGCGCAGCGTGGTGCCACAGAAGCAGCAAGACAGTGGCAGGCGAACATAATCCCAGTGGGTTTGGGTTTGAATCCCATCTCTTTCAGCCAGGAGCTGGGTGTCCTTGACCTCGCTCCTTGCCCTCTCTGAATCTTTGCTTCTTCACCTCCATGATCCTGGCCGTAATCCGTCCTTGGCATCTCAGTATCACTTGCTGTACCTTTAGCATCTAGCATGGGACCCACAACACAAACGGTGCTCAGTAAATGCTGGTTCTCTCTGTGGTTCTGCAGTGGATCTTCCTGGAAGGCTGCAAGAGCAGAGGGTCTTCCATGCTAAGTGCAATGCTTTCAGGAGGGGAGGGGGATAGGTGAGAGGTGTCGGGCAGCAAGAACTCTTGAGAACATATTTTTACTTATGAAGTCACTCTTGCAGAGGGTGGAGAAATAGGACACACACCTCTTTTATAATTAAAAGTGAAACATATTTATTTTTATTCAGTAAATACAGAGTATGACTAAACTATACCCTCATCTCAAACTTTGCCATTTAACAGGGAAAGTAGGAAGAAGAGAGAGGTGTTAGAACTGAGATGAGCTCAGCTCAGTGCTCTATGATGACCTAGAAGGGTTGGAGGTAGAGGGTGAGGGAGGCCCACCAGGGAGGGAATATACACACACACACACACATATACATATATATATTTATGCATGTGGCTGATTCTCTTCATTGTACAGCAGAAACTAATACAACATTGTAAAGCACTTATACTCCAATTAAATAGAAAAAGAAATGAAATAAGGAAGGGCCCTGGCTTGCAATCCTGGGTTCCTATACATCCTCCCATCCCAACCCCAAATAAACAGCTCAGTTTCATAACTTGCTGAACGTTCAGTGTAGGATTTCATTGGCCGATTAGATTCTGCTACCTAAAAGGGAAGTGTGATAGCCATTCATGTACACTCTTTGGTATCTGTTCTTTCCCAAGCAAATGTCAGCTCCATGAGGGCAGGATCAGCAGTGCCTGCAGAAGGCGAGCTTACACAGATGATGAGCTGATGAACACACGAGTAAAGGATGGGAAGAGAGGAGGCGCAGACAAGGGAGAGTGTCTTCTGAATTGCTGCTTCCTTTAAGTGAGTCTAGCCTAGAGTGTTGTTTAGTCACGAAGTCTTGTCTACCTCTTGCAACCCCATGGCCTAGAGTGAGAACTTCCTAAATTTTACATGCTAATTAATGTGCCATGGATGAAGAAGGCATTCACGTTTAATGGAACCATGGACATTAAAATAAGAGCTTCCCTGGTGGCTCAGATGATAAAGAATTTTCCTGCAATGCAGGAGACCCGGGTTCGATCCCTGCATCGGGAAGATCCCCTGGAGAAGGGACTAGCAACTCACTCCAGTATTCTTGCCTGGAGACTCCCATAGATGGAGAAGCCTGGTGCACTATGGTCCATGGGGTCAGAAAGAGCTGGACAGGACTGAAGCAACTTAACAGGCACAGGTGTTAAAAAAGTGAGTTATTCAAAGTGGTATCCTTCACTGATGTAAGCTGGGGGAGAGAGAGCTTTTTGCTACTGATAAAGCAGTAAATTTACTAAAGTAGATCAGAAAGGTGGAGCGACACAGAAAATGCTTTGCCCCATCACGTGTTATTGATGAAAACTGTTTATAGAAACCAAAGGCAGACTGTGACTTCCAGTCCTGGGAGTAGTATATACTATGTCAGATTCCCTTAGGAATATACATTCTCTTGGGAAACGATGGCTACTACCCTTTTTCTTCCATGGGGTCTCGACCTGAGGCTGCAGAATGTTGAGGCTGCAGAAATCCATGCACTGCCTGCTTCATATTGGTGTGATTAATCTTTTCTGACTTTACGTGTCTACAAATGGTGTTAGTGGCCATAACTGCGCACGACTGCTATTTTTATCGGTCTGGAAAGTGAATATTTGTGTTAGAACATCTGCAAAAGCAAACACTTTTGCTCTGTTGAAAAATAATGAAGATCTAAGTGATTTTAAGAATAAACACTTAAATGCTGCTAGATTTTTATTCCTTTTACTGTTAATGCTGCATTGAAGATATTGTCATGCTGCAGCACACTTTTTTTTTTTCTTGTTTCTTCTTTTCCTTTGTCTTTCAAAACATATTCATTCTAGCTGCATTTTCCCTCAAAAATCATGATAGCCATGCAGTATGTTCATAAGTAAATATACATAAAATAAGCAGGATCAGGTATTTTCTGTCACAAAATATGTCACAGTCATATAAAAGTCCTTCCTGACACCTTTGGCGTCATACTCACTAATGTTTAGCACGCTCATGCTGCAGTTATAAAAGTCCCTCAAACAGTAGCTGATCAATTATTTTAAGTTCCTTGTATGGGGAGGGGTAGTGTTTAATTTTCATACCAGCTTGTAACTAATAGAGTATGTGGTTAATGAAGGTATTGAACTAAATTGAATTAGATGGAATCAAACTGAATTGAACAGAAAGAAATTGAATTGTATTGAATTATGAACCAGAGAGTGAAAATACATGACAGTCTAATAGCATCTGATAATCACAGAATACTGAATGCATATGCCCAACTTAGGAGACATTTGATAACTCGTAAGTGAGAAAATTGCCCTACTCCTATGTTATTGGGTATCCTTGCCAAATGGATATGAACAGCACAAGAGATCCAAGACAATTATACAGTTCAAGCATCTTCTGTGTTTGTGCGGTGGTAGATGGTGACAGGAGGGTTACAAACCAGCTTTATTCTGTGTGTCACCAGGTAGGAGCTCTGATTTTTCAATAATTAAAAAAATTTTTCCTTTTGTTCAGCAGCAGCTGGCTGTGTGCAGGCACTTAGAATAATGTGATGCGAGTGTGTGTGTGTATCGGATAGGGGGTGTCATTTGCTAGTTTTAATTGGTAGATTCAGCATCTTCCACTAACAGTGCAGAAGCCACTGGCTGAGATGTTACCATGGTAAATCAAACCCTGGTGTTTGGTCGTTTTCTGAAGCAGGTACAATCGTTTGCATCAACTCCAGGAAAGTTGAGGCCATCTGGGTTTGCCTCACCTGGAAGTAATTTACCACTCCAGGTGCAAAAAAAAAAAAAATTACCCTGAGGTCAGTAACACTAAACCTAGCTCAAGATGTTCCAGCAGGGCATGAAAGAGGAACAGTGTCACATAGTAATTTTTATCTGTTTGTGTTTACATTTTTGAGCTGGGAAAAGTGAGGGGCTAATCATGAAAAACAGAGCCAAGAATAGACTTGGCAGATGCTAACCCAGTTCATTCCAAACAGCAGAGCAAAGCCTTCAATCTCATTCTATAGCAACTATTTTAGTGGTCCTGTTCTGAATGTCTAATAAATGGGGTTTTTTTTTAAGCCAACTTTCATAGGATTCAAGTATCTCATGAATATGACTGAAGAACATGGTGTGATTTGAAGGAGTAAAGAGTGAACTGGATGTACATGCAATGAGGGACATCTTTCAAAAAGGCTTCCCCCTCCAGAAGTGTGTTTAGGACATATGTATATATTTTACACAGCAGCTTAGTATTTTAGATAGTCTTGGGGTCACATATAATGTAACCAGCCCTCACCCAAGTATAGAGGGTGAGAAGACTGTAGATCATTAGTTCTTTGGAATCCTCAGAAGGATTTATTTGGCTCATGTAACATTGATTTGTTTTGGCTGCACTTGAAATGTGTGGTCTTTGCAAGTCAATAGAAATGAAGTCCTTTATTGAGAAAGAAACTCCATGGAGTGAATTACACAAAGAAACTGAAGGCCAAGGCTCTCAGTCTCTTGTGCATTTGTGAGAAGGCACGCTAGGGAGAAGGGGTTGGAGGATGGAGGGGGGTGATGAGTTGGAGTTGGGGGATTGGGGGGAGTGACGAGTGGGAGTTGGAAAGTCAATTTACAGGGAAGTCATAGGAAGCATGTTTTGGAAGCTGGAGTAGTGAAATGTATGGTCAGTGGGAGCCTAGGAGAAGAGGAGACAGAAGACCACAGTGAACCCTTAATTCTTCCAGGAATGCCATCATCCCAAGGGCTGGGAGTGCAAAAGCCCTGCAGAGTCATTTCGTAAGATGCCTCTTTTTATTAAAGAGGCGGGTGGAGGGTCACAGAGCAGCTGAGGGAAGAACTGATAAGAAGTGATGTGGGTGGATCTAGAGTCTGTCATACAGAGTGAAGGAAGTCAGAATGAGAAAAACATATCACATATTAACGCATATATGTGGAATCTAGAAAAATGCTACTGATGAACCTATTTGCAGGGCAGGAATAGAGGCACAGACATAGAGAACAGACTTTGGACACAGTAGGATAGGAGAGGGTGGGACGAATTGGGAGACTGAGGTTGACATACATACACCATCGGGTGTAAAACAGATAGCTAGTGGGAAGCTGCAGTGTAGCACAGGGGGCTCAGCGCGGTGCTCTGTGATGCCCTAGAGGG
Organism: Bos grunniens; assembly: GCF_055505025.1. NCBI lineage: Eukaryota > Metazoa > Chordata > Mammalia > Artiodactyla > Bovidae > Bos > Bos grunniens. The sequence goes on from NC_141193.1 coordinate 16,280,976, forward strand.
GTGGGGTGTTGGGTGGAGGTGGGGAGGCTCTAGAGGGAAGAGATGAATGTATACATAGAGCTGTTTCACATTGTACAGCAGGAACTAATATAACACTGTAAGGCACCTGCTGCTGCTGCTGCTGCTAAGTCGCTTCAGTCGTGTCCGACTCTGTGCGACCCCATAGATGGCAGCCCACTAGGCTCCTCTGCCCTGGGATTCTCCAGGCAAGAATATTGGAGTGGGTTGCCATTTCCTTCTCCAATGCATGAAAGTGAAAAGTGAAAGTGAAGTCACTCAGTCATGCCTGACTCTTAGGGACCCCATGGACTGGAGCCTACCAAGCTCCTCCGTCCATGGGGTTTTCCAGGCAAGAGTACTGGAGTGGGGTGCCATTGCCTTCTCCGGTAAAGCACCTATACCTCAATAAATAAAAAAAGAAATGGTCAAGCAGAGTGAAGCCCAGTTTCACAGACAGCACCAGCTTCAGGAATCTACCAATTCAGCAGGACCCAATTCGTTCATGGAATCAGGTTTCTCCCCACCCCCTCCATGAACTGATGTTCAGTTATTTCAGAGCCTTCAGACTTCAGTGGCTGGAGATGAATCCAGCATTGCAAGGAGCCAGGTGGATCTCTGATCATCCATGTTCTCTTTGATCCTCGACTCTGTGTCTTAGAGGCCATAACAGGCGAAGGAGGAAGGAACAGTTCTTCCGTCTGCCTCCTGGGGCTTTGGCTGCAGTGGAGACACAGTGAGATGTGCTCTTAGTGAGTCAGCCTCCACTTGACCTTCTCCACACAAAGGAGACAAACGCAGTGCTGGCCATAAGCCGACCCCTTTCAGCACCTTCCCCACTTAATCTGCTGGTCCTGTCCCCAGAGTCAGACCCAGTGAGAACCCACTTAGCTTGGCTGAAGAAGCAGTAAGTTTAGGGAGCAGGATGTTCTGTCCCGGAGCGTTGAAGGCACAGCCCGATTTGCTTTAAAAAGTGCAGGGGCAATTGAGCAGGGGCAGGGAGCGTGTGTTAAAAAGACGGTAAGGAGGAGGAGAGAAAGGGAGAAAGGAGGGCGGGTGAGAGAGAAAGAGAGTGGGGAGAAAAAGGGAGAATTTAATGCCAAGAGTCAACCTTTGGGAGTTGCACACTGCTTTTTTTCCTCCTTTTTTGTCTGCACAGCTTCCCTGACCAAGGATTGAACCTGGGCCCTCAGCAGTGAAAGCGCCAAGTCCTAACCACTGGACAACCAGGGAATTTCCATTACACACTATTTTAAAGAATCTGATAAAGATGATCTTTTTCTCCAGGAAACAAAGCCAGCTATGTGTCTCACGTTATGAGTTACATATATAAATATGTATAGATACATATAAATGCATATATAAAATCAGTTTAGCAAAGTTACATATATATGTATGTATGTATATCTATTAAACACACACACATACATATAAATATATATATATATATATATAAATGTGTCATGCTAAGTTGCTTCAGTCCTGTCCAACTCTTTGTGACCCCATGGACTGTAGCCTGACAGGCTCCTCTGTCCATGGAATTCTCCAGCAAGAATACTGGAATGGGTTGCCATTGCCTTCTCTGATAAATATGTATAGATACATATATATGCATATATAAAATCACAGTTTAGCAAAGTTAGATACGTATATATGTATGTATGTGTATGTATGTATGTCTATTAAACATATATAAATATATATATATATATATAAATGTGTCATGCTAAGTTGCTTCAATCGTGTCCAACTCTTTGCGACCCCGTGGACTGTAGCCTGACAGGCTCCTTTGTCCATGGGATTCTCCAGCAAGAATACTGGAATGAGTTGCCATGCCCTTCTCCAGGGGCTCTTCCGACCCAGGGATCAAACCCCTGTCAATGTCTCCTGCATTGACAGGCAGGTTCTTTACCACTAGCAGCACCTGGTAAGTCCCATATAAACATATATATAACCACAATTTAGCAAAGTTACATATATATGTGTGTGTCTATCTATCTGTCTATCTATCTATATTTTTTGCTAAGTTGCGGTTAGGTTACGCACGTGTTACCCAAATGGAAATGGGACACAGATATCAACTACAGCCCTGAGTATCTAAATTGTACAAGAGTGAAAGATGAGCAGAAACTCAGCCAAGACAAGTTCAAGGTGACTGTCAAGGAGTGAGGAGTTAGTGGTGTGGCTCCCACCATGCAGTGCTTACTTTAAGGGAGAGGATTTGATGATACCGGTTTTGGACGATTTAAGATGAGCTTCACAAAGTCCCGGATAACACAGTGCATGAGACAAACCTGAAAATAGCCAGAGGAGCAGACGGGGAAGATGAACAGATATTTGCTCTTTGAACCCCATGGTTCCCTTCCATTTCATCTTTCTTCAAACCAACATAGTTTCTTTTCCTATGGAAGGCAGCTTAAGTGGCCACCACCTTAGATTATGGGTCAGGGCATCGTATCTCACTGTTTCAGATGGATGAACATTTCATAAAAAAACTGCATTTCAGTTGTTTTCCAGAACATGACTCATTGCCTGTGTATTTCTGCGTTTCTGCTTTGTGAAGTACAGTGTGATATTATGGATTTGCAGCCATCCCCTGCAAGGATGTGCCCCTGTGCTGAAATTCTAAGAGCATGTTTGTCTCCACTCTCAAAGGAACAGATTAGGGACTTGCATGTTGCTGCTGGCCTATCTGTGCCCAGAGTGTATGGCTCTTGGAGCGACATATGCAGCTGGCTGTCCACATCATTAGGAATCATGAAAGGCAGGCTTTGTAAACATTGCATACATTCCCAGCCATTGAACACTGTGACATTTCATAATCAGCTCTCTCAGAAGAGATGCCAGGCTCAATGTTCCTTCTGGAGTAGCCTGGTGTAATTAGGCTGCCCCCAACTCTTCACCAGCACGAACACGCCTGCCACATCTTTCTGCTGTTGAGTCATCACATGTGTGCGGTCACTTGTCTGCCTCCTCAAAAATCGTCTCCAATCAGCAAACACGCTATTTGGAAATATGCTTCTTGTTCTGTCTTAATCAGGGCTTCATTATCTACCTCCCAGAACCTCTTGCAGCAGGGTCCAGACTAGCTCCCTTCTGACTGATCTTTCCACTACCAGACAGCCATCTGTCTGGAACACAGAAAAGGCTGTGTTATTCCATCCTTGAAAGCCTCTCCATGGATCCCAGCTCGTATCGTAAAGTCCAGACCCCTGGTGTGTCATTCAGGGACTTCACATTCTGCTTTGAACGCAGGTTTCTAGCCTCACGGTGGAAGGGAAGCATCAGCTGTCTAGAGGGGAGTCCTGATGTTCTGTCTTCCTTACTGTTACTGAATACTGAGTTAAGTTCAAGGAACTGTGCAGGTGTGTGGCAAACATTAGCTAATTGTCCTGATAGCCAGGCAAGGCAGATGTCCTTAGCTCTGTTGGTTAAACTGAACTCACAAAGGTTCAGTCACTTATCTGTGGACACACAGAGGCACTTCATTTGAACTCAACTCCATCAGATGTCAGTGCTCTTCCTTTACCCACTGGGCTGTCCTGCCTTTCTTTGTCTCTCGCTCTGTGTTCCTCGGAAGTCTCTTTCTTTTCCCAACATCAAGTTCAGGAATGGGGAGTAGACCAGAAAACAACAACAACAAAAAAACAGTGTATTTAGATCTTTTTATAGTTCTCCCATGTCTCTCATAAAGCATGATTTGAGGGTCACTACCCTGGAGAATCCCAGGGACCAGGGAGCCTGGTGGGCTGCCGTCTATGGGGTTGCCCAGAGTCGAACACGACTGATGCGACTTAGCAGCAGCAGCAGAACATCTCAAAGAGATTGCTTGCTGTAGCATCCTAATTTTAGCTCTTGGCCGGTTGTGGCCCTGCTGTACCACTTCTCAGAACCACAAATATCATGATTCTTCCATGTGGAGCATCATCGTCTTCTCTACTTCCCTGCGTCCTTTCTCCTGCTCGCTTCACACACCTTGCTCTCTGTGAATCCTGTTGATGCAAAAATAGTCCAAGCTCTTCACACTTCATTTGCTTTATTGTTATCTGTATTGTTGCCAGTCCTGGGTTGGAGTTTTATGACTCTTCATCTTACAGAGCTTATGAGCTCTTTCAAGGAAAGTCATATCTTTTTCACCTGATTTTTAAAATATTAATATTTATTTATTTGGCTTTGCCAGGTCTTCGTTATGGCACGTGGGATCTTCCATCTTCGTTGCTGTATGAGGGACTTTTAATTGTGGAATGTGAACTCTTAGTTGAGGCACGTCCGGTCTAGTTCCCTGACCAGGGATTAAACCCAGGCCTTCTGCATTGGGAGCATGGAGCTTAGCCAGATCACCAGAGAAGTCCCTCATCTTCATTTTTGATAGAGTCTGTATTGGTTTCCTGTGGCTGCTGTAACAAATTCCCACCACCTTGATGGGTTAGAACAACACAAATTTATCTTCTCACAGTTCTAGAGCCTAGAAGTTCAAAATCAGTTTTACTGGGCTGAAATCTGTTGGTAGGGCCACAACCCCTTCAGGGGCCATGAAGGGGAATCTGTTCCTGGTCTCTTCCAGTGTCTAGTGGCTGTCAGGAGTCCTGGACTTGTAATTCATCCCTCCAGCCTTCGAGGCCAGCATTTCTAACCTCTGCGCTCCATCTTCACTTGTCTTCTCTATGTGTATTCAAGTCTCCCCCTGCCTTCCTCTTCTAAGAATGCACCCATTTAGGGCCACTGCATAATTCAGGATCATCTGCTCGTTAAGATCCTTAACATTTACATATGCAGAGACCTTTCATTTTCAAATTGTTTCCATATGAACTTATATACTCAGGCTCCAGGGCCAGGGCTGTAGATATCTTTGGAAGAGATTTTATAGTGTACTAGGATTTGCTCATTCCTCCATAAAAATTTATATCATTCCATGTGCACAATATCTTCACCCTGTCCTGAAACCCCCAAATTTCTCAACCAGTTACAGCATCAACTCATGTAAAAGAAATCTCACCTAAATATCATCAGCCCTCAAGGTCCCAACTTTCATCATCTAATCAGGTATGGGTGACAGTCTGGGGACAGTCCTCCTAAGACAAAATGCCACTCCGTCTATGGGCCTGTGAAACTAAAGGGCATGGGACCTGCTTCCAGAATGCAGTGGCGGGGCAGGCAGAGGAAAAGAGTTCTAGTAATACTCTTCTTCCTAATGAGAGAAGAATTCAAGGAAGAAGAGGCCACCAGTCCTCAGCACCTTAAAAAGTCAATTTTAGGGTGCAAGGGCTGGGAATGATGCTCTGTGAGTTCTCCCTTCATCTCATGGGCCCACAGTTCTGCCTTCTAACCCTGTATTTCTGGCTTTTGGACCCAAGTCCAAGTCTCAGCCCTCAGGGTCAACCTTTTTTTTTGAGAGGCAGCACCCAGTTGTACCTTAGTTTTAGCCACCTGGAAATCCCATCAACAGAGGAGCCTGGTGGGCTACGGTTGCCGAGAGTTTGACACGGCTAAGTGACTAACACTTCCACTTTCTCTTGCCTGTAGAATTTGCAGAGCCCAATGGTTTTCTTTTATTCTGTCACATCTTCACCATTTTCAGCCCAAGCTGGCAATAGTTCTGCTTAAAATTTTCTCAAAACTTTGTGGGTCTCTTATGAATATCATGGGAATTCATATCATTAGGCAGAAAGGTCTCCACTGAACTTTTTTATGTAACCCCTATCTGTTTGTGGCTTCTGCTGATATGGCCGAATGGTCCCATCTGATATCTTTAGTGCTATTGAAATGCTGTCCACCCTTGTTTTTCTCTTCAGAGCATATTTTCCTGATTTTAGCATCTTTTGCAATTTAAATAAGCTAAAAATTTCCCAATTCATCCACTTTTTTTTAAACAGTTTTCCCCAATTTATATTTTTCCCATTATATTTTACTACAAGCAGGGAACGAAAGGTCGTGTGTCCCACCCTTTGCTTGACACTCTCCTCAGCTGAATTCCCAGTTCATAACTCAGAACTTCAGCTTTCCACTCACTATAGGACACAATTCAATTATGTTTTCTACCTCTATATTGTGTGGGTCATCTTTCCTCCAGTTTCCAATAACATTTTACTCACTTGCTTCTGAGATCTCACCAAAAGTGTTTTTACTGTCCACATTTCTGACAGTAACCTGTTTAAGGAAATACAGCCTTTTTCTATCATGCACCTAACAATTCTTACAGACTACCCATTATCCAAGTCCAAAGCCACTTCCACATTTTAAGGTATTCGTTCCGACAGCACCCAACTTCTTGGTATTAAAATCTGTCTTAGTGAAAGTTCAGAGAAACAGAAGCAGTAGGAACCATGTACTAAGGGTCTTATTGTGGGAATTGACTTACATGATTGTGGGGCTGGCTAAGCAAGTCCAGAGTCCACAGGGCAGGTTATCAGGGCAGCTGAAGCCTCTAGTGGAGGTTGAAGCTGCTGTTCATGGTGGGACTTCTCCTGCCCAGAGGTCTAATTCTGTCCTTATGGCCTTCTAGCTGATCTGGGTGAGGCCTGTCCTGATTATCTAGGACCATTTACTTGAAGTTAGCTGAGGGTGAATATTAATCACAGATTAAAATAAAACACTATGTTAGTGGACTATTGTCTTCATACCAGTGAGGAAGACATTTGGTGAAAGTCCAAGACCATTAAAGACTCATTAAAATCCATTAGACACCTAGAGACTGTCATACTGATGAAGTAAGTTGGACAGAGAAGGAGAAATGTCCTATGACATCCTTTATATGTGGAATCTAAAAAGAAATGATACAAATGAACTTATTTAAAAAAACAGAAGCAGACTCACAGACTTAGGGAACAAACTCAGGGTTGCTGCTGCTCCTGCTAAGTCGCTTGAGTCGTGTCCGACTCTGTGCGACCCCATAGACGGCAGCCTACCAGGCTTCCCTTCCCTGGGATTCTCCAGGCAAGAACACTGGAGTGGGTTGCCATTTCCTTCTCCAATGCATGAATATGAAAAGTGAAAGGGAAGTCGCTCAGTTGTGTCCGACTCTAGCGACCCTATGGACTGCAGCCTACCAGGCTCCTCCGTCCATGGGATTTTCTAGGCAAAAGTACTGGAGTGGGGTGCCACTGCCTTCTCTGAACTCAGGGTTACCAGGGGGAAAAGATGAGGGGAAGGGATCGTTAGAGAGTTTGGGATATACATGTACTCTCTGCTGTATTTTAAATGGGTAATCTGTATAGCACAGGGAACTCTGCTCAGTGTGATGTGGCAGCCTGGATGGGAAGGGAATTCGGGGAAGAATGGATACCTGTATATGTATGGCTGAATCTCTTTGCTGTGTTGTTAATCAGCTATATCCAAATATAAAATTTAAAAATTTAATAAATAAACATCCATTAAAAGTGAAGGTGTTAGTCATTCATTCATGTCCGAGTCTTTGCAACCCCATGAACCGTAGCCCGCCAGGCTCCTCAATCCATGGGATTCTCCAGGAATAGGTAGCCATCCCCTTCTCTAGGGGATCTTTCTGACTCAAGGATTGAACCTGGGCCTCCTGCATTGGCAGGCAGATTCTTTAGTCTGAGCCACCATGGAAGCCAACTTTAGGTAATGTAGTAATATCAAATCTTGTTTTAATCACATAAATGTCTATTTATTTATCCCATTCTAAATAACCATCCAAATACTTTTTTTTAACTCATTTGTGGTAACTCCTTTAAAAAATATGCCTCACTGAAGTAATAGCTAGATCTTTTTTGTTTTTTTCCAAGTTTTTTTTGTTGATATTCTTAAATGCTCTTATTAGCATCTGTAAGCCCATTGAGAAGGCCTCAGTGAAGCTTCCTAAACTGGTTTTTCCTTTCAAAAAACCCATTAGATATAGTTATAATGGGAAGTCGGGCGCGGTGGAGAGGGGAAACCCACTCAATATTTAGCAGAAGTTAAACTTCTAATGAAGTGAAATTTCCTAGCCTGGGGCTGGTGTAGCCATATAAACTTCAGGACAGCCGTGAATTTTCTAGAATTATAAGATGTGTGTGTGTGTGTAAGAGAGAGTGAGAACGTACATTTGTCTGCAATCAGAGTCCATAGTCTTCATCAGATTCACAAAAATATTACTTTATCATATGTAATAAACAGTAAAATACTGCCTCATTTATATAGTAGTCAGATTATCCATCAGTAAAAATAGGTCTCCATTAGAAGTCTGAACTGGTGGATCTGATAAAATCTGTGCTCTTAAACCCTCACCCACATGGATATTCTACAGCCAAGTCCTAGAGAACTCCCAGGTACTGCTGAAAACGGTTCTTCTGAGGACTGGCTAGGGCAGAATAAGGAGATGCTTATTAGCCCAAAGCTTACCAGGAGATGTTTGCCACTAATAACTGATAACGTCTGGCCTGAGTCAGTGGCCGAAGGAGCCAGGTAGCAGTGATCAGCACAGCCGCACAGATGAGCCAAGCACTGCACCTCCCCCGACTTAGAAAGGGGTTAATGCACACAGATGGCTGCAAACCCCCCAAGCAGTCAGCATCCTGTAAAACAATATTAACATCACTGCCTTTTGAATACCACGTCTTGTAAACCCCAGGATATGACAAGCCTCTTTAGAATCTTCTTTGATTGTGTTACTGAGTCTCCCGTAGGGAAGTAGGGAGGGGTAGGGGGTAGATTCCAGAGGAAACATATAATTAGATATCTCTTAGAACAATAAGGGTCCTCAAACACATATGCATGAAACTGCTTTGCTGCTCTGGTTTTGCTGTTGGTGAGTAATTAGCCAAGTTTGGTGGGGAGTGTGTAAAGTTTGGGCAATCCCATTATTGTGAGCCTTGGGGACAGAATAGTTCCCTTTAGCTACGTTTTCAGGGAAACACTGAATGGAGATGTGAATGGAGAGGAAAGAGCAGACTTTCTGGAGAGATTCCACTGTGGTAATGTCAGAACTTCCTCTCAGACTCAGATAAATCTTTCTTGTTCTCATCCTTATTTTTAGTTTCGCGGAAGACAGCAGGCCTGTTTCTCTGAGAGGATGCTGTGTACGTAGATCTCCTTGTCACATCCTCAAGAGAGACCCAGGGCTGTCTCTACTGGTTTCTGGTTCTGGTTTCTTTTTCTTTTTCTTTTTTTTTTTACTGTAGTGATTCCTCATCATGACACTGACTGTGCAGATCACGGGGAGGAGGTGTTTTTATTTTAGTGCAGAGAGAAAGAGAGGTTTTCTCCTGGCAACTCTTCTGAGAGAACACGTTTCTGACAAACACTTTCTGAAAGTTACTCTGTGGCCAGATTCAGATCACCAAAGACGATTGTCACTGCTGAGAAATGAGGCTGGCCGTATGGTTGTCTGCCTGCAGCCTCTGAGCCTCTCCACTTAGAGACGCCCTTGAGATGCTCCGCTTGGTCCTGGGGACCACTCGGACTTGCTGTCATAGACATAAGAAAAAAGAGTTTGGCAGTTCCCTAGGCTAAAGGTTTCCAATGTAAGTGGCCTCTGTATTAAAAATAGGGAGCTCAAATGGGAATTTTTGTGTTTATGAAAGGAATATGTCTAAAAAAATAAAATATTTTAATTGAAATTGGAGACCTTGGGCACGTGAATTATCTTTCCTGGGTCTCAGTTTATCTATCCAGAAGAATGGGAGCAGAAGTATTTACTTATTCATAGGACTGTTATGAAACTTACAGTGCTCATGCAATAATATTCTGATATAACTGGCTGCAAAGTGCATCAGGTTAGTTGTATTAATAGTAAGTTTTCCAGAGTACCTGGCTCCTCCGATAAAAATGACCTTTCAGAAATGCCAAGCTGTGAATACTGTATAAAGGAGGAATGGTTTCACCTGCTCTCCAGAAAAGTGAGGAATATAGGGACCGCTGTTTAAGCAAAGGAAGAGACTCACTGTCCTGACCTGAAATTGTCCTCAAAACTGCAGTCCCAAACTCCTCAGTGCAATTCACCAAGCTAACCACTACGGTCAATTCTGTCTGGAAGCTGCTGCTGCTGCTGCATCATTAACTCATCTATCCAGTAGTTTAGGCTCCTGTGTGGTCCAAGCCTGCATTTGGAGGCTGCAGTACGTCCTGGATTCAGGAGCCCCTGCTCCCATAAAGAGCTTTCCCTTTCTGGAGTCGGCGATCTCGGGATGATTCCACTGTTTGTTTTTCGGGCAGCCCTCATCTCTGGCCACAGAGATGGAGTTTGATGGGTCATCAGTGGACACAGACAACTACTCGCCCATCAGGTTGCTGACTGTGGAGGTCGCGGTGGGTCTGGAAGGAGTTTCTTTGGGGGCTTTTAGGGGATTGGTGTGATTTGCATGTGTGCTGTCCGGCCACGGTCACGGTGGCAGTTCTAATTGGCTGAGGATGAGCCTTGAAATGTCACAGGAAGATTTATCTCTCAGCACAGACTGTCCCTCAGCTAATTTTACAATAGAATGTGGGATAATGGGTTGTTGGGAAAACAGTGCCGTCTCCGTGGCTTTTTGCTTTGGGAGAAACCTGGTAGACTTCTTGGAGCAAAGGAACGCATGGGGACGAAAGCCACGATGGGCTGAGAGACGGTTTTGCTCTGGGAATGAAGGGCCTGGATACTGCGAGCGATTTTGTTGTGTCTTCCCCCGGGTGCTGTCACTGTCCTTGTGGGGATTCATCATACAGGTGGGTGGAGACACCTGCCTTGGGACTTAGGACCCCTGAAGAAACATGAGGTTTGACATCTTGGACCTGTTCTATCAGCAGCAAGGATTACTTTTGGACACGATAGTTCATGAAAAATGGACTTCTTCTCATTCACGTTTGGTGGCCCAGGAAAACACAGTTTGTTGAGTTGAGCTCCTACTGCCTGTCAGGTGCTTGTTGATTTAATGATAACTTTTTTAGGGCTGGGAGAAGTAGGAAGGTGGGTACCATGTTACTTGCACATACAGATTATAAGGTACATTTCTAATTTGGAAACCTTAAAATGTGAACATATATTTTGTAAAACAGTATGACAGAAGTAAAACATTATTTTTGGTGGCCCAGCATCAAACGTTCCACATGTATTTGCTCTGAAATCTTTTTCCAATGGGATTCCCAGCTTGATATGGCATTTCTTAAGACAATGAAGGACTGGTTGTTTTACACATGTGTACATCTAAATGAGAAGAGAGTTTCTGATGGTTTTGATTTCAAACAAAGCCCCTGTCATCTTTAGACAGCTCTGGATTTCCTGAGCTATTATTAGCCTGCAGAGTATAGATAATTGCAATCCACACAGAAATCTAAAAATAAAGTGTTCATTATCTCAGAAGATTTTTTTTAGCACATAGCATTTTTCCAGAAAGGTTTACAAGTGCTTAGATTAAAGGATGACGTTTTGCATAGCCCACCCTCCCCCTGGAAGTTTGAAGGAAAAGCAAAACAGCCCAAAGGCAGAAATCAGGAGAGGAGAGAAAGTGCAGAAAAGGTCTTATTAATCTGTCTCAGAATGATTGAGAATTGGATGAAAATCTAAGTCTTCTTATGCAATTGGTAACCTTTATGTTGCTGGCATTTACTCACACAGAGGTAAATGTTGATAGTGTTGGTAAGTATATAATCAATGACATCTTCTCATCATTTTTTTTTAAAGGACACAATAGTATTGATCACCCCATACATTCCATGCTAAGTAGTGGCATTAATCTGACCTAATGAGTATGTGTTTTTGAAACATGGTTGTTCTGCAACTGTCACCAACTTTCAGCCATGATCCTGCTTGCTAAAATATATCTTTGCTTTATCTACAACCTCTGCTTGATTCTTGTGAGCCAAGGGTCAACACTCTTTTACTGCAAAGGGCCAAACAGTTACTATGTTAGGCTTCCTGGGCTGTCCTGTCTCTGATACAACTGTTCAGCAAAGCTATTGAAGGGTATGCAGTCACGAAGGCATGGCTGCTCCATGTGCTTAAAGTGTGGGCCCTTGGAGTTGGGACTTGTCTGTATCTGATACATAGGCTGTATCTGCTAATCACATTGTGATCTGGGATTGGAGAAAAAGCTGTGATCATCACTGTGACTTGTTGAGGACCAAGTCCATGGTGGCAAGCTGGTCAACTTTCCTGCTCTTCCAGAGTTAACATTCTCCCTGAGAATAGGGAAACAAAAATAAGAAAGTAAGTTAACAACGTAATTTCACCTCTATGTGAAGAAAGGAGATTGGATGAAGAATAACTTACACTTGTTGGGTTTTGATTATGAACCCAGGTTTTTGAGAGCCAGATTATCTTTTCCTAATGAATTTTGTGATTCCCTTCAGACTCACTTTTTAATTTGTAAATTAATAGCAATACTTGTCTCATCAGGTCGCACTGAAGGATGAATACGATTCGGGAAGGGTCTTTTGTGAACCAGTAGCGCCCATTCCATGTTTATACACCTTATTGTCCATAGTGTTTTTAATGTCATTTTTATCATTCACATCCTTGTTATCAGTCACATTTGCTTAGAAGGGAAGGAACTATAATGAACATAACAAAAGGTAGTCCAGAAGAGGCAGAGTGAACTGCAGTTCTTTGCCTTTTGTATCCGCTGAAGAGACTTTCTCTAGGTCACTGGCAAGTTGAAGCTGTTATCTGCTATTCAGCCAACATGAGAGGCCAGTGTTTACTATCCACACTTTTCCCCCTCCTGGAATATCCGTCTTTGTCAGCAGCCAACCCTATAGACTTGTTGATAACATTTGAAAAAGCACAGGAGGAGTTGGTCCAGACGCTCAGCAAAAGACGGTGGGCAAACTTCGGAATTGTCCTTGCTTGTCAGCAGCTTTATAAACATCCATTGACAAATGCGATGAGTAACAAACGGAGATAATTAAGCTTTCTCTTGCTCTGTCCTCTCGGATTCAAAATGACCATCTGAAATGTGTGCTCCGTTTCTGCCTCCTGAAGTCAGATTTCAATGGAAACTCGGAGTGCTTAGAATATGTGTGACCACAAAATACAAGCAGCAAGAAGAAAACGCCGTAGTGGCTATCCATTGCTGAGACTTTAGAAGCCAGGGACTCTGTCAGAAACACTGGATTCAACTTTTTTCTAAGCTCCCCAATAAACTGCCACAACCTTTGTAGGTAGTAAAATTCTCATTTTACGAAGGAGGAAATGGAGCCTCAGAACCAGAGCTTCTTCCCCAAGGTCATCTAGCTGCTGGGCAAAAGAAGCAGAATTCAAGTGAGTCTGAACCAGGCCAGCGCTTTATGTACCCGACAGCGATTTTTAAATTTTTTTTTTAATTGCTTACATCCTCCAATAGGAAAATAAATCATACAAAGTAAAACAAAGAACAGCAACTTAAAAATACATATCTCCCTATTATATGCATGGGTATATGGTGAAAGGTGAGAGCGTTAGTTGCTCAGTTGAGTCCAACTCTTTGGGACCCCAGGGACTGTAGCCCGCCAGGCTCCTCTGTCCATGGAATTTTCCAGCCAGGAATACTGGAGCGGGTAGCCTTTCTGCAGGGGATCTTCCTGACTCAGGGATCGAACCGGGTCTCCCACATTGCAGGCAGATTCTTTACCATCTGAGCCACCAGGGAAGCCATATATACCATACATCTGTGCATCATCCATAATTTTGCATATTTATTAACAAGGTAAATCTCTGTGTCATTATACTAACACATATTAAACAAAATAATCAAACATTTAGTAAAAAAGTGAAATGTAAAAAGGTTGCCCTAAGGAATGAATACAAAGGAAAGAACTTTTCTTCCCTGGGTGAGCACTCAACTCGTGTTGAGTAATGGGTATAGCCCACTGCACTACCCTCCAAGACAGGCCAGATAGACACAGCAGGTCTAATGGTATTTTGTCTCCCTGGTAATCAAGTTTAATCTCTGCATGCAGCCCTATCTACATAGCCTTCATATAGCATGGCATGGCGAGGCTGGCTCAGGTGACGGGGGGCTGGCCCCCATGGGTGTGGGGCCTTAGCCCTCCACAGACCGATGGCACGTACTGGGGAGCAAAGCACAGGCTCCCTCTGAGTGACCCTGGCCTCTACTGCCACCCACTCAGCAGCGGGTCCTTGGGAGAGTGCTGCCAGGCGACCCCAGCAGTGGGTTCCGGCCATTTCAGAAATGAAGTGCTTCTTCCAGCGCACAAATATCTGGCTCATCAGCAATTAGCCATCAAGGGAGAAGAAACGAGGGAAACTGGGGATCTGAAATAGTCTCCTAAGAGATGTTGGGGGAAAAAAAAGCCAGCACTTAAAGTAAGCCAGATAAAAACGGGGAGCTGCCTCATTTGGGCAGGATGCCTCACACTGTTTTTCTAAATGTTTTTGATTCAGCAAAGGGCCCCAGTGCATTCTACTAAGGTGCTTTCTCCCTTTAATTTTTAAATGCATTCAGATTTCAAGGGGAATCTAATCCATATGTTTCTGGTTCTTTTACACTTAACTCATCAAAATGTTGTTCTTTAAGAGCTGTTTGATCTGTAAGGCTTATGAGCCTTTGTTATAAGCCTTTTCGAAACCTCTTTCCCCCTTTTGAATCAGCAAATGGAATTGTGCCAATTCTGAATGGGATTTGAGTAAAGAGAAGTCCAACTTTAGGATTAAGTGCAGAACCTCACGGGGATCCGAGCGAATCCTGCAGAGACTCCCAGGTGGCCCTGGCATGGAGGGAGCACCACCAGCATCCTGGGTGCACTCTGCACGGGGCGCAGGGCTTGGTCAGAGCCAAGAGACGGGGCTGCAGAGGGTGTGCATATATGTTTGAGAACCAGAGGCCTTAGAATTAGGCCTGAGAAGCCACCTACTCCATCCCTCCATCCGGTGGCATCTGTGACACATAATAATGAAAATGACATTATCAGTAACAAAGGAGCTGATACTCAGGAGCACCAGCTCAGTGGCCAGCTGTTCCTTTATCCTCATCAAGCTCTGAGGGAGGCTTGGAGTTCGTAAAATTGAGTAGCTAGAGCTTAGGATTTAGAATCAGCTGACCTGGTTTTGGACATCATCGTCAACATGGTACACTGCAGAACATCAGGAACATTGTTTAATGCTCCCCAAACTGTGCTTCCCTTGCTCTTGTTCCCGTTGTCATGGTTGTGATAATGCTGCTGAAGATGCTGTCACACTCCACTGTCTTATAGGGCAGCCATCGCTTCCATTGTTAGCTGCTATTGTTAGAAAGTTGTCTGTCACCTTTTTGGTTTGTGTTTATTTCTGAGTCAAAATCTCCTATCTTACAAAGTTGACCCATTCATTCTATAGTAGACGCCGGCTAACTCCTTTTCCACGTTGCAGGCTTCTCACACTTGAAGACGCTTGTGCCTCTGAACTTCTCTTTTCCAGGGTGAATGAGTCATATTTGATCTTCAGATGTAGAAAGGGCCCTGTTTCCTGACCTCTGTCCACCTGCCCCCCTTGTCGCTCTGTCCTGATGCCCTAGAACACGCCGTTGAGGTCTGGCCAGGGTGAAACATGATGGAAGCCTGCCTGCTTTGAGTTTGTATTTTATGCTCTAATTAATACAGTTGTTGCATCCTTTAGCTTGTGGCGTTCACATTACGCATTTTTGTTGATTCATGGTTAATTCCAGTAATATAGGCTTCCTGGGCTCAGTGGTAATGAATCTGGTGCCAGTGCAGGAGACTTAATAGATGTGGGTTCGATATCTGGTTCAGGAAGATCCTCTGGAGGAGAGCATGGCAGCCCACTCTATGCCTGGAAAACTTCCATGGACAGAGGAGCCTGGAGGAGTACATACAGTCCACGGGGTCACAAAGAATCAGACAGGACTGAGAAATTAAGCACGCATTTGCATGCCAAAAACATAAGGTGTTTTTTTCTTTTTTTTTTTTTTTTTCGTGAGTTGTTTAAGGCAGTGTTCCATCTCCTGTACTTTTGCAGTTGATCTTTTGTTTCAAAATATGGTGCTTTCTCATAGGCCCTGTTGAATTCATAAAAATGAATAGGGATTTAATGGGGGAAATGCACATTGTACTGAGCATTTAGATGTTAAGAGGGGACGTGATCAAACAGGAAGAGTTCCATGGATTCCTCTTCGTACATGAAGTGAATTCATGGCTCTCAGATTCCAAGCCTTTAAAGCCTCATTCTGGAGTCATTGTGAAGCTCAGGTGAGTTTTATCATGAAAGAATGCTGCAAAATCAATTGCCCTTGGCCCTCCCATTGGGTAGGCAACTGAGAGTGAGCTTACAGCCTGTGTAGGACATCTTTTAATTTGCCAAGTGACTAAATGTGCAGTCACTGCAGCAGGCGTCCGCCAGCTGTGCCCACATGGCCCACTCAGCTGGACTACATTTCAGAGAACAGACCAGGCTCATCTACCTTATCTTGACACTAAAATTCCATTCCAAAAAGACCATCATTGGATTTGAACATTAGCGTGAAATCTCCAGCAGCCAAAGGGAGGCGGCTTCGCTCGACAAAGGCAGTTCTTGTCCTTGGGTCCAACAGGCAGTGTCTGGGGAGCGCCTTGCCCACTGTTGGGCACCATGAAAAATGGCCAGTCCCAGGAGCTAACCACCGGTCGTGCTGGGGAGGCCAGCCATCTGTCCGCTTACCTTTTCCCTTCATTTCATCTCTGTATTCTCGTGGGTGCCAGTAAGCCCTTTAAGCTTCCCTGACCTATTCTGCTGTGAGCTGGGAAGCCCCTGCAGGTCCTTACTTAACGTGAGAGCTTTTCAAATGCATCTCCATGGAGATGTCTTCTCTTGCTAACAGGCCTTGGTTTGTATTTTAATCCCAGAAAACTGTGAAATGTTATTGTTGTATATGATGTTTCTGAGAGGCTGCTTGGAGATCAGATATCAGGTAGATTAGGACAAGAGAATTTATTGAGAAACAGCACATGACTTCCTAATATGCACCCAGCCTGGGGCTGGACCCAGAAAACCACATGTGACTTAAGGCAAGGACCCATCCCCTTCCAGTCCTGATGGCCATTTAATGTGGTAGAGACACAAGTGCTTAGGAATTTGGTACAGGCTCTAAATTCTGTGGTCACTGGAGTGAGAAAGGACACTATAAGCCAGAAGGCAGGACCAGATCTGGGCTTTCAAACTGGTAGGACTGAGAGGGGTGCAAGAAATGGTGAGGTCTGGGAATGAGGGTGCATTGTTGAGAAATACCGTACATGGAAGCCAAACGGACAGACTACAGGCACACAGATGCATCACAGAAAATACAGGTCAGTGGTATTTCATCCTCATTTCATTTCCTGACACTCAAAAGCTATGTTGCCATCACTGTTGCCAATGGTGATGGACACTAGCATCTTTTTAGTAAGACTTTTTTCACTGCCCAACAGGGTGGACACTATCCCTTTTCAGAGCCAGAGGAGCTCTCTACATTTACTGACACTTGGCTGAAATCACATGTGGAGAAACAGTGCAGGCAATAGCCCAGTGGCTGGCACTTGGAAGGTGAAAAACACCCATACTCTGTGTAATTCCTAGAGCCCTTGCTACGTGCTGGGCACTCTCCCGAGGGCCACATGTACATGTCCATGGTTTCCTCTAATCCTTAGGAGGACCTCTGAGGGTAGGAACAGTATCATCCTCATTCACAGAGAAACAAAACAAGGTAGTGAGAGACTGAGGGCAGGAATGGAATGAAGCTGTGAACCACACATCCTGAATAAGATCAGTCTTGAAACAATGGTTTGTGTGTAATGAAGCCATCACATCTGCAGCCAACCATTTGCAAATAATCTTCTCATGTGAGATCTTCTTTGTCCTTCACAACTTTTCTGGGAAATGGAGAGTATCATGGTCATAAGAAGCCAGGTTGTTCAGCCGCTCAGTCATGTCCTACTCTTTGAGGCTCCAGGCTCCTCTGCCTATGGAATTCTCCAGGCAAGAATATTGGAGTGGGTTGCCATTTCCTTCCCCAAAGAAGCCGGGGATATGCACATATCCTTTCTTTTTTGAAGTCTGTGCGTCTGTTTCTATTTTGTAAACAAGTTCATTTGTATCATATATATATTTTTTAAATTCCATATGTAAGCAGTGTCATATGATACTTGTTTTTCTCTAACTTCACTTTGATCCATCCGCATTGCCCCAAAAGGAATTATTCCATTCTTTATTATGGCTGAATGGTATTCCATTGTATAAACGTACCAGATCTTCTTTATCCATTCCTCTGTCGATGGACGTCTACATTGCTTATGTCTTGACTATTGTGAATAGCACTACGGTGAATACTAGGGTGTGTGAGTTTTTTGTAGCTGAATTGGTTTGCTGTACACCTGAAACTAACCCAACATTGTAAATCAACGCTACTCCAGTATGAAATAAAATATTTAAAAATAAATAAATAAAATGTATGAAAGAAAAAAAGAAGCTGAGGTAAAGAGAAAGGTGCCCCAAGGGCTGCCGTCTTCCCTCTGTCCAGGCCTGAGTCGTGCCCTGTTTGGTAATGACTAGTAGACATTGCGCGTTCAGTATTTTTACCTCCCCTTCTCGAGTGCACTTCATGTCCCTTCCCTGGGAGCTTTCCATCCATGCGTCTCCTCTGAGCTCTGCCATCACGCCCAGTTCTCCAGCTCAACCAGGTGATCAGATGGCCTGTGCCCTGGCCGCACCTCCTGCCCCTCCCCAGCCTGCTCATCTGGTTCTTCCTCCTCCTCCACGACACTGAGACCGAGGATTCCCTGACCACTCTCCTTTCCTGAGTCTCTCAGCATCCTTTCTCTGCTCCCTTCTGTATCTGGCAGAGGTGAGTGGTCCGTGGTTTCATCTTCCGTTGCCAATATCCTCAGCATTCTTATCCCATGGCCCTTGTCTCAGACTCTCATGGCAAAATTGAATTCCGGGGGTAGGGGGTGGTGGGAAATACATCAGAAGAGGTCACTGTGGGTACTGCTGGAGAAAAGCCTAAAATTCTTTGTAGTGATATCTCCATATTGACATTATCTCTGATCTTACTGACATCTCTGATCTAGACCGCCAGACAGACAGACAGACAAGCAAAAACAACAGAAAACCCTGGCAATTCTGAGTTTCCCTGTTTGGTCTCCTTTCTCATCTAAACAGTGGCCACTTCCAGTCTTCTCCATAACATTTAACCCTCTCAATCCTACGTTTGTCTCTTATTCACAGAGGGTTATCTTGCCTCTAACTTGGCTTTTCTGCCTTTGGCAATTTTTTTAGCTTCAAAATCATTTTTTTCAGGGAGGTTCTTCCTCATACCTATCTTTTCCTGGTTTCCTTATCTTTCTGATTGTAACACCACATGTTTTATTGCTTGTTTAAATTTGCTATTATCTCTAAGTTTAAAGAGGTCTAATGACATGAGTTATCCTCTGTGAGTGCATGTTCTAGTAGGCGTCTAATCAATGCTGAAATGGATGAATGAATAGAGGAATGAGTGAAGGAAAAATACACACAGGCCAGCATGTAAGAGCTTTCTTAACCCCTTGCACTGGAGCTCTGAGTCCTCCTTCCACACCATCTTCTGTCCTCCTTAAAGGATAAGGTGTCCTCTCCCATCCAAAGCTCTATCTCCCAGTGATGCTGGGCCCCCATTTACCCCCACTGTCTTGGCCACTTTGTTTTATCCTCCTTCTTCTCTGATGCCTTTAACATTTTACTTCTTATTGTTTCTCCTCAGCAGTTGAATGTGATCACATCTATCTCTTCTTTAAAATAAAGCCCTTTCCTTGATTCCTTCTCCAGCTCCTGTAGTGTCTCCTCCTGGCTTTGTTTACCTTGCTGCTGCTTCTCCTGGTCATGCTTGGTCCTCACTGCCTGACCTCTGCTGCCACCACTTCCCTGACACTGGGATCTTTGTGGCTTGACTTCCTGTGACAATCGTGGAAATATTGCTGTTCCCCTGGGTCTCACTGGTGAGCCTGGAGTCCAGGGCCTTCTGCGCACTGGTGACTCACCTCCCCTGACCCTCCTTCCCTGTCCTGTAGAGACCACAGACACCTCACACTCAGCAAGTGTACACTCATTCCATTCGCTTTCTCCCAAACTGGCTTCTCACACCACGATCACTCACCCCGAGGACCCAGTCAGAAACCTTGGTGTCATCCCAGTTCCTCTGTCTCTTTTCCCAAATGTCCATCAACCCTGACCCTGTCTCTCCATTCCCATAACCACTTGGCTGGTTCAGGCGACCTTGACCTCTCATCAGGACCACTGTCCCTAACTGCCCTGCTCACCTTTGGCTGAAACTGATCTGATTCACTCCTTGTGCTGCAGCCAGAGAGGGCCTTGGGAATTGAATGTGGATCTTGTCTTGTCACAGGTTAGCACTTCTCATTGGATTTCTCCTTTCAGGATGAAGTCCTGCCTCCTTGATGGGGCTTCCAGGGCCCTAAGTCTTTCATCATCTGACATCTTCCTGTCTCTCATCTCCACCCTCACATCTTTATCACCTCCTCCCCCTGGCGTACTCGCCACATCTCTCATTCCATTCTGGCCACACTCTGACCTGATTGTGGCTTCCTCCCAGGCCTGCTTCTGCGTCTGGACCTTTGTGGTGCTGATCTTTCTGGCTGGACACCGGTCAGAAGGTCTGTCACTGTTACACGTGCTTGCTGAGTCCATGTGTTACATGGGGCATCAGAAGAACACACAATTTGGAACCAGAGACCTGGCTTACCAGTGTATGCCTCCATCTGTCCACCCACCCATCCAACAGATGCTGGGTCAGCTCCCTCCTCCCCTCTTCCAAACACACTTGACCCGGCTGCTTCCTACTTGTCTTCAGGCTGCACCTTAGCCCTCAGCTACTCCAGAGAACCTGAACACACACACACACACACACACACACACACACACACATGCATGCGTGCGCACACTCTTCTGTCTTTTTAGGAGTTGCGTTGTACCCTGAACTTTGCCCATCACAGCAGCTTCTGTAGTCAACCAGCCTGAGTTGAATGGCTCTGTTGTGCCAGGTGCGTGGTGGGTGCTGTCCACACTGCACATTGTGCGTTTCCTGCCATCTGTGTCTGCAGTGGGACCCGTGCTGCCTGAGGGCTGTGACAGGGAGCATCCCACAGCTGTACTGTGCCAGCAATGAGCCCTGCTCGTGGATTATGGAAGATTACTAAATAATTTCTGTTGGCTGCTGGCTGGCTGGTGAGAAAGACAGTAAACTGGCTAGCCCCTTCTCTGATTCTACATCCTGTGCTTTTCCAAGTACCCTGGGCTCTCTGTAGCTTCAGGAAGTGTTCCTAAGATAGTCCTCCTGGTTTCCCTCGGGGGGCCCTAGCCGGTCTCAGGGGCCCAGGCCTTCTCATCCCTGCCTCTCTGGTGTCTCCACCTCATTTGTCCCAGTGAGAGTCTCAGCCCTTCATGATCATAGCCCTTTTCTTTGGGAAGGCTCAGAAAGCAATTTGGAGGGCCATACAGTGGGGGGATGTACCAGGACTGAATTATTTGGCTAGAATTTAGCATCCGTGGAGGACAGTGGACTCCAGGTGTTGATAAATAGAGGTCCCTTTCAGCAGAAGCGCAGCAGGCTTTTCCTCCTCTTTTATTGTCATGATTATTATTATTTTTGTGGTTCCCATGGAAACAACTAGAGTGAGAGAACAAAAAAGTCAGGGAGGTTAGAGGGATGAGACGGCCCCCATATGCTTGAGAAGACTGTGAGTGTGTGTGCGCGTGTGTGGTGTGTGCACATGTTTGTGTGCACTGCACTCACTTTGTTCCCCAGCACACTGCTGGGTTGGGGAAAATGGTGCTGTTTATTCAAGGCGTTTGTTACAATTGGGCTCAACCAGGAGACAACTATCAGCTTTCAGCAATTAGGGAGCCTTGTAATGACAGCTCCCCCATCTGATTAATAGCAGAGGGAGGCGGGCAGAGATGGAGACATTCAGAACGAGAGCCAGAAATGTCGGAGAAGAAGACGTGGCTCAGAGATGGAGTCACGGATTGGCATCCTGTCCCCTCTTGTGTCCTTTGGTGGGTGTCGGGGGGCAGTGGGGGGTCTCTAGGTGCCTCCTCTGTGGCATCAGTGGGACACAGGGAGAACAGCGGCCTGGCAGCCCCGTCCTGGGGTCCTTCATCTGCAGTCTGCTTGCTGCCTTTCTGATTCTGTACCTGACTCAGGGGTTGGAAGAGGAGCCAGCTGAGGACCCCTTGTTCAGTGGCCAAGCTGATCACTAACATCTTGAGCCCCTAGGAGAGGTCACAAGGACCTTTCCAAAGCATCACTCCCCTCGACTGTCCTTCCTGTGGACCTGGAGGGACTGCTCGGGTCACCCCCTCAGTCTCGTTCCTGGCCTTAATGATCAGGAGGCCTTAGGATCTAGGTGGAGTCCCAGCCACAAAAGGCATTGAAACAGATCTGCAATCGCTGGACTGAGAGCGATTCATTCAGCTGGCACTGGAGTGGAGAAGACAAAGATGAGAACCTGAGGAGGCCTGCATGTAAGAGAGTGACCTGCCCACGGTGGGCGGCCCTCCTCTCCAGCCCTGAGCTCCATGTCTGGAGAATCCAGGGCTTCTTATCAAGCCCTCCCTGCACTGGCTGTGGCCAGGTGGCTGCTCCTCACTCATGAGGTTACCTGTGCTACTTCCAGACCTCCCACCGCTGTTATTTCCTCGCAGGACAGTCTTGGAGAAAACATGCTAAAAACACATGAAGCTCATCATCCCAGGCCCCTATGCTCAGAGCATTGGCACCCCCACCCTGGCCCCAGCAACTGGCAGCACTCACCTTTGGACTTGAGAACTAAAGTATTGCTACCATGTCAGTTAACAAAGGAGGCTGGAGCCATCAAGCCAATTACAGCTGCCAGAACGGTGAACCCTGAAGAAACTCAGGATGAGAAAACACAGGATGCTGCTCCCAGATAACTGAGGTGGATATTAAAGGAATAATTTTAGTGAGCCCAGACTCTCGCATCTTCCCATACATAGACAAGTGCTAAATTCCTTAACCTGAGATATTTTGTTGCTGTTATTTAGTAGCTAAGTCATGTCTGACTCTTTTTGCGACTCTGTGGACTGCAGCCTACCCAGGCTCCTCTGTCCATGGGATTTCCCAGGCAAGAATACTGGAGTGGGTTGCCATGCCTGAGATATTTGGTTTTCTTTTATGAACAGTCACCTTCTGACATTCTGACTACCTGGTCTTTTGTTGCAAACTCCTGTATATATCTTGGCCCCCTCACCTTGCCTCTTCAGAACAGTTTTCTCAGCATCGTCTGAGACGCTTTGTCTCGGACTTGGAGTCCTCAGAAAGTCCATTGAGTAAAAACTAACTCTCAGCTTTTAGGCTGTGCATTTTTTTTCAGTCAACACACTGTGCGTGCGTGCTAAGTCGATTCATTCGTGTCTCAGCCTTTGGGACCCCATGGACTGTAGCCCACCAGGCTCCTCTGTCCGTGGGGATTCTCCAGGGAAGAGTACTGGAGTGGCTTGCCATATCCTCCAGGGGATCGTCCCAATCCAGGGATGGAACCTGCATCTCTTATGTCTCCTGCATTTATAGGTGGGTTCTTTTCCATCAGTGCCACCTGACTGTACCTAAGCTGAAAGACTCTTCCTCTGCAATTGCCAATGGCATCTCTGAGTTTTCTAGCCACAGCCCCTTCTCCTCCCTAACTAGGAGATCCTCTCTCTGTGCAGTGCAGGAAATGGAAGTCATCTTCTAACCCACCCCACTGCCCTAGCAGCCCCTTGGATTTGCCATAGTGCCTTGGACTGAGTGCATCCAAGCCTGAGTGACAGGTCCCATCTCATGCATTCCTCCTCCTTCTTCATGTGTTCTTGGCACCCATACCTTTAAGGTTAATTTTTCCCCGCCCTGAATGATATATTTTTTTTCTTTCTGACCAGTGGCCTTTGATAGCAAGGAGCAACTCAGTTGCATATTACCAGAGGAACAGTGTGTGTTGTAATTGGCCAGGGATCGGTCTTGAAATGTCAAGGAAAGATTTATTTCCTCATGCACCCTCTTGAGGTGCTAATTTTGCTATAGGCTGCTGGATAATGGTTCCCACTCACAATGGCCTGAGTTCCTAATCAGAATACCGGGCTGTAATTGGGTTGAAGGGATTTTAAATCATTAAAGTTGCATTTAGAAAGGGGAATAGAAATAGAACCCCAAGATTGAATGACTCACTTAGTATTTAATGAGGGAGTCATGGAGTATTACTTATAATATTCTCTTAATGACCTTACAAGCAATGTAACTCCCCCCGCCCTCCAGGGTCTGTTCACGAGGCGCTGTTCTACAGCCTCCGATCCAGCACTCTGGAGCAATTAATTACTGACCCATCAAAGAACAATCAGGCCCTGCTCTGCCAGCAGAAGCGCTGATTTCTGTCCCCACCATCTCCTCACTCTGCATCATGCTGCCGTCCCTGTTCTGGGGCTGCCAGGAGAGCACTGGATGTTTCCCAGGCCATAAGTCATCAGGCAGTTTTTGGAAAGCCTGGCTTACCATGAGACTGAGAAGGTGTCAGGGAGTTCCACGTGGTGGGTCTACATGGAGAGGGTGACAGGAGGGGGATCAGGGGCTCTGGGGGTTCACAGACTTCAGGTTTCTGAGAATACTCTCTCAGTGCTTCCAGCTGGACTGGCCTGTGCTGGGTTGTCCAATGTCAATCACTGGTATAGTGCTTTAATAGCTGGGTTTCCATGTTATTACTAGCCATCAGAATCAGGTCAACCCTGAATATTTATTGGAAGGACAGATGCTGAAGCTGAAGCTCCAGTACTTTGGTCACCTGATGTGAAGAGCCAACTCATTGGAAAAGACCCTAATGCTGGGAAAGATTGAAGGCAAAAAGAGAAGGAGGCAGCAGAGGGTGAGATGGCTAGAGAGCATCACTGACTCTATGAACATGATTTGAGCAAACTCTGGGAGATAGTGAAGGACAAGGAAGCCTGGCGTACTGCAGTCCATGGGGTCGCAAAGAGTGGGCATAACTGAGAGACTGAACAACAACAATAACTGGAATCAGGAAGCAGGTAGCATAGAGGAAGGAAACAGACTCCAGAGTCCTATAGATCCGGCCCTGCCTCTTAGGAGACCTGCGGCTTTGGGCATGCGACTAAGGGTCCTGGCACAGGGCAGGCACTGGACGAGTGGTCACTTCTCTCAATATGGTTGTGAGCAGGGGTTGCCCTCCCCCGGCCCCTGCCAAGTAAATCTGTCTCAGGTCGTATGCAGTTCCGGCACCTATGTTGGCTTTTATCTCTAGGCAGACTTGTAAGCCTCCAGACCCATAAATAGCATCCCTCAGCACTGAGTTGCAGAGGGGCTGCTTGGGGTGCGTGAACCTCTTTCTTTGGTGAATGCAGAAAGGCCTAGACTCCAGAGGGAGCACACGAGTGTTGCACATATGCGGGCCCTGTCATTGCCTCTGGGGACAATGGCCAGATAGGACCCCACCTACTGGGACACACAGTTTGGAATAGTGATCCTTGCAGAGTGAGCTGAGCTGCCCTGGAGTCAGAAGGTCCAGAGTCAGCTGCCTGTGGCCACAGGGTCCCTGTTGGCCAGGCTCTCTGAAATGCCTGTTCTCTGCACAATTGACCCAGTGTCCCTTGGCAGGAAGGGCTTCACCTTCTTGAGTCATCAGTGGTGCCACGTGCCTGTTCTGACTTAGGCCCTTGGGGAGGGAACTTCGTCTTTGCTAGGACTAAATAGTAAGTCTGAGCTGATTTCAGCTTCAGTTGTAATTCCTGTTGTCTGACCTGCAGTGGAGACACATTGATGAGCGAGTTGCACTTACACAGCTGCCTATATTGGGTCCATCGGAAAGACTCTGATAAGGGAGTACAGTTTCCTGAGCACCAGGGAGAAGGGTGAGGCCATGGGTAACCGGGTGTTTTCTTTAGATGATAGAGTTGTATTGCACTTGGGTGGCTATGCAGAGGACCATCCTCCATAAAAGGGCAGGAAGGGGAGAGAGCTGATGTTTGTGGAGTGCCTCCTCTTGGGCAGACAGCAGACTGGTCATTGCATGGAGAGGAACTGCTTGATGATGCCTTTGGGTGGTTTGTTGTTGTTTAGTCACTCAGTTGTGTCTGACTCTTTGTAACCTCATGAACTGTAGCCCGCCAGGCTGTTCTGTCCATGGGATTTCCCAGGCAAGAACACTGGAGTGGGTTGCCATTTCCTTCTCCAGGGGATCATCTCAACCCAGGGATCAAACCCTCATCTCTTGCATTGCAGGTGGATTCTTTATCACTGAGCCACTTGGGTCAGGTCGTACGTTCCCTCTACCAGTTTTGCTTTTGCCCAATGGATGCAAATTGTGGCAAATGTTTTGTTATAATATTTATCATTAACATCCATTGAGCTTACCAGAAGGAAATGCACTATGATTCAGAAAGTTAAAACAACTGGGATGTTCTTTAATTGTGAGGTGTTGACTGATTTCAGTTTCAGTTCAGTTCAGTCACTCAGTCGTGTCTGACTCTTTGTGACCCCATGAATCGCAGCACGCCAGGCCTCCCTGTCCATCACCAACTCCCGGAGTTCACTCAGACTCACATCCATTGAGTCAGTGATGCCATCCAGCCATCTCATCCTCTGTCATCCCCTTCTCCTCCTGCCCTCAATCCCTCCCAGCATCAGAGTCTTTTCCAATGAGTCAACTCTTTGCATGAGGTGGCCAAAGTACTGGAGTTTCAGCTTTAGCATCATTCCTTCCAAAGAAATTCCAGGGCTGATCTCCTTCAGAATGGACTGGTTGGATCTCCTTGAAGTCCAAGGGACTCTCAAGAGTCTTCTCCAACACCACAGTTCAAAAGCATCAATTCTTTGGCGCTCAGCTTTCTTCACAGTCCAACTCTCACATCCATACATGATCACTGGAAAAACCATAGCCTTGACCTGACAGACCTTTGTTGGCAAAGTAATGTCTCTGCTTTTCAATATGCTATCAATGTTGATCATAACTTTTCTTCCAAGGAGTAAGCGTCTTTTAATTTCAGTTTAGTCCCTGTGAAAGCATCAGTGGTTAGCGGGATGGTTTACCAAAAGAAAAAGTGATCATGCACACATCTTACAAATCAAAGCCCAAACAGTGTGACATTGTGTGTGAAAGAACACTCTCCTTTGTTCAGTTAGCTCCTTCCACCCCAAACTGTGACATTTATTATAAATCTAATCATGTCTTACATGCAAAAAATTGTAAAGAGTCCTACAGAGGCTCCTTTGTGCAAAGATTCTTGGTCATTGCCGCCATCTCTATTAAGTCATCAGTTCAGAAACTTCCAGTGTCTGTGCTTATCCTTGAAGAGGGCCACCTCTGTGCATTCTGAACCAGATGGTTAGAGTGTTTCTGTGTGGGCTGCATTTGTCACCAGATGCTGGAACGACGGGGACCGAGCGTCCAGGCCACACGCCCCAGCTACCGGCAGGCCGCTCTTTTGTCACCAGATGCTGGAACGACGGGGACCGAGCGTCCAGGCCACACGCCCCAGCTACCGGCAGGCCGCTCTTTCTGACCCTAATGCCATCGCTCTCCTTTGGACTTTTGATCTTCCATTTCTGTTTCAGTCAAGGCTGGCTGCCAGGTCAGAGGGCCCCTTCTAAGAGGAGGAAAGCCTGCCCTCATGGGTAAACATGGCCCCCCAGTACAAGGGAAACCTAGGGCATCTTTGTGCAAATTAGATCAGGAGGTGCGGCCCCGACCCAGGCGTGTTGCTGGTTTCTAGCCCCCTGGAGACCCTTGGCCTGGCTCCCTTGGGCAGTGAACAACCATGCAGTGTGTACAGGGCTGCCCTGCTGTCCTACAACCTGACCGTTGTGATCATGGCCAGAGCAGCATCCGAGGGATCTGCTCCGTATTTAGGTGAACTTGATGATGTTCAGTCTGGAGTTATAGTTTTGTCTTCTGTATAGAAGCAGCAAATCCCCTGAAGCTGGTCAGGCACCCCAGCTGTTTACCGCCTGCAGAAGCTGCTGCTTATCTCCACGGAACAACCTGCCTTTCAGAGATCATGTCTTAATTAACTCCGGGCTGTCGAAACTGAAATCGTAGCAATGTCGTGAGATCACATTGTCAGTGAAAGACAAAGGGGCAGGAACTCTGCTGACAGGGAGTGGTGCTGGGCACTCTCTCCTGAGCTGGGCGCTGGCTGCGGGCTACTCAGTGGCGGCTGGCCGGGATTCAGAACAACATTTTATTGCACTTGGAAGGAATCTTAATGCTCTTTTAATCCTGCAACTTGGAAATATCTTTAAAAGTTTTATACCATATAACTTATTCTTACGGTACTCAGGATGCTCCGATAATTTCTGTTCTATCCTATTTAATTCATTTACAAAATCGATGGTTAAAAATCGTCCAATGATTAAGGGCCTGCTACTGATTCACAACATGAAGACTGAAGAACAGTGATCTAGTTCAGTTCCTAAATGTTAGCTTTAAGGATTGAGAGACAAAGAGACGAAGGAACTTGTCCTGGGTGGTTGTTAGTATCAGACCTTGTTCTTACACTCTTCCCAGTGGCTCTGTGCCTGCTGTTACTGGACCCGTCCCTGGGGAGCCTGTTCCCTTCAGTACAACATTAGCTGAGCACTCCTGTGGTGTGTCCTTGGGGAGACAGGTGCTTTCTCGTGTACAAAGTGTTGGCGACAAGCACTGGTCCTTGGCACACGGGACTGTGTTCCCAAACAGGGCAGTGGGATTGCAGATGCCAACACCTGACCTAGTCCTGTACCTTCACCCACACTGTACTTGATCCAGTGTGTACTCGCCTCTCCTGGAGCTGCTCCTGAAATGGTGAATAGTCAGGCACTCTTGTGGGGACTGCACTTTTAGTTTTTAAAAGAGAAAATACTTGGGACATCTTGGCAGATGTGTCTTGCTCTCCAGGTCTGGGTTTACATATTTTTCATGCCCTGAAGGGAGTTTTCCATTGAAAGTCTCCTTGTTGATTACTGTGCCCATCAGCTTCCTCCCTGTGGCCCTCGCAGCAATCCACGGACCAAAACAACTTACAGTGAGTCCTCTCCACTCTGAGAGCATGTTCCTAAGACCAAAAAAGTTAGCCTAGGTACCTACCTATTAGATGCGCTCAAGTCACTTCAGTCATGTCCAACTCTTTGCAACCCCATGGACTGTAGCCTACCAGGCTCCTCTGTCCATGGGATTCTCCAGCCAAGAATACTGGAGTGGGTTGTTATGCTCTCCTCCAGGGGATCTTCCTGACCCAGGGATTGAACCCACATCTCCTGCAGCTCCTGCATTGCAGGCAAATTCTTTACTGCTGAGCCATTTTGGAAGCCCACCCAACTAACACAATTGACTACATAGTACTATACTGTAATAGGTTTATAATACTTTTCAGACAAATACATGAGCAAACAAACAAATGCAGAGAGTAAAGAAAACATTTTTAACTCTGCAGTGCAGTACCCTGGAAAGCACACCAGTTCAGTACAACAGCAGGATCACAGAGGCTGACATCGAGCGAACAGACAAGAAGAGTTACTGATGAAAGAGGGAGAGGAAGTGGGGAGATGGTAGGGCTGAAGGATCACCAGCAACAGGAGACGGAGGGCAAGATGCAGTTTCACTCACGCCTGACGTTGATGGAACGCACATTTGCATCTTTCAAAGTTCACAGCTTGAAGGTTTGTATGTAGGGGACCTCCTGCAGCCCCTTCCCAGAACACAGATTGGCAGCGTGCATAGCATGCTCCCTGGGTCCTGTTTTCAGAGAGTTGACTCCTTACTCGTGGCCTCAGGTCCTCCGGCCCTGGCATGTGGGCACACACTTCTCTGAGTAGCCGCCTTCAGGAAAAGCACCACTTTGTCCAGCAGACTGTCAGCAACCCTGCCGCCTTGGGATGGCTCTGTTCTCTTCTTGCTGGGGGAGCCCCCCTGCCTTTCTTGACTGGGGCGGCTCACCACCAGCCCCACCCCCTCACAGACACAGATGCTGAGCCGTGTTTAGCCGTGTTTACACATATGAGGTGGGCTATCAGCTGTAGTTTAACGAATGGTATCGCTGTCAGAATTTTACAAAATGAAATCTCATCAGATGCTGGAGAAAGATTCTGCATAGAAACTAACAGAGGAAATTTGACAGCCTTTCAATCCAGTTATCAAAGCGTTTGCGGTTCAAAACCAGTGAAACAATAACGGAGTCGTAGCGCTGAGTGCTCATTTGTATCTGAGTGTTTCAATAAATAAAATGGTGGGGGAACATGAAAGCAGACCTGTTGTCTCCAGTCCACTAAATTTAATATCCCGAGTATTGACTGACAGCTTTTTATCACCATAATTAGTATGGATTGTTCCTGAGGCCATTGATCAATCTTCCCTACCTCTGTGGACTTGAGTTGCTGTTTTCTTCCTCTCTTGCCCTCCCCACCTTTTATTTTAATATTGATCCTGCCAGTTGCAATCTGCCACAGGGAGGCTGCTCACTTAGACAAAGGAAACCTGTGGGTGAGGAGGGAGGCTGAGCAGCTGCCAGCCCTTCCTTGCTGGTCCCCAGCTTTGATGTCACGCTGCCTCATCCTCCACGAGCTCCTGGCCTGGTCCCAGGTCCCAGGGACCTCCAGGATCTCTGATGTAACTACACGCACACACCACCTCTCCCTTGGGTGGGGGCCATGTGAAGACAAGCCACAGAGCTGGTAGTCAGTGGATACTCGTTGCATGACTATTCCTTCTTTAGTGTCACCAAGGCAGAGGAACCAGATATCAAATTGCCAACATCCGCTGGATCATTGAAAAATCCAGAGAGTTCCAGAAAAACATCTATTTCTGCTTTATTGACTATGCCAAAGCCTTTGACTCTGTGGATCACAATAAACTGTGGAAAATTCTGAAAGAGATGGGAATACCAGACCTCCTGATCTGCCTCTTGAGAAACCTGTATGCAGGTCAGGAGGCAACAGTTAGAACTGCACATGGAACAACGGACTGGTTCCAAATAGGAAAAGGAGTATGTCAAGGCTGTATATTGTCACCCTGCTTATTTAACTTCTATGCAGAGCACATCATGAGAAATGCTGGGCGGGAAGAAGCACAAGCTGGAATCAAGATTGCTGGGAGAAATATCAATCACCTCAGATATGCAGATGACACCACCCTTATGGCAGAAAGTGAAGAAGAACTAAAAAGCCTGTTGATGAAAGTGAAAGAAGAGAATGAAAAAGTTGGCTTAAAGCTCAACATTCAGAAAACGAAGATCATGGCATCTGGCCCCATCACTTCATGGCAAATAGATGGGGAAACAGTGGAAACAGTGTCAGACTTTATTTTTTTGGGCTCCAAAATCACTGCAGATGGTGACTGCAGCCATGAAATTAAAAGACACTCCTTGGAAGAAAAGTTATGACCAACCTAGATAGCATATTCAAAAGCAGAGACATTACTTTGCCAACAAAGTCTATTTAGTCAAGGCTATGGTTTTTCCTGTGGGCATGTATGGATGTGAGAGTGGGACTGTGAAGAAAGCTGAGCCCTGAAGAATTGATGCTTTTGAACTGTGGTGTTGGAGAAGACTCTTGAGAGTCCCTTGGACTGCAAGGAGATCCAACCAGTCCATTCTAAAGGAGATTGGTCCTGGGTGTTCTTTGGAAGGAATGATGCTAAAGCTGAAACTCCAATACTTTGGCCACCTGATGCGAAGAGTTGACTCATTGGAAAAGACTGATGCTGGAAGGGATTGGGGGCAGGAGGAAAAGGGGACGACAGAGGATGAGATGGCCGAATGGCATCACCAACTCAATGGACGTGAGTTTGAGTGAACTCTGGGAGTTGGTGACGGACAGGGAGGCCTGGCCTGCTGCGATTCATGGGGTCACAAAGAGTCGGACACGACTGTGCGACTGAACTGAACTGAACTGAAGCTACATAAAGAAGACTGGCTAGACTGATGAACTCAGCTGTGTGTGTGTGTGTGTGTGTGTGTGTCTATGGATGTGATCTGTGCCTACAATACAGACTAGAAACCTAGGAACACAGGACCTACCTTCTTTTTCACCAAGGTTTTCCAGTTTCAGGTTCTGGTTCTTTCATTCCATCCTCCCTCCCTCCGTCTCTCTCTCTCTCTGTGTCACATCATCTCATCTCAGTGATGTCGTTGATTCCTCACTGGCCCTTCACCTGTGTTCATTTACCGTCTCACCTCCTATCTCCTTCCCTGTCTTGGCCATCCTCAACCTTCTATCCTTAAATCCTCTATACAGACCATAAAAATGTTACTCGCTCAGTTGTGTTCAACTCTTTGTGACCCCATGTAGCCCACCAGTGTCCTCTGTTTATGGGGTTCTCCAAGCAATAACACTGGCATGGGTAAGCCATTCCCTTCCCTAGAGGATCTTCCTGACCCAGGCATTGAACCCAGGTCTCCTGCATTGCAGGCAGATTCTTTACTAGCTGAGGCACCGAGGTACACTGAGAAGCCCATACAGACCACAGGTAGATTTACATGAAATACACATTCTTATTATGCCCCATGTGCCTTTCTTGTCCAAGCTCCTGGCTATAGCACAGAAGGTTCTGTAACCTGATCCCTGCCTGCCCCTGAGCCAGCCTGCCCTCTAGGTCCTTAACCTCCCAGGAAAAACTCCCTGTAGCTCCTCTTCTCACCACCTGTCTCACACTGGTCTTTGCTCACAATCTTGATTTTACCTGGTACAGCTTTTCTGCCTCTTCCCTTGACTGCTCTTTCTCCTCCCTGAGGACCCTGCTTAGAGGGCATCGTTCTGGAACCAGTCTTTTAGCCCCAGGAGTCCCCTATGAATGCCTGTCCTCTGAGATTTTTGAGGAGTACGCATGGGTTTTCTTTCCATGTGTCTGTGTCTCATAGGAGAAAGTGAACCCCTTGGGGACAGGGGTGTGTATGTTTTTGTTCTAACCCCAGTCGTGTGGGACAAGACACCTGACACCTTGATAGTGTTTTTATCCTGGAAATAAGAGCCCCCGAGAAGAGAACCAGCAGTCTCCAGGAGCAGGGGCCTGCTTCATGTCCAACAGGATGTGTTCGTCCTGCCTGTAAGGTGCTATGCTGCAGGACTGTGCCCTGAGTGAGAGCCCTGGAGGGTCTCACTTGTGAGGCTGGGGAGAAGGGCTGGGGATGCATGCCCCATGCAGGTGAGGAGTAGCTGGGTATCTTTCTCTGACCGCAGAGAATCCAGGGCTGGCACACAGCTGAGGTTACACAGTGTGAGAGAGTTTAGCAACCTGCACATTGAAAGGATGTCTCTTGCCCATCTTCCCGGTGGAATTTCTCTTGCCCCACCTCGTAGCAAAGATCACGCCATCAGCACCAGTTTTCTGGAGGGTGTTTACTGAGGGGTGCAAGACTTGGGCATTTCTCTCGGTGCCCGCTGAGCCCTTGTGGGCTGCCCTGGCATCCCTTGTGCCATCTTGGAGACAAACCTCCCCCAGCCCCCACCCCACACACCTGTGGAGCTGCCTTCCTCGCACCCCAACAAGACGCCCCCCCCCACCTTGCAGGTGCACCCAGGCTTCACACGCCTGGTGTTGGGGCCTTCAACTGTGTGCAGCTGTCCTTCTTGACTCAGCACAACAGAGCCCAATGGGAGGACAAAGGCCACGCCCTCTGGGGGCCCCCAGGGAGCCTGGGTGTCTGCAGTGCAGAAAACAAGCAGTGCCAGGGCTGGCCTGCATGGCAGCCCCTGTGCCCACTGCAGACACTCGTGCAGGAGTTCCTGGAGGTGACCTCCAGACGCATGCAAACACGGGGCGCCTCCTGCTCAGCCGCCCTGCTCTGCCCAGCTTCTGCAAGACGGATTTGACAGACTGATGCCAATTGGCACATCTCTGGGGCCAGATTGGAATCAGCCCCTTCAACTGTCCACGTGGCTACTGTCCATGACGGTCCACGTGGCTTCAAGGAGAACACACAGAAGGAGCATGATTGTCAGTTAGGCTGCCAGTCCTGTTTGCTTCTGGGCTGGCGTTTCTCAGCTTGGGCTAAATGTGGCTGCAGAGATCAGACCTCGCGATGCAGCTTCCAGCGCGGGGGCTGTGACGACCATGAAACTGCCCTTCCTGCCTGTGCAGTTGGTCTGCTTGGTTTACTCTAAAGCAGAACCACTACAGAAGGTTCCACGTGTGCTGTTAACATTCTTCCTCATTCATTTCTGTGTGGCCAGAACTAAGGAAGGCCCCCGCTGTCTCCACGTAAGACTTCAGTGGCTTAAGCCTGTGTGTCCTTTAACCTTTAAACCCAAAGGAAGGTCAGGGCTTGGAGGTCTCCCTCTGGCTCTTGAGTGTACCAGAGGCTGGCTGTGAGCTTGGGCAGGACGCTGAATTTTCCTGAAATTTTGTGCCCTCACCTGTAAAGTTCTTTCTGGGTTGGTGTGAGGCTTAAACAAGGTGCCCTGTATGCAGCAGCCCAGCACAGAGCCTGGGACACAGCAGGGGGTCAATAAATGCCACCCCCCTCCCTTCTCTTTGGATGGACTTCCCACAGAAGGAATCGCATGCCTTCTGCACGTTTTCCTTGAAGCCGCATGGACCCTGGAGGCCTGATTCCGATCTGGCCATGGAGATGTGCCTTGGGACTTAAATAGCTTATTCATAGTACAGTCCCATTGCATATTGTGTATATAATGACACACGCACGTGGATGTTGCTGATAACTGTGTGTGTGTGTGTGAGGATGTGCATTGAGATGTTAATAGTGAACATTCCTCAGTGAGGGGAATATGGGTACTCTACTGCTTCCCCTCTGTCTCCTTCCTGCCTTCCCTCCCTTTCACCCTCTCCCCTCTCTCTCTCCCTCTTTCTTTCCTTCCTTCCTGTTCAACTGTTTTCCCTAAATTAACACTTTATAAAGTCATAAAATCTATATTAAAAAAAAAAAAACCATCTTGAAAGTTCACCCAAGGCTCTAGCAGTGGAAGGATTGTGACTTGGGACCAGAGGTCTGAGCAGAGCTGAAGATGTGATTTCTTGAAGCTGCACCCCGTTTAGTGAGGATGAATGGCAACTTGGAACATGGAAAGTCCCTAGGGAATGGGATGCTGTAAGTTCTGAATAAATAAATGTATGTCTTATTAATTTAATATGCACTGTTAGACCAGGAACCTATTTGTATTAGTGTGAGAGAGAGGGGTATTAAAAAATCATCTCTTAGGAGAGGAACTTGAGAAATCAAAGGAGAGGGGAAAGGAGCAGGGTGCCAGGCAGGGACCGTATGAAGAGCGAAAGAGCCAGGACAGGGGAGGATGTGATGAAGAAAGACAAGAAAGAGGAGTGGGAAGAGAGAGAGGGAGGGAGAGAGAGATGGAGAGACAGAGAGAAACAAAGAGGGAGGGAGGGAAGGAGGAAAGAAGGAAGGAAGGGATGGAGGAAGGAAGGAAGGAAGAGCGAGCCAAGGCCCCCAGCAGAGAAGCTTTCATCCCAAGGTCCCAGGGTCAGCATAGAGCGAGGGTCCTGTACAGCCTGGCCACATGGCTAATTACCCTCAATGATCATGAGTTGACTCTTCCAGGCCCCCAGGCCAGGACTTCGGGTGTTTTTCTCTGCTTGACTGCCTGACACCGCAGGTTTTTGTCATCACAGTCTTGATGGGCTGGCTTCCAAGTGCTGAGCTGATGGCTTCATGTGGGGTGACACTGGCTGTGGGCCCGCCTCCACCCTGCCATCTTTTGCTCCTGAACCTAAAGATTTCCTTGAGACCCGGGAAAAGCGTCTGTTCTACGTATCCATGCGCTAGGAACAGGGGACCTGTGACCAGCTACACTGACTACACAGTCCTTGTTGTAAACCCTTTGGACAAAGGCATGTGGAAGTGTGTCTATTCCCGGGGGTCTGGGTGCACGTGCT
Source organism: Bos grunniens (assembly GCF_055505025.1). Taxonomy (NCBI): domain Eukaryota; kingdom Metazoa; phylum Chordata; class Mammalia; order Artiodactyla; family Bovidae; genus Bos; species Bos grunniens. The sequence goes on from NC_141193.1 coordinate 16,316,706, forward strand.
TGGTATCTGCTGGGGTGGGTGTTGGTCTGGAATAAGTCAGTGAAATCATGAGTTTCGGTGACGTGCCTGCTCCCTGAGGCTGAGACAATTGCTGTTAGCCCACCTAACGTGGCTTGACCTATATTTTACTTGAAAGCCTTCAGCTAATAATGAGTTTGAATGTTGAGTTATAAATAAACATGCTCCTATTCCAGAAGTGAAAGGGGGAGCTACCCAGCAGTCACCCCCTCTCTTCCCTCCTCCCCTTTGGCCTCTGCCTTCTGTTGGCTGTTTCAGCTGAGCTTTGTGAAGGGGATTGTGATCAGGGAATCACTTCTTCTAAGGGGCCCGATCAGAAGTCACGAGGCAGCCAGGCAGTATCTGGGCAAGTGGCAGGGTCCTTGGTGCTCGGGAGATTTGAACCATCTGGATAAAAAGGGTCAAACTCTCCACTGGCAGCAGCTTCACTGCTCCATGTGGGGAAGCCACGTGACCACGCCACGGGCACTGCCAAGAGCAAGAGATTAGTAAACAGAAGCCCACAGCAGCAGGCGTCCGGGCTGGCCCGCCTCCGGTCACTTGGCATTCGTGTGATCCCACCCGCTCTGAATGTTAAGGAAATCAACCCTGAATATTCATTGGAAGGACTGATGTTTCCAAACTCCAATACTTAGGCCACCTGATGTGAAGAGCCAACTCACTGGGAAAAAACCCTGATGCTGGGAGCGATTGAAGGCAGGAGGAGAAGGGGATGGCAGAGGATGAGATGGTTGGATCGCACCACTGACTCGATGGACATGCGTTTGAGCAAACTCCGGGAGGTGGTGAAGGACAGGGAAACCTGGCGTGCTGCAGTCCATGAGGGTCGCGAAGAGCTGGACACAAGTTAGTGACTGAACAACAACAACACCTGCTCTGGGGTCCCATCTGTCTGTGCCCACAGCCTGCCTCTGTGCTGTCTGCAGAGCTGAAGCAGACTCATTTCTGTCTGACTTTGTTTAAGATATTGACAATCCAGTGCCAAATGGATCCTGATGATGAATCTCAGGCATCCATCGCAGCATCCTTTTCCACACACATCCCTGGCGCCTCTGACAATCTGGCTGCTCCTCACTCTTCGCTGAGAGGAGCCGGGAGATGTGGTGTGGTTCAGCGCGATGCTGAACTCTCAGGTGGTGATCGTGAAGGTTCATCTGACGTTCACAACAAGGTTAGGGCACACGGGCCTGGGTTATTTTAGGGCAGTCATTGTGCTGATTTTCTGAGTAATGGAAATCTTCTATGAAAAAACAAAATCAGGTGCAACTCCCAAATGTATCACTTATTCATTCAACAGATGTTTATTTGCCAGGCGCTGTGCTAGTCCATGTGGCTAAAACGGAGACCCATTCTCGTGCAGGCTGCCTCCTAGCAAAGGAAGAATGCACAGGCCTTGTGAGTGTAGACACGCCCCCTCCACCATCCCCACCTGCTGTCCTCCTTGTGAAGTCCAGTGGCGTGTCCGGAGGCAACTTCACATGACCCAACACTGGTTTTTCCCAGCGCCGTGTAACACCTGGAGGCTTGCCTGTCCTCTGTCGTGCGTGATACAGAATGGTAGATTGAATAAAGATCTATGTTTTTTTCAACATGAATTAAAGACAGCTTCCTATACAGCAATCCCATGGCACATTCTCAGTGTTCCTAATTTCCTTAGTTTCCAGGCATATCACACCACCCCCTTGTTTTCTTTGTCCACTTTCAGTGGACACTGGTTGGCTCCACACTATCTTGGATGTTGCCTTTGCTTAGGACTCTAACCCTGTGTCTTTCATACACTCCAGATCTCTTTTCACAATCTACATCTCCATGAAGCTCCAGACTTGCAGGAATATCATGATGGACAGTCCCACCTGAACTGATTATCATAATACTTACTGTGCATCCAAGGGGTGATTCCAACTGGCCACTGTGTGTATAGGTCTAAAACAGGACTACCTGCACACTGCTATATATAAAATAGATAACTAAAGAGGACCTACTGTATGGCACAGGGAACTCCACTCAGTACTCTATAATGACTTATGTGGGAAAAGAATGTAAAAGAGTGGGTGTATGTGTGTATAACTGTTTCACTTAGCTATACACCTGAAAATAACACAGCATTGTAAATCAAGTATACTCCAATGTTTTTTTTTTTTTTTTTAATGTGAAAAAAAGCAGAGCTATTGTTTTTCCCCCTCAAACGCTGTTAGTCAAGCCCATTCTGTTTCAGTAAAGAATGCTGACTTCCAGCCTATTGCTCGGAGCACAAGAAGTCAAGCTTGACTCCTTTTCCATTGTTCGTCTCAGCCCTGCCACCTCCCCTGTCTCCATTGCCTCCACAACTTTTGTTGACTCTACTTGCACAAGGTGTCCCTAATCCGTCCTTTGATCTTTATTTCCACGGCCTCTAGTTAAAGCCACTGTCATGAAACACGGTGGGAACCACACAAGCTTCCGCATTGGCCTTCCTGCCTCCTTGATCTTCCTTTACACTTGGTTCTCCACACAGAAGTCAAAGGCATCTTTTATCACATAAATCACATCATATAACTTCTCTGCCTAGAACCCTTCAGGCCAAACTCTGCACGTTCAAAGCCCAGGCTCCTCACCAGGTGTCTAGACCTGCGAGCTCTGGCCCCTGCCTTCCCCTGACCCGGGCTCACAGCATCCCCCAGGGGCCCTGGAACCAGCTGCAGTGGTATCTCCCCTCTGCTCCAGGACTGCCCCTGATCCCCACTTTCTCAGCACCTTGGCAGGATTCTTCCCTCTGCTCTCCCCACATCTGCACTCTGTTGGCTGATGCTCACAATGTGGCTTTCAGGACAAAGGTTGCCCCTGAAAGTGGACTCAGTCAAGACACAACCCCGCCTTTTGCTCCTCTCATCTCCTAGCTCATTGCCCGGGCGGTCTAGAGCACTCACCAGTCTCAAATAATCTTGTTCAGTGTCTCTCTTCCATGCCATAGAAAAGGAGGGGTTTTGTCTTTGGTGTGGACACCCCAGTGTATCCAGCTATGGCTGACTGGCCTTGGCGCCCCACAGATACTTGCTGACTCAGCGGATGAATAGCTGAGCAAATGAATCATGAACTCCTCACCCCGTAATTTTGGTCTTCCTATCTCTAGCCGACTTGAGAAATACTATCTTCATCAAAGTTTCTATGAGCCATATCTCTACCAAGGACAGTGCCCTCGCCGAGGGGCTGGTTGTCAGCCTCGGCTGAACTTCAGTTGTGTGGACGGCCAGCACAGGGTAGATTCACGTTGCCTGGTGGTGAAGGGCTTAGCGTCTTCGCCATGTTTGAGAAGTGACTTCAATGCAAATGTTTTTGATCATAGTCGTGCTTAGTGGAAATGTTGTCGCAAGAAGTCATTTAAGGAAATAGGAATTTTTAAAGCTTGAATTTTACGTGAAAACATACTGCTATTATTGGATGTGGTTTCAGGATTTAAATGAGCAGACAGAGTTGTTTCTTGAACTTCTGTATTCATATAGACTATACTTATATGTCCTCTTCCTGAATCCTCACTTGGTGTTAACAAGAGAACATACAGCAGGAAGTCTCTAAAAGTTCCTATACACACACACACACACACACACACACACACACACATATTTATTATCTATCTTCCTATCTATCTACCCATCTGTCTATCTATTTAAAGTTTTTGGTCTCTTGATTTTCTTTGTCTTTTCTATCTCTTTTTGTTGGGAAAAACTGGAGTTAAAAAAACTTCAAACCTAAGCTTCTTACGAGCAAGATTAGTGAACAGAAGGAATGTATTACATTGAGCTGCTTTTTAATTGAAATATAGTTGATTTACAATGTTGTATAAGTTTCTGCAGTATAGTAAAGTGATTCAGTTATACATATGTATACGTTCTTTTCTAAAATATTTTTTCCATTCTGGTTTATCATAGAATATTGAATATAGTTCCCTGTGCTATACGGTAGGAACTTGCTGTTAATCCATTCTATATATAATAGCTTACATCTGCTAACCCCATCCTCTTTCTCCATCCCTCCGCCATCCTTGAGCTACTTAGGATAAGCTTAAAGATAGCTTTAATACAGCCTAGAGATTTAAATGCAAAGGTGAGCACTGACGGGTCACTTCAGTTGCTGGTCCCCTGGTCCCTGGTACCCTGCAGTGCTGAACAAACCAGAAGCCTCTCTTTGTGCTGCTGCCTCGTCTGTGTTAAATGTTCGTTGTTTTAGGACTTTCCATGAGAGTTCCTTGAACTGACCCTCTGAAGGGTTGCAGGCGCCTCAATCATCAAAGTCAACTGAAGAAAAATAAGCACGAGGCTTCAGATTTATTTCCCCAAATGATTCCCTTATGGAAATTATTTACTAGGTAAGACAGAAAACGTTTCTTCCAGCCAGTTGACACCAACTGGGATTGGAGTGAGCCTCCATAATCATGATTATTAATAAAAATTCTTTAGTGCACATTTGCACTTGCTGCCAAGGTCGTCAGCGATTCATGCTTGAGGCAGAAGGTGACCAGTTTGATTCTAAACAGGCATTTTGGTTGCTGAGGGGAACGGATAGTCAGGGACTTTGGGAAGATCATGTACACATTGCCATATTTAAAATGGATAAGCAACAAGGACCTATTGTATAGCAAAAAATAAATAAACAGGCATTTTGGCAAAGGAAGGGGGAGTTTATTTTTTCAGTCAGTTTAGTTGCTCAGTTGTGTCCAACTCTTTGTGACCCCATGGACTGCAACACCCCAGGCTTCCCTGTCCATCACCAACTCCCGGAGCTTGCATAAATAATTTCCATCGAGTCAATGATGCCATCCAACCATCTCATCCTGTCGTCCCCTTCTCCTCCTGCCTTCAATCTTTCCCAGCATCAGGGTCTTTTCTAATGAGTCAGTTCTTTGCATCAGGTGGCCAAAGTATTGGAGCTTCAGCTTCAGCATCAGTCCTTCCAATGAATATTCAGGATTGATTTCCTTTAGGATGGACTGGTTGGATCTCCTTGCATTCCAAGGAACTCTCAAGAGTCTTCTCCAACACCACAGTTCAAAAGCATCAATTCTTCGGCACTCAGATGTAGAGGAGCTGCTCTACAAGGACTGGAAGGTCACTCCCCCACTTTCATGGTTCCTTCCCTGATTGTCTGAAATAGGGTGAATTGAGCTGCTCCTCCTCCTTTCCTTCTCCTGTCCCCCTGCATGGCCAACTTCACCTGCTGCATCATGGGTGGTGTGTCTGACCCACGCTGAGGGTCTGTATAGATGGAACAGACCATAGTTGAAGTGGTCTTGCACCATTGTCCTGTCTTCTGGAAGTCATTGAATGGTACATGAAAGAGACCAGTGTTTCTTAACAATTAGCCTAGTTCTACATCTTGAAAGACAAGTTGGGTAGAAGAATGGAGCTAACCTGTCAGTGGGTGAAAATACGAAAGGAGGAAAGAAAAAAGACATTTTCATAAACCATTCACTTAGTAAATAATAGAACTCAGAAAATCCCTTGAGTTTCTCTAAATTGATAGAAAGTGTTGTTTCAGTCTTGGTATGGGACATGGCTGGCTGACTCAGCAGCAAGACGTCAAACTCCCATTGGGAGAGTGTGTCCTGGCTAAGTTGCAAGTGGGCAAAAGGGAACTCAGTCCACGGCACATCCTTCCACAGAGCAGACCCCTGCTCCCTCATCCTAACCTTCCCAGACCCTCGGGGGGCATGACTTGGACCTGAACGCCTGTGCCGATGTAATAAGCATCCTGGCTTGTGGAGTGCATCCCTTCTATGCAAGTACATACTGCGGGACTCCTGTTCAGGGGAGGGGCTAATGGCGGGGCCAGCTTTGAATGAAATAATAGCAACTCTGTTTTCTTATTGTAAAGATTATAAGGATCACAGTGGGTGAAATAGTCAAAGGAGGTCTTGTTACCTCTAGGAAAGCCCAGGAAGGCGCTGGAATTCCTGCGGGGCCGGCTGGACCACCCTTTATGTTTTTGGACAGAAGGAAAGGTTTCCTGGGAGAGCTCCTGGGAGCTTCTCTGTTGCTTTTTTGTATTGTTGTTATTATTCAGTCACTAAGTTGTGTCTCGGAGAAGGCAATGGCACCCCACTCCAGTACTCTTGCTTGGAAAGTCCCATGGATGGAAGAGCCTGTTAGGCTGCAATCCATGGGGTCACTAAGAGTCGGACACGACTGAGCGATTTCACTTTGACTTTTCACTTTCATGCACTGGAGAAGGAAATGGCAGCCCACTCCAGTGTTCTTGCCTGGAGAATTCCAAGGACAGGGGAGCCTGGTGGTCTGCCGTCTATGGAGTCGCACGAAGTCGGACACGACTGAAGTGACTTAACATAGCATAGCATAAGTTGTGTCTGGCTGTTTGTGACCCCATGGACTACAGCACGCCAGGCTTCCCTATCCTTTAGTATCTCCTGGGGTTTGCTTAAACTCATGTCCATTGACTTGGTGGTGCCATCCAACCATCTCATCCTCTATCGCCCTCTTCTCCTCCTGCTGCCCTCAATCTTTCCTGGTGTTAGAGTCTTTTGCAATGATTGGCTCTTCACATCAGGTGGCCAACGTATCGGAGCTTCAGCTTCAGCATCAGTCCTCCAGTGAATACTCAGGATTGTATTTTTTGGATACATTGTGCAAATTGCCCGGTTGCTTCCGTCAAGTTAAGGTCATGGGCCCGATTCTCTCCTTGCCGTGTTCTGTGTCCACCTGACCCCCACCCACCTCACTGAGGAGCTTCACCTGGGCGGTTGATAAAGATATTCAACCTGCGACTTGCTTTTTAAATAACTTCCGAATCATAGCCACAGTTGTAATAAACGCCTCTGTGATTTGCATTTAAATAGTATTTTCATCCACAGATCACAAAAAGTGAAGCTGTCTTAACTCAGCATCATGACCTGAATTCCCTTCGTCTCAAAGCCAGCCCGTGTGCACCCGATACCGATTTTCCCTGAGTGTCACATTCAGGTCTGTGAACTATACTGATTAAAACAACAATTAGGTCTGAATGGCTGGGATACCCCCTGGGTTCTGTGCCTCAAACACGCATCGTTGCCCAGATCCAGCGAGCTCAGACCGCTGCACCTCCATCACCATCCTGGGTGGGATGCAGGGCAGAGGTGGGGCGTGGCCTTCTCTAAGCCCAGCTGGTGCACTCAGCACCCGCTAGTTAAGAAAAGCATCTCTTGGGTTGTCAGGGAGGCCAGTTTGACCTAGAAGTACTTGACAGGCAGTAAACACAGATCCCAGCTTCACTTTAGCAGTCACTCTGCAGAGCACTGTTGCTGTTTGAAGTGACTCCCGTGCACTTCCTTGGTTTCATTGGCTTGTCAGCTCTTGGGAAGACAGGAGAGAGACAAAATGCTGGCAGGACGCAGAGTTGGAGAAGGCATCTGAGCACACACGGGCACAGGACTTCAGCCCCACTGGTGACAGCTCCGTCCTCATCACCCAATTTATACTCTGCCGGGGCCTTTCTCGAGTCTATTTGTCCCATTTCATGTCATTCTTCTTCATTTTTTAGCAGGGACTTTTTTTTTCATATCGTGCCATTGAACTTATTTCATCATCAACACATTTTTTTCTCTGCTCCGTGGATTCTTTAAAAGGCATCCTTTGAAGATGTGTTTCTATTCAGACAGAAGCTTTTGTTTAAAAAAAAAATAAAAGAGGTGTAAATATGGAATTTTATTGAAAAGGTCTTATCTTGCTTTAGACATGACATCGAAAAATGTGTTTAAAATAAAGAGCAAGTGTAGTACAAGGCATGTGTCAAAGCAGTTGGCTTCCTGTTGTGAGAAACTTCGGCTGCTTAAATGCATCCTTGCCCCTGCAAAAGCATTCCATGTCTTCGGTCTCTGTGACCCCAGTTCCTTATGCGGATATGTCCCTTCCTGATCTGCCGCCAGTGGGGCACATGGGACTCTGGTTTGCTGCCTCACCTGGATCACCAGTTAGTCCATGTCAGTGAGGTAATGGGCTTCCCTGGTAGTTCAGCTGGTAAGAAATTCACTTGCAATGCAGGAAACCCCAGTTCAATTCCTTGGTCAGAAAGGATTCCCTGGAAAAGGGATAGGCTATGCACTCCAGTATTCTTGGGCTTCCCTGGTGGCTCAGATGGTAAAGAATCTGCCTGCAGTGCGGGAGACCTAGGTTCGATCTCTGGATTGGGAAGATTTCCTGGAGGAGGGCATGCAACCCACTCTAGTTCTTGCATGCAAAATCCCATGGACAGAGGAGCCTGGCAGGCTACAGTCCACAGGGTCACAAAGAGTCAGACGCAACTGAGCAACTAAACACAGCACAGTGAGGTAATAGATGTACAAGTTGGAACATAAAGGAAGGCTGAGCACCGAATAATTAATCCTTTTGAATTGTGGTTCTGGAGAAGACTCTTCAGAGTCTGCTGGGACAGCTAAGAGATCAAACCAGTCAATCATAAAGGAAATCAACCCTGAATATTCATTGGAAGAACTGATGCTGAAGCTGATGCTCCAATACTTTGGCCACCTGATGGGAAGAACCGAACTTTTCATTGGAACTTTTTATTGGAAAATATCCAGATGCTAGGAAAGATAGAACGGCAGGAAGAGAAGGGTGAGACAGAGGATGAGATGGTTGGATGATATCACCGACTCAATGGACATGCGTTTGTGCAAACTCTGGGAGACAGTGAAAGGCAGGGAAGCCTAGCTTGTTGCAGTTTATGGGGTTGCAGAGTTGGACATGACTTGGTGACTGAATAGCAACAACCATGAGATAAAAATATTTTTTGAAAAATAATAATATCATTGTCATAACGAGCATAGTCTTCCTGACTTGACATTACCCTCTTTATTCACTCTCCCATCTTCCCACACCTCTGGACATTAGCATGTAACACATTCGTAATTCTATAGATCAGAGAAAAGTGCAGGGAATTCAAATTTGTTCTATAAACCCTAAACCACAATAGACAATTGTAGCATCTTGGAGGGCCTCCTTAAGATGAGGAGAACTGAGTTCAGAAAGATGGGCAAGGCCGTGTGCTCATTCCTGGAAGGCACTAATTGACAGTTGTTTGGCGGGATGCCCTGAATGCCTTTGAGCCCAAGGCTCACCTCACAGGTGCACACGCTCTTCTTCCCTGACGTTTGTCAGCTCTGGTGCTTGGGATCTTTAGTGGTACTGTCCAGTAGATAAAAGTCAGAGACATGTAATGTTTGTGGTACAGACTTCAAGAAGGCATCTCTGAAGGAGCAGGCAGATGCTTTCATGGAGGGGAAACCACTGCCATCCATCTGGAGTTGATAACATTCCCCCTGACAATTGGTCACTGCACCCTGAGGGCATCCTTGGAAACTGGCACGGTCCCAAAATCTGTTGCAGACACCATGACCTGGTGTCCCCTGACCACCTGCTTTCTGGTTCTCATGTGAAGTTTGTAACATCATGATGTGCACTCTCTCCTTTCATTGATTACACTCACACTTTCTTGGAATCTGGTCATGTACACTCTCCAGAGGCTACCCAGAACAGGTGGTGGAGCTCAGATCCTCTGCAGCCCATCTCCGTGACCATTCTCTGTCTATGGCCACCATGTGCAGACACGCTGGCCCCCAGGACCTGCCTTCACACCTGCCCATCCTCCTATTACGCTCTTGTCTTTGACTCAACTCTCTGGGGCCTTCCAGATTGGGCTCAGGGTGTCCTCCTCCTCCGATGCTTTCTGAGTGTTTCCCCTCCCCCTCGAACCAGCCAGAGCCACTGTCAGTGTAACAGGCGTAGTTGGTTGCACAGTGATGGAGGTGATGGGGAAGCTGAGGAGCCAATCAGGAGATCGAACACCATCCGCTTATACCTGTCCTCTTCCCATCCATATGCATCTCCAAGCTGGGGGCATGCAGGGAGGGGCACTGGGTCAAGTTAGGGGGCCAGACCCAGCCATCAGGAGCTACATACGCAGAGAGGGGCTGGAGCCCCTGGGAGATGCAACCAAGGCCACAGATGCCACCCAGATGGAAGGGAAGGTCCTCCTGCTCCGCCCTGCCCTTCCCCAGTGGACCCTGTCCTGCACTGAAGCTTGAGGACAAAGAGGCCTGGGAAGTATGGGGGATGCAGTACTCTGGACCAGAGTTGAGGAGAGGCAGTCAGGAAGTGGACAAGCAGACAGGTGCAGTGATGACTGAGCCCCTTCTCTGGACTCACAGCAGCAGACCTAGTGGTCACCACGTTGCATCTCCTCATGATTAGTACGACCTCCGATATGCCCCAGGGACCTGGCACAGTGGCTGGTGCAGAGAAGTAGTGAAGGAATGCATGTCAAGGTCTGCAGAGTGATGACGTCTTGTAGAAATGCAGCTGACTGTCACATAAGTCAAGCCAGAAGCATGAACGTGATTGAGGGTGGCCGATTTCCAGATCTTGCTTCACCACGGGTGGCAGACAGACAGCTCCACTCTTTTCCCTGGTGCCATCCTCGTTTGTGGGTTTGAAAATGAAAAGTAATGCAATCTTTCACTAGGAGGCTGTGGATGAATAAACTACCTGTTCAGAAAAGAAAGGTGCTGTGACCAGCCCAGGTTAGAGGAGAGTAAGAATAGAAATGTCCACGGAGCACTCTGCAGAGCTTATGCTAATACTTTCTCAAGAGGTGAGTCTTTCCCGGCATCTGTGGATCCAAGCAGGATCTGCCCAGCCCCCACCAGCCATATAAGTTCAAAGTTCCTGAGTGACTCACATTTAGTTCAAATTATGCATTAGAAAATTTCCATTAGAAATCAAGAGTGTTCTGTTAAAATGAGTGTTTCTTTGTATTACAACTATATTCTACTAGCCTAGTAAACCCTCCAGCAATCCAAATAATAGTATTCAGTCTTGCCACACAAAGACAAGAAGCATATTTGCCAAGCTCTGTACAGGGAAGGAAATACCATTTTTATTCTCTCTGTTGTTGAGATTGAACAGATCAGAGAGGTCTGTCAGGCTTTAGGCTGGGGGCAATGGGTGTGCCCCCCTCTGCCTGGTCTGTGTGTGCTCTTGGTCCATCTTACTGGCTAGATCACCTATGATCCTTTGGCTTTTACAAGCTCCTACTGGTGGAATGACAAGTCCTTCATCTCAGAAGTGGAGGGCCGTGCCTTGGCAAGGCCCTGATGCATAAAGAATTGCTATCTTTAGTGTAACTGATGCTGAAGCCATAGACCTCCAGGTCTTTTGATTCCTCCCAGAAAGAAAATCCCAAAGGCGTTGAGCTCTGCTTGGTTGATGTGCTGCAATAATTAAAAAAATAGTAAAATAGAACCGCCACCCATCTTTCTTCGCTTCCTGTCACTCATTTATCTTCCTCTAGAGCACTTATCCTCTGATGCATATGCTTTTTTGGTTTGTTTGTGTCAGCCCCAGGAGAATGGGGGCTTTGCCTTTGTTTTGACTATGATGCTGGGTGCGGCATGTGGAATCTTAGTTTCCTGATCAGGGATTGAACCCCCAGCCCCTGCAGTGGAAGCATGGAGTCTTAACCCCCAGACCACCAGGGAAGTCTCACATCTTTTCTTTTCTAAAGTCACTGCTCTGTACCCGACTCTGAGAACAGACGCGCTGCAGAGGCTCCGTACATACACATGTACAGGATATACATATTCCAGACCCCTGTGGAACTTCAGGGCAAAGATCATCCAAGAGTTACAGGTGTCAGTCTAGTGCCCTGCCTGTCCCTACACCCCAAGTACCTCCTTCGAAACAGAAGAGCTCAGGCTGCTCTGGAACCAAGATCTCGGGACTCTTTGAATTAAATCCATCTTGTCACTCCCATCTGCCTGCCTCCATGTCGGTGTGGATTAATTACAACATAATAGAACACAGAATATAGCATCTTCACAATAGTCCCGGGTCCTTTACAGTCTTACAATCTAATTAAATTGTAGCTTTGAACATGGATTTCTTTAGTTTAAATGTATAAACTAAGCAGACAGACCTCGTTTTTTTTCAACCTCCCTCTTCTAAAACTAAAAGACCAGCTGATTTCAGTGTCCCTGAGTATTATTAATTACCAGTAGCTGAAATCAATGCACAGGGTTTGTCTAGGAAGCTATTTCCTCCTTAGGTGAATGGCTGAGAATACAATACATGATCATCAATGATTTGGGATGGGTGTGGATGGAGGCTGAGAAAAGGTTGGAGCTTGGCATTGCCTTCCCCTCCTGGTGCAGGAGGCAGAGAATGAAACTTGACTCTGCAAGGAAGACAAAGGTGGAGATGTTTTCCTCGCACACGTACATGGCCAACATGCCAGAGTGAAGACAAATTCATGGAACACAGGCTTCCTCTCCAGGGACCCATACCTGCAGTTTGGAGCAAGCTGACGTGCACTCCTCTCACCCAGAAACTGCCCTCCTGAGGAGCTGCGGGGAGGGGCTGGAACTAGGGAGCCCACCAACAAAAAGAATGATGAAGTGGCCCTTTAAATATCAATCTCTGGAGCCCCAAACCCGGTGGATGTTCCCTTAAGTATTCAAATGAGATTGCGGCATCAGATTGGTATGCATTAGGCTGGTTTCAATGAAAATTAACATGTAATTGCTTCAAATGAAGTAAGTGAGGAGGTAATCTGTTCTTAAATTGGATTCCCAGGATTTTGTGGTACCATAATGCAGCTGTGAAATGAAATATATTTTAAGGATGATGTCCTCAAGGGGGTGCAGCGGCTAAGAGGGGGAGGAGCGGAGAGAGGAGAACCACTCTCCCCCCCAGCCTCACTGCCTCTCAGGCTGGTTCCCCAGCTGCCAGTGGATGAAGAGACTCTCCTTCTCGACCCTTGGGCGGCTCCCCTTTTCCTGCTGCCTAAACCGAAGCCGCCTACCCCGTGGGTCCTCTTCACCCTCTTACAGTGTCAGGAGCTGATTTCTGGTGGCACTGAACACTCCTGGCCCCATCGCTCTGTGCTCTTCCTTCCAAGCTGGATGGAAGATGCTCATTCTGATTGCAGTCCCTACTGAGACCCTCCATCCTGAGGCTTGTGCCCCCGGGGTTGGTTGTTTCATCCGGAGCACAGAGTGCAGCAGTTGAGTCACGGCTCCCTGTCCTCCTGGTGCTTCACCTCATGACTGACGCTTCTGATATCAAAGACTTAGCCTGGAGCAACAGCAGCAGCAGCAGCCACCAAACTCATGACCACCTCTAAAGTCTATGTCCAACCAGACTGATCTCCACTCCCACCCACCTCCTCAGCAGCCATGATATGCTCTGCAAAGTCTGGAGATGAGCCTGGGAATAATTAACCTTCTTACCCTTCAGTCAAGATGAGAAGCAACAGGGTGAGGACTCAGTGTAGGTTAATGCATTAAATGGTTTTCCTTTGCAGCCCGAGGCTGAAATGGGGTTTTCAGCCCCCCTTTGAAATGAGCTGGTGGTCCTCAGGTCCTGTGGCCTCAGTGCTCTTACCGAAGAGACATCTCTGGTGGGCTCTGGGGGCCTCCTGCACCCAGGCACAGATGGGCAGAGCTATTAGAGGAAATGAATCACCTGTCAGCGGGCAGGCAGAGCTGTGGTGAGGTTCACGGTGGTGCTGCTTCTGGGCTGGCCTGAGCTCCCCATCAAGGGGCTCGGGATCAGGCTTGTAGGGCAAGTGTTCCTCGGCTCGTGAAGCGATAAGGATTTATAATAGGCTGTATAAAGAATATATGTTTCAATAAAGGAGCCCCCATCCGTGCTACGGAGCAGGGAAATTAACAGGAAACGGGGAAGAATGAGTTTCTGTGGTGTCACGGATGCATCGCAGAACGGGCGCCAGTCTGAGCCTGGCTCGCCTTCCCCCAGTCACAGCTTGGTTTTACAGCTCGGTTGATGATGTTTTTAATTCCTGTCTTTGTTTCTCCCTCTGTTTATGTTGCTATTTTCTTTCTGCACATGTTTGAACAGCTCTGGCTTTAAAGCTGATCAGAGCTAATGGCTTCTTCAGATGTACATGCTGTATTTCTCTCTCGGTACGTGTGACCAAGAAGATTTTTGAAAGGACACCAGGCTGGTTCCCTTCTCCTTGGGGACTGCTGGGCTGATGGATTCAGAGAAGATAAAATGCAGCCGAGAGGGAGAGGGAGGAGAGGAGACAGCACCTGGCTGAGGACAGGTCTCCCTGGAAACGATGGCCCGAGACCCCTGAGGTTACCCTGGCTATTGGTTTTTATTTCCTACTGTAGGCATGGCCACAAGGTTGCATAGAAAATCAGGGTCTTCACTGTGGGCAGAAGGGGGACTAGGCTTTGCTATGTATAGGGAATCCAACCTCCGGTTCCTCTTAGGAAGAGACGTTCTCTACCACTTTAGACAAATCATCTGGATGGATTGTTCCCTATCTTTCTTCGTCTGACAATGGGAGGAGACTATTATTTGCTTATCTGCCTAGGGTTCTGCAAAGATTCACAGCTATCTCGTCCCCATGCCGATCGCAACAAAAGAGCTTGGCGTACTTTTCTAGGACGTGCAGATGCTGTGTCTGCTTTATATTTCATTTGTGCTCAGCCCCACTGCCAGCCCTTGGTAGGAGCTGGTGGGGCTGCTATAAGCTGATCCTGGTTAGGAGAGACTGGATGGAAATGAACATCTTGGTGTATGTGTATGTGTGTCTATGGTACACACAAGTGCATCAATCTATCCCCTGATGATCTGCTATCTTGTATTAATCACTTTGACACCCTTTTCTGCTGTCAGAATCCATCACATGGCCCCCTGGATGTGCTCTTCTGGTTTCACCCTCTCCAAAGTTTGCAGAGTTCGCAGAGAAAAGTAGACAAGGCCATGGTTGTATTCCCGTTTTAGAGACACAGAAGGAGCATTCCCTACACGAGCCTGAGGAAGTGTAATTTATCTTCATCACTGGATCGTCCGTGTGATGACATCCACACGCCCTTCTACCCGGGACCTCATTTGCTTTGAATATTAAATCGGGGTCACGGTGTTAATGTCCTGTTCTTAAAACACGAGACAGCATCAAGGTCCAAGTATAAAAAGTAAAATATAAACCCAAATGCATAAAGCTGATGCAGCCGGGGATATTTCAGTCTGACACAGAGAGAGAACAAAATCAAGTGCTGCCTGTGACTCCCAGGGTCACTAGGGGCTTGAGGAGATGCTCAGGCTGAGGGACCACACGGAAAACGCCTGGCTCCATTCGTTGAAGTAAAAGGACTACGAAGTGTAGAAAATATAAGTGAAAAGCTGGTCTGGGGACTTGCCTGGTGGTCCAGTGGTTAAAGCTCTGCCTTCAACTGCAAGGGGTGCGTATTCCATCCTTGACTTGGGAGCTAGGATCCCACACGCCTGGTGGCCAGGAAACCAAAACAGAAGCAATGTTGTAACAGATTCGATCAAGACTTTAAAACATCGTCCACAGCAAAATAAACAAATAAATCTTTAAAAAAAAAAAAAAAAACTGGTCCATAATGAGATCCTGTTCTGAGGTCCATTCTTCCCACCCCTCCCCCTACCTAAGCCATCCCCTCCCCCAACCTATGCCATCCCTTCCCATCACTATCTTAAATTCGACTTCAGAAGCTTTAGTTCTCATTCTGTTCTCCTCCCCCATGTGTATTCGATGTCCCCACAAGCTCCTCGGCCCTCTCTTCCAACCAGCGGACCCACCCCTTCTGTTCATCTTCTCTTCCAAGGAGCCCAGACTGACAATTTTGCCAGTAGTTTTCATGCATAATAACTTAAGTGCATCACTTTCGCACAAACATGCTAGCGTTCAAGTTCAGTTCTTCTCCTCCTCGCCTTTTGTACCTGGCAAATCTATTCCTCTGACGTGTGTTTAGGAAGATGGCTTCGTTCTGTGCTGTGCCATTAGTGGTGATTGCACAAAGCAGAAACACAAATTACCTGCATTCCACAGACGTCGCTAATAACCTAGACACCACGGGCTGGCATTCAGTGCAGCCCCCGCCTCCTTGCAGGAGCCTGAAAAGGGACATCTGAACTGCCTATTAGTGTGAAATGTAGGTAAAGTGCAGAGGCTCTGGAGAGTCTGTTTGGGAGATTCTGTGTGCCAGGCGCTGGGGGCTCTGTGCCCTTTCCCTGAAGGAGGGCTCTGTGCCAGCCTCGCTGGGGAGATCTGGGGCTGGAGAGCTTAGGACCCTGCAGAGGCTGAGAATTCCTATGAAAATAACCCCTACTGGAAAAGAAGCAGATAAGCCGCCCAACAGGGGGGCCAAGGAGGGCGCTTCCTGGTGTTGGGACCTGGAGAGGCACGCGTGGGTTCCTCACTGCACTGCTCTGGAAGACTCTCTTCCCACTGGTTTTATTTAGGCAACTCTGTAGTCAGCAAATCAGCCTCCCCTGGGGCTGTTCAAGTCAAATCCACAGGGTTTTCATGGAACAAATACTTATAACAAAGAACCTGGGCTCCTCCAATGCCACCTACTGTCAGACTTCAGGAATGTGCTAAGGGAAGCCTAAAGCTGAGCCTCACCTGCCTGGGGAGGAAACAAGGGTCCCTTTTGTGAATGGGCTCCCCTTCCCTGCCAGCCCTGGGTGGCCAGTATAGACACCAGGAGTCTCAGCAGTGTAGCCTCCAAAGGGAGCAAGGGGGCCCTCGCTGGAAACCCCCTGGTGCTGGGCAGACTGGTCCTTCCCAGGACCTATGCCGCCAGACTCAGCCTTGTGAACTCCCTCATTGGTATTGCTGTAAAGACACTTCATCTCACCCCTGCTCGGACTTACTGCAGGTGTGGGGCTTATCACAGTGCAGCCCAGACTTGATTCTTGATGCTTGTTACACACACACACACACACACAGACACACACACACACATTCATCCAACAGGAAACAAAGAATAACTCAGAGAACAGGAAACCTGTCTCTCTGTTTTCTTCTTTTTCCCCATTAAGAAAGCCTCCTCCTTAACAGAGACCACAAGAAACTCCTGCCCTTAGAGGTCCAGTCCCCACCTTATGACTTATTACCTGGCTTTCCTCTTTCCCTCCCGAGCCCCGTCCTGTCAGCCTCCCTGTTTCTCCATCCTGACCACCCCTTTGCTTCTCTCTTGTCTCTCTTTCTGTCACTTGTAATGAGTCTGCCGGGCACCGGTGGGTTAATGCTGTGAACCACCAGGGATCAATGTGAGGGCCACAATGACAAGGAGTGAAACAGGTAGATTTCACAGCTTCATGTCCAGTGCACTGTCCATGGCAGGGACAGCGAGGACGCTGGAGGGTGAGAGTGGTTTGGGGAGAGGGGTGGACCGAGGACTGGCTGCATAGCGGGGAGGGGCGCACCTGTGTTCTTGCAACGGATCTGCCATCTCTCCCAAACCAGACGTGTCCTCAGAGTGATACCCACCCAACTCTGCAGGCTCCGATGGTGGGGGTATCTGTGGGCCCAGGGCACACATCAGAGGCCCCCGCAGCCCTCCTCCTTGAGAGGTCCTGGGACTGGTCCTTCTGTAGACAGTGCTGTGTGAACATCCTGTACACTGGTCAACAGGTGTCTGCCCACCTTCAGGGGACCAGCCAGCAGGAGCAGCCTTTGAGGCTCAGCCAGAGGCCCCCATCCCACAGGCATTGGCAGGCTGGGTGGGGAAGCGATGCCAGTCCACAGAGTCCTTAGAGAGCCACCTGTGACACTCACCTTCCAGGCTGAGGCCCCTGTAGGCATTGCCCATGCCTTATTCCAGGGCTCTGCCCTCACCCCCTCGCTCCAAAGGGGATGGGACCTGGCTACAGAGTGCCAGTCTCCTGGAGACAGGCCACCAGAGGTCCTGTCCCTGCCTTGTGACTTATTACCTCTGTGACTGTGGGTGATCTGTCAGCTTTGCTTCCTTGCGTGTGAAGTGGAGATGTTGCTGACCACGGCCTAGCTGAGCAAGTTGAGGGAGAGCAGAGTCCTGGTGCCCAGTGCCCGCTGGCCCCCAGGACGTGTTCCCTGCTCTTCCTACTGTACCTTCCTCCCTTCCCCACCCCGCCCACCCCCAACTCCCCAACCTGGATGAGTATCTCTCCATCCCTAATCTCCATCCCTCCATCCTTCCCGGGCCCTGCCCTGCCCTGCCTCTGCCCACAGCCCTAGCGGTCTGGACCACGGGGGGTCTCACAGATGCTCTCTGCTTCTCAATATGCTCTCCTGCGGCAGAGACACCCTTTCACGACACAGGTCTGAGCACATTCTCATCCTGTTTGAAACTCTTAGACTCTACGTGTCAGATTCCAGTTCCTCAGGGTCCAGATTCCACAGAAAAGACCCTTCATGATGGTGTCTTTGCTCACCTGTCCAGGTTTTCCATGAACCTGATTTCTGTCCAAACCCTGCCCTCCAGCCACTCTGAGATTCAGTAATAATTCTCAGCTATATCCATCAGAAAAATCTGTGGAGCATGTTTGGAATTTGGGCTAGGGATCTATTTATAAAACACAGTCTTTTTGTTAAGAAAGATTCCACGACTGTGTCTGATAAGCCTCATTAATACCACCTCGAACATGCTCTGTGTTGGGCTACACAGCAGGCAGGCACCTTGTCCTGTTGACCTCTGTGTCCCCAGGCCCTAGCACGTTGACTGGTTCACAGTAGGGTTGCAATTTTTTTGGGTGACTTATTGATGATTAATAAATGAAGGATATTTCCCGTGATAGCAGAGAGGTTGAGACTAAACCACACACCACATTCACACACCGGATGCAGGGAAGCAAAAGAGTGTGGGCTTCCCTGGTAGCTCAGCGGGTAAAGGATCCACCTGCAATGCAGGAGACTCTGGTTCAATCCCCGGGTTGGGAAGATCCCCTGGAAAAGGGGTAGGCTACCCACTCCAGTGTTCTCAGGCTTCCCTGGTGGCTCAGATGGTAAAGAATCCACCTGCCATGCAGGAGACCTGGGTTCGATCCTTGAGTTGGGAAGATCCCCTGGAGGAGGGCATGGGAACTCACTCCAGTATTCTTGCCTGGAGAATCCCCATGGACAGAGAAGCCTGATGGGCTACAGTCCTTGGGGTCGCAGAGTCAGACACGACTGAGCGACTAAGCACAAGCACAAGAAGAGAATATTGTGTGCATGTTTGTATGTGTGTGAGAGAGAGACAGACGGAGAGAGAGAGGCAGTCTAGCCTGGGGGGATGTGTGGGCTGTTGGCAGAGGGAGGGAGCAGGCCCAGGAAAGGTGCTACATCACATGTTGTAAGCACTGTGAGTCTTCATAGGCACCACTGCATGATGGGGGTGGGAGACGCGTTTCAGTGGGGGTCTGGCCATCTGTGTGTGTGAGTGAATGTACGTGGATGGGAACAGGAGGACCAGGACAAACAGCCAAGGGGAAAAGCATCCTGCATCCGTCAGTTCTTTCCAGAAGAGGAGTCTGGTAGATGGGATCTGTATGTGCTAGAACACTGCAACAGCAGAGCTGCAGCCCAGCTGTGGCCAGTGACTTCTCCACGGTGAGGCGGCAGGGGCAGGGAGAGAGCCCCGGGTGGTGGGTGGCAGGACACCTGCACCAGCCATTCGCCCCTGGAGATGGAGGTGGCTCCTTCTTTTATTCCTTCCATCACCCCTTCTCCTCTGTGAGAGATGGGCCGAGCTGTTTGCGGTGTGCAGAGGCTGACAAAACGCAGTGATCAGATTGGAAATCAAAGCTCTCCCGGCGCTGGCTGGCCGGGTGCCTGCCTTCCTGCTACCTCCCGCAGTGGGCGCAGCAGAGGGATGAAGCAGCTGCTGCCGTTTTCCCCCAGGAGTTGTTTGGGGTTTTACTTTTATTTCTCCCAAGACAGAGTTGCTGGAGAGGGTAGCCAAGGCCGCCAAAGAAAGGAAAGGAGACAGAAGGCAAGCATTGGAATGCACAGGAGAAAGAGCCGTGCACACGGGGAGGACAGACAAGACAGGCAGCTGAGGGAAGCCTTTGTCCCTGCCTTTTTTTCTGTGTTCTCTGATTTCTGCATGGCCTCCTATCTTTTTCCCAGCTGCCCTGCCTCTGTCGTCAGAGGCACTCCACAAAGCACGGTTTAGCGCACAGGGTGTGATGGAAATGAGTCATGTGTTCTGCTCCCTGGAATGGCTGGGAAACTGAGGCAGGACACATTCGGGGCTCTTTAACTGGATGCTCTTTGGTCCTACCTACTCCCTGTCTTTGGTTTCGGAAAGTATCCATCCTCACATTCTCCTTACAGGATAAAGCGTTGATTCCTGTCTCTGCTTCTCTGACCCCTTCTCCCAGGACGCTTCGTGCTTGGAACTGCCCCTCAGGGTCCCTGACCTAAGTGTTATGGGTTGACTCTGCCCTCTGCTGGATCAAAAGGTGGAAATGAGGCAGAAAAGGGGAATCGTTCCAAAAAACACACGCTGGTCTGCTTCCCAGGAAAGTCTTTGGTTAAAGCAACCCAAACCCTAAATGAATACAGCTCAATATGTCTGTGATGTATTAATACCCTGATAAGCCGGTCAGAATAGGTTTCCAAATAGACCTGTTACATAAGAGGCAATAAATACTGTCTCTCTTCTCTCCATGCTTGTGCAAGAGAAGGGCCTTTGTGCAGGATCCTGGGGCCTTGGAGACAGAGTCCTGGAGATTCTGACCTCTTGACTGCGGGGGTGGGATGGGAGGGTGGGGTCCTGAATCCTATAACGTAGGTCTCCCGTGACGCCCACACCGCGCAATCCTGCCCTTTGCTCACTGCTTAATGACTTTCTATTTTGTTTTACAACCTACAATCTGCTGCCTGTCCCGGTCAACGGTATCTCTCTTTCCTGCTGCTGCTGCTGCCTCGGATGCTTTTATGGCCATCGATTCCCTCCACTGGTTCCCCAAAGAGGTTCTTTTCCTTGAGCCAGAGCGTCATTCCGGCGGATTACAGTGCCTGCCACTCTGCACTCCGATTTATTGCCATCCTGGGCTTTATTCTCCCCTACACTTGCAGCCAAGCCTCATTCATTTCGTTTTCTGGGGCAAGCAGAGTGCAGGAAGTTGCTATTAATAGGAGAAAGAATGTCATCCCGGCAGGGTTAGTGATGTCTGCCTTTATGGTCTGCAGTTCCAGAGCCTGGCTGTGGCCCGAGCACCACTCTTCTTCCCAGAAGTGATGAACCCAGTAGGAATCTCCCTTAGGAATTGACCCTCTGAAAGCTTGACACTCTTTTCAAGCTTTAGTGGACAAATGGTGTTCTTGTTTGGGGGCAAGCTCGGCCATACGTTCTACACTTTCCCCTGCGTGTGACCAGCAGTTTGCATCTAGAGGGAGAACTGGACAGAGCTGTAGGTGAGGTCTGAGTGCAGAGGGCTGGGCGCGAGGGAGGTGGAGAGGAGGCAGGCGCAGCACGTGACATGTCAATTCCCCTTAAGAGGGCTTTGCAGGTTTCCCGGACACTAATGTATGTGAATCCAATTGAAGTCACTCTATCGGTTATATTTACTTTGATAAACATGTTTACTAATCACTTATCACAAATCAAATAATAGAGCACTTTCTAAACAGTGTCCCACAGATAATAAATATCTTTTGCATATGAATGGAAAACGTTACATCTCAGCTGTTTGTTGCAAGTCTGGCTCACTCTCTCAGAAGTAGAGTTTAGAAACTGGCCAGGGGCTGCAGAGAGCAAAAGGGCAGCAGCTGCCCCTCCAGGGAACTTCCTCAGCTCCTGTGGACTGCCCGCAGGCTGTGTAGTCTTCAGCTCCTTCATACAGGAACAGGAGCCACAGAAAAATCTCCCAGTGGGTTACACTTGTGGGTGTAGTTCACCCAATCTAACTGACTAGCCAGGAGACTTCACAGAGACAGCCGAGGCGGTTGGAGACCACCAAGGACTGTGTTGGGATTTTTTCCTGGCATGGGCTCAAGAAGCCATGTCTTAACAAAACGTTCCCAGGAAAGTACAGTTTGCCAAAGCAGTATGGCTGGGGGATGGGGTGGCTGAGATAGCATCTGTTTGGTCATGTATTCTTTTTTTTTTTTTTTTAATGTTATTGAAGTATAGTTGATTTACAATGTGTTAATTTCTGTTGTATAACTGAAGAAGGACACGATGGTTGGCTAGCATCAGTGATTCAATGGACCTGAACTTGGACAAACTCTGGGAAGCAGTAAGGGACAAGGAGGCCTGACGTCCTGCAGTCCCTGGAGTTGCAAAGAGTCAGGCATGACTTAGAGACTGAACAACAACAACATCTTTATACACACACACACACACACACATATGCACACATCGGGCTTCCCCGGTAGCTCAGATGAAAATCTCCTGGAGAAGGAAATGGCAACCCACTCCAGTATTCTTGTCTCAAAAATCCCTGGACAGAGGAGTCTGACGGGCTACAATCCATGGGGTCACAAAGAATTGGATAAGATTGAGAGACTAACATACATTAAAAAAAAATATATATATATATATATACACACATATAATTTTTCATATTCTTTTCCACTATGGTTTGTCATAGAGTATTTAATATGGTTCCTTGTGCTATACAGTATGACCTTGTTCATATAGTCTATATATAATAGTTTGCCTCTGCTAATCCCAAACTCCCATTCTTTCCCTCCCCTCCCTGCCCCTTGGTAATACCAAATCTGTTCCTTATGTCTTGAGTCTGTTTTTGTTTCAACGTATGTTGATTTGTATTGTATTTGTTATTATTTAAAAATATATGATTATGTATTTATTTGGCTGCCTTGGGTCTTGGTTGCAGCAGGTGGGAGCTTCATTGCATCACATGGGATCTTGCGTTATGGTACGCCTGAGTTGTGGCGCTTGGGCTCTGGAGAGCTCAGACTCAGTAGTTGTGGCACATGAATTCAGTTGTTCCGTGGCATGTGGGATTTTAGTTCCCTGACTAGGGACCAAACCCGTGTCACCACATTTCAAGGTGGATTCTCAGTCACTGGACCGCCAGGGAAGTTCCTGTATTGTATTTCAGACTCTACATTTAAGTGATACCATAGGGGCTTTCTTTTTGTCTGTCTGACTTAGTATGATACTCACTAGGCCCATGTATACTGCTGCAAATGGCTTTATTTCATTATTTTTGGTGGCTGAGTAATATTCCATTGCATATGCATACCACGGCTTCATCCATTCATTTGTCGATGGACATTTAGGTTGCTTCTGTGTCTTGCGTTTGGCCACATATTCTAAAAGAGAAGTTTGGAGGTGGTCAGGGTGGGACTTGGTGTCTAAAGTGATGTGCGTTTCTCAAAAGGGCGACACTATATAATGCACATGATTGTGTGAGAAGCATCATTGCCGTTAGGTCTCTAATGACTGTTTTACAGCCAACACAGAAGGTACTCTTGCAGCCTCCTGCATGAGTACTGATCTGAGTATTGGACTTCACCTCCAGGAAGATAACAGAGTGGCTGCAAACAGAGCCTGGGAGCCTGAGTCCAGCTTTGTGGTTTCCAATTGACTCTGACTCATCACTTAGACCCTGTGGGTTCCTAGTCTCATTTTGAAGACAGGAGAAATATATTTTTAGAAGAAATTCCTAAATACAGACCTTGGTGGGGGCTGGAGGGGGGGACAGTTTCCCATGCCTACCTAGAAGCAAGGCCAGCTTTAGATCAGTCTACAGCATCCTGTCTGCTCTCACTCAAAACTGTGGAAGAGAGAATTGCTAGGAAATTAAAATTAGACTTTTGTTATTATCATTCTTGTTTTTCTTTAGCACAGATGCAATAGCTGCCTCCTTCCACCAATCATTCCAAATTGGCATGTTCCTCACTCTACAGAAAGGCAAGGGTGAAGGATGTAAAGAATATGGGAGGTACCACATCCCTGGAAGCAGTGAACGATGCTCAGACAGCAGTGTGACTGCTTCCCCCACCCTCCTCTACTCCACTCCCTCTTCCTAAATTTTCTGAGCAATTTGGCCCAGGCTTTTCGTTGAGAATAATCTTCAACCCTGCAGGTAACTATATTGCAACCCTCTTTCTCCCTGGGTGTTCTTCTGATCACTGAACATTTTAAACCGGTTTTGATGAAGCTAAAATTGCCAAAATGCATCCTGTTAGGACTCTGGGAGTACAGATGTGTGTTAGCACCACATTCTCAGTAGGAGAAAGAAGCCCAGGGGTGACCAAGAAGAGGGGCTTACCCTGCAAGGTGGGACCCTGCATCTGAAATCCATTCACTAGTGGGGAAAGAAACAAGGGGAGACTTGGTCAGCTTTGTTGGGGAGATGCTAGGAAACACTGTATCGGACATAGAAAGCCACAAGATCAGGGAACCTGGCAGGTCTCCAAGTGGGACGAAGGAGATCTGTGCTTTCATCCCCTGACTTGGCAATTCTCTGATAATTACCACTGAAGGAGCCATCATGTTGCTGATTTTACTTAATGTGCTTAAATTCTAATTAATATTATTGGATTCTTCTTAGAGGTGAAACTAAACATGCTTGTTTGCTCTTTCAAGAATTTGCATAAGGGGTGAAGGCATGTTGGCATTTATTGCTTTTCAGCAATTGGCATTTTCATCTTCCCAGTCTCACTCCACTTTCTGTTCTAACCTGCTAACCTTTTCTCTCTCTGTTCACCTGGCTGAGGAGAGGACAGCTGTGGGTGTCAGACAGCCCTGCCTGTCAGAGACCAGGATGCAGTGATGGGAGCCCAGGCAGGGAACTGGGAAGTCCTGCAGGGCTGGGGTTCCTGCAGAGACAGCTTGTCTCGTGCAGGTGAGGAAACTGAGGTGAAGCTTCACAGAAGCGGAGCGACTCACCTGTGATCACAGGTTTAGGTTCCTGTGTCTGGAGGTAGAGATTTGTCTCTGCCTCCGGCCTTGTTTTGATAAGTCCATGAGATATAATTATACATGAAAGGATTTTGCCTGCTATCATGTATCAGAAAGTCTGAGCTATTATTTTCCTGGTTAACTAATAAAACAACCCCAAACTCCCATGCAATGTCTGCTGCGTCCTCCTGGCCCACGTTTCGAGCTTTCATGGAGCCTGAATTGTGCCGTGGTGACTTCTGGTGGCTCGCCATGTGCCACGAGGGGCAGGCTCCTGAGTCGCCGTGGAGGGCAGCTGGAGCGATTCTGCGTTTGGGTTGTGCCTGAGGCCAGCCTGGTCTCAGAGGAGCCTGGTTTGGGGTGGAGTGTGTCTGCCATGTGCCTTCCCTCTGGACATTCACTAACTGGGGGTGAGGATGGGCGAGGTGCCATGCTGAGCACAACTGGGCAGGGGGGTAAATAAAAAAGAAAATGCATGAGCCCTGCCTTCACAGTGGGCACGTGGCCTAGGCAGTGACAGAGGTGACCACGGATACAGGTATTGCAGGGTGGTGGATGTCAGCACAGGCATGACAGGTGGGAAGGAAGGTGCATGTGGGGAGGAGGTGGGGAGAGGTGCTCTAGGCAGACAGATGGGGCAGCATGGGATGTGGAAACCCGGAGAAACTCAACAAACACACCCTGTTTTACGGCTTCTGTGCAAGGTGATGGGTCTGGATGAGGCTGGGGCGTCCTGGTAAGCTGTTCTGAAATGTCATACTGAGGGTTCTGGGCATCACTGGAGGCTTGGGAACAAATGAGTCTCAAATAGATTTGCTAGAAAGGTCCTTCCAGCAGGAAGAGAGGCTGGAGGCCAGAGGTCAGTCAGGAGAGGCCGGAGTGGCTGCCACCCAGGGTGGGTGAGGTGGGAGCCTCCCCACCCATCCCATTGCCTGGAGTTCAGAAGGAGGTCAACCTAGTGAGCTTTGGGATGATTTGAGCTGCTGCTGAAGGGTCAAGATAAGGGGGTAATTTATGCAGAAAAAGACAGCTCTCCTCCAGCCCAGTGAGAATCCCTTCCTACAGAGACCAGCTAATAGAGTTTCACTAAAGGCACCAGGGGGGTGCTGTGAAGGACTTGCATAATCACTTGCCTGGTGTTGGTTGAAGGAAATTACTCCGCTAGGATCAGCTGATGTATCTCCAGCCACATGAGGGCTGACTCCATGGCTGCATCTTTTCTTCGGAGTTTCCTGCTGCCTCCCCTTCCAGCCACCCTCACCCTCCAGGATCCTTCCTGCTCTTCCTGCTGCTTGGGGAGGCGGCCAGAGGGGTGGAGAGCATCCCTCTGTGCAAGGCTCCCTGCTTTTGGTTCAGGACTGGGCTTCATGCCTTCAGAGCTAAGATTGTGTCCATCTTTTCCAAGTCTGTCTGGTGTCTATTACTGAATTGTCCATGCCAGTCCCCTGCTTGCTTTCTTTTAAGCAGTTGTTATCTCCTTTTTTGGATAAGCTCCTAAAACATAGATAGTAAGGAACATGTTTTGTTCTAAAAAGCGAGCAGAGCATCCCCACAGGCATAGAAGCACAGTAAACAGCTGTTTAGTGGTCAGCGTGATGACGGAAGCATGGATTTGGTGTCTTGGAAAATCATACCGAAGAGAGGGGTATGTGTGTTCGCACACAAGGTTTTAAACATCAGCACCTCCCTGTTCTTCTAGAGTTCTTTCTACTTTCCTTGTATGTTTCTTTGAACCTTGGATGGTTTTGAGGATTGAATGGGCAGATAAGTTTTTCCCCATTTGACACATAGGAAAACTGAATCGCAGAAAGGGTGGGACCCAGGCTTGTCATAGCAAATGAGATAAGAAGACAAGGATCCAGCTGGCTCGACTCTGTGGAAGTCAGGCCAGAAGCTCGGTGCATGGCCGCTGCTTCTCTTCACTATGAACTGGGAACTGAGGTTCCATCAGATAAAATACACCAGTGTCTAGCAACCTCCAGATGGGAGAGATCTTAAAATCTAAGTAATACCTGGTGCATTGTCAAGCTTTCAGAGCGCTCAGTGCACAGTCTCTCTTTGAATCCACCACCCCCAGAAAACACTGTTGTTTTATGTCAAGTTAAGGAATCAGGAGATACACGTTCCCATCCCCAACCTTTTTTTTTTTTTTTTAATTTCTATTGGAGTAGAGTTGCTTTACAATGTGTTAGTTTCTGCTGTACAGCAAAGTGAATCAGCCATGCATATACATACATCCCCTGCTTTTGGATTTTCCTCCCCATTTAGATCCCACAGAGCACTGAGTAGAGTTCCTTGTGCTATACAGCAGGTTCTCGTTAGTTATTTATTTTATACAAAGTAAAGCACCCCACTCCAGTACTTTTGCCTAGAAAATCCCATGGATGGAGGAGCCTGATAGGCTGCAGTCCACGGGGTCGCTAAGAGTCAGACACGACTGAGCGACTTCACTTTCACTTTTCACTTTCCTGCATTGGAGAAGGAAAGGGCAACCCACTCCAGTGTTCTTGCCTGGAGAATCCCAGGGACGGGAAGCCTGGTGGGCTGCCATCTATGGGGTCGCGCAGAGTCAGACACGACTGAAGCGACTTAGCAGCAGCAAGCAGCAGCAGTGTATATATATCAGTCCCAATCTCCCAATTCATCTTACCTTGCAACTCTTTTTTGAACTAAATAGCTACATAGCCATAGGCTTAAGAGGGACATAGCTGTTTGTCTAAATTTCTCCAGGGTCTGTATCTATAGATGAATTCTTAGGCCCTTCCAAGTACCAAATATACACCTTCTGCAAAGTTCTCAGTAAAACACCTTCCCTGGCACATAGACGCAGCACACAGACCTATTTATTTTCTGTGCAACACCATATTCTATCCTCTCATAAAATGCCCATGATTGATTATAATCTGTCTCAGCTTCTCTTTGGCAGAGCAAAATATCTGTGTCTGTCTTATTCATCCTATGCGGCATCACTTAAGCGCCCAACGCGCTGCGTGGTCCGCTTGTCAAACAAGTGAAGAATTCGATAAGCCCCTGATCCTAACCCTAACCTACAGCCCTGTGGCCACGGCCCCATCTCTGGATGCTGTTTTCTTCCCGTGGAGGCAACTCCCTTCCCCTGTGCTCCTGCGTGTGTACGTTTAGTTCAAGGCGAACTCAGAACTCACTGTCCTGCCCTGAGATTCCCAGTCCACATGCCCCTCCCACCTCCAGGCAGCTGACACCCCCACCAGGAGGCCCTTCTGGTGCTCGGACCTGCTGGCTTGACCCTTTGCCCCGTGGTGTCAGCGCCCCTGGGTGGCCCTTACCCACCCCGCCTGCTCGTCTGGCTGCTGGCTCTTCTCAGCACCTCCCAGAGCAGGACCTCGTTGCCCACCTCACCCGCCCCCCCACACCCTGTGCTGGTTCCTCTCTGCAGCCTCCCAAGCATCTCATGCAGCCTTTCTTATAGGGTCACCTCCCAGTTGCAAAACGTTTGTGAAAATTACAAACAGGATCATCTTAGTCCTGAGCCCCAGAAGCCGGCCCTGAGAGGCGAATTTGTGTGAAAGTGATGTATTAAGGGCTTGTTCCCCGGAGAGACAGAAGGAGCAGGGGTGGGGCAGCCAGGAAGGGCAGGTGTCCCAGAAGCTGGCACACCACTGCTGCCGTGGGGACACACACCCCTCCCCGGGCACCTCGGCCCCTGGGAGTGGGTGCGGAGGGGCACCCATAGTCTAAGGCAGCCTCCAGGGAGAGGCAGGCGTGGCCTCTTCAGAAGAGAAGTGCAGAACCAGGGCTAGGGCACAGACACAACACGAGGGCCACAGGGGCTGGGCCGACAGACTGCAGCCACGCGCCGCACGGGTGGGGATACCCTGTGGATGGAGGGCTGGGACTCGCACCCGGCTTCCTGCCTCGCTGGTCCAAGTGCTGTTTTGTCTCCTCAGCCTTGAGCTTCTCCCCAGCTGGTGGTTCGAGTCCTCACCGTAGGTCATCCTGACTGGTGACAGGAGGGCATCGGAGAGAGGATCCAGGCCTGGGGGAGGGATTCCAAGTGTGTCCAAACAAGGAGCTGGAGCTGAAACTCGCCCCAGCGATGGGACCAGCGTGGCACATATGCTGCTTCGTCTGAGGCTGTCTCCCACGCACAGAGTGCCAGGCTGGCATGTCTTCCCCAGCCACCCCCAGCTCTGGGCTCAGGGACACGGAGGACTTCCAGGCCTGTTTCCAGCATGACCGGGCACCCTGATACACACCGTCCACCTCCAGTGTACCTGAGTGAGTACTGGTTTTCCAGGTGTACCTGTGAACGGTGTCAGCTTGGACCAAAATTAGTGCATCCCCCTGCTGCTCTCCTGCCAGCTGGTCCACCCTCTCCAGGGTGAAGCTCCACCTCAGGTGTGGGCTCTACACAGCCTGGCTGTCAGGACAGGATGGCTGGTGGGATCAGAGACACAGATGAGAAGAAGCAGATTGATTTGCCTCTGGGAATCTGGCCCCTCCTCCCAGGGCGGGCCACCCTCGAAGAAGGGGGAGGGGCTTAGGCTTGGTGTCTCGGTGGCTTAGTGGCCCTTGACGATTCTTTCTGGTGGTCCTTGCAGAACTCTTCAGTTTGGGTCTCTGGTCTTTCCTATCTTCAGGAGAAAGGAGACAGTCCTTCACGTGGCTTGCTGCCTTAGTTCCTGTAGGGAAAAAATGGCACGCTTAAACTAGGCAATTTGAGGAGAGTTTTTAATAAAGTGGATGTTTACAAAAGTGCAGCCAAAGTGCAGGAAAGACCACGATGGTTAATTAGGACCCCCAGGCACAAACGGGGCAGGAGTGGGGATTGGCTGATACCTCCAGGTCTCGAATGGTTAAAGGAGGAGGCTGAAGCTCTAACCAGGGACAGAGGCCCCTGGCCAGGAGCTGTGACCTCTGACAGGGGTGTGGACAACTGGTGGTATTCCCTCCCCAGCCCATCAACTGACCCGACAGGAGGTTGGAGGTCAGGAAACAGTCGATGTGACCCACACTAGTCAGTCTGAGGTGGATGGATGGGACACAGAAAGTGCAGGACACTCACTTACTGGCTTCATCTCACCTACCTTTTCTGCCAAAGCCTGATGCTCCTTACAGGCCAAATGTCCATCCTTCTGCAAGCACGCTGGTGTCTTTCCACAGCTCCGCTGCACTTTGCTATGCTGTTTTCTCTACCTGAAATGCTGTGCCTTGCTCTGTTCTCTTTAGCAAGCTCCTTCCAATCTCAAAGGCCACCTTGACTCTCACAAGACCCAGATTGCCTTGAGAATAGCCAAAAATCCTTGGAATAGAAAGACACATGTTGTATGCCCCCTCCCCTATCCATATTACAGATAGACTGAGGATGGATGGCCTTCAGAGCACACATCTTTTTTTTCTCTGAAAGGCAGAAACTGTAGCAGTTCAGAGATGTGAGGCCAGTGTGAATTGTGAGTTCAATGTTTGTGTCTGTAGGTGACCCAAGCCAATTTCATACAAGTGTATATTCCAGTAGGGTCAAAACTGGGCTTCCCTGATGGCTTAGTGGGTAAAGAATAGGCCTGCAATGCGGGAGACCTGGGTTCAATCCCTGGGTTGGAAAGATCTCCCTGGAGGAGAGCATGACAATCCACTCTAGTATACTTGCCCAGAGAATCCCATGGACAGAGAAGCCTTCCAAAGGATCACAAAGAGTCGGACATGACTGAGCGACTAAATACACACACACACACACACACACACACACACACAGGGTCAAAATTAGCAACCCCCCTTGCCCCTATAGTAAAGAGCTAAGGTGCCAGCTGTTTTTTGCTGAATTTTCAGCAGGTTGGTGATGGAGCATCCTGGTTTGTCTGTTGGTTGGTGTCCTGCAGAAGCGGACGTGGGAGATGCACAGGTCAGCTGCACAGAGCTCGCTGTTGGTATTTCTGGGCCCTCCTCCTTGTGATGCTTTGCTCTGAAGCTTGAAGGGAGGTGCCAGGCACAAGCTCAGAGGAACCAGGCTTAGGGTGCAGCCAGACCATTTCTGTGAGATAAGAGGAGATTGTGATCAGGTGCTGTGAAGGACGGAAGCACTTACTTCGCCGTAGGCTCAAATGTTGCTGGAGACGTGTCGCTTTTCAAAGGCAGTTAAAGGGCCATTTGAGAGAAGGGATGGGTGGATTACCCACTGTCCAGGCCCATTATAGTCCTCAGATCTTCAGGCAGGTGTGTTTAAGAAAGGCCGAGCCAGAATTGTTCTGTCTTTCTTCAATAATCCTTCTCTTTATTTCAACACTCTTTTTGTGTCTATCTTCAGAAGGTGCCAAGCAGATCTTTCTGCACTATTTTTCTTCCAGCTTCCAGGTTCCTATTTCTCTCTCTGTCTCTTTTTCTCCTTTTCTCCCAAATCCAAGAGGAGCTTGAGGCCCCGAATCCACATTTTATGTTTTATCTCTGCAGCACTCATCTTAGCCTTGCTTAATCATTTTCTCTTGCTATTCCTCTATGTACGAATGCAGCCACTGTAATAAAGCCGCTATTCATCAGCAGGAGATTAAGGGCACAGAGGGCTGCATTTTCAGAGCCTTGGTATAATCGGAGCAGCTGCAGAAAATTTCAGGTGTATCAGCTCTCCCCGCCATGCACCGTATTCAGGGGCGTGGTCTGGCATGGCTCCGTGGGGCTGGTCCTCTTCTGGGCAACTACACGTGAGACTCCTCATTGTCAAAGGGGATGCAGACTATTCACGCAGGCCGGACACCCTTCACGGCGTGCACTCACATGGACCAGGCCCATTCTCTGTAAGAAACCTCTCCAAGGAAAGAACAGGGTGAAGACAGACAGACTGAGGACACGGGCATCGCTGTGAAGTGGTGGACAAGCCATGCCTCCCAGGTTTTCTCTCTCTGTCTGGATCCTCCCAGGATGTTGCATACAGGCGAGACCATGCACTGTCCAGGGGGGGTCTATACATGGGAAAGGAGAGCCTCCAGTCTGGTGGGAAGGGAAGCCCTTTCAGAGAAGTAGGGAAGGCTGAGGACCACTGCCTGGAGGGCCGGACTGTAGACACAAGTGAGGGCATGCACTGAGGCTCTGAATGGAGAGATGATTGGAGTTTGAGGAGTCCCAGGACTCAGGCTGGAAGCCCGGTGTGTGCAGAGGTTGTTCCTCTGTTCTTTGCACGTGTCGCGGGACGGGCAGAGGAAAGGATGCTCAGGGTGGGTGCCTGGTGCGTCTCAGGGCTGTGGGAGAGGGATGGAGACCTTCAAGGTTGGAGCAGGGAGTCTCCAGTCCTTCCTGGCTCTCTCCTCCTCTTCCCGGCCTGCCTCATGCTGGCTTGTGACTCCTTCTCCAGTGACAAGTAGCTATGTCTTGTTACTCTCCCCTGGAATAGTTAGGGCTGGTTGAGTTTGAAGCTTTACTTATTCCTGATTAATTTTACAGTTGATCCCCATCCTGGAGGAGTTGAAATAGTAATGAAATACGTCTGATTTTAGGAGTAATGTTGTAGAAGTGAATTAAGGGCTATTCCTGGAAAAAGCCTGGTGACTATATTTTCCACCCAGTCTTCTCCCGACTCCCACTGACCGAAGCTTCGGCTCTGCTTGGAAGTGCACTTACGCTCTTTTCACTTTTTTTTTTAACTACCTGGGAGAATCGTCTCCCGTGCATTGTGATGGAGACTCGATAAATGAGACAGATAGAAGGTGGCAGGTGTGAGGAGGGGCCAGGAGTTGGCTGCCAGGTTACCTCTGCGATCCAGGTCTGTCGAAGCCACATTAATTCCGTGGAGACTCAGCAAGACTGATAGCCAGCAGTGGTGGTTTGGACATCTACTCATGACCTTGGAAGTGTCCCAAGCCAGGATGGAAGCCATGCCAGATTTTCCATGTAGTATTTCACAAGGGGGCCGCCTAACCACGCTGCAGTTGGGTGTGTTGGAGCATGAGTGATTCTGCAAACGGCCGTGTCTGGCCCTGTGAGCGTGGTGCAGTGTGGTGAGACCGCTTCCATTTCAGTCAATTTCCAGTCATTAGACACGAGAAAGCCCAGCCTGGTCCCCTCATGTTCACCAAGAGGCTGCGAGATGCCCCCTTGACGGGCATCAGAAACAATTATTCAGGCAGTTTCGAGGTTGTTGATCAGCCTGTCCTGCAGCAGCTCCGTTCACCTGGTGTCTGGTTGCATTTAAGCTGCTGGAGGAGAAAATAGCCAGGACTCTGCTTCTGACTTGCCAGAGTGTATTGGTCGTAAGAAAGTTCTTTCCTATAAAGTGGTCGAAAAGTGTTTCAAATGAGAGTCCTAGTGCCCATTTTGCTGCTGCTCTCATGTCACCAACAACCAGAGAAATGTCTAAATTAATGGTTCTCAAAATGAGGTCCCCAGCCCAGGTAGGGGCCGAGCAGTCTGTCCTTTATCAGGAATTACAGGTGGTTCTGGTGCTTGTTGAATTCAAATGTTGTGGGGACTTTAAAAAATATATATTTTATTGCAAAATATTTGCTTTACAATATCGTGCTGGTTTTTGCCACACATTAAAATGAATCGGCCACAGATATACCATATATCCCCTCCCTCTTGAAACTTCCTCCCATCTTCCACCCCATCCCACCTCTCTAGGTTGTCATAGAGCACTGGGCTGAGTTCCCTGTGTCATACAGCAAATTCTGACTGGCTATCTATTTTACATATGATAATGGATATATTTCCATGCTACTCTCTCAATTCATCCCATTATGGGGACTTTTGAGAGGCCCTGGATAAGGACATTCAAGATCACTGGCTTTAGGGAAAACAAACAAAAACTGGGTTTGCATCTTGTTTCTGCAGCTTACTATCAGGGTCATCTTAGTTCATTTGGATAATATTTATTAGACACAGTTAGCCTCATCTGTAAATTGGCAGTAATAAGTGAACCCAACCAAGTTTTTCAAGATGACAAAATAACACACAGGTTACACTTGCAGTGTGTGTGGGCCAAGTCGCTTCAGTTGTGTCTGACTCTTTGCAACCCCATAGACTATAGCCCGCCAGGCTCCTCTGTCCATGGGGAATTCTCCAGGCAAGACTACTGGAGTGGGCTGCCGTGCCCTCCTCCAGAGGATCTTCCTGACCCAGGGATTGAACCTGCATCTCTCAAAAATCCTGCATTGGCAGGCGGGTTCTTTACCTCTAGTGCCACGTGGGAAGCCCCAGAGACTTGCAGGGTACCTAGCATATAGTAATATGTGTTCAGTAAACATTAGCCGTGAGTATGAATTTAGCCAGTTCCTCCATTTGCATCCAAGCAAAATCCTGAGCAGCGGTCACCCTTAAGGTCATGAATATGAATGACATCCCAGGTACATTGCCAACAAAGCAGGCTGTGGAGTGTGTTGTTCTTAAGGGATTTCACACCATTATGGGTCAAATCCACAGTTCAATGAGGTCGCCTGAGAGGAAGAGCATCAGGTGTGCAAGGAAAGCACAGCATCAGGGGAGGTCCAGCATGAGGTGCTTCCTCTATTGGCTGCACTTTCTCAGGTATGTTCAGGATATTATTATCGCAGCTGACAGTAAGTGTGCTCTAGACCGGTCCAGCCTGCAAGTGCCTCTGGTGACTGGAGAGCTTATTAAAATACAGGTTCCAGTTCATTACATCTGATGTGGGGGCCTGAGAATCTGTGTTTCAAATAAGCTCCCAAGTGATGCTCATCTGCTGGTTTTCTGATCACACTTTCCTGTGGTGAAGTGCTATTAATAGCTCAGTGCTCCTCAAGCCCTCATATGCATATGATTCCCTCTAGATTTATGCTGTTGAAGAAACGGTCTGGGGGCCGCCAGCATTGTCATCTCTTGGGAGCTTACTGAAAGTGCAGAATTTCAGGCCCCACCCTAGATGTACCAAATCAGAATGTGCATTTTGGTAAGAGTCCAAGGAAATTTATAAAATGTGTCACCCATTCAGGGTATGTGTTTATTCACATTGGACCCGGCTCTGGTTAAATGCCGTGCTCTCACCATCTTGAAATTCTTAATAATTCTTAAACAAAGGGTTCTGCATTTGCGTTTTGCACTGAAAACCACAAATCATGCAGCCTGGTCCTGGACACCGCTCTCTACATCCGTGCTTTTCAAACTTAGGTGGGTACATGACCCAACTGGGGTATTGTTAGGAATTCGTGTGTCTGGCTTCCAAAAGATTCTGAATCGGTAGGACAAGAAGATCTGTAACAAACACCTCACCTGATTTTGATGCAAGTGGTCCATACCCACTTTGAGAAATACTCCACTGGTCAGCTTTCGCATCATTTCTCTCCTTTATTGTCCAAAAAAAAAAAAATAAATCAGTAAGCGGCACAAAGTGAGCTGGACAGCAGAGCAGAGGTGTTTCTGGTTGAGCAGTTTTCCCCACAGGGGCTCTCAGCAAGCCTCCACACCCGCGCCTGAGAGGCCCAGTGATGATCCTGTGACATTTACACGAGTATGAGTGGAAAGGATGCACAGACCAGGAGAGCGGTCTCGAGAGGGACCGCCTGGGGGAGCGGGCACGCCTGGCAGCAGTCCTCAGGCTTTTTATGGTCACAGAGAACTTTGAGAATTCAATGGGAGCAACTGTCCCTCCCCACTGAAAACCTCACCTTTGCGCATCCTAAGGGGAACCCAGGACCAGGAATTAGAACCTGGCTGAGATATTTGACTCCATCACCCCCAGCTCTCTGTTCTGGGCAAGTTATCCGACCGTTCCGATCCTGGAGGCCTGATCTTTAAGGCGGAGAATGGTAAGATCATCTATCTCAGCAATTTGCTGCAGGAATCACAGTGTGGATGTAAAAGCGCTTTGTACTCTGCAGAAGAAGATATAAATTGGAGGCAATATTGTACCTACTGTGGCTCTGTTGCTATTTCCAGCCTTATACTCAGGATCAGGACACTGCCTTTGTGAATTTAGCCTCAGGCCATAGAACATATCCTGTGTAGCTAGAGAAGGAAATGAATGCAGAGAAACTTGATGAGGACTTGGCCAGAGTAGCTAGGAAATTTGAAAGTGCAGGAAAAGAGAAGGGAGCTTCCACAATTTGGGGACTCCAGATGCAGAAATAAAAGAAAGAAAATCTATTTTTACACGTGCGAACAGTTTTGAGATTTTGGAAAATGCCTTCAGTCTAGCAGTAATTGAACATTTCTGCCCCTGGGTGTAATGAAGAGAAATAGCAATGGTGGTGGTCTGTATTTAGTTTTGACTTCAAAAGCCTTCTGTTGGAATCTGCTATTCTGAGATGAGAGGAAGAATGTTTAGTAGTTAAAAGTCTGGGTTTCTGATCTAGCAGCTATTATCTGTGTGATTTAGGAGATGCATTCAGTGTTTCGTTCTTCAATTCTTTTCACCAATAGGACCTTCCTCGTGGCGTTGCTATGAGTACTGGACAACTTAGTACACCCAGAACATTTAGAAAGTAATGCGAGGAATTATTATCATGCATATCATGGAAATCTCAGAGGGAGGGGAG
The DNA here is from genome assembly GCF_055505025.1 of Bos grunniens. Lineage (NCBI taxonomy): Eukaryota > Metazoa > Chordata > Mammalia > Artiodactyla > Bovidae > Bos > Bos grunniens. The sequence continues at coordinate 16,352,826 of NC_141193.1, forward strand.
GTGGGGGTAGTCCCAGGGCCGAGCTATTCTTGGGATGGACAATGACTCCAGGTTATAGCTATTGAATATTTAGGACCATTGAAACCATTCTGTGCTCAGGGGTTTTCAGACACAGGGTCACTCAGCCAGTGTGCTGAGGCTGCAGTTCTGCAAGGCCTCTGATGCTGAAACCCAGGCCAAAGCAAACAGGAGGTGCCTGCGTGTACACTGGGAGCAGGGTGCCCAGTCATCTCAGTCTTGCCAAGAAGACCCTGATGGCATCTCTTTCTTTGTGGTCCCCTTGACTTACCCATCTGGTCCTCTCTCCAGGTGCACGATTGACAATCGGGTCACCCGGGTGGCCTGGCTGAACCGCAGCACCATCCTCTACGCCGGGAATGACAAGTGGTGCCTAGACCCCCGCGTGGTCCTCCTGAGCAACACGCAGACCCAGTACAGCATCGAGATCCAGAATGTGGACGTGTACGATGAGGGCCCCTACACCTGCTCCGTGCAGACGGACAACCACCCCAAGACATCCCGCGTCCACCTCATCGTGCAAGGTAGGCAGCCTTGGGGCCAGCCAGGGGTGGCTGGGAGGGCCTGTGTCTGACACTTTCACTGTGATCCTCAATTTAAATGAGACTGTCTGTTCCATCTGGCCAGGACGGTTTCCTAATTTTCGCTTTGCCCTTAGATGCTGAAATTTCAAATCATTTTCCCATTGAATAGGACTAGGATTTGGGGCCTTTTCTTTGCTCCTCATCCAATAATGTATTGTCTCAGAAAATTATCTCCTCATTATTTCTTTCCTTGGCTTTTTTCTCCTCTGAGTTTTTTAAAGGTTCTATCCAGCGCTAAGCGTGCTTTATTTTCAGAGCAGCGTGTTAGCTCTTCTGGCTCTGCACATATGCCATCCCTCACACAGCCTGCAAAGAAGGCAGAGCCGACCGCGGATGCTCTAGACACCTACCTGGGATGATGACAGCCACCTCTGCTGTTTGCAGCTTGCTTGCTTCTTCTTTCCCCTCCAGCCCGGGACCATGTCTCCCCTTTAATACCTGTGTCTGATTCTCCATGTTTTGATTGCATCCCACTCCCCTCCTGTTCCTCAGAGCCTCTCAACTCACCCCCAGCTTTTGGGATCTGTGTTTTTGCTTCTCTCTTACTTCTGCTGTCTCTGTGCTTCCCTGGAGCTTCTGTGCTTCCCCATAAGCAGAGCAGGTGCTAAACATTCAGACCACAGGTGACCACACAGACAGGTTCCTTGTCAGGGAGCCAGCGCTTTCTGGCTTGGGGGAACCTCAAGTTACCAACTGCGTCTCACGGTTTCCTTCTGTAAAATGGAATCAGTATTGCAAAGGTCTGCGGTGAGGATTACACTTTCCACGTACTGGAGTGTGAAACAGAAGAGGGTCTGGCACACAGAGATGCTATCTAAGTGTTAGCTAGGGCTTCCCTGGTGGCTCAGCAGTAAAGAATCTGCCTGCAGTGCAGGGGACCCGGGTTCGATCCCTGGGTCAGGAATATCCCCAGAGAGGGGAATGGCAACCCACTCCAGTATTCTTGCCTAGGAAATACCATGGACGGAGGAGCCTGGCGGGCTACAGTCCTTGGGGTCGCAAATAGTTGGACAAGACTGAGAGACTCATGCTTTCACTTTAAAAAAATATAGTTGTTTTTAACTTTTTAAAAAACATAGTTGTGTGTGGACCAGATACCTTATTGTATTACCTCAGAGGTGAAGCCCCCAAGTGATGGAGCTGGGCCCTCTGCTGGGGTTTCTCTCCTGTTCTTCATCCCCCTAGATGGCAGGCCAGGGGCGATATGCCCCCGGTCGCCAGCAACCCCCTTGGCAGTACACCCACAGGGAGGAGATAGCTGTGGATGGTGGGTGAAAACACAGGGAGCAGGATGGTGCTTCAAGGAAGATGAATAGGAAGGAGCTAGAAGATTCACGGGGAGCAAGCTGGGAGAAGGCAGGAGAGAGGGCAGCCAGGGTCAGGGTGCCGATTGGGGAAGGCAAGTCGGTGGGCAGTGATGGTTAGAGATCAGGCTGGAGGGACACTTGTTCAGGGATTAGGCCGATGAGGCCTCTGAGCCCCTCGTGCTGCGACACACCTTGGTCACACCACGTTGTGTGCATTCTATGTTTTTTTTTTTTTTTTCCCCTCTCCTTTTTCCAAAAGAAAATGATGATGGCTTTTTTCTTTTGTTGGTTCTATATATGAATATCTTTCAAACTGCTGAGTACAAGCAGCATTTTTTAAAGGAAATGAAATTACAGAGACAGGATCAGAGTGTATCACTAACGGAAGAATAGGTTTTGCTCCTTGAGATGGTTTCCGTGGGTGAACGTGTTGTTGCGAAGAATTGGCCAGAAGAAGGCTGAGAATCCCTCTTCTGCAAGCGGGACTCAAGGATGCCTCAGTGGCTCGGGTTGCAGCAAGTGGTGTGTCCCAGGCCACACCCCATGCCCCTCGCCCCATTCCCTCCACATGCACACACACTTACCGCCGAGAGTGTCTGACACTGACCGATAGACCTTAGGAACTCTGCACCATCACAGACACTTGTGTTAGGCAGCAGGGCTTTTATGGAGCCAGAAAACGGAAGGAGTTGTGAGAAACTCGGAAGCCCCTGTGCAAACAAGGATCATGTTTGTGCCATTTCTTTCTTAAGTTCCCCTCTCCCTCCTCCCACGCACCCATACACTCTCACCATGAGTGCCTGGCAGGTGTCTTAAATAAAGTGCACATTTAACAAATGCTTCTTGAAGCAAATGGCTGGATTGTAGCCCCAAGGACTCACGTAGACTCAAGGAGGGGAGGTTGAGTGTGTAGGGGTGGGGAGGCGCGAGGGGCAGGGGATATGGGATGGGGTCTACAGCAATGCTCCCTCCTGTCCGCGCTGATGGAAAGTGTCTAATCTGCAGCTCAGCATTTATACCTCTGGCTTGGAGCGGTGGCCTCTGAGCATGACACACCTCCCTGAGTATCGAGATCTCATCTTGGGCTAATTTTCGAATGCTGATGGGTGTATTGATCTGGAAACGAGCCGGGTTAAAAAAGGCTCTGGTCTTGTCCACAGACTCAGCCCCAGCTAATCTGCTGTCGATGTGCCTGGACCGGGCATTATTGACACTTTAATGAATAGAGGACCGTGGTTTCTTGGAGCCAGCCTGTTCCCGCTCTTAAAAGCAATCAGACAAACTAAATACAGCCAAGCTTCCCTGTTTCTGTATTGGAAAGAGGATGCATCACCATCCAGGATTTTTTGTAAGAATGTATTTATCTTGGGATCATTTATTGTACTGAACATAAACCCTCATTCCCTGCAAAAGCGGACTTCTGGATTCTGTTGTCATCCCCGCTCAAACTTTTGCAGAACAGTGTTGAAATGAAAGATGTATGAACTTTTCAAAACTGTATTGTGATCGTTAAAAACACACTCACAGACAGACACACACATCGTAGCAGCAGCAGAAAGGAAGTAAACTGATATTTTTACCCAAGAGTGTGTGTATTTGGGTACGTGTAGTCAGCTTCGTACATAAATAAACCCACACAAAAGGAAGGTAATTTTTTTTCACAGGATCACATGAGCTTATTGAAGTCTAAGATTATGTTTCCCTCATTCCTATCAAATACCCCTACTGCCCCACTTGTTCTCTCTACTGGGTCTCCTCTCTGGTTGTGATTCTGTGTGTTTATCCCCTGCTTAGGCCTGGTTCCACCCTTAAATCTGTCTCAGTACCAGCCACTCTGCCCTCTCTGTATGCGCCCCCACCCTCGCCTTCATTCATAAAGGCGAGGGTGGGGCATAAATCACCATTGAGAACAACTCTGTCCCGGGACCCTGGCCCAGCTCTAGGCACATGAAGATGAATGAAATGCCACCCATGAAGCATGAGTTCCCCTTCATGGGGAGTGGATGGACTTGCATGCCACCTCCAAACCCTCCCCAGGAATTTAGGTTCTAAGCTGCTTCAGTCGTATCCAACTCTTTGCCACCCTGTGGACTGTAACCCACCAGACTCCTCTGTCCATGGGATTCTCCATCAAGAATACTTGAATGGGTTGCTGTGCCCTCTTCCAGGGGATCTTCTCAACCCAGGGATCAAACATGTCTCATGTCTCCTCTACTGGTAGGTGGGTTCTTTACCCCTAGCGCCACCTGGGAAGCCCCTCTGGGAGTGTAGACTTTGGCTAAATCCCTCTGGGGCACCAACTTCCTCCAAACCCCTGGGTCCTCTCACCCCTCTGGTATGTGATCAGACATTGTAATAGCATTCAGAAACCTTCTCTACAGAGACTGGTCCACTTATGTGGCTCGCGTGTTTCCGAGGGCTGCTGGGCAATGGTCAGTCCTCTGGCTGAAGCTCGGGGCTGAAGGCTAGGATTTTCCTTTCCTGTGTCTTCCAGAGCTCGAGTTCTTAGTGCATCTTCAGCCCTTCTACCCCTCAGGGCAAACCTTTCACTGTGCCAAGTTCTAGAGTTGTCCTTGGTTCCCTAGGATATTTTAAAAACCTACTGAAGGAAAAACACCAATACAGTATACTAACGCATATATATGGAATTTAGAAAGATGGTAACGATAACCCTGTATACGAGACAGCAAAAGAGACACTGATGTATAGAACAGGCTTATGGACTCTGTGGGAGAGGGAGAGGGTGGGAAGATTTGGGAGAAATTAAAAAAAATAAATAAATAAAACTCAACATTCAAAAAGCTAAAAAAAAAAAAACAAACCTACTGATAATCTGTCACATCCTTATAGTAAAAGAAAAGGGAAAGAAGGGGTGTTCAGTTCCTTTTATTAGTGGGTCCGTCTCTTCTCTTCTCACTACCTGTAGTTGTTGCATTGTACTTTCTGTGTCTCTCTTTTTTTTTTTTTAGATGGATAGCTCTGGAGCTACCTATATTCTCCCAGAGCTTTCCAGTGCTGGTGAGGAGTGGGGTGGTTTCCAAAGGTCCCGGCAGGACTGGTGAAGTGACTGGAGTGGAGACGGGGGTGAGGCAGGCCTGGGCGGCAGGGAGAGCCCTGCAATGGGCAGCCTGGGGAACGAAGGAGCAGCTCTGGAGTCAAACCATGGAGAGCCCCGGGGCAAAGGAGGGGAGAGTGTGAAAGCCCAGGGAACTCAACCTTCATGGCCAGGCCTGTAAGACCAGCCAGCAGGATAGAGTTGATGGTGCTTCTGATTTGCATTGTCCCGGGACAGCGTCTGGGGAGGAGCCTGGGCAGTCACATGGGGTGAGTGTCCGAGGCAGGTTGGGAGCAAGGGGCAGCCTTGGGTGGAGAGCGGTACTGGAGCTGGTGTGGGAGGGAGGTGGGGGCAGGCAGCTGGGGCTGGTGGCAGGAAGGATAAGAGACAGACAGAACAGGTGAGCTAAGTAGCTGCTCAGCAAGGTGGCTTTTAAATTAAATTCGAATTAGCTATAACCAAATGCAATTTAAAAATCTACTCCTTCAGTCACACTGGCCATATTTCAGATGCTTCTAGAGCTACAGGGGGTGGTGGCTCCTGTACTGAAGGGTGCAGATGGAATGTCCCCAGCGGCCTTGAACCATCACCTGGGCAGCAGGTGCTGAAGCCAAATGGGCTTCATTGACTTCAAAGGCCGGGTGTGAGGTGGAAACAGGGATGGGATTTTGGAGAGAAGACGGAAATTAGAAAAGATGGTGGTGCTTTAAATACAAGAGAAAACTGTGGGGAAAGATGTAGGTCTGGGGTTCCTCTGTTAGCTTCAGAGAGAAGGACGTCCGGAGTCAGGAACTTTGTCCTAAAGAGCAGAGCAATAACTCGGTGGCTGAATAAGTATGTGAATGTGGGGGAGGCGCGTCCACCAGGACATGGAGATTCTGGCCTTGGAGCCTGGGGCAGGGTGATGCTTACTCGTCTAAAGGGCCCTGTGCTGAAGAGGCAGCAGGGTGGGGGCTTTAGCCGACATGGGGGCAACAGAAAGGGGGGCTTCAGACACTAGGAATTCTTGATTTTCTGATGCCTTGAATTCTCCATTCAAAATAAGTTTGTGAAGAGTAAAAAAGACCACCCAGGGGTTTGCGTGCCCACTTAGGCAGCCGGAATGTAATCTCTGAGACCAGAGTGAGGGAGCTCCATCTACGATTTATTAAAATTTGGGTCTAGCGATTTCCATCTCTTTGACCTCAGGGTGCCCTGCTTTATGAGTGTAATTAATAAGAGGCCGCTTCTCCAGTTCAGTTACACGCTTTAACTCTTTCCCCCTCTGGATTCGGCTGCCAAAGCAAGCTTCTCGGAAAAGCTCTACGCTTGTCTTCATTGCTCCTTTCAAGAGGCCCCATTCTGGAAAGCAGAGTGAACAAAAATGCTTTGTGCTGAATTGTTCTCAAATTCAGGACAGCATGGAAGACCTCCCCAAAGCCCTAATTGTATCTATAAAAGCCCTGGTAGTGCAGGGAAACCGCCCTGGTGGTCTTAGGGAACCTTAGGGAATGGTCTCCGCGTTGTTGGTGTTCAGTCACTAAGTTGGGTCCGAATCTTTGCCACCCCATGGTCTGCAGCACGCCAGATTTCCCTGTCCTTCACCATCTCCCAGAGTTTACCCAAATCCATGTCCCTTGTGTCGGTGATGCCATCCAACCATCTCATCCTCTGCTGTTGTCTTCTTATCAGAGGGCAGAAATTGACTGGTGGTCTACCTGCTGAGCTTAAATCTCATTTGCATGATAGAGAAGAGTAGAATACAGTGCTTGTAAAAGTGGAGGTATTGGTATAATAATAATAATAACACAAGCTTTTGGACCTTTATCCGTTTTCTAGACCCTAACTAGGTCTCTCTTTTGTCACTGGAGCATCAAATCAACCCCTCCCTTTTGTTTGGTGTAAATGAGTTTTCGTAGTTCTTCCTGGGCAGAATTAATCTGAAAATCCTTTCTATTGTTTGATAGTTAATTACCTGCCTTTTGGAGTCAAACAGGCTCTGGAGCTCACGTGAAGCGGGGCCTCCACTAATGTCTGTGGAATAAGGCAGAAAGGAGCAGAGGAAGCCAGGATGTGGCTGTCCCTTCCAGAGAGAAAGGGAAAAGGCCAGGGAATAGCCGGCAGCAGCCAGTGACTTGCAGACAATAAACAGAGCTTTGCAAACACCAGCCCTTCTTTTAGCCTGTGTTGTTTCTCTGCTCAGAGCCCTCCCCTCTTACCTGCCTGATAGGTATAATAGTGTTGCTTCCTAATCCCGAATAATTAATTGACCTTGTCAAGCCAAACTCATTATTATGATTAAGAGAACAGGAACAATAACTTTTAATTTCTAGACACCAAGCCCCGTAGACCCTCCCCAACCCAAACCTGAACAAAAGGGAATTTGAAAAACAACAGATCAAACGGAACCATGCGGTGTAATCCTTACAATGAAAGCAAGTTCTGTCTCTCCAGTCACATCCTCAGGAAAGCAGTCTCCCTCCTCCTCCCCTCTTCACCTGCCCACCCCCAGCCCTGCAAGGCTCCCTTGGAGCTGAGAAAACCTTTGCACCATCTAATTTCCATTCGGGCTGTGTCTCCCTGAGTCCATAACAGAGGAGCATCATCGTTGAGCCTGAGTCCACAGAAGTCACCTTTTGAGCCCATCTGCCTTCTTCAGCTGCCAGTGGCCTTGCGTGGCTGGAGGTCCCGTTTGCCATCCCAAACTGCTCTCCAAACTGTCTTAGCCACTCCCTGCCCCATTCAGGACAGAGATGAAAATGCATATTTGCCCTGGCTGTAAGACTGCCTCTGAATTCCACAGGACTTTCCCCAAAGTCAGGAAATTAAATTCTTCCACGCAATTAAGTGTTCCTCAGAGCACCCTGGAGAATGACAAGAAAGTAGGGCATTTTACCTGAAATTGATTCACAGAATTTCAACAGCATGCGAATGAGGCGACTTAGTTTTACCTGCTGAGTTTTAAAAATTTTTGATGCGGTTATAGGCCATGGAGGGGCAAAAATTCTGAGCCTGTTAACTCAATTTTAGTAAACCCCCTGGAACGTCATCCATCTGCTAAGCCAAGTAGGGTAAAGTCTATTAGACTAAAGGAAACTGAGGAAATTGCCATAGTAAAATTTATATAGGTGTAATAATAGCATTTTCTGTGGGGTCTGGTGTTGCTGGGGAGGGTCCTCCAGTTTTCTAGGCTAGTGGGGAAAACCAGGCTCCTGCCTGCTGGGGCTTCCTGGTCAGCACAGTCAATATTATTATGGGTCCCGTGTCCAAACTGTCCACAGCACAGCAAAAGGGAAGCAAAAGCCTGGGTGACCCCATCACTTCACAGCAAGCCTTAGGGCGTCGGACAGTGTCCCTCCAGGCAGGCAATTAGAGCTCCCGAGGGGAGGTCTTTGCGCAGCTGCAGAATTCTCCCTTAGGTGGTCTTCCCCAGGGAGTCTGCGCTTCCTCAGATTCTCATCCCAGAGGCTGAATCAAGTGGCTCCTATTTCTCCTGGTTCTTGTGTAGCCTTGCAGCCTCCAAATAAGCCTTGTTGTCCTTTTTCACTGGGGAGAGGTCACACATCAGATCCTGAGCGAGCAGCTCTTCCTAATAACTTCCTCCAGACTCCCATTCCACACCAGAGGCCCCCAGTGGTTTACTTAAATTGAGCTCGAAGCAAATATTTTTAATGAAGGATTGTATAAGGTGTCTTTATAGCTTTGTGACCCACTGGATCTGCCTCATGGCTATTTTCCTAAAGATTCTGGTAGGTCATCCCTGTAAGGGTGTGTATCAAGTGCGATCAAGAACAGCATCTTTAATTTGAAAGTCATAACTGTTGTCAATGACTCAGAAACATCTGAAACCTCTCTCCTCTTCTTGCTAAACTTGAAATGCCCAGCTTCCTAGGGCATGGGGAGAAACTGGTGACCAAATCTCTTAGTCTATCTTTTGTCAACTTGAGAATTGTCAGCTGTCAACTTTCAGTTCCATTTAACAAACATTTGGAAACCAGCCACTGGGCACATGAGTGTTCAGAGTGCCCGCCTTGTCTGTATTGCTAATACTGAGATGCAGTATTAGCAAATAACCCTCTTAGAAGGTCACAGGGATTCAGATGCTTATACATAGAGAAGCCATGAATACACCGAAAGGGAGGAACTGACTTTATCTGCAAGATTAGGGAAAACTGCAAGATTGCATGGGAGAAGCCAATGGCACCCCATTCCAGTACTGGCAAAGATGTCTGGCAAATCCCATGGATGGAGGAGCCTGGTAGGCTGCTGTCCATGGGGTCCCTAAGAGTCAGACACGACTGAGTGACTTCACTTTCACTTTCCACTTTCATGCATTGGAGAAGGAAATGGCAACCCACTCCAGTGTTCTTGCCTGGAGAATCCCATGGACAGAGAAGCCTGGTAGGCTGCAGTCCGTGGGGTCGCACAGAGTCGGACATGACTGAAGCGACTTGGCGGCGGGGGTGGCAAGATTGCATTTCTCCAGGGTCTTCAGGGGTGAGCAGGATTTCGGGGGGCCTCCGACAAGAAGCAGCCCAGGCAGGAGCAGCAGCATGCACAAAGGTGGAAAGTCTGAGAGTGTATGACATGTAGGAGGAGGAGTACAGAGGAGCAGGCGGAGTTCCAGGGCAGGGCTCCTGGGACGAAACCACTGAAAGTGTGGCCAGGGAGATCGGCTGCATCTAGGCTGGCCTGTGTGTCCAGAAAGGAGCTCAGTGATGATCAGAAGGATGGGTGTCCTGCGATTTCCCTTGACGTCCTATCCCTTGACGTCCTTCAACAACATCACTTCTCTTCCTCAAGGAAAGTTGCATTCCGTTGTTTTGGCAAAAGCCAAGTATCCAGAAGGCTCTCAGTGGGATAGAGAATGGCAAGTGTCAGGGGCAACGCACCTTGGAGGAGACAGAAGTGTTGGAAGGAAGAGCAGATCCAAACCCAACCAGTCCAAGGCCCCTCGCATGTCCAGATACCCAGGGGAAAGACTGCAAAGATTCTTTTGCCATAAGGTCAGTATTTAAAGCATAGCAATATATGTTTTATAATTGCAGTCACATCAATGATGACAACTTTCCATCACTGTAGTTAAGGTACCTTTCTTTGTACACTAGCGTATGGGTCCCCAATCTCCAGGATCTAAAGCTTGATGATCTGAGGTGGAGCTGATGCAATAATAATAGAAATAAAGTGCACAATAAATGTAATAATACTAGAATCATCCTCAAACCATCCCTGCCCCTCACTGGTTCATGGGTGGAAAAATGGTCTTTCATGAAACTGGCCCCTGGTACCAAAAAAGTTCCCCTGCACTAACAGAGTCCTTGGAGCTGGGGTTTTTAACTCTGTCATCATGATGACTGAATCAGAGAGGGCAGGGATGCTGCCAAGGATAAATGAGAATCACAGGAAGGGGTCCACAGCCCCTTGGGTCCACAAGACCACCCACCACCAACATCCGCCTCTCATTGATACCCAAGAGCCTGTGGGCAGAGGACACCCAGTCTTTTAGATGTCTCCAGGCCAACTTAGGCTAGATGGTATCACCCCTTGGAGCAGAGCGTAAGATTTATATTCCTGTTGAGAGCCGTCTGTGATAATTTAGAGTCTGACATTGGTGAGAAATCTAATTGGCTTCTGCTGGAGTTGGGCTCAGTGGAGAAGGACTCCCGGAGATGCTGGAGCTGGATGTTTTCCTTTCGGGAGATCTTCATTTCATGTTATTTGAGAAAAAAATTTATTGATTTAAAATTAGGGCAGTTTAATTTGGTGGCATGTTTTCTTTATGTCTCAATTATATATTCATGTCTTTGTGGTAAACTCAGCTGGTGGGGGGATTAAGAATTCAAAATAGAGGATTTTCACTTGGCAAATAGTGTTTTCTACTCTGATTAATTGGGAGTCTGCACAGTGAACCCGGCGTTGGCTCCGTCGGGGATGGAATGGCTTAGCAGAAAGAAGTAAATTTCAGGATTTAGGAGTCCTGGATTCTAGTCTGAATCTTGACATAAGTACCTGGAAAAATGACCTACTTCTTTCATCTATTTCAGATTAGACACACTTTATAGAAATGTCTTGATGTATCACCCAGTCTTAATTTGGAGAAAGGTACAGGAGAGAAGGAAGCTGAACATCGTTAGATAATAACGTCCTCCGTGTGCGTAGTCATTTATCAGCCATAAAGGCTTCCAGGCTCTTCCCTCCCTTTGTCTTGTATTGGCTCTTTTAGACAGTCGTGGTTCTCTGTACCAAGAATGCATCTGTGCCCTCTTGCAGATTTGGGTCCCCGTTCTTGGAGGTCATCTGGGGTGCACCCCCCTCTCCCCATCCTAGTCCCTCCATGGCACTCTGTGTGCCTGGTTTTCTGACCTCTGACCTGCCGATCTCCCTCTGCTCTCCTGCCATCATCCCCCTCTCTCACAATTCCCAGGTCTGGTTTGTGGGGTCATAGGGTACCACCGTGGCTGGACTTCATCAGGGGGCACTTGTGCTCATGCTGCTCCTCCCTCTAAGCACCCAAGCTGGCCATGACTTTGCTCACTGCTTTGAGATAAGGGATCAGAAAATCTCACTGTTCTTTTCCCCTTTCACTTGTGCATCAACTATCACATGTCGAGTACTGATATACGGTTTGGAATAGATACAAAGATGAATGAGACCGGTCCCTGTGATCAGGAGGTATAATGGGGTTGGGACAGTAATCAGGGTTTATAAGGGAGCTGTTGGGACAGAGCCATTCACAAGGATCCAAGGACTAAGACAGAGATGCTCTTGTGAGCTGGGGAGCCAGCTTGGGTTCCGGGAAGGCCAGGCAAATAGAAGGTCTTTTGAAATGAATGGTCTGACATTTTAGCCCTTGGCTGTTAAAATGACAATAAAACAGCTCGTCTGCCCACACACTCTCTGCTCTCCATCACCCACCATTTCTTCACTTGAAGCCCAAGTGCACTTCTCAAGCCGTCTCTGGGGTCACACAGAGTCGGACACGACTGAAGCGACTTAGCAGCAGCAGCAGCAAGGACTTTGGGGCTTCCCAAGTGGTACCAGGGGCAAAGAATCCCCTGCCAATGCAGAAGGCATAGAGACATGGGTTAGATTCCTGGGTCAGGAACATCCGCTGGAGAAGGAAATGGCAACCCACTCCAGTATTCTTGCCTGGAGAATCCCATGGAAGTGGGCTGTAGTCCATAGGGTCGTAAAGAGTCAGACACAGCTGGGCGTCTGAGTATATATATGGACATCCTTTAGACATGAATCCAAATGCCATGTCCTGAGGGAGCTTTCTCAGACCCCCTGTCTTAGGTTAGCCCCTACCCTTCCTTCCCCTGGAGGTAGAATCATGAAACTCTGTGTTTCTCGCTGCAGTTGTAATTCGACATTAGTTTTGTGATTAGCTGAATTATGTATGTTTTCCAAGAAGCGTGTCTGCTTTTGCATTCTATCCCCAGGGCTTGGAACTTAATAGGGGCTCCCAGGCTCTTTGTTGGATAATGAATGGACCCATAAAGCTTCTTTTTTTAAATCGTTAAGCAAATTGATTTGTTATATGTTGAGACTGTCTGCGACCAGTTAAATAATCCCCACCCAAAAATATCAGGTCCTAATTTTTGGAGATTTGAGTGTTACCTTATATGATGATTCTTTGTAAGTGATTAAGGTTTGGCATGGAGAGATTAGCCTGGATTAACCAGGTGGACACTGAATGTAATCACATGTATCCTTAGAAGAGGGAGGCAGGAGATTGTACACAGACACAGAGGAGAAAGCCATGTGAAAATGGAGCAGGGCCTCAAGGTTGCTGTCCTTGGTAACTGGGGTGAGGTGGCCATGAACCAGGGTGTGTCAGCAGCCCCCAGACTCTGGAAGAGACCAGGGACAGATTCTCCCGCTAGAGCAGCCAGAAGCCGTGCGGCCCGGCAGGCATCTTGGTATCAGCCCAGCGAGACTCACTTTGGACTTTTGGTCTCTGAGACTGTGGGAGAATACATCTCTGTTGTTGTAAGCCACTCTTTGGTAACCTGTTAACAGCTTCCACAGGAAGCTAATACACTGGCCTTTAACACTGCGAGTTCCCGGTGGCTGAGAGTCAGCAAAGTTTGGTATTTCAAATCTGCCAGAAGTGCAAGTTTGGCCAATGTAAGAGTTGAAGAAAGGGCTATCTTTGGGGCAGGCTGTTTCCATTATTTATTTTTTAAAGTAAGAAGCTCTTTGGCGATCCACCCTTGTAATGTAGACATATGTACGATATCAACTCCTTGTCCGTGGGGGTGCCTGCAGGAGGTGACAGAGTAATCCAGATGCCAAAACAGAGACTATGCTCTGTGACCATAACTGGCCCCCAAGGTGCTGGGGTGAGGGAAACACATGTGGGTCTAGTGGGAGGAGACGGGTGACATTGTCCAGCCCTGGGCTATGAGATGTGGTTTGGGAATGTGGGGTTGGAGTTGAGATAAAGTTGCTCAGTGTTCTCTTATTAACTGGCTGGGATTGGCGGGGGGCGGGGGTGGTGGTTGTTACTCTTTGGACTTGATCTCTGTCTCCCGGGCACCTTAAACTGAAAAGGTACAACGTTGACCTCTTGCATTCTAGCCGTCTTTGCAGATGGGCCCTCACCCCGACCCCAAGCTTCTTCCTTCTGTGTCTCCCCATCTGTGGCCTTGAGCGCGTGTGAGTTGTTGATGATGCCCTGGGTTGGCCACAGTGAGGCCCTGTTTGGAACATGGGCAGGATGGATGTTAAATGCGCACTCTCTCTGGGACGGTTGTTCCCTCCCTCTGCCATCTCCCGTCTGTCTCTCCGAGACTGTTTTCATCTGATCTTGCCAGCAGCTTCTTTTCTGTTGCCGCCTGCGCTTTCTGCGGTCTTCTGCCTCTTGCAGTCTTTCATCCTTTTTCCTTTCTTTCCACCCCTGCTCAGGTTTGCTCTCCTTGTCGCTCTGTTTCCTGAGCACCACCTTGAACTTGTGGCCGCACTGTCCTCACTTTGACCTCCTGGTCTCTGTCCTGTGCCATCTTGTGCTCATGGGCTCTTTGCTCTCACGTTTGTCTGGATCCCCTCTCCCTGCTGTGTTTTCTTTCTGTCTCTCTCCCTTCTCCCCTGCTTCCTTGGCCCCTTTTCGTCTAGCATCCCTTAGTCTCTTCCCTCCTGTCCACAGCCCCATGCTCCCCGGCCTGCCCCCTGCCCCGCAGTCTCTGCCCTCCAGCCTGTCCACTAGGACACTTTCTCCTGTGATCGGCATCTGTGATTTCCCTCCAGTACTGAGAGCTCACATGGCTGTGATGCAGAGAATAAGTAATCAAGTGTGCTTTTTATTTCTTTATTTTCATTTCACCTAATAAGCACATCTTGAAATGGAGCTGTGTGTCACTCACACTATATCACTTCCCCTGGGGAGTCCTCATTCGTTCTCACTTGGAATTCTCTCCCTGCACAGCCCAGGGAGGGAAGATGGTACACTGAAGGTTTCTTTGTTGGGCTTCAAACATGGTGTGTCTGTGTCCTTTATCCCTAATGCTGCTGTATGTGTTGGGGAAGGGGTGTATCTGTTTATGAGCCAGAAGGAACTCACAGTTGATGGTGATGTAATGGACTTATGTTAGGCCAGATTGAATGTGAAGAACCATAGAGGGAAGGAGGGCTGCACCCTGGGGCTGGGGTCTCTGGGGTGACTTTGGCAGAAGGACCGTTCTGAAAGACTATTCCTTAACTCCACCTGCCTTTCCACTGACCCACTCAAGCAAGTGAAGAGTGAAAGTACCAGTTGTCTGAAACATCATGGCCACTCCACTGGTCGCCCAGACCCTTCTCCGCAGAGAGGCACTGCCTGTCATGAGGCCGGGCCCAGCCACACGCAAGAGCAGCAGGACAGAGGGACTCCCCGGAGTGGGATGGTGGCCGCAGGGCAAGCGTCTGAGCTGAGTTCCGAGGTCTTCCCGGCCCCCTCTATGCCCAGAGGCTCTAGACTGGGGTGCCTTACTGGGGTACAGTGTGCCCACAGCTGTGCTGGTCTTGGGAGGTTGTAAACATAGCTTCTCATCTCATCTCACTGTAGAGGCAACTGGAGGAAAACAGAGTGCTCGAGCTTTCATCCTGCAGTGATCATGATACTTACAGCTGTTCCTTACTGAAAGCTTACTATGTGGCAGCCAGGAAGTGGGTGTAAAGCACTTTACATATATCATCTCATTTAGTGCCCAAAACAACCTTGTGCAACCGATGAGGAAACAGAATTTTACTCGCCTGGGTCTAAGGTCCCCCACATTGGGAAACAGCAGAGCCAGGTCTGAGCTCTGGTGTCTTGACCACTACACACCTGACCACAGGCATTGCCCTCCCTCTCATGAGCAAAGACTCAGGCTAATCTGACTCAGGAGGAATGGCTGCCAGATGGGAATGTGCCCTATGAGCGTGGACCATGGTCTCAAACCATTTCAGAGCTGGAAACACATTGAAGGCCACCTAGCCAGGGATCCTCTGTGCTGTTGTACATCATTTTTACTTAAAGCATTATCCAACAACACCAGTCTTGAAGGTCTCCTCCCCAACTAGGGTTTCTGACTCAGTTTACTGGAGATATGGTCATGGCATACTTATATCTTAAAACACCTTGGGTCCTTATATATTTCACCTACGTTGAGAACCACTGTTTTATATTACAAATTGTTCTTGTTGTTCAGTCACTCAGTCGTGTCCAACTCTTTGTGACCCCATGGATTGCAGCACGCCAGGCTTCCCTGTTCTTCACTATCTCCCGGAGTTTGCTAAAACTCATGTCCATGAGTTGGTGATGCCATCCAACCATCTCATCCTCTGACACCTCCTTCTCTTCCTGCCCTCAATCTTTTCCAACCTCAGGGTATTTTCCAATGACTCAGCTCTTCCTATCAGGTGTCCAAAGTATTGGAGCTTCAGCTTCAGCATCAGTCCTTCCAATGAATATTCAGGGTTAATTTCCTTTAGGATTGACTGGTTTGATTTCCTTGCAGTTCAAGAGACTCTCAAGAGTCTTCTCCAACACCACAGTTCAAAAGCATCAGTTCTTCAGCGCTCAGCCTTCTTTATGGTCCAACTCTCACATTCATACATGACTACTGGAAAAACCATAGCTTTGACTTTGCAGACCTTTGTCAGCCAAGTGATGTCTCTGCTTTTTAACATGCTGTCAAAGTTTGTTTTCTTTCCTATAGAACCCCTAATTCAGTCACCTGATCCTATAGGTACCCCTTGTTTATATTGGCCCATCTTTACTGTCACTGTCTTGGTTCAGGATTGTATCTCAGTTTACCTAATCAGTTACCTAATTGGTGTACAGTACGTGTCCTCCACTATGCATCCTCTATCCAGCAATCACAGCAGTAATCTACTAGAAGGAGCGTGCATGCATGTTCAGTCATGTAGAGTCTTTGTGACCCCATGGATGATAGCCTGCTAGGCTCCTCTGTCCATGGGATTCTCTAGGCAAGAATACTGGAGTGAGTTGACACTTCCTCCTCCAGGGGATCTTCCCAACCCAGGGAAATTAACCCAGGTCTCCTGCATTACAGACAGATTCTCTACCACTGAGCCACCTGGGAAGCCCACAAGCAATAATAATAGAAAACATTTATTGGGTTTTTACTAGATCATGGGTACCAGGCTTTAGTACTTAACAAAATGTCATTAAATCTCACTGCAGGTACTTCCCTGGTGGTTTAGCAATTAACATTCCCGGCTTCCATTGCAGGGGGTGCAGGTTTGATCTCTGGTAAGGGAACCAAGGTCCCCTATGCTGCATAGCATGGCCTATATATATATCTGTCTGTCTATTATCTATCTATCTTTCTATCTATCTCACAACAATCCTAGGTGGTAGGTTAAGAATATGATACCTACACTTTGCAGATGAGGACACTGAAGCTTAAAGGGGTTAAAATCTTGCTAGAGATCCTAAAGCTTCCACATGGAAGATGGGCCTTGAGCCCTTACGTGCTGTTGAAAGGGCCCAGGGTGGTTTACCCCCTTGTTGGCAGGCTGAACTTTTGAGGTACTTTCTCAAAATCATCCTCTTGCCAAATGCTGCTACCTACAGAGAAGAGTCCTTTTTTCTTTTATTTTTGGGAGTTTCCCTGTTTTCTCCATAATGTTGATTTCATTGCATTTTCATAATATTTCATGCTTTAATTTAATTTATTTAGTGCTGTTGCACAGTGCCCTGGGCGTCTCAGGAGAAGCAGGAATTTTATAAATAAAATTATTATTACAGCTGCTCTGATAGCAGCCCCTGAGCTAGTTGGTTGATGTATTGATTACTCCCTGTGTTGAAAAGTTTCCCCTAAAGCCCTTTATGGCCCAAGTCCTCCCTGTCTTTTTCTGCTTTCTCCTGTTTGTTGAAATCTAGACCCAGTTGTGTAGATTTTCTTCTAGAGGTCCCTGCCAGGGAGATCAGAGAATCCCTCAGCCAGTGTTCCCTGTAATGTATTCCAGAGAGCATGACCTATTTTATTTTTTTTTTAACCTTTTTGAAGCACTGAAGTACCAAGTCCCATTTGCTAGACCTATAATGTCAGTTTTGCAGTGATTCAACCCTCTTGGCCCACCATGCTAAATAAGACCTTGTTAGTTATTGGACTGCAGCAGGAATCTCTTCCAGGACACTCTCAGGCTAGATAGGAGTTAATCATGACACTCATTTGGAACCTAGAATTTCAGAACTCTAAATTTTAAGAGATAAGCAGACGTAATATGTGTCAGTCTCAAAAGGAAGAGAAGCCCAAACCACAAGAAGAAGGTGAGAGTCTGTGTTATTGACCATCATTTTTAGCATTAAGGCTTCTTTCTGGAACTGCCTGCTGCCTCACAGTCTCAGAGACCTTTATCAGCAAGATGTGTGGGAGGACCATTGTCTTGTATTTATAGAATACCTGTGACATGATGAGGAATTCACAGGATAAGCTCATGGCTGTGCTGGGGTTTCTCCCTGGACATCTCTCAAACCATACCAATGGATTTGACCTTCCCTCTCTCAACTCCTTACATGGCATGTTCCTTTTCCCATTATTTTCAATGCATTTTGCTCATTTATTCATTCAATAAAAATTTTTCAGTGGGAGCATTCTTGGTGGTTCAGTGGTTAAGAGTCCACCTTCCAATGCGGGGGACACGAGTTTGATCCCTGGCCGGGGATCTAAGATCCCACCTGCTGAACGGAAGCTAAGTCCGTGTGTCCCAATGAAGACCTGACACAGCCAAACATCATTCATTCATTAATTTAAAAGAAAAAAATTCTTAAAAAAATTCACCGAGCAAAATTCCCACAAACAGGAGAGAGCAGCAAAAGACAGGGCGAACTGGGGCCACAGAAGGCTTTAGGCGAAAGTACATCCCACCTCTGTGGCCAGCGTGCATCAAGACAAGGATGAGCAAGATCAACCTCGGTACTCACTTCTTTGGTGTTGGTTCCCACCTCCTTTCCTCCTTTCATCTTGACTTGTCTCCATCTCAAGCCAATATTTTCCTCCTAATTTACAGTTGCCTTTAGGATTTCTGAAGAAGTTTCCTAATTAACCAAGAGCAATACGCTGCGCTGTCTCTGTGTTTTTAGAGAACGAATGTGAGTAGCCAATCTGTCCATTGCAAATGAGTTCATTCCTATTCAGGCAGCGGCTGGCACGCACCTTGCCTGAGGCTTCTGATGTTATGAGCAACATATTGGCTTTCGATGTCTGTACTTCTTCCCAGCTACACTGGGAGCCCTGGATGAATGGAAGACACAGTAACTTGAAAGAATTTATTGCATTACACATGGCGGCCATGCATGGTTTCAGTAGCAGGCAACACAGTGGGTTTGTTCAGGGTGAATGTGTGTGGCCTTCTTTCACCACACAAAGGTTGTTGGCTATCTAACAGCTGTATTTTCTTCTAGCCAAATAAGAATATGAAACAAGCTATGACCCAGATGTCTAAGTCCATGAGACATAGACAGGATGAAGCCTGTTTCTTCCCCAAAGGGAAGAATAATTTCCAATGAAAAATGACTAACTGACCGTTTGCTGCAAAGGAGGGAGCCTAGAGACCTGTCTAGTTTGGTTAAAATTTCCTATGGCTCACAAATGCCTCCTGATCCTTAGAAAGCAGAGAGAACCCAAGGAACTTTGCATTTCTCAGCCCAGCCTTCTCAAGATATAAGAATCACTCATTGGCAGCTTGTAGCCCTACTAAGTGCAAGTCACTGGTTCACAACACTGCTTGGGCTGAGCAAGGACATTCTACCCCATTCTTCATGGTACCATGAGTTTGGCTGGAGTGATTTGTCTTTTGTCCCCTCTCTAGAGTTCATCTAAAGAGGTACAAATCTCCCATTTCTCCAAATAGACTGAGTTTAGGAGGCCTTCTTACCTGGATTATGAGAGTCCTAGGCTGCTGTCTGTCCCTTCTCCATTGAGTGTCTCATGTCACTCTCATTGTCATTCTCTGCTAGTCCTTTAATGAAAATGGCCAACTCGCTCAGAGATAACAGAATAGGAATCAATGGGACCTGCAATTGTCTGCATGCCAGACTCTCTTGTCAACCTCGTCTCCGATCCATTCTGCCAACCCAACCTCCTCTGGGACTGAGACGTTTGAAAACAGTGCAGCAGCCTCATCTCCCGGGCAGTGTTTTTCTCCATCATTTGCTTTATTAAATATTGATTTTCTGTTGCATTATTAAACCTTAAGTCTAGAGCATAAATTCTGGGCTGATACTTTAATCTGGCTCTCCTCTTTTTTTTTTTTTTTTTTTGGCTTTTGGAACTGATTTTCAGGCCAGATCTCCTGGGGAATCTTTAAGTCAACCCAAGGCCTGTGAGAAATCTGCCTGAAAGAAGGGGGAAGAGCCCAGGCTTGAGAGTAGCTCACCTCCTGGGGCAGGACAAAAAAGACTGAGCTTATGTAAGGCAGACCCTCACTTGGTGCAGACCCAGGAGCCTGGCCCTGCTGGGATGCACATGCTTGTACCAGGAAGGCCTTTTGGAGTCCCACCACCAGAACTGAGGAGCAGGCAAATGGTGTACTGAACTGATTTTAGAATCAGACATCACAGAGCTCCTCAGATGTTATCTGATCCATTATCCATCCACCTCCTTTTGTTTTCTATTGTGGTTTCTATTATTCCTAGGATTTGAGTCATCAATTCTAATCACACAGTCCTTTGGCTTTTCACTTATTTTGAACCTCTGGTTCATTCTTTCATCTTCCTCTGTCTTCTTCCTGAGGGCCAGTGGCTGAGTGGTCAACAACATCGTCCTTTGTATGGAGCCATACATGTATGATACATGTATGATGGAGCCAACTCTTTCTGAGGGATGTAGACATCTCCAGACAGCTGTGTTAGCTAGGGCGATCTCCAAGTTCAGCTATTCCCCATCCTGAGAATAGCCTCCTGGAACTGCTACTGGCCGGGGCCTGGAGATTAGAAACAGGAGGAGCACCTTGCCTTTGTCTTCAGCCCTGACAGACAAATAGGAGAAAAACTAGGAGTAAATATTGATGGAGTTTCCCTGGCAGGAATGGAGCATGGCAGTGTCTCTCTGGAGGTTTGCAGAGAGCTATGACCATCTCCTGCCCAGACTTCAGCTCATCCCATCTCTTTTTCTGTTGTTGTTCAGTCACTAAGTCATCTCTTTTGCAACCCCATGGGCTGCAGCATGCCAGGCTTCCTTGTCCCTCACCAATTCCCAGAGCTTGCTGAAACTCACGTCAATGAGTCAGTGATGCCATCCAACCGTCTCATCCTCTGTCATCCCCTTCTCCTCCTGCCCTCAGTCTTTCTCAGCATCAGGGTCTTTTCCAATGAGTCAGCTCTTTGCATCAGGTGGCCAAAGTATTGGAGTTTCAACTTCAGCATCAGTCCTTCCAATGAATATTCAGGATTGATTTCCTAAAAACTGTGCCTCCCTCTAAAACCTGTCTTGTTTTTTATCCTCAAATTGCATAGAGTAAGTTGATTTCTTTGCAATAATAAAAAATGTTTGACATTGAATCAAGAGATATGAAGTTTGAATCTTACTACTGTGTAAATTTCCACAAGTTATAGATCAAAGTGGCTGAATATTAGCAGTTGTGTATGTTTCAATCAAACACGTAATCTCTCTGGGTTCCGGATTTCTCATTTATAATGGCCTGAGTACAACCACTCATCACTTTATCGTGATGTGGATAATATGAGGAAGCATTGAATATTTTTTATTACAATTCAGTTTGACAAATATTGAGTATTTGTGAATATTTGTGTTTTGAGGCACTGTGTTGAGTGCTAGGAGTAGGACAGTCAGCCATATGTGGTCCTGACCTCATGCTGGAAATGACAATATTTGACAATGCCTTTCGTGTTCCTTAAGTGTCCTCTTCTCCCATAATCAGATTGTTCAAGCATTACATGGGTCTCTCCTTGTACTGACCTCATTATATTCTAATTATCTATTCACCCAAAAAACGTAGCTCTTTGGGGCTCAAGAGTCATTTGCCAAAATGTCACATATTGTCCTCAGTAAATGTGGCTTGTTGAATGAATCTCTAATTCCTCATCATTCATTCTGTGATAGATTCTAGTGTCTTTAGGACTTCCCTCATGATGCAGTGGGAATCTGCCTGCCAATGCTGGAGACGCAAGAGACCAGGGTTTGATCTCTGGATCAGGAAGATCCCCTGGAGAAGGAATGGCAGCCTACCTTAATATTCTTGCCTGGGACATCCCTTGGACAGAGGAGCCTGGCGGGCTACAGTCCATAGAGTCACAAGGAGTCGGGCACGACTGAAGTAACTTAGCATCCAGCACGTGCACGTGTGTCTAGTCAGGGTTCTGCTGTTGCAAATTGATACGCATAAAGTGTTAGCAATCGGCAGCTTTCATAAAGGATGCTTTGTAACATCTGCATGTTAAAAACCAAGGGTGAGGACTTCCCTGGCGGTCCAATGCCTAAGGCTCTGTGTTCCCCATGCAGGGTCCCTGGTTCCATCCCTGATCAGGAACTAGATCCCACATTGAGTTCACATGCCACAGCTGAAGATCTCATACGCCACTGCTAAGACCTGGCACAGCCAAATAAACAAACAAACATTAAAAAGAATACATGGGCGCTTTGCATGAACCGTGTCTGCTTCCTCCTGGTTCTTCTCATTTGTTTGACTCCCTTCCTGAGCACTGTGCTGAGACACAGTCAGCAAGTGTGTTCAGAGAGCACAAGGCTTCTGCACAAAAAATGACTTGGGGGAAATTTGTTCAGTGACTAGAAATCATCCTCAGTTTGGCTGGGAGATACAAAAATGTTTCGGCCTTATAGAAGAACGAGACCATTAAAATCTACTTCAACGCCAATAATGCATGGAGTCACAAAGAGTGGGACACGACTTAGTGATTGAACAACAGCCACAGTATTGGGGAAGTCAGTCAACTCCCAAGTCTCTACAGCACGCACAAGATGTGCAGTTCCCCACTTGTGCGTCACGGAAGGCTCCAGGTCACATAGGAATATTGCAAATGGGTTGGGGGCCCAAGGGCTTTGGGCTGTTTCTGCCTCAAATTATTTTGATTTTTCCATTCAGTGCTGTCAGAAACTCAGGAACTGATCATTTGTGCTGGAAATAGCACAACTTCTGCCCTTTGTTTCGATCACTTTGGCCGTGTTTGATTGGCGAATTTGATTGCTGGCCGCAGAAAATTGCATTTGTGTCGAGAGCATTCTGAAGAGATCAATGTAGGAGGAAACCAGGCAAGATCAATTATAATACCAAAGGGCTGGTATAAAAAGTCATGCAACTCACGTGCCATCCTGTAGCTCTCTGTGTCTAAACATCTCCCAGGTCATCTAGAGGAGAGGGGCATAACTCCATGTCCATGCACCTGACCTTACATAGCACATGTGCAAAGAGTGAGACAACCTGTAATCCTACAAATAATTATGATAATTGCTCCCCATGTTTTCCAGCTACGGTGTCATCTCCTATAGGCCCATTTTTAGTTGAATCTTCAGTAGAAGTGTGTGAAAGTGATAGCTGCCCAGTTGTGTCTGATCCTTTTGCCCCTACGGACTGTAGCCCTCCAGGCTCCTCTGTCCATGGAATCCTCCAGGCAAGAATACCGGAGTGGGTTGCCATTCCCTTTTCCAGAGGATCTTCCTGACGTAGGGGTCACATCCAGGTCTCCCACATTGCTGGCAAATTCTTTACCATCTGAGCCACCAGGAAAGCCCCTGAAATAGAAGCTTTGAGTTAAATCTCTCTATCATTGCCATTTTATACCAAGGAATCAGAATTATAGAGGTTAAGGAATTTGTTTTATGACTGTTTCCGTGTACCCAGGAGGTGGGGATGGGCATTTATGTTCTGACTGCTCCAATTCTATCCTTTTAACTATCTTCGTGTGTTTTCGTTGTGTTTTTAAACCACAGCATTTTACACCAGTGTGAACATGCATTGTAGCTGCTGCTACACGTGCTGTTTTAGTAATTCCACCGGACGTGTGTAGTAGGCTAGCCATTTCCTCGTCTCCACCAGAGGACTCTGGGAACCTTGGAGGAGGTTTCTCAGACTCTTAAGACATGTGTAATAGTTGTACACATGTGACTTTATAAAGCGGTTTCCATGCCCACTATTACCAGCAGCTTATGAAATAGGGCAAGTGTTATCAATTCCATTTTCTAAGTGCTGACTGAAAAAATGCACAATGTGAGAATTTTGAGTTAAGTTTTATTGGGGGCAAAATGAGGACTATAGCTTAGGAGGCAGCATTTCAGATAGCTCTGAGAAATTGAAACTGCTCCAAAGAAGTAGGAGGGAGAGTCGGCATATGTGATTTTGGTGAAGGGGAAGTGCATGTAATCAAGCACATATTTTTTGCAGAAGCTTTCTTCTGGTCATGAGGCACACTCATCACTATGAAGGATTTTAATGCTTTTCTAGATATGAAGAGACACAAGAATCGGGCTCCTAAAATCAGCTCCTGAAAATATCTAACTCTGAAGTCCTGTTCTACCAGTTCTTCCCTAAGCACAGAGTGCCTCATTTCTGGTCTCCACCCTGAGCTCCTTTCCAGGGTTGTTCAAAGTCAGCAACTACTGCAGTACCTGATTTAATCCTTGTAGAGGTAGATGGCAAGTGCCCATGGCAAGCACCAATTTGTAGTTGACATAAGCGAAGAAAGTGAGTCTCAGTGAATGTGACTGGTGCCCAGGAAACTACAGAGAGAAGCCCTCTGGCTACAGAGCTGCTGGTCTTTCCACTCCCTGCCCTTCTCTAAGGTAACACATTTACTTTAACAGTAGCACAGCTTAAATGGGATGATGCTTTTTCTTAAATGTTGGACTGTCTCTATTCCTTCTCTCTTAAAAACATGAAACAGCAACAACAACAGTCACCAAAACATTCCAGAATGCTTTGGTCAAAGAGTGTGTCTTGTTTGATGATGGCTTATACGTGGTTTGGCCCTGCCTACGTTTGACCCTGCACGCATGCATGCTGAGGCTCTTCTGTCATCTCTGACCCTGTGAACCTATGCGTTGTGGCCCCGCCAGGCTTCTCTGTCCATGGGGTTCTTCAGGCAAGAATACTGGACTGGATTGCTGTGCCCCGCTCCAGGGGATCTTCCCAACCCAGAGATTGAAGCTGAGTTTCTTATGTCTCTTGCATTTGCAGGTGGGTTCTTTACTATTAGCACCACCTGGGAAGCCCACCTTTGACCCTACCTAGCTCTTAATACTCCAGCACTCTTGCCTGGAAAATCCCATAGATGGAGGAGCTGGGAAAGCTGGAGTCCATGGGGTCACTGAGGGTCAGACACAACTGAGCGACTTCACTGTCACTTTTCACTTTCATATATTGAAGAAGGAAATGGCAACCCACTCCAGTGTTCTTGCCTGGAGAATCCCAGGGACAGGGGAGCCTGATGGGCTGCTGTCTATGGGGTCTCACAGAGTCGGACACGACTGAAGCGACTTAGCAGCAGCAGCAGCTCTTAATACTCCAGCACTCTTGCTTGGAAAATCCCATGGATGGAGGAGCCTGGTAGGCTGCAGTCCATGGGGTCACTAGGAGTCGAACACGACTGAGTGCCTTTCCTTTCACTTTTCACTTTCATGCATTGGAGAAGGAAATGGCAACCCACTCCAGTGTTCTTGCCTGGAGAATCCCAGGGACAGGGGAGCTTGATGGGTTGCTGTCTATGGGGTCACACAGAGTCAGACACGACTGAAGTGACTTAGCAGCAGCAGCAGCAGCAGCAGCTCTTAATAGATTGCCTTGAACAGAGAGAGATGTGAGATAGAGGCTTCCACTGGCTACTAGACTACCAACTCCTTGGTTCAGATACTTAACGGTTTAGTCTCATCATGCTTTATTGCCAAAAAAATGTTTATTTATGGCCTCCTGCTTTCTAAACCCTCAGCTGGGCACTGAACAGATGGCTGACCTTGAGTAAGTCATTGAACTTCTCCAGGCTTTGATCTTGTGATCTGTTAAATAGAGGTAATAGTGGTCCATTCCCTAAGTCAAATAGAATAAAATTGCATCATGGATGTGAACTGATGATGCAAAGTAGTCAATCCTGTACTTATATATTACATTGAGCTCTCAAAAATGTTTGGAGATGGGTTGGCAAATGAAGAACGTGCTTTTCTACACCCACTAAGTGGTAACGGAAAACAATGCTGAAAAAGTGACCTCGTGAACTCAGGTGTGTTGGATGAAGGCTGAGCAGGACGGTGGTCGCTGTGTCCCTCTTTTCCCCTCTTGGTGGAAGGGGCCGCCTTGGCAGGATTTATCCACTCATTTCTGTGTTTGAAACTGCTTGCTCAGAATGGTGTGATCTCTATGGCATTTTCTCCTTTCTCTTTCTGACAGTGACTCTTTGAAATATTTTTGTTTCCTCGACGGCAGGGGTATATAATTGATGGCCTGTCTGGGTTGCTGGAGCCCCGCATTTAAACCGTGCTCGCCTTGGCTCCTACGCCTGTGAATTCATTACTTTTTGAAAAGCCTCACGTCTGTTTGTGTTCAGATGATTGTTACTCTGGAGAGGGAGGTGACTCTCAGGCAGGAGGAGGAACATGGAGCGGAATTCACGATAGTCAAATCGTCTCTTGTCCTTAGATGGATATTTCTGGGTAACAGGACTTCACGTTTATCTGATGTGGCTGTTCTGAACTAGGGGACTAAGAACCTGCACTTTGCCCACAGCATGCCAGAGGGGCTCTGCCACTTTCGGTCTTGGGATGTGGGAGGCTGCAGCTTTGCAAATAAAGTGGGTAATGAAAGTGTCCAGCTCAGGTACTCGAGGATGATTTAGTGCAGAATATATACATGCAAGATTTTTAATTAAAGGTGTGGGATACTCATGGTTCTCAGTGATCAGGAAGGTGGAGGGCACATTGCCTCCTCCCCTCAGCCTGGGGTTTTCTCTGCTCTCTGCAGGGATCACCATGTCCCTCTCAGCCCTGCTCTTTCAGCCCACTGGTTCCCCCACATACATCCAGACCCTGTCTCATGCTGTCCTGCTTGGTAAGCAATAGGGCCTCAAATCTGGTAAAGTCAATCAAGTTTACAGAAATTTAGAATATCCCACAACCTAGTCTTTATGGCAGATGAAGAGTAATGTCTTCAGTTTGCCAGAGACGGAGATTCAGAGACTGACTGAGGGAGTGGTTGTGAGAGGTAGAACCGAGAACTTTTAATTCTCTGAAACTTCCTTCTCAGCCTGAAACAAACAAACAAGCCCATTCTTTAAGGCTGAAATTAACTGCCTTCTTGGAGAATCCATCTTTTGAGAGTCCCCTTCTGCACCCATCCCATTTCAAGCAAGCAGCTGGGCTCTGTCCTTCAACTTTCAAAGATATTTGTTCCTATTGTGACTTCAGCGTCCCTTACACTGTTCCAGGATTATTCATCTTATGGGCGCTTCCTTTGCCCTCATTTCACCCCTAACAGGAGCCAGGCAGGTTTCTTGTTTATTTCTGTATAATCACTTTTCAGTGTGGTCCTGACATATGCTTGACAATAAAGAAAGGTTCATTGTATGAATCCGTGGAAGGACTTCGTTGATCAAAGCACATTCACATCATCTCTGCAGTTACACGCCACTGTGTGCAGAAGCGAGTCTATGTGCTGTGCAGAAGGCGTGTTCATTCATCTGCCCTCAGGAAGCTCACGTGGCTTCTCACCCAGGGGGAGAGGGAGCCAGGTGCTGCATCTTAGGTGGGCCTGTTTGCACAAGGGTAGGGCTTCCTCAATGGCTCAGATGGTAAAGAATCTGTCTGCAGTGCAGGAGACCCAGGTTCGATCTTTGGGTTGAGAAGACCCCCTGGAGAAGGAAATGACAACCCACTCCAGTATTCTTGCCTGAAGAATCCCATGGACAGACGTGTCTGGTGGGCTGCAGTCCATGAGGTTGCAAAGAGTTGGACACAAATGGGCAACTAACACACACAGGTGATAAAAAGAAAGCATTTGTAAAAGATGGGTTTTGAGCATTTTGGTCAGTTATAGAGTTAGAATCATCCTTCAAAGATAAAAAAGAACACACACGTAGAAAAATTAGTTTCAGGAAGAGTTTTCATCTCTGTAGGAGATTAAGTGCTTTTAAGTTGAAGGCAGTTTCTTTCCCTTTTGTAAGATCATGAGTAGAAGACACTCATGTCTCATCATCTGAAGGCTGTACAACTAGATTATATAAGTAACAAAAAATATCATGCATACAGTGATGTTTAACAAATAAATATTTGAAAGATTTTTCTCTATAAATGTCAAAAGACTTTCCAAATAAGACTCCAAGGGGTAGACTTCCTCACAGATTAGGCGTGGCGTGTGGTATTATATCGATATACACCTTAGTATTCTGGGAGTGAGGAAGGATTTAGGCTTTCTGAATCCTAGTCAAGTATATGAGTCTAAAGTCTATTGTTTCCTTGTTGCTTAGCCTTCTCCTTGATGCATTCCTCGCTAGATTGTGTGGGTTATAACAGCCTAAAGCTCAGAAAAGTGGAGATGATTATCAGAATTTGAAATGCTGTGACATTTTGCTGCCAAGAAGTAATTGATTTATTAGAGACATTACAATAAATGCACAATTCAACTTAAGAGATTCCTTTGAACTTGTTCAGTATCAAATCCTGTGGGAGACTAATTTCTTTCAGAACCATGGAGAGAAACTCCCTTTCATTCTGATTCCATTGGCCTTGGAGAAGTAAATTCCAATCCAGTGGCCACCGTATGACTCAATTTCATAGCTTTAGCAATTCCACCTGGCAAGTACCAGAATGTTAATGCATTACTGTGCACTCATGTTGCCACACAGTGGAGTGAGGGACAGGATGCTGCTGCTGCTGCTGCTAAGTCGCTTCAGTCATGTCTGACTCTGTGCGACTCCAGAGACAGAATCCCACCAGATTCCCCCATCCCTGGGATTCTCCAGGCAAGAACACTGGAGTGGGTTGCCATTTCCTTCTCCAATGCAGGAAAGTGAAAAGTGAAAGTGAAGCCACTCAGTCGTGTCCGACTCTTCGCGACCCCATGGACTGCAGCGTACCAGGCTCCTCCGTCCATGGTATTCTCCAGGCAGGAGTACTGGAGTGGGGTGTCATTGCCTTCTCTGAAGGGACAGGATAGGATGACTTATATTATTATCCTTACTATCATTCTGTTGCTAAACATAAGGATAATACCTTGCAGCAAGTCAGATAAAACACAGAATATTTCAGAAGACATTTGAATTTTTCCTAACAAGCAACTTCTTAGTAATGCTGTACTTCAAAACTCTATGCAAGAAGCTGTAATTGAGTTCAGTGGTTCCACACCTGAGCAATGAACCAAGCAGACTAACAAAATGCTTAGAGCTAATGAAAATCTTGTTGTTGAAAGCAGTGAGGCCCCAGTGGGCCATGGGGTAAAATACTGGGACGATTAGGCTCTCTGCCTTAATGGTTGTGAGCTAATATACTTATCCTAACCAGCTAAAAACCTCTAGTCAATTCCCAGTTGCTTTGGGCATCTGTTCAAAAACTTTTTAAAAATAGAGACACAGTCTTAATCTAGGATACTGTTTGCTTCTTTATTCTGTATTTACTGATTATTAATTTTCCAGAGCAACTTTATTACTTCTCATGCATGTGACAAAATAAATGAAAACTAATAATGGGGTAATTCAGAACCTTGGCTGAGTAACTTACATTAGACTGGAGTATAGAAGACATATCCATGTTGGTGGGGTAGTGGGATGAGTTGGGAGATTGGAACTGACATATATTCGCTGCTGATACTATGTATAAGATAGATAACTAATGAGAACCTACTTTATAGCACAGGGAGCTTCATTCAATGCTCTATGGTAATCTAAATAGGAAGGGAATCAGAAAATAAGGAATACACATACTCATATAGCTGCATCACTTTGCTTTACAGCAAAAACTAACACAACATTGTAAAGCAACTATACTCCAATTAAAATAAATAAAGTTTCTGGTTAGAGCATTAAAAAAGAATCCATATCCATATTGATGCCAGACTTTAAACTATTTATAGAACATAAGATGATATAGGTCTCAGGTAACATGCAGTCCATGTCATCAGTAGGGAAACCGTCTTCCTATAGCTAAGGAGATTTGGATCATCAGAACAGCATCACTTGCCTGAGGTCTCAGGAATAAACATGTGGATTATGCTTAGGACTTGTTTGGGGAAAAAAAAGAGGGCAAGCTTTAATATGATGTACGTTGTCTTTTTTATTATTATTATTATTTGGAAAAGCTGCAATGTGTCCTTCCTACTTAACAAAGCATTCATACAACTGAACATCATTCCCTTTCACCCTTTATCCAAAAGAAACTTAAAGCTTATAATCAGAATGTACGCTGGCATTTATTATTGCCTTTTGAGGTATGTATTCTGCTTTCCTTGGACCTTACTCTGTGTGTTTACCTTGCTCTTTGATTTTGTGTGTTCATTGTAAGATGCCTCAAATTTATTGTGGAGATTGTGGAATATAAATAATTGTGAATAACTTGGTAAAGATACACATTTATATATATATACATAATGTAGCATGTATAAACATATATATAACACAAGTTATGTATAATCTAATGTTTTAATTATGCCCTGGGCCACTGATGACTCGTGCTTTTTATACATGTGGATCATTTGTTTATTTTAAAACTTCAGTGTGAAGGAGGATTGCTCATTATTTGTCCATCAAGAAAACATGATGGGGAAGAAGGATATTAAAAATTAAATCAAAGAAATACGAATTTCATTAGTGTAGATGTCGGCCATCTAAGAGAGGCAAGATTTTTATTGAGAACAGAAATGTTTTTTAAATATTATGGGAAAATTTGAGTTATTAGAATTTAACATTTAACTTGTCAGTTGGATTAATGGATTCAAAGCAAAGAAAAACTTGGGCGTTTCAGTTATTCAGTTCAAACAATTACATTAATTAAGGAAGCTGAATTCACTTTTTATTCCCGATTTTATTTGTTTTGCCGTTCATTTATTGAGTGCCTGCCATGTTCCAGGCGCTCTGTATTGTCTGAGTATGATGAGAAAAAGAGAATTGCTTTTCTCATGGAGTTTTCAGGAGGCTCCACCCTTTGTTAACATAGAATGCAATGAATTGTTGTAAGATGCTGGAGAAACAGAAAAGGGGGTCAAAATTGACCTGGTTCAAGGTGGAGGAGTCAGGGGAGGCTTCTAGATTGGGTCTAGATGTAAAGGGCTGACTGGAGTTAGCTGTGTGAAGACTGAGATTCTGCCAATCCAAGGAACCAGAATGGATGCACAAGAGAAAATTCTGGGGAGAGGCGACTGGCACAAAGATCCTAATACAATTTATTGATGTCAGTGCTTGAAAGATTGGGGTAGGTAGGCAAAGACTGAGCGTGTTTGACTGTGTGATGCCCATGAGTGTGTGTGAGAGAGAGTGACTGATTGCTTGACTGGGTACCTTACAGTAAACATAAGCTTGCTGGAGCTATTCATGCCAGTCCTGAAGGTCCTTGCTTGATACACTCAAGTAAGGATTATACACACTGCTAACCTGAATGAAAAGGGAATACTTTAAAATATTATAAGCCAAGGAAATTTGCACTTCTGAAAAGATAAGGAAGTTATGTTGAAAGACGTTCTGGACAGAACTGGCATCCTCTACTCTAGTCATTCCAGGGGACCAGTGAGGATGGCCTGAATTAAGGTAATTTGCTGTGATGATGGGGAAGGTAGTACAGACTTGAATGCTTTTTTCACCAGTAAAGACCCATGGGATTCAGTGACTCATATGGAGAGTAAAGAAACTGAAGAAGGATGGGAGAAGTCCTTGATTGTGGAATAGTGTAGCATAACGGTTTAGCACTGAGAGCTGATTGGCTATGTTAAAATCGGACTGACCATGACATGTGTCTTAACCTCTCTGTGTCGCAATTTTTCACCTGAAATCAGAGGTGGTAATAATAGAAATGTTATTTCGCATGCACTTCCAGAAAGTTATTGGAAAATCTGATACTCTTCCTTAAATCTTCTTAAAGGCCCATGAATACCCGTTTAAGAGCTTTTAGAATATATTATAAAAGGGAGACTGATTGGGTTTGGAGAAAAAGGTGATTCATTCAGTTTGGAACTTCACATTCACTTTGTATCATGTATTCACATCTAATAAATTATTTTCTAACCTGTGAAGATGAAAGAGAATAAGAACATCCTTAAGGAGGATGAAATTATCCAGTAGATGTTGGAGATGATTAGCAAGGGCATTTGGGAGGCAGAGAGAAGTTGACAGTCATGTTAAGTCAAACATGGCTTTTAAAGAAGCTACTAAACAGTGATGGATTATTATTAAAGGCAGAGATTAGCCAAGAAGTGAAGCAGGCAACTTCAAAGGAACAATAAAAATGGACGAAAATGTGTTTAAATCTTTAAAGTAAGAGGACAAATGATAGAAATTTTATATAACTGAACAGCTTCCCCTAAACAAGTAGTTCTGATCTGCCCTGGATTCCAGGAATGCAAGCTCTAGGTTTCCCAGGCCAGAGGAGGAAAAACAAAAAACAAATCTTCTCATAATTTTCCAAAAGTGTGTCCTGAGCAGCTGGACACAAACAAAAGGACCTGAGTTCCTAATTTCTTGTAAATCTGACACCTTTATCATCACCAAAGTACGAGTTCACAGCACCACCTCCATCCCCTGTTCTCCTTTGTTGTTCAGTCGCAAAGTCTTGTCTGACTCTTCAAGACCCCATGGACTGTAGCATGCCGGCCTTCCCTGTCCTTGATGTCTCCCGGAGTTTGCTTAAACTCATGTCCATTGAGTCGGTGATGCCATCCAACCATCTCATCCTCTGTCACCCCCTTCTCCTGCCCTCAATCTTTCCCAGAATCAGGGTCTTTTCCAATGAGTCAGCTCTTTGGATCAGGTGGCCAAAGTATTGGAGTTTCAGCGTGAGCATCAGTCCTTCCAGTGCACATTCAGGGCTGGTTTCCTTTTGAGTTGACTACTGAATTGAATATGGTAAAGTTCTGTTATCAGATGTCTCTCCACCGTTTTCTGCTGCTACCAGTACTGGGAAAACATGGGGACCTTTCCTGGAAAGAGTTTCAGAAAAAAAGAAGAAGGAGAGGGAGAAGGGAGAAAGAAGAAGGAGCGGGAGAGGAAAGAAGTGATACATTTGGTCCTCCACTGTATGGATATGGTTTATCATCTGATGCTATAAATTAAGACTACTTATTTTATTTGAGGATCTCAGAATAAGTTACTCAAAATGAGGTAAACTCTTCCTCTAAGGACACCAGTAATTTCTTAGCATCAACTCCCAGGGCATCTTTTCAGTATTCTTTCTGCTGAAATTGATGTCTTTGCCACCGCTCTTTTTTGATCTTTTTTTCTCATTTTTCATGAAACAACTCTCTCCTGACATTCACCTAGCTCTGACCCACTCCAAGTCCCCTTTGTTTAATAACCTAAATCCTTCTCATAAATCAAAAATGCCGACTCTCCTCTGGGTTTCAACTTTGAGCTTGTTCCCTTCGTGTTTCCCCAGGTGATGCTATCAACCATGGCATGGGCTGGAGATCCTGATGTGGGCAGACATCAGAGTGTGCCCACCTCTAAATTCCCACATGATTACAAGCTGTCTAGTGAACATCTTAACCTGTATGTCCTGAAGACATCTTGAACTCAACATATTTCAAACTCTTCTTATTATCTTCTGTATCTAGCTGGGTTCTTGGTCTCAGTCAACAGAAATTGACTCAGTTTGACTTAACAGAAGAGGAATTGATTGCAACTATGTTGTACAGCTCAGGAAATTGACAGAGGGCTGATTAAAAAATGGGAAGGATGTCAATATGCAGGTAAAAAATCACAATACAAGAAGAGTCTTGCCAGGGCCTTGTGGCCACCATGGCTAACATAGGGACTGTTCTTGGCACTACTGTGGTCCTTATGACACCTTTGAGCACCAGGCATCCCAACAAGAATGACTCCCACACTGTCCCTGCCTCTTTTCATCACTCAATATAGAGGCAGAGTTCTTGAGAAGAGCACCTAGCAAGCGGAGGCCAGGCAACGTGCCCATTCTCCAGCTACTGGAGTAGAAGAGCACAGCTCTTTGATCTTACCAGATGTCAGACTAGACTCACACTGTCTAGGGTTTCTGATATTTAGGAAAAAGCTTCAGAGTCCAAGTAATAGCTTGAAAGAGTGGGAAATGCATACTGCATGTTCCGTAAGATAAATCAACCCCTCTGGTATTTCTCATCTCAACAAATGACACCAACATGCATTTGGTCAACAAAGCTCAGAATCATCTGCAACTCTTTTGTAAAAAAAAAAAAAGAAAAAAAGTCTCATCATTTATTTACTGGCTACACCATGAAGCATGTGGGATCTTAGTTCCCCAACCAGGCATTTAACTTGTGCTTCCTTCTGTGGAAACACAGAGTCCTCACCACTGGACCACCAGGGAAGACCCAAGTATGTCTTTCTCTTTATGGTATGCAGCTACTTTGTTGGTGTTGTTTGTTTAAGTCATTAAGCCTTAAAATTTTATTGACAAAATAGTCCTTAAATCATTTCCACTCTACTTTTTCTATTTAGATCAACCTATGCCATTTCTAGAGGACTTTAAATGCTTTCAACCAATGATGGGGTGAACGGTATAAAGGCTGTGGATGCCGTGTGTACAAATCATACTTCTGTCAGTCACTAGCTGGGTGACCTTAAGCACTTTCGCTCACCTTGCTCTGTGTTGTGTATTGAATAATGTTAATAATAGTACTTGTCGCCTAGGATTGCTGCAGTGACTGGTTGAGGCCGTCTTATTAAAGCGCTGTGAATGCTTACAAACAATAGTCATGCCCTACAGGTCAGGTAAGGCTGAAAGTGAAGAGTGGTGGTGGTGAGTTGATGATAATGATAATAATGGTGGCAGTAATGGTAGTAACTTCCTCTGACTAGTACTCTCTCCAGTATGCAGTCTTTATTGCTATCAGCATTATCTTTCCAAAGTAAGAATTTGATTTTGCTATTGTCCTGCTTGGAATCCTTTGGTGGCTCCCATTTCCTACGAGATAAACTCCAAACGCTTTAGTGAGATTTAGAGATTCCTGCAAAAGGGGACCCTGAATTATTTTTCTACGTGTCTTCTGCCACTTGTCCTCACTCATGTTGTGCTAGAGGAACATGGATCAACTCATCCCTCAGCATTTTGTACATTTTACTTCTAGTGTTCACACACAGGCTGTTTCTGCCTCCTACATAACCCTCTCTTTTGTAGCCCTGGAAGACCAAGCACATGGCAGCTATGCATTCCCCCTCTGGCCTCCTCCCTGCATGCCCATCACAGTTGGTCCATGAACATGGCATGGTGAACATACAGAGTATTTGTTCCATAGATTGTCAACAAATTCTACACCTGCTGCTGTGCCCTTTCCCTGAGTGTTCCTGTCTTATTCATTTCTGCTTCTGTTTTGTGGAACTGGCACACTATAGGTACTCAGGGAATGGCTAATCAACTCCTGTATTAATGAACACATCTGTAAGGACTCCATGAAGACCCAGAGGAGTCCAGAAGAGGTGTTGCAACTTGTTCCCAATGAGTTCACTGTGTTGTACCGGCTACACTTGGCAGTGGAGTGGACAAGCAGAGCACTTGATTCCTGCAGCTCTGCTTTAATTGTTTCCAGTAGGTACTTGGCACCATGCACCTTGCTAGATATTAATACTTTAACAGAATATCGGGAAGACACGCTCTCTTTTTCTGAAGGAATTTTCATTTCGGTAGACTCTAGTCTACTTCTTTAGTAGATTAGCAGACATCATCCGTATGGGACTCTGGAGCCAAATTTGCAATCACCATTAAGGGGAAGAGCCCAAAAACTGTGAATTTCCTAGTACAATATTCTGAAACTGCCATCACTGCCTTTATAAACACAGGTGCCATATGAAAAAGCTCTATGTTCCTTGGAAGAACCAGGACAAGTGTGTTTTCTCTGGATTTAAGAAGCTGTAGAAATTTGCCTGCCTTCCTGCCAAAATAAAGTCACACACCCTAATCAGGCTAACTGCCACTCTCTTTATTGTATTTGAAAACAGTAAGTACTATTGGATGAAACTAAATTATCTAATTGGAAGAGAGAAAAAGAGACCAGCTGAGTTTAGAATATAATTCTTATATAATTTAATTATTGAAAAAGGATAATTTTATACAAATGCATGGACTTTCTATTTGTTGAATATGCCACACTACCCAGAAAGAATTCCCTGGAAGTATTAAGTTCTGGGGACCAGTGTTGGGAAAATCTTGGTCTAAAATGCTTCCATGGTCTGATTTGAGAATGAAGGATTTTAGCAAGTACTTGGAAATTATAAATCATTCTCTAATTAACAAATGTGCTACAGCAGAGACACAGCCCCATCATATCATGGGTCTAAAAGAATTGCATGGATTTCCTGTAGTCAGAGCAAACACCCTCAAGTTCTCCACTGCCACAGGGCAACCATCACTGCTCTAGAATCTGATGCCTCCACTCTTTTATCCTCCGGCAGTGACAGCACCCTTGCCTGTGAGCTGCTTAATGAATGTTATGTATGTTAGTACTGTGGAAAATCATTTGATCTCAGCATCTCCTATGCATGCAGTTGAACTAAAATAAGAGAAGGATTCTATACATCAAATATTTTATTTTTGACAGCCTCTCTGGAAAGGACTGAGTGTTGGGATAACCGTGGTTTCTTCTGCCTCATATCCTGTGTCCACTCACCAAAAGGGGGAAATTCCACAAAAATGCCTGTCTCCTTCCTAGGGATGGAGAAGAAGGAGTTGTCCCTCCTGTCTCTACTCTCCTCTCTTGGAGGAGAAAGAGTGATACTGAGTTGACCTCTAGATCGTTGACCAGTTCCAAAGCAGAATTCTCTCCCCTTGTTCTCTTTGGACCCTCATTTTTATGTGTGTCGAAGGCACTTACAGAAGCCTGGGTTCCGACAGTAACAAGCAGGTGGGTCTCTGTTATCGCTAAGACTTTCCAACAACTACTGGCTAGGTAGACCAGATGGCTCGAGAAGAGCTGCTCTTTTTCTGTTCATGTAGGAGGGAACAGGAAGTTCCTTTGCCTGCAGGCATGCTGCACTCTGGATCCCCCTGTCCTGGCAGTAAAGCTGGTGTAGCCCTTGACCCCGCCTGAAGTTTGATCTTGACCAAGAGTACCTGAAAGGAAAGCCCAGAGAAGAACAAGCTCCCTAAACATCAAGCTGCATTTTTTTAAATTTACAGTATTTGTAATTCTACTGTATGAATTCAATGAACCATTAAATACATATATATATATATATATATATTTTTGGCTAAAAAAATATCAGTTACAGATACTGGGTCTTCAGGAAGGTTAACACAGTGTTATTAATGTATTTGTGTCACTGTGAACCTACACTATACACCATCACACCATCTGGTTACGCGTTGCAATTTAGGAGGTGACATTCCTATGAAACTGTGTACCTGGCCTTCTGTTTTCTGCTCATTTTTTGGTGTTAATTTCTGTTGATTTGAATTTTACTGAAGTCTGCCTCAGCACAGCAGGTTCTTCTGCTGAAACTGTTCATTGTGACAGTCTTATGATGGCATCTGATCTGTTATTC
The DNA here is from genome assembly GCF_055505025.1 of Bos grunniens. Classification (NCBI taxonomy): domain Eukaryota; kingdom Metazoa; phylum Chordata; class Mammalia; order Artiodactyla; family Bovidae; genus Bos; species Bos grunniens. Next base: position 16,389,888 of record NC_141193.1, read on the forward strand.
TTCCAGTTCCTCTAAAAAAATCTTGCATCTGTGTTCAATTCTATAGAAATAGAAGAATTTCTTGACAAAAACAGAAAACAAAACAAAAAAACTCTTATGTGCTGAATGTCGGAAGACACTGCATGCTTGAACATCGTATACCCTCTCTGTTGCTCCCTGCTCACTCCTTCCCAGCACGTGTGCCTTAATGCAGATGCGTACGCAGAAGTGTATATGTGTCCATGCACATGTGGACCTATCAACCAACCTACCAACACACATGCATGCACGCATTTTCTGCAGGAGACATTGAAGATTTTGCTTTTCTCTTTAATGTTCACTTTTCACTTTTCTTCCTCAAGAGAGGAGATTTTCATCCATCAGAGCATCTCTCTGAAATTAGCCTTGCGTTTATAATGCATGTAAAGATTTTTTCCAGCGCTGGTCTAATGAAAAATGATACCCCAAATTAGTGATTGCTGCCTTCCAATTATCCCATTGCTCATGATTCTGTTACACCACAAATAGTTATCCGCTTCCCTCCCCAGTAACGACATAAATGGGCTGTTGTAATCTACTCCAAAACAAATGACCAGGTCTGGCTAATTTTGCTGTATATATAGTTTTATGTATATATAGTTTTTAAAATGTCAATTATTAGAAGAAGACTGTCTGGTTAGTGTGTGTGGTCCCAGTCATCCAAGGAGCCTCCACATCTCTAGCATGGAAGAGGGTTGGAATTTCGTTTTCCAAGAGCATGGCTTCTCTGAGAGCTGGGAGAGAGCCCAAGAGAGGGCAGGCAGGGGTTAGGGGGCTCAGGAGCATTCATCACTTTCACGTTATATTGTGGCTTGGATTTTCCAGTGCTGACCCTGCTTTGTGCTCAGGCAAATCACGGGTTGTGGCACTTAAAAGCAGACAGCTGCACTGGACTTGATTCATCCTAGTCACACATAATGGCCACACTTGGCTATTAATCTCTTTTTCCACCCTAGAAATAAAGAGAAGGGGAAGAAGGAAGTCAAATCTAAGTGGTTGTGCCTTAGATGTTAAGAGGACTGTTGAAGTCAGTCAACCGCAGGCTTTGGGGTAGCCCACTAGATTCCAGATGTCCTGGAGACAGAAATAAAGAGACTTTGCAGGAGCCCTGGTCACCACGCTAGACCCTGGGACTGTTCCCAAGCTCTCTTCTCACACTGAGGTTCTCATCATGTCCTGCCCGTGGGGAGCACACATCACAGCGAGCACAGGCAAGATGGAACAGGTTGGACTGCAGAGGAGCCAGAGATTCAGGAATCAGCCAATGGGCAGCAGATACACCAATATGCCAGTTTGCCTGTTTCCATCAACCCAGACCTCTCCATGGAAACCCCATCAAGTCTCAGGTGACTCAGGCAGCTTTCTGTCTTTGGTTTGGCTTTGGTGTCATGGCTCCCCGAGGAACCCACAAGATGAGAGCAGGTGGAGACCCTGCTCCTCATCCAGGTGCTCACTGCGTGGGACTGCCCACTTCCGCTCCCTCACCCCACCCTGACCTTTGGGTCATAGCATCACAGCCCTGCCTCATACTTTTTTATTTATTTAATTTTTTTAAAATTTTATTTTATTTTTAAACTTTACAATATTGTATTAGTTTTGCCAAATATCGAAATGAATCCGCCACAGGTATACCTGTGTTCCCCATCCTGAACCCTCCTCCCTCCTCCCTCCACATACCCTCCCTCTGGGTCGTCCCAGTGCACCAGCCCCAAGCATCCAGCATCGTGCATCGAACCTGGACTGGTGACTCGTTTCATACATGATATTACATATGTTTCAATGCCATTCTCCCAAATCTCCCCACCCTCTCCCTCTCCCACAGAGTCCATAAGACTGATCTATACATCAGTGTCTCTTTTGCTGTCTCGTTGGAATTTAGAAAGATGGTAACAGTAACTTTTTTATTTATTGATATGAAAACATTTTCATTTAAATTGCCTAATTTGAGTCTCACAAAACTCTGTAAGGCAAGACAGCTATGATAGTTTCTAGTTTATAAATAAAGACAATAATCTTCAAGATATCAATCCTTTGGCCCCAAGTGCACTGGCGCTGGGAGTCCTGTGGTTCTACCCCAGCGATTCTGCCCTGGTTTCAGTGCTGCTGTCTCGGGTGCCCTGGCCAGGGCTTCTTGTGATCTTACATGGGAGGGTCTAAGAGCTGGTGTGACTGGCTGTGGACTGCATACGTCATCCTCTCAGAGAGGCGTGGTGGTGGCTGGTATGTGAACAAAGCTTCTTGCTTGGTCCTACATCCAGGGAAGCACTGTGAGTCCCTGAAGGCCACTGTCCACGTCCACCAGTCTAACCTTCCCCACCATGTGCAGGATGGGAATGGAGCTGGTCAACCTCTGGCCTCTCTACCCTCACCAGGAAAACATCTCTGGAGACCTTCTCAGAGTCTTGCTTCTCTTTTCTTCATTCTCAGTGGGAAGGAAATTGCTCAGATGGTGTAATTTTTTTTTTAAGGCTCTGGTGCCCTGGAAAAAAACAGATGATAAGTCTGCAAGTATGTTCCATGCACCGTGGCTGCTCTCTTGCGTCCCCCACTGACTTCGTGTTTTTCTTAGCTGTTCTGTTTTAGTTTGTACCAACATAGACTCCCTCCACCTCACATATCTCTTCAGGGTGAAATGCCTGCTCAGTAAGCTTTGGAAAGGCAGTATATTTTAGGCAGCCTGATAAAAGGCTCTAATCGCCCCAGATTAATGCATTCATTCCTAGCCAATTGAAGGATTCATTCCAGTGCTCAGGCGGAGGCTCCTCTGATGGACTTGCCCTGGGTAATGAGCCATTCAGCAGCTGCTCCCCTGCACTGCTGGGAACCTGCAGAGTGGGCCGCGAGAGGGAGCCAGGCAGTCGTAGGTGAACTGCAAAGGAGAGCGGGTGTCTGGGTACCTCTGACCCTGGAGGGAAGTCGTGGGAGCAGGAAGGTGCTGGTAGCCATGATCTCTGCCTCTCAAGCGGGAGGTGGGAAGCATCTGGTGCGGATGTGCCAAGGAATGTGGCCACTCAGATGGCACGCGAGCCGCTAAAGGCTGGGAGATGAGGTTCACGGTGGACAAAGGATGTCTAGGTTTTGAAAGCAAAGCCCAGTCGTGCAACCAGAGAAGAGTGTATGCTGGAGGAGCTTCCAAACAACTGTGCTCTGTGCCCCTAACTCACCTCTCTACGCGGACATTTCCAAAGAGGGAACGAGAGACATAGAGCCAGAGAAAAGTTAGGAGACTTCCTAGGGGTTGGCTGGCCTGGAGTCTCTAGGAGTGGGCGTGTGGTGTGTGAGGGGGAGTTTCCCCTGCCAGGACACTTGATGATGTCTGGAGACAGCTGTGGTTGTCCAGAATTTCAGGTGGAGAAAGAGAGATGATACTGGCATCTAGTGGGTGAAGCCCAAGGATGCTGGTAAACATCCTGCAAAGGACAGAATAGTCCCCAACACAACAGAGGAGCATCCGCTCCCCAAACCAGGAGTGCCAAGGCTGGGAGCCGGCTAGCCCAAACCTACGCTATTGCCAGTGAGACAGATGAAGCAGGGCGAAAGCGATGGGCTCAGGGTTACGCAGATGGAGGTGGAGGAGTTGGGAGGGCGGCAGCCTGCGGTCTTTCCCTCTCACCTCCATGATGCCCCTAGATCCAGGAGGCCTGCTTTCCAGTTCTGCACTGCACTGATAAGTGGTCTCAGAAGCAAAGTCGTTTCCTCCCCTCCTGGACCACAGAGCACCTTTCCAGCCCCTGTCCCAGTAAGGAAAATACCACCGCCTGCCTTTATGAACGCACGTCGGTGCCTACCCACTTTGGTCCAGGCAGATCTCTTCTGGGGGATTAGCTTATTATCTTTGTTATGCATTTTAGAAGCGGATGCTACTGCTGATAAAAATAGGAATTGCCAGAGGAGCTAGCACCAGACGTTATGAGATGCTGACGCTCTGAGTTGTTGGAAATGGTTCCCCATGAGGGTAGAAAGGAGACCCCTTGTGTGCACATAACTACATCTCACAATTATTAAATATTGATTCATCTCAACAGGGGCCTGAGCCTGATTCCACATGGAGGCCAGTGCATTAACTGTTGTTGATCTCCTCTGAACCCCCTGGCATCACACCCTTGACTATCTCTGCTGACCCTTGTTCCCAGACTGACAGTGTGGAGGGGAACCAATTCCTTACCCCCCATTTTGACAAGAGAAATAAGTATATATGAGTTTATATCGGTAGTCTAGGGTTCCTGGGGTGTGGACGCTAGAGCTTCATAAACAAAGAAAAGAAATCAGTCTGTAACAGTCATTACAGGGACTTAGATTAGTATCAGTGTCCGGAGCAATCATAAACATTTCCTGGGACCTGTGTTTGATGGTTGGGGGAAGAGTGGTCAGGGGAACAGAAGGAGAGAGGGGCCAAAGATAAGAACAAATATTCAAGTCCAGAGTGTGTGTTTAATGGAACTGAGATTTATTTTTCTGTGTGTCTTTTTAAGCCTCTAGATAGATCACAAAAAATACAGCCAGCCAGGAAAGAAATAGCCCAAATGTAATTTAAAGGCTGACTTTTTAAACCAATACTTCAGCTTAGAGACACCTGTCCTGGTCCCTTGAAGACGCCCAGCTCAGGGGAGGAGTATTCAAGCTACTGATTTATCTTCAGGCGCACAGACCTATTTGTAATGTGTTGCCCAGTGGCAGGCTTTTGTTTAGCTTTTCTATGCAACTCTACACACCCTTCTCTGTGGAAGGAGAACAGCCCCGTAGGCCATTGTTTCCTCTGACGTCCTGACACCTCAGAAGACACAGAGCCTGGCCATCCACGTCAACACTTTCTCTGGCTTCATAACAGGCAGAAAATCCCAAAATAGGAGATACAGCCGCCCTGCCCTCTGACGTACAACTGAGAGGTGTGTATGCACACCCAGGACGTGTGTGTAGCTTTGGGAGTACAGGTGGCAGTAACAGAATGTCCATGGAAACTCTACTGCAAATATGTCTTTTACTTACCAGGGAGCCACAGCAAAGACAGGCCTGATTCAGTCCAGACATACATGTCACACACATGTCAGACACAACACATGTAACCATGTAACACATGTCATGCATGTCACACACATGTGCACGAACACCTCTCGGTTATGGGTTAGAGGGCAGGGCGGCTGTATCTCCTATTTTGGAATTTTCTGCCTGTTACGAAGCCACAGAGAGGATTGATGCAGATGGCCAGGCTCTGTGTCTTCTGAGGCATCAGGACATCAGAGGAAGCAATGGCTTATGGGGCTCTTCTCCGTCCACAGAGAAGGGTATAAAAGAGTCGCACAGAAAAGCTAAACAGAACCTGCCAGCGAGCATCTGTTGTCTGCAAGGACCCTTGCTCCTTGTTGGGGCAGGCACAAGTGAAGCCTAGAAAAAAATAACACAAGTATGATAGAGCTGTCCTTGTGGGTCACGTGTTCAAGTGAGGGTGTGCTGTCCATATACAAACGATGCAAAATGGGATCTGTTTTCTGGGAGTGATGTTTGAAAATTTTACTTTATTCAAAGATAGTTGATGTTGAATGTGTTAATTGCTGCTGTACTGCACAGTGACTTAGTTTCGTAATATTATTTTCTATTATGGTTTATTGCAGGATAAAGGAACATATAGTTCCCTGTGCTATAGAGTAAGACTTAGTTGTTTATCCATTCTCTATAAAATTGTTTTCATCTACTAGTTCCAAGCTCCCAGTCCATCCCTCCCCCGTCCCCTCCTCCTTGGCAACCGCGAGTGTGTTCTCTATGTCTGTGAGTCTGTTTCTGTTTCATAGAGAAGTTCATTTGAGTCATATTTTGGATTCCATATGTAAGTGTTGTTCTGTGGTATTTGTCTTTTCTTTCTGATTTACTTCACTTAGTTTGATAATTTCTAGGTCCATCCATGTTGTTGCAAATGGCATTACTTCCTTATTTTTTATGACTGTATGACTAATATACTATTGTATGTATATATATAATTCTGCATCTTCTTTATCCAGTCATCTGTTGATGGACAGTTAAGTTGTTTCCATGTCTTGGCTATTGTGATTAGTGCTGCTGTGAACCCTGGGGTGCATTTATCTTTTTGATATATAGTGGCTCGAACTATAAAGAATATGCCTGCAGTGCAGGAGACCTGGGTTCAGTCTCTGGGTGGGGAATATCCCCTGGAGAAGGGAATGACAGCCCACTCCAGTATTACTGCCTGGAGAATTCCATGGACAGAGGAGCCTGCCAGGCTACAGTCCATGGGGTCACAAAGAGTTGGACAGGACTGAGTAGCTTCCACTTTACTCGTCTGTCCAGATAGATGCTCAGGAGCAGGGTTGCTGGATCATATGGCAGCCCTGTTTTTAGTTTTTTGAGGCACCTTCATACTGTTTTCCATGGTGGCTGCACCAACTTACAGTCTCACCAACAGTGTAGGAGGCCTCCATATGCGAGTGTTTTGAATGAAGGACAGTGAGAGCTGAAGAAGGGGGAAGTTGATTGTGACCAGGAAAGGTCGTGTATTCAGCATGCGTGCACTGAGCCCCTACTGTGTGTTGGGCACTGTCTTGGGTGACAGAGATACAGAGGGGATGAATGAAGTTTAGGGTTTAATGAGAAGAGATAAGTAACAATAAACAAATAAATGGCGAGTTTCAGAGAATGAATATGAACCATAAAATAACTAAAGCAGGTAACTGGGATGGGGCTGGGAGCTCTTTGAGATATTGTGCTCAGGAAGAATGCAGAATATGTTACAACTGAAATGAGAACTGAGTGATAGACGGGTATCCCCATGGAGATCTGGGGACAGAGCATTTTAGGGAGGGGACAGAAGCAGCAGTGGTCATGCTCAGGTCAAAATTCACCAGGGGCAGCTATGTCAAGTCTTTGAGTCATGATGTGAACTTTGACTGTCATTCTAAGGGCACTCAGGTGCCGTGAGAGGTTTTTCAGCACGGGGTGATCTGATTTATGTTGTGGTTTTTAATTGATCCACGTGTGATGCCGAAAATGGAATGTCCATGTAAATAGCTGAAAAAAAGAACAGAAGACATCGAGGCAGAATGAGGGTTATTTTTGAGATAAAGTCTATGGGGCTTAATAAGTGGATGTAGAGTTTGAAGCAAAGGGAGACATGATGGACAATTGCTACAGCTTTGTCCTTGACAGGGAGACAGTGATGGTGTCATGAACTAGGATGGGACAATTAGGACCAGGAGGCGAGGAATCTAGACCTCTCTTTGGGACATAGCAAGTGAACTTGTCTATTGAACAACTAAAGATCAGGCCACCTTGCTATCATTTATTTAGCACACACTGTATACCTGGTATTATTCTAGGCTCTTAAGTGTGTGACCTCATTGAATCCCCAGGATAACCTGATGGGAAGAAGAAGGTGAGACTCTTTGATGAGCACAGATAGCCAAGTGCTATTCAAACACTCGTCTCTCGCAGCTCTTATGGGTGAGGGCAGAGGCTGGCAAGGAGACCATACAATGGTGTGTCCAAGTGGTCAGGTGCCCTCCTCCTCTCTGAACCAGGAGAGGAGAGCTCTCCTCCCAACTAGTACCAGGGAGCAGACGGCCTCCTGTTAAGTTTCACTGACATCCTGACGAGCCCATTTCCACCTGCTGTGAGCTGATGAGGGAGAGAGAGAGCTATTGTCGAATTCCCAGCTTGCCCTTTTCGATATAAAGTTCACTTGTGGTCTTTTTTTTAACTCAGGTTGCTAATGCATCTTGTTCTCCAGAGTGTGAGGGACCCAGCTTCCCTCGTAGCCTTTAATTAGTTTCTGGATGATAACATCTTCACCGAGAAGCAACTGGTGGCGTCCTCCCACCATCTCGGGGGGAGGTAAAAGAATCTAATAAAGACATTCAGTGTTTCTAGGTGATGTGTTTGACAAGCTTTGTATTAACAAGAAGTCTTGTTAGAACTTTTTTTTCTTTCCCACCACGCTCCCTCCTTGGCCCCGGATCCCTGGTATTTCGCAGGAGAATTCACAGAACTGAGAACTTGTAGCTTCAAACAGACCAGTGCACATCTCCACCTCTCGTCCTAGAGGGGAAGAGACTTCACCTTGATCTGTTCGCAGACCGTAACCTTTATGAGGGATTTAGTGGCAATAAAGCTTCAGAACAAAAACTCAGCTTAAAACCAACTGACAGGTTACTTTGCACAGCAGTGGGGCCACTTCCTGGGCCTCTGGATTCAAGGCCAGACAATGAAATGTTCCTTCATTCACCTTAATTATTCCCAAAGATGCTGATCACAGGGAGGGAGGTATAACTCACAGTTTAGTTTTGATGTCTGCAGCATCAGTACTTGGATGGAGAGAGGCAGAAACTCCCCTCCGAGCTCCTCTGAACTTAACCTTGCAGGTGCTTGAGGGAAGGAGAAAAGTCTGTGGAAAAATTTGGGCCATACGGCAGTCCAGGCGGGGTGGGGAGGACTCCGCGGCCACTTTCGCACTGCCGTCAGCACAATTCCCCGCTGCACATGGTTTTATAGCTTGTGTTTGAGCGTGTAACTACCAGTGCTTTTAGGCAATTAGAATTAAAGTGCTGATGACGCCATCAAAGCAGCTGAGAATGGAAGCGGTCTTGGCACCACTGGCAGTCAGCAGATTGACAGCCTGGAGATGCCGGGCTCTGCAGAGCTGAGTGCAGGGCCCCTGGGAGGCAGGGCCTCCATCCCTGCCCTGCCGCTGTGCCCCTCGGCCCCCGTCTGACCCAGATGAGGCAGCCTGGGAGTAAGGGATGATTGGAGCCTGCTCTCCTGGGAAGCTCTCAGGGCAAGAGGGGAGTCTGAACAAAAAGAACCACTGCCAGGAATCAGGAAGATCATGGTGACATGTACAGACACATCTGCGTAATGTTTTCTCTCAGGATGGCCAAGGGTGAAGTTCATCCTGGGGTCGGGTGAACAGCCGTGCCGACTGTTGTAGAAAGACTGTTCTCTCTGCAAAGTGGGTTTCTGAGCAGAAGAAAGAACATTCAGAACATCCAGGGACAGAGTTAGGGAACATCTTCCTGAATGGGGAGAAATAGAATCCCTGCTATGCAGGGAAAATGCAGTGGGAGCATCGGAGCTGAGGACATAAAACTGAAGTAGGTAAAGGGTCCCTGCATCTAAGGCCAAGGCTGCCTGGAGGACCCAGCTGTGTGTCCTGAGCCAGATGGGGGCTGTGTCACCTTTCTCTGCAGATCTTTGAGGCTTGTGCAAAAAGTCTGTCTGGAGGATGGGGTCTAGGATACAATAAGACAGCAGTCACACTTGGGTAGCTGTCCTTAACTGGCCCCTCGAGTTTCATGGGCATCAGCTGTGTGCCTTCTTTGGAAAGCGAGAGCCACCGAAAGATACCAGAGGTTGTTGCTCAGTCACTCAGTTGTGTCCAACTCTTTGCAGCCCGCGTGGACTTCAGCCCTCCAGGCTTCCCTGTCCTTCACTATCTCCCAGAGTTTGCTTAAATTCATATCCATTGAGTCAGTGATACTATCTAACCATCTCATCCTTTGCCACTCCCTTCTCTTGCCTTCAATCTTTCCCAGCATCGGAGTCTTTTCCAATGAGTCAGTTCTTTGCATCAAGTGGCCAAAGTATTGGAGCTTCAGCTTCAGCATCAGTCCTTCCAATGAACACTCAGGACTGATCTCCTTTAGGATGGACTGGTTTGATCTCCTTGCTATCCAAGGGACTCTCAAGAGTCTTCTCCAACCACCACAGTTCAAAAGCATCAATTCTTCGGCACTCAGCTTTCTCTGTGGTCCAGCTCTCATATCCATACACGACTACTGGAAAAGCCATCGATTTGATTACACCAGCTTTGACTTTGCCAGATGCCAAGGCAGAAAAAGAATCTGCTTGAAGAGGCCTGGGGGCAAGGCCTCCAAGGACGTGGCGAGGCTGTGGCTGCTGGGACCAGCAGCATGAGACAGCTCCTGGAGCATCTCCCCAGCCCCTGTGTCTGAGTGGTGTGGAGGAAGCTGGCTCTAGGTGTGCTGTCGGGAAGCCCTGGTCAGCTCTCTGGGTTGGCTTTTGCAGCAGACCCTAGTGCTGTTTATCAGGAGTGGATTGGACTCTGTATTATGTTGATTGATCACAGTAGCATTCATCCGCGGTGTAATTAGCAGTTCACTAAGTGCTTTCAGTTATGGGACATATTTCATCTGATCCCAAAGCCCTATAGGCCGAGCTTAGGTCTCAGATCTGCCACTTCCTAGCTCACTGGCTTTGAGCGAGTTAGTAGCTGTTTACAGCCTCAGCATTTTACGTTAAATAGGAAAATACATGGATTCAGTTCAGTTCAGTTCAGTCGCTCAGTCATGTCCAACTCTTTGTGACCCCATGAACTGCAGCACACCAGGCCTCCCTGTCCATCACCAACTCCCGGAGTCCACCCAAACCCATGTCCATTGAGTTGGTGATGCCATCCAGCCATCTCATCCTCTGTCGTCCCCTTCTCCTCCTGCCCCCAATCTTTCCCAGCATCAGGGTCTTTTCAAATGAGTCAGCTCTTCACATCAGGTGGCCAAAGTATTGGAGTTTCAGCTTCAGCATCAGTCCTTCCAATGAACACCCAGGACTAATCTCCTTTAGGATGGACTGGTTGGATCTCCTTGCTGTCCAAGGGACTCTCAAGAGTCTTCTCCAACACCACAGTTCAAAAGCATCAATTCTTTGGCGCTCAGCTTTCTTCACAGTCCAACTCTCACATCCCTACATGACCACTGGAAAAACCATAGCCTTGACTAGACAGACCTTTGTTGGCAAAATAATGTCTCTGCTTTTCAATATGCTGTCTAGGTTGGTCATAACTTTCCTTCCAAGGAATAAGTGTCTTTTAATTTCATGGCTGAAATCACCATCTAAAGTGATTTTGGAGCCCAGAAAAATAAAGTCAGCCACTGTTTCCACTGTTTCCCCATCTATTTGCCATGAAGTGATGGGACCAGATGCCATGATCTTAGTTTTCTGAATGTTGAGCTTTAAGCCAACTTTTCCACTCTGCTCTTTCACTTTCAGCAAGAGGTTCTTTAGTTCCTCTTCACTTTCTGCCATAAGGGTGGTGTCATCTACATATCTGAGGTTGTTGATATCTCTCCCAGCAATGTTCATTCCAGCTTGTGCCTCTTCCAGCCCAGCGTTTCTCACGATGTACTCTGCATATAAGTTAAATTAGCAGGGTGACAATATACAGCCTTGCCATACTCTTTTTCCTATTTGGAACCAGTCTGTTGTTCCATGTCCCATTATTTATCAATTGTACAGAAAATATTGGAGTCCTCTTTCCAATTTTCTTCATGAAATCATGTATGTGAATCAGGTTCTTGATGCCATTTTGTTGTTCCCTCATTTTCATTTTTGAGGACCTCAGTGTGTATAAATTTTAGTTGATTTCTCTCTAATAGTAGAGAAAAATCATCTCTCTACTATCATCATCATCTGTAGTCTGTCTGACTCCCTGTATGGAGACCTTGGGTTAGCTGCATCACCTCTCTGAGCATCAGCGTCTTTGCTGTACAATGCAGGGAATGCATATGGGTTCCCTAGAGGATTTAAGAGGAAGTAGCAAGTGGCAAGGAAATTCCAAAATGGCTCAATAGTTTAAAAAAAAAATCCACCTGCTAATACAGGAGATTCAGGAGACAGGAATTCAATCCTTGGGTCGGGGAGATTCCCTGGAGGAGGCAATGGCAACCCAGTCCAGTATTCTTGTCTGGAGAATCCCATGGACAGAGGAGCCTGGCAGGCTGCAGCGCAGGGGGGTGGTAGAGAGTCAGACAGGACTGAGTGACCGAGTGCACACACACAGCAAATGTTAAGCCCCCGACAAAGCGCTTGGCGTTCAAGGTGTCCTTGCTGTCTCTCCTTCCTTCGTGAGCTGGTCCCTAAAGAGCTGAATGGGGAGCAAGAAGCCAGTCACGTGCCTTCAACCCAAAGCAAGGTGCTTTCACACTAGAGCTGGAAAGCACTTGCTCTGTCTGGATATCGTGATGAGCAAAGATTCCCTTACATCTGCACTTTAAACAATTGATGAAGAGAGCGTTCTTAGCAATTTCTTGGATGTTGCCAAATATAACGGCGCCCTGATGGTGGCAGGTAGGTTGCTGTGAAATTCAATTTGCGCTAATATGCCCAGAAGCAGGGAAGCGTGGCGTGGGGCCCGCGTGGTGTTTACCCTCCTGCCCACGTCTCTATCAGGCATGAGGAAACCAGGTCAGGATCAGAGCTCGCAGAAACTTCCGCCTTTCAGTGGATCCTGAAAGGAACACATTCCGAACTTCGGAACCAGTGGCTTATGACTAATCCCAGATAAATCACTAGCTTTTCTCCCCAGGCTTCTTGATTTTCCCCCTGCAAACAAGAAGGGTTTTAATATGGGGAGAGAGAAAGAGTAAGATGTAAGAAATGACAAAATGATTCTGGGTAAAGAAAAAACAACCCGCCCGAGGCTGTGTCATCAAGGAGCTCTCTACATTTTCGGACTCTAAATTGGGATTCTGAGTATCTAGGATCTAACCTCTCCCTTCTGGAGAGTGGAGAGAGCAAGCACAGTGCTGGGGCGGGGATAGGGGAGGCAAAGGGTCCTTTTGCAAACCCCCACCCCACACCCTGTGCATCCCATGTCCTCACCTTAGGACCCTGCTTACCTCGAAAGCACCAGTACTTCTGAAGAAGGGATGAGCACCCACTTGGGGGGTGGTCAAGCCCATCTCAGCCTCTAAACAAAGTGTCCTTCTTCTGCCCCACTGCACCTGATGTCTATATTTAGCCTCATCTGGGCCTCTAGAGATACACATTGTTAGTAATATCAATAAATCACATTTGAATAGTACTTTATGTTGAAAATATAATTTCTCACAGTTTTATCTGATCCACAGAGCATGTGCTTTAAAAAGGCAAGACAGGTATTCATATAATTAAAATAATCTGAGAGTTAAATGATTGACATGAGTTTATACAGCTAGAAACAGTCAGCCTGGGCTTAATACTCAGGCTTCTGGGGCAAAGCTGAGGATTCTATCGAGAGATCCCACAGATCCCACGATACCTGAAGACATTTCCTATTATACAAATATTTGTCCTGGAAAAAAGGAAGAAGGGAAAAGGAATGAAGAAAAGACAAGCTGATTAGTTTTTTTTTCAGTCAAAATAAGCCAAGAGAATGCCCCTCAGTGGACTCAGCAGTGGGTTTGATGGATCATTTCTCTGTCATGATACAGGGACAGCTAGGACTCCTGGTTGTAAGAGGCGGCAGTTACAGCCTGCCTCACATGAACGCTCCCCAGGAACTGTGGCTCTGGGGTCCAGTGTACAGGGCGAGGCCAATGCAAAAGAGAAGGAAGGTTAGGAAGAGCCAGTGATGGATAGGGAAGATAACGAAACAGTTATGCAGACACTGGAAGGTCCAAAAATATGCTGATGAAACCTCTCACCCACTCTCCTGATAGAGACCGATGCTATGTAGGAATAACCAAGGTCTGTGGGTGGACAGGTGGTCACAGGGAGCTGCAAAGCCAGGTGCCCGTCATGGGAGGGTGTGTCAGCAAGACCCCAGGCAGGGTACCCACACTCCACTGCACTAACTCTGTGTGCAGAGAATACGTTTGGGATCAGACATAAGCTGCAGTCTGTCTCACCATCTGGATAACCTGGCACATATCACTAACAGCTCACAAAGCCTTAGTTTCTTCATCTGTAAATCGGAATCATAATAGTGCCATCTCATAGCATTCTTGTGAAATAAAATAATGGAATCACACTTCCTATAAAATTTCTAATGCTAGACAGAAATTCACAGTCTTGGTGCATATATGAGATGGTCGAATTCTTTTTTTGTGTGTGCATCCTTGATTCAACATGCATTTCTTATTTTTCTAACCCATCTATCTGCTCATTAAAAAGAAAACACTTTAAAATTCTGCATTATAAACTCCCTACACTTTACAGATGAAGATGTACCTTCACCTGTAAAGTGTAGGGAAGGAAACAATGAGGGTGGCCCAGGCATCTCCGTTTGCCTAGAACTTTTCTGGGTTTAGCACTGAAATTCCCATGTTCTGGGAATCGCCTTGAGTGCTGTGTGTGCTTAGTCACTCAGTCGTGTCCAACTCTTTGCGACCCCATGAACTGTAGCCCACAAGGCTTCTCTGTCCATAAGGATTCTCCAGGCAAGAGTACTGATGTGGGTTGCCATGCCTTACTCCAGGGGATCTTCCCAACCCAGGGATCGAACCCAGGTCTCCTGCATTGCAGGCAGATTCTTTCCCATCTGAGCCACCAGGGAAGCCCAACTTCCAGGTAAACCAGGATAGTTGGTCAGCTTGGAAATAATATCTACTTGTGGGATTAATGCAAGGGTAAGATAAAGTGGGGCTTCCCAGGGGGTGCGCATGATGAAGAACCCACCTGCCAATGCAGGAGATGCAGGAGACATAGGTTTGATTCCTGGGTGAGGAAGACCCCCTGGAGGGGGAAATGACAGCCCTCTCCAGTATTCTTGTCTGGGAAATCCCATGGACAGAGGAGTGGTGGGCTTCAGTTCTTGGGGTTTCAAAGAGTCGGATATGACTTACTTACTAGAAAACAACAACAATTTAATAAACAGGAACCATTGAAATTATTATATACTCTGAAAGCCTTCAAGGGCTATTTAAAGATGTTGAGGAAGTTTAGTTATTTCAATGTACTTATATTTCCATACAGCCTTGTTAAAGCACTCATTCATTCAAAACCCACGTGTTGAACACAAACTGTATTCTGGCATCATGCTGTGTGCAGAATGCTTCGTGAGCAAGACAACCAGTTGGGGTTACATTTTCCTTGCGAGAGCAGACCATATGCAATAATCTGGTGTGGGGTATTCTACATCAGGAAAGATGATGGAGGAAGGCTTCATGGAGGACCTAAGATTTAAAGAGTAAGACAGACCTGGCCAGGTGAAGAGTGGGGAGAAAGGAAACTATGAAGAACCAAAGAATGACCTGCGGTGTTTGGGGAGGAAGGGAAGCCAGTGACTGGACATTCCTACACCAGGTTATGGACCCAGGCCTGGGTGTCTCTGGACACCAGGGAAGTCGAGGGTATTCCAGATGGATCCTTTTAATTCTGAAAGACACAGGTCCCAAGGCCTTAGCTGTGATGCAACCCTTGCTGTGAGAACAGTCCCGAGCTGCCATGGGCATCTCAGATCTTCACTGCAGAGAGGAGGTGAGGGTCAGGGGGTAGTGTGAGGAGGGGGGGACATGACGTCAGCAGCAAAGGCGGCATCTAGGATCTGCACGTGTCCTTAGGAGCCTGGTCCAAGGCACTTCTGCGCATCCTCAGCCCCACAGGACCGTGAAAGGCTAATAAAGCATCTTAATTTGGATTTAATAGGGTATCTACTGTGCACTAAAAACAGCCAATTGCTATTTATTAATGACATAATTATTAGAACTTAACACCTGGGCAGTGGAGGCTACATGAAGAGTGAGGAAGTTCCCCAGAATACTGTTTAATAATTATGTTATTTAATTATTTACACATTTGAATTAAAATTCAATAAGAGCCATATTATACCTTAGCATAATACACTAACGTGGAACTCAATCCAAACAGCGTGGCTGAGGGGGTTTCCACCTTTCTTTCCAAACCTAACCTGACCATTTCCCAATTGTTCTGGTTCTATAGGGATTGATTTTCTAGATTCAGACCTCAGAAGTCAGCAGAGACGTCACATGCATCTATGTGGAAATAAGCTGATGGCCTCTTTTAAGGGTCCATGGACTCTTTGCAGATCTCAGACTCACCCCAGACCTCGATTGTGTGATCCCAGCTGCCAACAGGACAGTCCTGCCAGTCTGCTGGTCCCTTGTCATCCCCATGAGCTTGTCTAATACAGAATCAAACTAATGTTCTGCCCCAAAGAAGTTACTCATGTAATGTAAATGAATGAGCCATCCAGCTGCTGTTGAACAGAACGGCCTTCATGTCAGACTCCAGGCTCCTGAATCCTCCACCTAGGAAATCCCCAGGCACCACAGCTTGACCTTGGCGTTGCTCTCAAACCCACCCTTTTCTTTAAGCCCCATGGTTTAACTCAGGCCTTGAAGATTACTTGTAGAAATTGGTTTCTCAGCTCGAATTTCTGTGTATTTGCTCTCTCTGACACCTTGTTACAAGCTTATTTTGTTTAAAGCATATTAATATGTATATATATTTACTATATACTTATATATAGTATTTCCTCTTTTAAACAATTTCAAATGCTTGCCATTGCCTATAGGATGGAGTTAAAACCCAGGAAGTGGGTTAATCCTTGAGTGGGTTACATTTATCTACCATTCATTTTGTGTTGACATGGCGTACATATTTGCCAAGGACTGTGTGTGCATGCTCAGTCTTGTCCGACTCTTTGTGACCCTATGGACTGTACCCCACCAGGCTCCAATATCCATGGATTTCCTAGGCAAGAATACTGGAATGGGTTGCCATTTTCCCCTCCAGGGGATCTTCCCGACCCAGGGATTGAACCCATGTCTACTCATGTCTCCTGCGTTGCAGGCAGTTCTTTCCTGCTGAGCCACTAGAGAAGTCCTCACCTAATACTAAAGCTCACTTATTGCCTAGTTCACGTAGCTTGGAACTTCTGTAAGTGCATTTCACAAACTTACCCCTAAGTCCTGAGAAGAACCCTGTGAAGTACATGCATTTGACTTCATGACATGAAGATGTGAAGCACAGAAAGTTGAGGTGATGCGGAGACTGCCCAGCTCGAGTGCCGCAGATCCAGGATCTGGACCACTGCTCTCCATTGCCTCTGGCGGTGGGTAGACTGCATCCTCCCATGTGTCCTGGATTCCTGCCTTCCCGTCTGTGCCCGTGCACTTCTGTCCCACCTGAAGCAGCTTCACTTCCTTCACCTTCTTGACTATATCTCCATTGTTGATCCCTACACTAGACTCTGTGGCCCAGGAAAAACTGTTCCCATACCCTCACTGGCTGTGATTCTCCCACACTAACTCACAGAACTTAATGTCTGTACTGCTGGTGTCCAGTCACACACAACCCTGTGATGCACTGGGATGTTTATAGGCAGTTTCCCCCAACAGATTGTAAGTTCATGGAGGGTCCACAAAACATATGCATTTCTGCACATCGTGCACACACCTAACCCACAGTTATGTATGCAGTAGCTGTTGACACAATGTTTTTTTTTTCTTTCAATGTGGACCCATTTTAAAGTCTTATTGAGTTTATTACAATATTGCTTCTGTTTTATGTTTTAATTTTTTGGCCATAAGGCATGTGGGACCTTAACACCCCGAGCAGGGATCAAACCTGTACCTCCTGCATTGGAAGGCAAAATCTTAACCACTAGACCATCAGGGAAGTTTCTTACTCAATGTTTGATGAGTGACTTTTGGCCCTTCCTCCTTCAGTAGCTATTCTTCCATTAATAATGGTGCCTGGCCGTCAGAAGTCTTAATAATAGGATTTTTCTAACATCGCCTCCTTTGCCTGGAATGTCTTTCCACCTCAGAACCGATTAATGTTTACTTATCTCCTGGAACTTGTCTGGGGTGTCTCATATCCAAGGAGCCCTCCCTGACATCCATCTCCAGGCTGGCTAGGGTGTCTCTCTCTGCATTTCCTCACCACCTTATCGTATACATTAAAGGGATTTGTTTCTGTTCTGGTTTGTGCATTTCTAGACTGTGGACTCCTTGAGGACAAGCACGATGTCTTTTTATCGTCATGTCCTTGGGGCTGAGCACAACACTGGTATATGGAAGTACTCAGTGAATATTGATGGATGAATGAATGAACAATGCGTAAATCAAATGAATGAACAATGCGTGAATGAAAGCAATGCAATCTCAGTATGTTTCTAACAGCCTGCTCTTGATTAGCCAAGGTAAGATGCAGGATGTATCCATGAAAACAAAATAAAATTGTGAGTAGCCCTATCCATTGGCCAAAATCTTCTTATGAACATGTATTAGCCACAATCACAGTGCATCCTTGTCAATTTATTTTAATTTTACATACTGGCAGCATGTTAGAAGTTGCCACCTGGACAATGATACTTGTAATCTCCTTGCATCTTAGGCACTGTGCCAGTTTGGTTCTGATAATTGGGATTGCACCTCTGGTCAGACCACCTCACCTCTCTGCCCTGAATGGTCTGCCTTTCAAGTTCATCTCAGGGCAGTCTGCCATCTTCAAGCTCTACTCTGAGGCAGGCTTGAAAGACCAGCGAGCATTTCACCAACTTCAGCTGCATGAGTTGGATGAGTTCCAGTTGTGAGAGGAGGGAGACAATTCTAGATGATTCTTCCAAGCATGAGGTGTGATGGTCTCATTTGATATACTCACTCTGCTGACAGCTTTGGCCCAAACTTCCTCCTCTTCTACTCGGGGACTGTCCATTGTTCTCTAGTGTATGATTAGCAGATTAGCTATCATGTAAGAAGCCAGGAAAATGAACTCCCAGCAAGCCCTTCCAAAGCAAGAGTAATTCATTACCCAGCCTGATTTCCACTTAAAATGTATTTTGAGCACACTTCCAACTACAAACCCTAAATCACCCTGTGTTCACAAAGTCCATCATTTTTTATTTTATTGCGTGGCGTTGGCGTGACATAATCCCTTGCAGAGCATCTCAGAGTGCTTTACAGATCAATAAATTACTTACCTGCAGAGTTGAAGCGATGTCTGCAAGGCCAGCACCGTCATTCTGCAGCAGCCTGTCCTCTGAGAAACAGGCAAGGCTGTGCAATTGCCAAGTGGGGGCAGGATCAGGGCTAGGGCTTCAAGAATTACGTGCCAGTTAAAACTGTGTGTATAAAATGCATCAGATTTAAATGACTTAGAGAGCTTAGGAATTGGGATCCTTCAGACGGTCAGCAAATCAAGTGCTCAGTCATTAACTGATCAAGTTTCTTTCTCTTCTGGAAGTTTCAATTTAGCTTTTATAATGATACAGCCATAAATCACAATGATATGTCTTAGAAGTTTCAGATCTTAGAGGTTGGGGTCACTCCCCAGCCCTGGCTACATCCACCTTCACACTGCTCCTACCTGAAGCTCCATGTGGATTTAAGTCTAAAAATGATGAATTGGTGCTTGCTTTATGCAAGGTGCCGTATTGGAGACAGCAGAAAATAAAATGATGAGCAAGGCTCTTGTACAGTGTCTTCCAGTATAATCATGTATAGTCAAGGAAAAATATGACGCATGTTATGTAAACCAGCTTATTTTAATACTGTGGAGGAAGCTACATGGTCTCTAGGATGGAGAGGCAGTGCCCTTGGGCATGGCCTGGAAGACCTCCTGGAAGGGATGCTGGCTCAGCCAGGCCTTGAACGATTCCAGTCGGTCTAGACAGTTGGAGAAAGGTGCTAGGGGACCAAAATGAGAAGCAAGGGCTTGAGGCTCAGGAAACAAAGTCCAGTGAATGCTTGTTAATGAGCATTCCTGGTTGGGTGGGGCTTAGAGATGGATGGGAAGTCAGTTTTCAGGAGAAGTATAGAAAATGGCAAAGAACAGCTCTCTGCAGACACCTCCATTTCTGGAGGAGAAAATCCAGCATAACCAGGAGTGAGTGATGAATAATTCCAGAAGAGAAAAGACAAGCGCAGAAAGTTCCAACCAGTCTTATTTTTGTGTGAGGGTTGCGTGGGGTCTTAGCCACGTCTGGGAAGTGAGGGTGATGCTCAGCTTGCCTGGGGTCTCCTGCAGGCCAGGTGTCACCGTGTCTTGGGGGATCATGGGTTCTGGAAAGACACTTGGGGTGGCTCAGAGGCGTGCTGACTGAAGGAGGAAAACTCATATGAAGACACCTATGAGAATTGGACAGAGAGGGCACGTAAGCTTGAAGCACTAGTATGTCAGAACCAATGTTGGTAGAATTGAAATGACATGTGTTATTGGCCCGGTTTTGAGGTTGTTGTAAACATGTAGCTAGTTGGGGAAATGATTCCTTTGAACAACCGTTCTAATTCCATCCTATAAATATTTGTTGTATTTTTACTATGAAAATGCATAGTAAAATGTTTGTGGCTCAGTTGTGTCCAACTCTTTGCAATCCCATGAACTATGGCCTGCCAGGCTCCTTTGTCCATGGAATTCTTCAGGCAAGAACACTAGAATGGGTTGCCATTCCCTTCTTCAGGGTATCTCCTAACCCAGGGATCGAACCTGTGTCTCCTGCATTGCAGGCAGATTCTTCTGAGCCACCTTCCCAGGCTCTCCGACATTGCCTTTATATAGGAGGAAATAGAAGCTGAAGTCAAGGTGAGATGTTTCTCTCAAGTGTAAGGTGATCCCTCTAGTTCCTCCTCATTGACTATAGCCCCTGTGTTTCTGTCCCTGGGTTATTCTGCCCACTCCCCTTTGAAGAAAACAAATAAATATTTCAACAAAATTTTAATTTTCCTTCTACCTGTTTTGTCTCCACAGTATCTCCCAAAATTGTGGAGATTTCTTCAGATATCTCCATTAACGAAGGCAACAACATCAGCCTCACCTGCATAGCAACGGGTAGACCAGAGCCCACGGTTACCTGGAGACACATCTCCCCCAAAGGTAAGAGAAGCGGCTTGGGACATCGTGTCATGCGAGGAAGTGGGAGAATCGTTGGCTGTGGCAGGAGGTTATGGTGCTGATGGCCTGGTCACAAGGATCCCACATTCTTGGTGGCCTGATAACAATATACCCGTAGCTCCGCAGAGAATATCGGTGTTCTCGATGCAAGATGGGCATCACCTCTAAGATTCCAGAAATCACGCTGGAGGATTGATGCAACCCCTGGGAGAGTAATCTACCTTGTTTCTGGGTGAAAGGGTGCTGAGATGTCCTGGGTGACTTTTCCGTTCACATGGATGGTAGAGTGCTCAGTGCGGTGTTGGTGGCATTGTTCAGCTGGTTGTGGTAAGAGAGAGAAAACACAGACGCACAGTGATGGGGGAGACCTTGGGATGGCCACGTCCCTAAAAGGAACACTTCCAGGTCTGTACTGCTTCAACATTGCCAAGCATCTGGTCTCTAGGCCATGAGTCCTCGTGTGGTTTTGTCGTCGTTCTACTCTGATTAATCCCAGATAACAAATATCACTTAATGTGTGACTAAATTGCAAAACTCACTTTGTCTAAATGTCTAGATGTTCTGTAGACCAGACTAAGTGTTGTTTTGGGCTTGCATAGATTGAACCTGAAACTTTAACAATTTAAAGCAAGATGCCATTTATTAAGGGCTTCCCCAGTGGCTCAGCAGTGAAGAATCCACCTGTAATGCAGGAAATGCAGGAGACGAGGGTTCGATCCCTGGGTCAGGAAGATCCCCTGGAGGAGGGCATGGCTACCCACTCCAGTATTCTTGCCTGGAGAATCCCATGGACAGAGGAGCCTGGTGGGCTACAGTCCACCGGGTCACAAAGAGTCAGACGTAACTTGAGGGACTGAGCGTGGGCGTCATATATTATAAAGCTAGCTTTTGTGCAAGGTGCATTACATGGTTTCATTTGTTCTTAAATGTCGACTGAGTGCTTGGGGATATAGCGATAAGCCAGAACAGGCAAGTCTCTGCTCTCATGAGCTCACATCCTCATGATACAAATAACCAGTGATATTAATAATAATAATAAGTGGCGATAAGGATGGGACAATAGAACAGGATACGTGGACAGAAGGACAAGAGGTTTGGTCAGGAAAGGTGTTTGACATGGTGACATTTGAGCTGAGACCTGAATAAAAATCCTTAAATTTCATTGCTTGTGTCTGGCTAGCCTAAAATACACTCATGTAAGTATGTATGTATACATGTGTGTATTTGTGTGTAGGCATGTGTGTATATGTAAGTGCATTGTTGGCTCATGAAGGTTTAAGATGCTAAAGGACAGATACCCCCTATTGTAAAATAGATAAACAGCAAGGGCCTACTGTAAAGCACAGGGAATTATACTTAATATCTTGTAATAACCTATAATGGAAAAGAATCTGAATATATGTGTGTGTGTGTATTTATATATATATATAACTGGATCACTGTGTTGTACATCTGAAACTAATCCACTACTGTACATCAACTATACTTCAATAAAAATGAAGATGCTAAATTCACCGCAGGGGTGGTCATTTGCTTGGTGTTGCAGTCTGAGTCCCCCTAAAGCAGACCCTGAGATGCTGATTGGTGAGCTAGAAGTTTATCGGAGGTGGCGTTGGGCTCAGCCCTGTGAAAGGGCAGGGGGGTCGGGCTGGGGGAGAGGTTGACTGTGGTGCCATGTGTGAGAGCAGGATGCCTGTGGGGTGTTCTGAAGACAGGGTGGGTTGTGCCCTACTGAAGGTACGGGGGTGACCTTTTACGCCAGCACCGTAGTTGGTCAGAGAATTTGGGCTGTGAGCCCAGTCCAGGTATCTCTCTTCCTACTGGAGCTGAGGACTGTCTGGTCCACCCTGGGGCAGTTGTCCTCCATTCCTGAAGAAGGCAGGCATCGCAGGGTCCACTACACCTGGGCTTTGATGCAATCAGTTGAAGAAGACTGCATGGGCCCCAGATAGCAAATCCCCCTCTTGGGGTGACAAGTCGCCCTAAGGATGTTTTCACAGAAGGGGTGAGATTTTCAGTGTGTTTAGCTGAAACACACTGAGAACTCTCTGTAGCCACTGCACTTGAATGCACCACTGTGAGCGAGGGAATCAGAGAGATGCTTGCGTTTCTCCGGTCTCTCAACTGGAACTAACCTTACAGGGGGCATGGCCCACAATCTGGGAGGAGGTTTCACTGGACCTAAGACCGCTAGTGATGAAAAGTGGTCTTGGGGCACATCCCAGGGAAGGGTGTCCAGGTGGACAGACTTTCTGGTTCAAGGTGCGCGGCGTTCATCCCTGAAAATGTCGGGTCCTCAGTGCCGCTGGACGCTGGGACGGTCTGTGCCTGTAGACTCCGCAGAGCATTCATCATCTCAGCATCACGGACTTTGCTTCTATCAGGAGGCACCTCGCCCTCCATCCTGCAAGTCCCCCTCTGACTCCTGTTTGATGTCTTTTCTCATCCCTCCTCTGGCCCTGCAGCTCTTTGTCCTTTTCTGGGTTCTTTTTCTTCCTTTCCTTTTCTTTCCTTTCTTCCCCTCTCCTCCGTACGTCTCCTCTTTTTGTCCTGGCCTTTCATGCTTTCTCTTTTTGTTCTCTGCTTTCCTGTCTCTCACAGCCTCCTACACGTTCCCCTTCAGTCTCATTTCATCCCACATTGTCATCTCCTTTTCTCTCTCTTCCCCTCACAACCACTTTTGTCTCCCCACTGCATTGGCACCTTCTCCGTTCTTCCTGCGGAGGTTTGCACTGCTGTGCGCTAGCGTCCTTCCCCCACCCTGGCCATCCAGCTGCCTCATTTCCCCAGGAGACTTTACCTGAGCCCCGGCCAGAGGCATCCATTTTCCTGGGGTTTTAGCTGCTATGGAAACAGAAGATGGATCAAGAGGAGAGGAGCAGGATAATCAGAATCTACCTGTGGATCAGAGTAATTTAGACGCGCAGCTTTTCCCAGATCCCCGGTCAGGATTAACTACCCAGATTCAAGCTGACGAGAGACATGCCACGTGGTAACTAATCACCTCGGGGTTCACGCAGTGCTGCTTTCTCGGTGACTGATTATTTGGAGATGAGAGCTGTCACTGGGCTATGGCTGAAACCAAACGGAAGCTGGAGACCCTTAGTGGCCAGAGCTTCATCTCACCCCACTAAGTGCCTGCAAAATGCGGCTTATTTTACGTACATGTGGACAGAATGGGGTTCCTTAGAAGAAAAGATGCCCTACACCAAAGCGAAGGCTCCAAAGACAGAGCCTCTATCATCCCTCGTGCCATTCTGTGTGGGCAGGTCACGACTCAATCAAGGTCATTTTTTTAATTTAAATTTATTTATTTTAATTGGAGGTTAATTACTTTATAATATTGTATTGGTTTTGCCATACATCAACATGAATCTGCCACAGCTGTACATGTGTTCCCCATCCTGAACCCCCCTCCCACCTCCCTCCCTGTACCATCCCTCTGGGTTATCCCAGTGCACCAGCCCCAAGCATCCTGTATCCTGCATCAAACCTGGACTGGCAATTCGTTTCTTATATGATATTATACCTGTTTCAATGCCATTCTCCCGAGTCATCCCACCCTCTCCCTCTCCCACAGAGTCCAAAAGACTGTTCTATACATCTGTGTCTCCTTTGCTGTCTCGCATACAGGGTTATCATTACCATCTTTCTAAATTCCATATATATGCATTAGTATACTGTATTGGTGTTTTTGTTTCTGACTTAGTTCACTCTGTATAATAGGCTCCAGTTTCATCCACCTCATTAGAACTTATTCAAATGTATTCTTTTTAATGGCGGAGTAATACTCCATCGTGTATATGTACCACAGCTTTCTTAACCATTCATCTGCTGATGGACATCTAGGTTGCTTCCATGTCCGGGCTATTATAAACAGAGCTGTGATGAACATTGGGGTACATGTGTCTCTTTCAATTCTGGTTTCCTCAGTGTGTATGCCCAGCAGTGGGATTGCTGGGTCATAAGGCAGTTCTATTTCCAGTTTTTTAAGGAATCTCCACACTGTTCTCCCTAGTGGCTGTATGGCGAAGGTCATTGTTATTATACTCACACCCATGAAAGACCTGGGCCAGGCACTGTGGGCAACCTCAGTGGCTTCACTACGTCTTCTCTCCTGAATGATCTGTTTGTTCTGCACATTTCTGGAAACTCCTAGAATCCTGTATCACAACTCATATGGTGCTCCCTGCAATAAGCTGGCATTGGTTTATAACATTATATAAGTTCCATGCATAAAAGATTATATTTTGACTGCTGTATACACTACAGTGAGCTCACCACCAAAACGCTGGCTTCCATCCACCTCCATACAGTTGACCCCCTGCTCCCATTTCACTACCTGCCCCCACCCCACTCCCCCTTCAGTAACCTTTATTCTGTTCTCTGCATCTGTGTGTTTTGGTTTAGTTTGTATGTGTATATATATATATGTGTGTGTATATATATATTTATATATATATTCCCCATAAAAGTGAGATCATATGATTTTTGTCTTTCTCTCTCTCACTTATTTCACTTAACATAAGGTCCCAGCTTTCACTGCCTTTTATGTGGAAACAAAATAAAGAAGTGTTAACCACCATTGTATAACAGTGGCTTATGTATCCAGATATACAGAAGCCGGGAGTGATCTTATAGTGGGCAAGGGGTGGCAGGGGTCTTTCTCAGAAGGCGTCTGCTTGGCACGTTACATCAGAAGGCAAAAGTCTTTTCCAGAATAGAGAGAAGGTAAGACTTCTCAGGCCACCTCTTGACATCGCCACGGAATGTGAGAAGTAACATTTCACCTGTTGGTACTGGTTGTATGTCTTATTGGCTCCCTTCATGAACTTAGAGCTCTCAGGAGTTCAAGGAGAAGGTGTACTAGCTTTATAGAGATACCTGCCCTCACTGTACATACCTGTTTGGAAGGGTCCAGGTGTTGCCTTGGTCTTTTAAGGACAAAAAGCCCATCTCACTCTCTCCTACAGAAACACCATCTGGAGCTACACAAATGTTGCAGTGGCCCCTTGCTGAATCCCCCCTTAAACCTGCTGCTCCAGGCACTGAAGGACAGCAGTGGTCCCCAAAGTCCCGCAGACACAGCCCCCACTTGTGACTCTGTGTCTTGTCTTCTCTTTGCCTTCTCGAGATGTTCAAGAACTTCTCTTAGCACAGCCCTTGCTATCCAAAAGAATACCTTTAATGCTGTCTCTTCCTCCGAGTCTTCTAAGTAAACATATATCCCATCTCTTCCAGTGTGTCCTAAGAGATGCTTTTTAGGACCTCACAATTCATAGGAAAGTATTCTCAAAGCCCAGTTCTGTGTCTCCAGCTTCCTCTGGGCTGTCAGAACTTTAGAGAGTAAGCTGAGATTTCTGTATTTCTACCTCCCTGGGAGCCCCTCATGAATCCCAGTTGAAGGCTGAGTCCAGCTACTATACCTATGGGGTCTGGACTCCCTGACCATCCTAAAAGAAGCAGTCCTCCTGGGTACACCTACCTCAGCATTTATCCCATCAAATCAATACTGAAAATGACCACATCACCAAGGCTGTTGAGAGGAAGCTTCCAACTTGAGTATTGGCTGGGGCTCAGGAGGGTCCAGCGATCAGTCCACAGAGATGTCCAGATTCTGGCTCATGAGTTGAGACCAGGGCCTGTGTCTCTCTTTTCTAAGATCTTCCGCCTCCTAACTCAATACCCAGCACCCAGAAAGCATCTAAGGAATACGTGTTGATTCCATAAACAGCACTTGTGCTTGCTGGTACCCCCAAGTGCATGACCCCCAAGTGCAGAGTCCATCTGCAGCCTTGGGATTCTCCTCCACTTTAATATTGTGGTCCAGAGCTGGTGTGTTTCCTGCTGAGACTCTTCCAGTGAGTCTCCAGGAGATTTTCTCTGGTCTTTTTCTCAGGAGATTTTCTCAAGCCCTTCTCAAAGTCCCTCTGGCGGGGCAGCTGCTGTGGCAGCTGGACGTCTCCTTGAAGGAGTGAGTCCTTTTCGAGTTCTGTTTTGCAAGGGCTGAGATGGCTCCCGAACATCTTTGGAGGTGGATCTTGGGTGGGCTGCCTTCTGCCCTCATCACTGCCTCACTGCAGTCACTCTCGCAATGTCTGTGTTTCTCTGACACATAATTCACCGGGCCCTTCCGGGCCCCTGAGCCTTTTGCACACTTTCTCATCCCAACCTGCCTGTGCCTAAACCTATGACAACTTCCAATGGTTTTGTAAATCAACCCTGGGTATTCCCAGAGAGAATGAATTCAGTAGTCCATGAAAATGTACTGTTCCTCATGGGTTAAAAATAATAAAATTGATACAAAGAAAGAAATCAGTACAACAAAAAAGAAATATTATTTAAAACGTCTCCCCTCCATCCCTCAGTGTATGAAGTGACGTGGAGTAGAGGTGGAATGTTTCTTCTCGGGCACCACAAAGACCCCAGGGTTTGGGGGACAGAGTTAGAGCCAGAGTCTCCATCTATTGAGCTGCACACGAAGTCCAGCTCTTCCCACAGTGCAGGGTAGATGCTTCTGCAAGCCTTCCACACCCTCACCTGTGGGGATGGGCAACCTGCCTCCGCTGCACATTCCCTTCCGCCTCCTCCCTGAGCTCTCCTGCTGGACTTGAGGACCCGGGGGCTGTCGGCTGTCCAGGCCCGTTCTTGTTTCTCAGAGCCTTCAAAGGCACCAGCTGGTGAGGACAGGGTGACCCGCGGATGGGAGGGCTTCTCCAATGTTCTGAGCCCTCCCTGACCCGCACCACCCCCCCCGCCAGGCCCTCCCCTGGCCCTATGCCCACCCATTTCCCATTTGTCAGCACTGACAGGCCTCCCTCCCGACCCGAGCAGGACACGGCACACTAATTGGCACTGGAGGTATCACAGCTTGAGTTCAACCAAAGCTGGCAGGTGCCGCAACTCTGGTGACAGCTCTGCGGAAGGGTGTCAGGAGTGGAGCTCCGGCGTGCCACCGGCTGACGCGGCACCCTGGCACTAATGAGCAGCCTGTCAGCACCCGCGTCAGGGGCCCCGCGTGGCACAGGGATCATTAGGACGGCCAACGAGAAAAGAAGTCTCCAGCAAAGAGGCGCCGGGGATGGGAGGGAAGGAGGACAAAGTGGAACTAAAGGCTTCACCTCGCCCACCGATGTTCACCACCCCGAAGGAGGGGGCCAAAAAAAAGACGCAGGAAAGACAAAGATCTTCTTGAAAGGTCTCTATCTACGCCCACCCTGGACAACTCGTGGAAACTTGTTCTGGTGGCTGCCCTGAAATTAGCAGTACAGGCGATACATCTTTCCTGCCATAAGCCGGGTGGGGGTGCAGGGGGCACGGACCTCAATGACTGAATCACCTGTCCAGTCACAGCCAAGGTGTGTGAAGCCAGGGATTAGCCTAAGTTCCCAAGAAACAGGGGCCTGAAGGAGAGGCGGCCTGGGGATCTGTGTTCTTTGGCTCCGTGTCAGGGAGGCTCCCTGGCAAGGGGACTGGCTGAGCTGTGAGGGGCCCGCCTATCTTCTGCTGGAAGGTTGGAATCGGGGCGAGGCAGTGAGCAGAAGGCTTCTTCCCTGAGGTGTTGCTTCCCAGAGGTGGGCTAGGGTGATGAGCAGTGTGTCTGCTCTCTCCATCTGCTTCCTGAGGATAGGTGAGAATGGTCCAGCCGGTCCTTTCTTCTGAGACGTGTGCAATGTCTGGCCCTTGTCTGAGGCTCTGACCACCTGTAGTGATTCCTTGTCCTGGCTGGAGTGACCTTCCCGAAATGGGTGACTTTGAAGGCAGGTCCAGCTGGGTTTGCGTTTCCTTCGACAGCTCAGTGCCTGGGTCCCGCTGGGGCAGTGAGACGCTTTTCTGAAGATGCGCTTCTTTCTTGGGATTTTGTTACTGCTTCTCGGCAGAGCACCTGAACTTCTGGGATCTGGTCATAGACTCCAGGGGCCCTCTGGCTCGTGCTGTGGGTCACATTGGGACTTGAGGTTCACCTCCCTCTAGGACTCACCCTGCTCCCCTTACACATCTCCCTGCAGCTTCTCGATTGAGTCCTACTCTTTTCTTAAGACCAGACTCAAATGCTACCTGTTTGAGAGCCTCTGGTGACTTTCTTCCAGCAGAGCACCTCCGTCCTTCCCCACAAAACCCCACAGCACTCTGCACGGTGGCGATGTTCGCCATTGGCCCAGGGCTCTGGAGGGCTCCGCGACCCCACATCCATGGGACCAGGGGAGCAGCGGCAGGCCTCCTGAGGTTGCTTTACCTCCAGTGCCGAGTGCAGCACCTGATGGTGGCAGGTACTGTAGGGGATCAGGGAAGGACCAAGTGTCCGGTAGTGCAGATAGAGGATGTTTCTTCCCTTTTTGAAGTTGAGTCTGGTGCATAATGTAAAACAAAATCAACTTTAGCAAGGAAAGGGTAAGATCCAGGAATGTCATATCTGCATCATCACGTTTCACAAACCAATCAAAGGAGTTTGTATAAGAAATGCCTCTCCCGCCTCCCCTCCCCACCCCGGGAACCGGCTCCCTAGTAGACCCAGGACTGAGCCTCAGACACTTGGTCTGCAGAATAGAGGTAACCAGGCCCTGCCAAGGTGGACGTGGCTTGACAGTCATGCTTCCCAATGCAGGGTGCCCAGCTGACAACATACAGCAGGCGCCTAACCCTGGTGGCTTCCATCGCCCAGGCCAGCCCTTCCTCTTCTCTCCCGCCCAGAAGACAAGAACAAAAAGGAGGAAATTAAAATTCCTTCCTCTGAAAAGGTTAAGTCCTTACAAAAGGACTCAAGTTCAGTCAATTGCCATAAAGGATAGATAGTCAAAGGTGCTTCCTCAGCACCTCCCTCACTCCCATGATTTTCTAATTAACGTAGGTGCTTGATTAAAATTCCCAGAGTACCCCAAGTAGCCATCCCAGGAGGGAACACATAATTGCTATTGCAAAAGATATTACAGCGCTCATTGATGGTGGGAGAAAAAAAATAATTGCATCATAATGGAAAGTGGTGGATGTCCTGTCCCGGGGAGCAGGGGTGCATACGGTATTAGGTCCAACCTATACAGAGAAAGCAGTTCATTATGATGGAGATAAACCAGTGGTCCATCCTCAGATATGGGGCGGAGCGATCCACAAACTCGTTAAGTAAATGGTTTAAACACAGATCAAGGTGGCAAAGAAGGAAGTGGAGACAGACATTTATAGATCACTCTTTTAACTCTGTAATTTTCTTTAACTGTAACATTATGGCTACATAGATACATTTAGGGTAAAATTTGCCAATGTCAATAAGGGTTTTGTAAGTTTAATATTTATGATCTGGTTTAAAGCAATATTAGAGCCGTGCAGCTTCCTACTTCAAAGAAGAGGGAAATCATAAAAAGACTAGTGGGGAAATTAATGAGTTCAATGTGCCTCAATTGAGAACATATGAAATCAAGCCTCCGTCTAGAAACCGAGGGCAGGAGTGCACACCACAGACGCTGTTTGTGGTTTTACCCAATTATTTTAAAACCCTTGAAAAATGTAGACTGAGACGTCCGCTGAATGCAGGCACTGCTAACAGCATCCTCCCCCACGCTCTCCTGAGTCTTGGGCTATTTATGCGGGTACTTGGTGACTGTTACCATGCAGAACTGTTTTGATGAAACGAAAAAGGAAACAGAGAAGCAGAGAGATTGTATTGTCTTCCCCACAGATGCTAGCCGCCCTGGCTGGGTTATTACAAAGGCCGGTTAAAACAGCAGCCCCTCTAGGCCAGGAGACCCCATCTCTGAGGACCATACCTGACAGGCAGCTCTTTGGGGGGTACAGAAGGGCCTCTGCAGGGCATCGCCCCCCACTACAGCCATGAAACCTCCTCTCCGAGGAATCCCGTAGACCAGATGAGGGCTTCACGAATCCCATAGCCAGGACTCACCAGGAGCTGCCAGGAGAGCTTGGATACAGTTTGCAATCAGATTGTCCTGGTCACGAGGACTTTGCTGTGTTGCTTTGACTTTACAGCTGCTTTTCCATCTTGCATCTTATCTTGACCTGTGATGACTGCTTTTTCCCTAGAGTCTGACTGGAAGGGTCTCTATTATCCAACCACAATAACTAAGACTCCGAGGATATTAAAAAATATGCTATCCACTCTTCTAAACATGCAGCAGAGTCGTATGAACTCTTCTCAACAACAGTGTGAGCAGGTCCTGTGATGAGCTGCTTTACTGATGAGGGGGCCAAGGCTTGGAGCATAGACAAGTGGGCCAGGAAACAGGGCTCCAAGTGGCAGAGCTGAAACCCCACCCACGGCCGCAGTGTCTCCAGAAGGCAAGTGCTTAACCACTGTGCTGGACAGCGCCACCCTCCAAGGGTGGTCCCTGGGCCAGCAGCACAGGCGTCACCTGCGTCGTACCCCAGACCTCGGATGGGACGCAGAAATCTGCATTTTGGTAAATCGCCAGGGAATTGTGATGCAAACTTGAGAGCCACCGCTGGGTGCTGTTTGCTGTGTGCCGGGCACTCTGCTTTACATACCTTAATATCACTTAACTCCTACAGACGCCCTTACAAGCAGGCATCATTTCCATTTTGGCGATGAAGAACTAGAGAGCTGATAGGAAAACTGGCCCACAGATATTAAAAAGGTGAAGTTCAACTCCAAACCTTTTGACTTCAGGATTCATATTATTTTTAAAAAATCTTTTTAATTTGTATAATGTTGTATTGGTTTTCTGCTGTACAGCAACATGAATCAGCCACAATTATACATATATCCCCTCCATCTTGAGCCTCCCTCCCTTCCCCCATCCCACCCCTCTAGTCATCGCAGACTGCCAGACGAGGCTTCTTGTGTTATACTTCTCACCAGCTATCCACTTTACACACGACAGTGTTTATATATTGATGCTATTTTCTCCATTCATCATATTCTCTGCCTCCTCCACTGTGTCCACAAGTCCGTCGTCTACATCTGCATCTCCATCCTTTCCTGCAAATAGGTTCATCAGGACTGTTTTTCTAGATTCCATATGCATGCGTTAAGATACGATGCTTGTTTTTCTCCAAGATCCATTTTCTTTTCCCTGCGTTGCTTCTGACCCATGGCTTCTCCGTCTGTGGGACATGACTACTCTCTTTCAGGCCTCCTTCCTGCCCAGAGTCTGTGGTCCTTGGGTTCCCAGCTTTCCACAATATTCCTACAAGTTTAGTCATACTCTTGTCTAGACCCTGGGCTCCAGGCTGGGCTCCATGCTGGGCCAGCATGCTCCATCCTCCCCAGGCTCTCAGGTACCTTCCAGTGGATCTGTGTACCATCACCTCCGAGAGCAGCAGACGCAGCCCCAGCACGCACGGCGACCACTCAGTTCTCAAAGGAGGCATCATCCTCCCCAGAGCAGCTTGTGTGAGCTTCAGGCTCTCTTCCCTCCCCCGCCCCCCGGACCATGGAGCACGCATAGCAGTGTGGCAGCTGCTCTCTGACTCAATATATTTCTTCCTCATGTTAAATACTATCATTCACTCACACAATGGTATGTCTTCTGCTTTGATTGTTATTATTAGGTTGTTTTACACTTTAACGGCTTTAGATATGAAAAGAAATTGCTGGATGCCAGGCTATGTTTTTCATTATCTGACTCCATTCAGTTTCGCTCCGTGTCCTTGTGGCATTTGGCACACTTCATCTTCCTAGGGGTGTAAAATGCCTTTCCTGCTGGAGCCAGGACAGTCAGAGAGCAATCCGCAGAATACCAATTCCTGTTCTTCCAGATCCAGGGGCCAGCCTCCCTCGGGGCTGGGCTGCACACGCTCTCCAGATGTCCCATGGTTGCCTGGGTGTATGGGGTCAGAACTAGGTAGCCCTTCCTCGCCTAAGAGCATCGTCCTACCCTTTACTCTAACAGAGGTTGATTCTTCTACATTAACCCTCTCCCCCAGCTCCCAAAACAAATCCTTCTTCTCTTCTCTTAGCAAGAGTTAAAAGGAATGACTTTGGTCTTAATCATTACTTTGACAGATTCTGGACTCCTCATGTTTAACGGGTCTGCAGCCCAGGAGGCCTCATGCTCCTTCCTAATTCCCTGCATCACTGCTTTGCCCTTTACGGGATGGTTCACCAGGTCACAATGGTTGACGATATTTGGCCAGACATCTGCGTGATCGAGAAAGATGGATGGCTTCTTCCCTCCATTGATTTATTTCTTCTGTCGCCCATCATTTCCAAAAGGGATTAAAGCAGAGAAGGTGACATGGATTTTTGTGCCCAGAAAATCTTCTAGACAAAACAATCTTGGTTGTTTCTACATTGATTCAACTATTTACTCAATAATTGCTGTTGAGCACCTGCTTCTCTGCAGCTGTCTCAGACCATGCAGATCCATGGCAGGACAAAGCAGATGGAATCCCTGGTCTCACAGAGCTTATATTCTACTGGGAGAGACAGAAAGTAAATCCAAGGATAAGTGAACCTGGGAGTGTATGATATTGTAATTACTGTGAAAAAAAATTAACCAAGATAAGAGGCAGAGAGATTGTCAAGCATCAGTTTGGGGTTTGCAGCCTTCCATAGAGTAGATATGGATGGACTTATTAAGAAGATACCCTATAGAGGTTAGGGGAGGAGGTATTTGGGACTTTGCTGGCAGGGCTGGCTCTTGAGTCCCAGGCCCTCCATCATGACACATCCAGGCTGCTCCAGAGTCGTCATGGAGACCACCCGGCTCTGGAAGACTTGCTCAGTACCTGCTCGCCTCTCAATGAACTCTGATGCTGAAACCAACAACCCAGCAGTTTCTTGAGAGCTCCCCAGGAGGTGCCGACCTCAGGGAATAGCTGGATTTTGGTTAATAAAGGCATTCCAGGGGCTGCTCAGCCCAGAACCTGAGGTCTGGGCCAGCATTTTGCTTAGGAATTGGGTGTTCCAGAAGCAGAGCCATCAGACATGGAAGGTGGGGGATGTGAGGGATGAGAGCTGCAGAGCATGGAAGGCGGGGAGGCGGTCCCCTCCGTGCATGACCCCCCCCCCGAAGTGAGGGGTATGAGGCTGGTGGGGTTCAGCCCCCATGGTCACCAAGGGAAGGCAGGAAAACACATTTTACAGGCTTCAGCTGCAGCCTCAGTCCTTTTTCTTTCTGAGCCTTCAGGTGAGTGGTGACAGTAGGTAGCTGTTGGCAAGACCAAGCCTTCTGATGATCCAGAGCGAAGAGGCTGACCTTCAGGAAGCTACTGAAAGGTCAAGGATCATGAGATGGCATGAGTGGAGAATAAATGTGGAACGTGGAGATACGTAGGGGACCAAATTGCTGGAACTAGCCATGGGTTTGATGTAGGTATGAAGCTGAGAAAGACCTCCACGTTTCTGATTTGACCTCCTTTACTGCCCATTTCGAGGGATTGGGGATTGTCTTTATGGATGAGATTCTCATGAGTCCTCTCATGTGGCTTTGTTGCTGTTGTTCAGACACTAAGTTGTGTCTGACTCTTTTCAATCCCATGGACTGCAGCACACCCTGCTCCTCTGTCCTCCACTGTCTCCCAGAATTTGCTCAGATTTATGTCCGTTGAGTCAGTGATACTATCTAACCATCTCGGCCTCTGCTGCTGCCTTCTCTCTGTGCCTTCAATCTTTCCCAACATCAGGATCGTTTCCAGTGAGTCAGCTCTTTGCATTAGTGGCCAAAGTATGGGAGCTTCAGCTTCAGCAGCAGTCCTTCCAATGAATATTCAGGGTTTGTTTCCTTTAGGATTGACCAGCTTGATCTCCTTGCTGTCCAAGGGACTCTCAAGAGTCTTCTCTAGAACCATACTTCAAAAGCATCAGTTCTTCACTGCTCAGCCTTCTTTATGGTCCAACTCTCAATATCCATACATGACTACTAGAAAAACCATAGCTTTGGCTGTATGGACCTTTGTTGGAAAATGTGACTCATGTGGTTAGGTAGAATATTAGGAACCAGCTGGTGCCTGATTTATTTCTGCCTGTTGATCCACGTGGGTTAGTTCCCTTTTCTCCAAAAGTGATCGTTGCAACCCCAGGCTTATTTATTTATTTATCTTTAGAGAATCAGGATTTATTAGATTGAACAGAAATGAAAAAGTACAACAGAGATATGATAAACAGGCAGAAATGAATCATCTTTTATTCATCAGATATTTTTTGAGTACTGAATACATGACAGTGTGTGGCCATGAACACAGCATTCAGAGCCCCTGCCCCATGGGACTGCAGTGTGGGAGTGGGGAATACAGTCAGTAATAAATATGTGAGCTGATGTCAGGGAGACAGTACCGTGGAGAAAAAGGAAACAGAGGTAAGTGAAAAATGATAGTGGTGCTCCTTTGGTTAGAGTGTTGAGAGAAAGCTTGAGCACATGCTGATGCTGAAACTTGGCCTCTGCACACTGATGCGAAATTGAATCTCAGAGACAGAGGTTGGGGTGAAGTAGAGAAGAGCTTTATTGCTCTGCCAGGCAAAGGGGGCCACAGGAGGCTAATGCCCTCCAAACTGGGTGTCCCAACCCTGGGTTGAGGGAAGGGATTTGGTGAGGAGTTTGATAGCAGTGCTTCACGAGCAGTCTTGCTGATGAGAATCAAGGTATTTGCAGGACCTGGATTCCTTTAATCCAGAGGTCATCTGGCCTCAGGCAGTCTCAAACTGTGCCCTTCTCTTTGGATTGAAGAATGCTTCGTCAAGGAGTTAGCATCTCCCAAGTGTGGGCAGTTTTAGTCCTGCAGAACAACTCAGAGATACTGTTCTGTGTATCCCTGGCGGGGGAACCAGGAGCCTACTCTAAGCTGTGCTACTGTTTCTTGACTGCTCCTCCCTTGTCTCCATATTCCCCTCCCTTCCCAGATTAGTGGGCTCTTTCCTGGTGGCTCAGATGATAAAGCATCTGCCTACAATGCGGGAGACCTGGGATCCATCCCTGGGATGGGAAGATCCCCTGGAGAAGGAAATGGCAAACCACTCCAGAACTCTTGCCTAGAAAACCCCATGGACAGAGGAGCCTGGTAGGCTACAGTCCATGAGGTCGCAGAGAGTCGGACACGACTGAGCAACTTCACTTTCACTTTTCCCAGAAAAGCAAGTGTTTGAACCTACCCTTTGGAACTCAAGGAAGATCTGGGGGGCTGAATGAAGCCTATTTCCTGCAAACAAAAAAAGAGGGACACAGAAAGACTTTTGCCCGTAAGAGCCCCACTGGGTCCTAGTGGGTTTCAAGACCTTGGGAGCTGAGTGCAGTGAAGCAGTGAATAGGTCAGAGAAAGAAGGGGCGCTCCAGGCAGAGGGACCTGCGAGTTCCAAGGCCCTGAGCTGCCAGACCTTTGGTGTCTGTGAGGAACAGCCAGAATAGAGATATAAGGAAGTGACATGGATGCTGTGAAGAGAGCCAAGAGTCAGGTCATGTACTGCCTCGAAAACCAAGTTAAAAACTTTGGCATTTGTCCCAGCAAGTGTCAAACAGGATCATGAACTGATTGAATAAATGTTGTTAGAGGGTTACATTTACTGTTTGAAAGGAAAGACTGGGGTAAAGGGGCAGGGGTGTAAGTGTGGCAGATCTGGTACTGGTTGGGATGCTGTTGCTTAAGTCCGTGACAAAGTGATGAAGCTTGGGCTGTGCTGGTGTTGTCAAAGATGGGAAGGCTTTATCGAATCTGGGATGTATTCTGCAAGCTCACAAGGTTTGCTGACTTCTTAGATAGGGTTTGTGAGAATGAGTTAGGAATCAAGGGGTATTCTAGGATTTGTGACCTGTACCAGCTGGTGGCTACTTCTATCAATTCCTGCCATCAGGAACTCCACAAGGAGCAGGCAGGCAGAGGAAAAAGGAGCTTGGTACTTTAGGTATGCACATGGAGATGCCGAGTAGATAGCAGGCTCTGCAAGGGGCAGGTGCTGGGAAAATAAATCCAGGCATCATCAGCATGCAGATGGTGTGCAGAGCCACATGTCTGGCCATCACCACCTATTGGGTGAAGGTGGACAGAAGAGAGAAGTGTGCACAGAGCCCCGGGGTATTCCAACATTGTGGTGTTAGAAGAGGAGTATCCAGCAAAGGCAATTGTGAGGAAGTGGATGGAGAGTAGTGGAGGAAATCTGAAAGTTGGGTGCAGACAATGCCTTGTGGAAGAAGG
This sequence comes from Bos grunniens, assembly GCF_055505025.1. Taxonomy (NCBI): domain Eukaryota; kingdom Metazoa; phylum Chordata; class Mammalia; order Artiodactyla; family Bovidae; genus Bos; species Bos grunniens. The sequence continues at coordinate 16,426,578 of NC_141193.1, forward strand.
GAGCAATTAGTATCACATGCATTGCTTAGAAGTCAAGGGAGATGAGGACTGAGAAATGGCAGAACGTACTCACACGAGACATTGGTGAGAGAGGTTCTGCCCAAAGATGGTAGATTAAGATTAGTTGCAGGACTTCCCTGGTGGTCCAGTGGTTAAGAATCCGCCTGCCAGCACAGTGGACGTGGGTTCGATCCTTGGTCCACTAAGAGACCACATACCATGGAACTAAGCCCGTGCGCCACAACTGGAGAAAGCCTCCGTGCAGCAACAAAGACCCAGCACAGCCAATAAATAAATAAAAAAGATCAATTGGAAAGGGAGAGAATGGGTTGAAGAAATGGACAAGACTTTTAGAGAAGTTTTGCAATAAGGTTTTGTAGAATATGGGATTGATGGGAAATGTGAAGTCAAAGCGACTTTTCCCCAAAGTGTGGTCTGCATCCTGGTCACCCTTGGCCACTCCCTAGCTGTACTGCTGGGTAATTGCTAGCCTTCAAGTTCTCAGCCGTTTCTTCTTCAGGTGAAAAAAAGAAATGAGCTATGACTTGTCTCTTTTTGCGGAGCGGCTTATACATTTTGTTTCTTTAGGAGGCTTTCCAGTGCTCTTGGGAAACTGGAGCCAAAGTCACCATGTTGCTAAAGCAACCGACCATCTCTGACCTTGAGAAGCATCGCCTGGAGGGGAGACCGGCTGGGAGGTCTGGTGAGGGTTCCCTGCTGGTGGTGGTGGTTTAATCACTCAGTCATGTCTGACCTTGGTGACACCATGGACTATAGCTCACCAGGCTCCTCTGTCCATGGGATTTCCCAGACAAGAATACTGAACTGGGTTGCCATTTCCTACTCCAAGGAATCTTCCCGACCCAGGGATTGAAACTGCATCTGCTGCGTCTCCTGCATTGGCAGGCAGATTCTTTACTACTGAGCCACTGGGGAAGCTGGGGTTCCCTGGGGACTGATAGTTGAAGCACTTACTTCTTGGAGTGTGAAACCTCCCAGGAGGAGGGGCCTGGGTATGTAGGATGATTTCTGCTCACCCCCAACCTCTCCCCAGGGACCACGGGAAGTTCTCAGAGTCCGCAATATTCTACCCTCCTTGACCAGACATGAACCTGAAGCAGGATGTCTGAATTCATCTTTTCTTTAAAATCAGAACAGGAACCAAGTTACCCCGGGGAAGCCCACATATGGCAGCCCACATAAGCCCACTTATGACCACAGTCATTATCCAAGTGAAGCCTCCACCACAAAGAAAGCTCCCTGTGGATGGAAGGAGAAGGTCAACTAATACCAGGAAGTGTGGACAAATACAGCCCAAATCCAGTTCTGGAGGGCGATTCTGTCTGGGGAAAATACCTTAGCCTTTACAGCTGTGCACTTTGGACATTCTGCAAACACCTCTGCTGTTTGAGGGCGGCTGAGGCCGGGGGTCAGGTGCCAGCGGGGCAGAGAAAGCAGACGACCTCAAGTGTTCAGTCTAGAAAAATACTAGAGACAGGGAAGAGCTCACCCACCTGGAAGAAAGCTGCCTGTTGCTCTGACAGGTAGCAGCAGCGTCTTCTCCACCTAGTCCTGCCTTGCAGGCACGTGCCCGAGTCTCCATCCACAGTTTCTCCTCCGGGTCCAGACAGACCCGCTCTCCCTGTCCTCCTTACACTAGGGGCACTCCTTGCCTTTCAGAGGGGAAAGCCTGACTCCGTGGGCCCCACTGTGTAAGATGGAAGGATTGGAGCAGACGAGTTCCATCTCCATGTGCATCTCTCTCTCTATCTAGAGCCCCATGGTGCTTGAGAATCCAGGGCAATTCAGCGAGTGTGACCTCAGTGTTTTCTTCAACATTATTTTGCTCCCTCTGGCTTTGTCGCCAAGTGTCCGCACTGACCAGCCCCAGTTCTTGCTCCTAAGAGGCCACGTTTCCCGTGTGTTGATGCGTTTCCTCTCTTTATCAAGGCATTTCCTAGGCCTCTTGATTTCAGTCACTCAGGTGTTGTCATGGCAATGACATCCTCAGAAGAGCGGTGCTGCTCATGTTGTCATGGTTATAAGGACCTCTTGATGAGAGCCCCACTTCATTGTCATCACGCGGCCCGCAGCGAGGAACGCCAGGATCTCTTGGCAAGCTTGAATCCTTAGGCTAGAAGCTAGTGGTTCTGTGCCTGAAAATGCAAGGGGCAGTAATTAAGAAAATGACAGCAGTCTAAAATGGTCAGATTCGATCTGCATGTAAAGGAGACTTAAAGAAGGACCATCCTCACCTCCTTCTCCGCCTCCTCCTCTTCATCATCATCCTAACAGCTAATATTTTTATTATAGGTTGGCTGTTTTCCAGGCACTTTTCTAAATGTTTTACCTATGTGAACTTTTGTATTCTCTTGACAATCTTTTGGTGCAAGTATTATTAATGTCCTCTTGTAGGTGGAGGAACTCAGACCCAGAGCATTTACTTAAGTAACTTGCTCAAAGACACACACGAGGCTAGGAGGTGGCTGAGACTTAAACAGCCACATTGGTTGCAGAGGCCGCACTCAGAACGCGTTAATCCACTGTTTGCCATTATTCCTGACAGCAAAAATCAGGATGAATCAGTCCAGCTAGTGAAGGAGAAACCAACATTGATCATCTCTTTTCCCCACTGGAATTTGAGTAGTTTATACCAATTTTAATTTTTAAAATAGTTTCATATTTTCCTTTGATTCCCTGATATGCTTGTGAGTTTAATATCACTACTAACTGTTGCAGAGACTCTGCTGGGTCTTCATCGCAGCTCCCGGGCTTCTTCTAGTTGTAGCGCACGGCTTTGTTGCCCCACAGCTGTGGGGTCTTCACTCCCTGACCAGGGATGAACCCACGTCTCCCTCATTGGAAGGTTGATTTCTAACCCCTGGACCACCAGGGAAGTCCCTGCTATTAATTTTATTTTACAGATGAGAAAACCCAAGTTTGGAGAATCTATGGTTTCCCAAAGAAACTTGTCTGCTAAATTGTCAGACTAGTGGTGAATATGGAGAAGGCAGTGGCCCCCCACTCAAGTATTCTTGCTTGGAAAATCCCATGGACAGAGAAGCCTAGCAGGCTGCAGTCCATGGGGTCGCAAAGAGTCGGATACAACTGAGTGACTTCACTTTCACTCTTCACTTTCATGCATTGGAGAAGGAAATGGCAACCCACTCCAGTGTTCTTGCCTGGAGAATCCCAGGGACGGGGGAGGCTGGTGGGCTGCCGTCCACTGGGTCGCACAGAGTTGGACACAACTGAAGCGACTTAGAAGCAGCAGCAGCAGTGATGAATACATGACTATCTACAGATTCAGAACCAAGGCTTTTGTTCCATCCCAATGCCCATCCTACCAAGGGATGTGGCCCAAAGACAGGCTCTGGGGAGAGGAATAGCTGAAGCATCTTGGGGGAAGAGTTGCCCGCAGTCACCTCTGTCGGTGACAGAAGGGATGAATGGCAGGTCAGCCTGTTACTCAGGTGGACATCTGCCCTCTCCCGCCTCCTCCTTCTGTGTGTAATGACTCCATGGTTTCAGCAACGGCTTCTTCCATCCATCACAGCACAGGCGGCAGAGGGCAACCTGCCCGCCATCCTGACTACTGTCATTGACTCTGCTCCTGTGAGCAAGCAGTGTAACCTACGTGGGAGAATCCCAATAAAAGGTTAATTACAGCTCCGTGTTTATGCTGATTTTCAGAAAATGACAATTAGACACATGTAAGTTACTTAGAAACCAGTCTCTGAGAAGGGACAGCTATCATAGCAGAATGCACAGACCCCTAAGAGTTGGTAGGCCTCGTTCAAGTAAAGGGGCTTGGAGGGAGATGTGCTGGGCAGGGGGTGGCCGTGAGGTTCATAAAGGTGATAAAAAACGATAACAACAAAGGCTTATGGTGCTAACATACTACTGTATGTTAGCGCTTTCCCTCTTCTGACTCATTCAATCTTTGGAACAAAGCTGTGAGTTGAGATTCTGCTGTTAATCCATATGTGACAAATGAGGAAGTAGGCGCAGAGTTGCTCAATAACCTGCTGAATGTCAGGTGGCTGCTAAAAGGTAGACCTGGAAACTGACCTGCCTTCTGAGTGTGTCTTTAGACGCTGTCACACTGTCTGTCATGGCTTGGGCTGGGTTCCGGGAACTGGGCCTGAGCTTAGAGGCTTGAGAAGATGAACTTTCACCACTCGAGCTCTGAATATACCTCTTTCTGTGCAGAGTTCCCTTGCTCACAGTGCCCACCCTCGGAGCCTTGGTCATCTCACCTGGAAAGGGAGCATCCTGATAGGATGGCCATCCTGTTTCTTGTAAGGATGGGGTGAGTGACCACGTAAAGGCACGCCCTTTGATTGGCCCAGGAACAATGCCCTGTGAGCATTTGTCTTGGTAGTGGCGGCATCATGGTGGTGCAGACGTCAGCATTACCAGGCGTAACTCCCCTGTCCTTGGCCTTAGCACCTTATCTTACTTTCAAAGATAAGCAGGCTGCTCAGAACATCCGTAGGGTGTGTCAGAGGTCATGTGCGGCAGGTGAGGTGGACGCCCAGTGCCGTGCCTCCAAGCACCCCATCTCATGTAGCACAGAGTTGTTCCCACACTGTCTTTACACGGCCTTTTGGTGGAAGGGCCACCATTTCCTTTGGACAGCCCTTTCCAGAGCCTCTTCTAATGGCCCTGGTGGCCACTGGAGGCTCCTAGCATATGCCCCTTAAGTGGAGACAGTGAATGCCTGACTGGTAATAAGGGTCTCCTTACCATCCTTTCTTTCTTCTGCAAAAAAAATCAAGTTCACAGCAGCATGTGGGTGGCACTGACATATATACACTACCATGTGGAAAATGGATAGCTAGCGGGAGGCTGCTGTGTCAACAGGGAGCTCAGTGCAGTGCTCTGTGGCGACCTAGAGAGATGGGATGGGGTGGGAGTCAGGGAGGGGGTGCGAGAGGGAGGGGATCCGTGTATGCTTATGGCTGATTCACATTTTTGTATGACAGGAACCAGCACAGCATTGTAAGACAATTATGCTCCAATTAAAAAGAAATTTTAAAAAACAGAGTTTTTTCAAATGAAAAAATACAGCAGAAAGTGACTAGAGATTTAACCAAACATAATACATTTTTTTTAGGTTTTAATAATGGAAAGCACAAATCGAAAATTCCTATTTTACTCTAAAAGGACAATTATCAGGCCTGTAATGAATCATGATTGAGTTGGATGGGTTCTGTTCTTGTCATTTCTGTGTAAGTGGTGTTCTAGCTACCTGAAGTGTGTGTGTAGCTGTGGACTGAGAGTCCAGTCTGTAGGAACAGGGGACCTGACAAAGACACCCACCTCCAGCTTCCAAGAAATGCAGCTTAGAAACAGGGTCTGTGCTGCCCATGGGACTTGGTCACGGCACGGTGCTCTGCAGATGTCCAGGTGCGATGCTTAACCATCCGCTCTGGGGAAGTTTCCACCTGCCTTTTAAGATAAAACTCTCTTCTCTGCCTGGCCAGCTGTTAGGGCAGCCAGCGGGGAAGGTGCAGCTTGTCTGCTGCCTCGTGGGTACCATAGCCACCAAGGGAGTTGAAGGCCAAGTGGGAGAGAACCAGGAGGCTCACAGTGGCGTCTCCATCAAGATGCAAGTTAGACACAAAAGGAAACTGGAAGCTTCCTGTTAAGCTGTCATTGCCCTCCGTGTGCCTCTTCTGGAAGAGTTCTCCAGCTGGGAGCGCGAAGCATCCAGCCCTGGGGAGCTGTCCCCATCTTGTGGACTATAAACTTCCCGCTGCGAGGAGGATAAAGGGAGGAGGCCCTTGCCAAGTGCACCAAGGGAGAAATGTAAGTGATTCAACATCTGAGGACAGGCCTCACATTGGGGAGCATGTTAGTGCATGCTCACTTGCTCAGTCAGTCCTGTCTGACTCTGTGGACTCATGGACTCATAGACTCATGGACTATAGCCCGCCAGGCTCCTCTGTCCATGGGATTCTCCAGGCAAGAACACTGGAGTAGGTTGCCATTTCTTTTTCCAAGGAATTTTCCTGACCTAGGGCTTGAACCCGCATCTCCTGTGTCTCCCGCATTGACAGGCAGGTTCTTTACCACTAAGCCACCTGGGAAGCCCTGGGTAGGGAAGAAGAGGAGGAGACAGTAAAGAGTGTGATGGGAAGCTGGCAGCAGATGGATCATTGGGTCTTCACTGAAGAGTTTCCATGTGAATCAGAGTAACCTTCCAGAGCATTCCATCAGACACCTGTTTTCATGGAAAGCTTGGCTATCTGTGTCCCTACCCAGGAAGGGAAATCCTTCCATGCATAGATGCCCACCTGGAAGCCCAGGGCACACAGGACGAGAGCAGGGGTCAGGGATGCAGGGACTTGAAAAGCGCAGCTGTGGGGACCCTGGATTTGACTCTTTGCTCTGCCAGTTACTAAGTGGGTGACCCTCCTGAAGCCAGTGGACCTCCATGAACCTCTGTCGCCTCTTCTATAAAACAGGATCAGAGCATGGAGTTTAGTAATCCCACATTCTGGGTGCTTGGTCAATAGGAAAACATTGTGTGTGTGGTCCTTTATTAATAACCAGTTCTGCATGAATCATGCATATTCTCTGGAGTGATGCCAGGAAAGTCATGAAGGCGGGGAGAGGGGAACATGACCCCAGCACAGGGCAATCTTCTAAGACAAAGATGCCTTTATGTTTTTGCAAGACAAACTGGAAAAGCAAATGATGCAACCGCTGTTTGTGACCGTTGTTATAACAACAGCGATTATCCTGTGTTCCCATTATCTAAGTCGTACGTTTATCGATGTGGCATAATTAATTTCAGAGTTCTCCTAAAGCATTTCACAAATGCTACCTAGATTGTTGCCCAAATGAGGAGAGTTGCGTCTGGAAATTGTTTGAAAGGAGCAGAACAATAGGCCACAACCTCGCGAAACAGAAATTACAGAAATCAAAAGGGGAATTGTAGGGCAATAGGAAGATGGGGGTTGGGGCTGATTTTAGGATGCAGCTGGGATCTTCGGCTTCCCCTGGACTCAGGATCTGCAGACCAGGGCTGGTTCTCTGTGTCCTATTTCACTGCAGCAGGGATGAGGCTGGTAGGTGGGCCGCATCCCACGTGCTGGCTGCTTTTGAACCTGTGAGCTCAGAAGGAACTTTACATTTTTAAATGGCTGAATTTAAAATGAAAGGATAGGACTAGTTCATGACAACTGCACGTTATTTGAAATTACAATGTTTTATGAGAACTTAAAGTATGATAAGAACCACCACACCCCTTGGCTTATGGTGTCTTTCCTCTTCCATGTCAGAGCTGAATAGTTTCCATGAGGTCCTATGTCCTGCAAAGTCTAAAATATTCATTTTCTGCTTCTTAGGAGAGAAGTTTGTCAGCATCTGCAATGTGTGAAGAGTAACTCTTTTTAAGAAACTTTTGAAAAATCGTTTTACAGTGATAGGTTTACAGTGTCTTGTCAATTTCAGATGTACAACAGTAATTCAGATTAACATCAGATCAGATCAGATCAGATCAGTCGCTCAGTCGTGTCCGACTCTTTGCGACCCCATGAATCGCAGCACACCAGGCCTCCCTGTCTATCACCAACTCCCGGAGTTCACCCAGACTCACGTCCATCGAGTCAGTGATGCCATCCAGCCATCTCATCCTCTGTCGTCCCCTTCTCCTCTTGCCCCCAGTCCCTCCCAGCATCAGAGTCTTTTCCAATAAGTCAACTCTTCGCATGAGGTGGCCAAAGTACTGGAGTTTCAGCTTTAGCATCATTCCTTCCAAAGAAATCCCAGGGCTGATCTCCTTAGGACTGGACTGGTTGGATCTCCTTGCAGTCCAAGGGACTCTCAAGAGTCTTCTCCAACACCACAGTTCAAAAGCATCAATTCTTTGGTGCTCAGCCTTCTTCACAGTCCAACTCTCACGTCCATACATGACCACAGGAAAAACCATAGCCTTGACTAGCCGGACCTTTGTTGGCAAAGTAATGTCTCTGCTTTTGAATATGCTATCTAGGTTGGTCATAACTTTCCTTCCAAGGAGTATATATATATATATATTCACATGTATTATAAAGATATATATAATCTTTTCTTACATTCTCTTCCCGTCTATGTTATTACGAGATACTGAGTATAGTTCCTTGTGCTGTATAGTAGGTCCTTGTTGGTTATCTATTTTTTATACACAGTAGTGTGCATCTGCTAATCCCAGTCTCCCTGTTTATCCCTGCTTCCCCTTTGGTAACCATAGGTTTGTTTTCTTTGTGAGTCTATTTCTGTTTTGTAAGTAGATTCCTTTGTCTCATTTCTTTAGAGTACCCACATCAGTGATATCGTATGGTATTTGTCTTCCTCTGTCTAGCTTACTTCTCTTACTGTGGGCCTCTCCAGGTCCATTCATGTTGATGAAGACTGACTCTTGACAGTTCTAATTGCTGCTATTAACATTCTTAATTTTATCCCTGAACCTCCCTTGGTTCCCTTTCCCACCCTTCTGTGAACTTGCAGTTGTGGCAGTTTTCATCCATATTCACAGTGGTCCTTCCAAGGGTGGTCCTTCCAAGGCGGCCCATGCCTTCCTCACGGCCCCCCACTGGCTCGCAGATGCCACGCTCCACCTGACGGCTCTGTCTTCTCTTGGTCTTGACCTCTGCTGTCACAAGGCTCTTACTTTCCGGGCGCTGGAGGAGTGCTTCCCTGACGCTCACGCTATTCTGCCTTCCACTGCCTTTGCCTTCTTGCAAGCCACCTTTGCCTGGAAGGATCACAGCAATCCAGCCCTCACCCGGGTCTTTGATCTTAAAAGCGCCAAACATGATTGCTCCTCAGTTGTTGATTCTGATTTTCCCCTTGGTGAAGCTGTTCAGATGTTGTTGCTCTTTCTCTTGTTCCCGTGGTAGCATCTGATTCTGCCTTCACTCCTGGTCTTAGTACTGGGTATCGTCTCCTGGGAGGAGCAGGTTTGCCTTAAATCAGCACCTTCCGACCACCCTTCATGAGTGCAGACACCTTAGCGCCTCTGGTTTCGCATCGTATCTGACCACCACTGGCACTGCCCCCTGCCTCCTGTTTTTGTCTAAAATCTGCCTCTCGCACTTTTATTTGTGAAGCAGAGGTGACTGGTCTTATGAGCCCTTATGGTCATACAGATTCTACTCAGTTTATGACTTTCCTTTTGAAATTCTCAGGCATCTGCTAGATGAATAGTCTTTCAGAATCTCATCATTGTGATTTCATAGTTTCAAAAATACTTTCCACATTATTAGAATAATAATTTGACCAAAGAGAGAAAAGGATCAATCTGTCCAAGAGATTTCTTTCCTATTGAGATGCATGTTGAAATTCTGTCACTCACTTTCAAAGGTTGAATCCCAGTCTTTACATCAAAAAAATGAATGAGTGGTTCTTGCTAACTATTGAAATTACAGATGTCATCTCTATTCTTCCCAACTTTCCTACTTCTCAAAATGTTTAATATATGACTGCAAAAATTATATTGTCATAAACTTAACCTTGAGAAATGGGTTTTCAGTTTTCAAAAGTTGGGAAAAATAAGATATTGAGTTTAAAAAGCTAGGCATTTGGTGAATGCCCAGCAAATGGGCCTTATTGTAGACTAATTCTCACCCTAGGACAAAACCAGATTTGTTCATTCATTTCCCTCTTTCCTGTGATTCATAGAGTTCCCTGTGATCTTAAGACTCTGTTTTAGCAGACATCAGAATCACAGTACTCCCCTTCTGTCAGTGGGATAAATACTGGAACAAAGCCTGGACCCTAAAGTCAACCCACAGGGTTTCCTGCAGCTGGGCAATCATTTCTGCTTCCATCTTCATTAAACATCATTATAGCCATCTTTGGTGATTCTGGAAGATGCTGGAGTCTGGTGGTGACATCAGTGGGAAGCAGAGTGTACAATTGAACACCTATCAAGTTGTCATGGTTCTGTGCATGTGTGTGTGTGTGTGTGCGCGTGTGTGTCTGTCTTTATGTCCTATGCATTTCTAGCCTCCACATTGTTCACGGTTCTGTGCATGTGTCTGTGTGTGTGTGCACATGTGTGTCTGTCTTTATGTCCTATGCATTTCTAGCCTCCACATTGTTCCTCCTCTTGTGTTGTAATCACATTGAATGGAGAAGTGAGGAGGTTTTACAATTAGCTGATGCCTAGAATGTGGTACTTTGGGTAGTACTGAAATAGAAGGGAAACTATCAAGATGAAATTCTTTGTGTTTTCTCCATGTTCGTTTCTTTTTCCCTCTCCCTATATACCACTAAAGAATCCGATGCCCTGGGAGCATCCCTTGGGCTTTTTGTCAGTTCACTGAGGTAGTCTATCTCGAGACATGTGGAACTCAGAGGCCATCCCCACCAGAAGCATCGATGGTTAAACAGCTGACAGAGTCAGGTGCGGGATGTTTTTTCAAGACAGCTCCCCAGACGCTCTATGGGCCTGCTTATTAGTTCATCATTGGGGTTATTAAAAGTGAGTCCCCTGGGAAGGCACAACTAATTAAATGTTCACCTTGGCATAGACCGTCTATTTGAACAATATGGTGCTGTTGACAAAGATCAGAATTTTAGTGAACCCCTCATCCATCAGCAGGGCGGCCTTTGCTCTCATGAAGGTGCCTGTTTAAAAAACCATCACACTTTTTGACTAAAGGAGCATGCACAAGTAATTTAGTCAAAAAATTCAATGGCTTTATATATATAAATGTATAGTGTTATATATGTATATATGTATGTATATATACACACACACATATGTGGGGGGTTCCCAGGTGGCTCAGACTGCTAACAATCTGCCTGCAATGTGGGAGGCCCAGGTTCAATTCCTGGGTCAGGAAGATCCCCTAGAGAAGGGAATGGCTACCCATTCTAGTATTCTTGCCTGGAGAATTCTATGGACAGAAGACCCTGGCAGGCTACAATCCATGGAGTCACAAAAGAGTTGGACACAACTGAGCGCCTAAACAACAATAGCCATATTACTCATCTAATTCATGATACTTTGATCCAAATGGCTCTCCACAAATGTAAAAGCCATGCTTGAAGAATGAGCTTCTTGTCATTGAAATTGTTAAGAAAACATCACCAGGAAACTTGTTTGGAGCTTTTATTCTTTGCCAACCCTGTGCAAAGTGCTCTCCACCTATGGTCGCTTTTAATGTTCATTACAGCCTAGTGAGGTAGGTACCATTATAATCTCCATTGTACAGATAAGAAGCTCTGGTGAAGCTCAGAGAGGTCAGGACCCTTCAAAGTCACACAGTAATAACAGCTGTTGTTATTTTTCATTAACTTGCATGGTATCTATAGAAACTGATTTCACATAGAAAAAAGACAACACAATAGAAAGAGAATAGATGTGGAATTAGACAGACCCGTGTTTGTGTGATTAACCTTTTGCAGCCTGTTCCTTCATTTATTAATTGGGAATAATACGGGCACTTCTAACTAGGACTGCATAAGTATCTTGTGTCATTTATAGGCACCAAGGAGCATTAATTAACAGAGGCAATGATCACTAGTATTATTATGAAGACACATGGGGAAGACTATCTGTATATGTTACCAACTTAGAAATGGACAGAGCAATGATGAGAATTTGAACTGAAATTAGAGAAAAAAGAAGCCTGGTACTGTGATGGGAAGGCAAGAGGCAGCAGGACCGGCCTTGTGGGCTGTGATGGTCTTGAGACGTGCCCACAGATTCTTTGAGCCCCTCCCATGAGATGGAATCCCAGCCCTTCCCTGGATTGCTGGTGGCTTTCTTGACTCCCCTAATGCATGGAAGGAGGTAGAAGCCAGGCTGGTGACATGCAAGACGAGGTTCCCAAATCTTGTGCTGCTTTCTGGTGGCACATGGGTTGGAGAGCCATCAGCCACCATAAGAGAAACACAGTTACCCTGAAGATGCTGCAGTGGAGGCTATCTGGACAGACTCCAAGGAATGCTAGATTCCGAGGCTTGGCTATTGGAGTCAGTGAACAAACCTTGGAGAGGACCTCAGCCCAGCCCAGCCTCAACCTCATGCAAAACCCTGGCCAGACCTCCCACGTGAGCCCAGAAGACCCCAGCGTCATGAGAAAAACAATTCAAGCACCTTGGAAATACTGCCTGTTCAGTTAGAGACCACAGCAACAAAGCAAATATCTCAATTAAGTAAGTCACAAAGTTTTAGGTTTCCCAATGCATATAAAAGCTGTATTTCTACAACACTGTAGTCTAGCAAGTGTGCAGTAGCATTATGTCTAAAAGTCAATGTATATACCTTAATTTAAAAGCACTTTATTGCTAAAAAATGCTAACCATCATCCGAGCTATCAGCAAACTGCAGTTGTAACATCAAAGATTACCAATCACATAACAAATACAATAATCATGAAAAAGTTTGAAATACTGCAAGAATTACCAGAATTTGACACAGAGACACAAAATGAGCAAATGGTCTTGGAAAAATGGAGCCCATAGACTTGATCAACATACAAACTTTCAATTTGTAAAAAAAAAAAAAAAATGCAGTATCTGTGAAGCACAATAAAACGACTTATTCCTGTATGACTATTGCTGTTGTACGCCTGTGTCTTGGGGTGGACTTTCCTTAGCAATAAGTTACTGAAATGTGGGCACATAAAAGAGATTAGAAAATTCCTCACTTAGCTATTGCCTTATTTTTCTGTTTCCTGCTTTGGTTTCTCCTTCCTGCTGCACTTTTTCCTTCTCTTCAAGCACCTGTGCTGTGTGCGCTCCATTACTCTGGTTTCTGACTCTTTGCCACCCTTTGGACTGTAGCCTGTCAAGCTTCTCTGTCCATGGGATTTCCCAAGCAAGAATACTGGAGTGGCTTGCCATTTCCTTCTCCAGGATCTTCCTGATCCAGGGGTCGTACCCACGTCTCCTGCGTCTCTTGCATTGCAGGTGGGTTTTTTACCCGCTGAACCATCGGGGAAGGTAGACCTAATGATCTTGGTCCCCTGAGGGCCTTTTTGGTGCCTGAAGGTGAGAATCTGGTCTCCAAGTGTTCCTCCCAGATTTCAGTCATTTTTGGTGAGGCTGGTGTTTGCATTTGATGACAGGGAGCTTCCAAAAGCTCCGAGGGTTAATTCAGGCCGCTGTGTGTGTTCTGAGAACTGTCTCACTGCTTTGTCTGCCTTTGGGCCACAGTGCCCATAAAATGGAGGAAATTTGGAGAAGACCGTAAGTAAAGGTCCTGAGTTTCCCAACCCAGACATTCCTGTCCTCACCCCTCATAAATCCCATTAGACTTGAGACCTAGGCTGAGGGGTCCTCCGTCATCACAGTGTCATTCCCTCTTCCTTACATCCACAGGCAGAGGCCCGGGCCACCTTGCCTGTCCTTCTCTATAAATCAGAAGCAGGGCAATAGGAAGCTGGGGGATCTCTGTGTCTGCATGGCCAGAGGAAACCCGGTTGCTAGGAGAGCTTTGGAACACTTGAGCAGAGGAGCCTCACTTGGTCCTTCTCTGTCAGCCAGTCCCAGGCCTGGCCTCCAAGTCAATTAACTGAACCGTTTCAACAGGCTTGAATTCTGTCAGCAGCTCAACCATCCCCTTGTTTACTGTTGAAATAATTACTACTTTGCCATAATATTAGCTCTGAGCCGTGACTCCATTACCATTATCACCGGAATATTACCCATTTATTATCTCCCAGCAACCCTGGAAGATGAATACTGGGCTTCGGAGACCCATCGCTGTTGGGCAGACAGGATCTGGGTGTGCATTGTTTAATGAGGTAAACTGCACTCCGGCCAGCTCTCACTTGGCTGCAGTGCCTCCACTCCATCACTCTTAACCTGTAAATCTGCCACAGTTTTTGATGTGAATCAGCGAGGAGGTACAGCACCATCTGAGGAGGGAACAGAGCTTGGAGGAGACGAGGGGGAAAGGTACAAGTGAGCTCTGTCCTGTTCCTCGGTGTGTTCGTGGCTGGCTGGGGAGCCTGAGAGGCGTGGATGTACCCCTGGGAACAGGAGGAGGAAGCGGGCAGTGTTCACACAGCCTCTGATCCTTGGGTCACAAGTCCTAAGAAGATGCTAAGATGATGTGATGGTTTCGACATAATCAGAACACCTCCCCTCTCCCAGCTCAGGAGTCGTGGGTCCACAGAAAGCATTTTCTCATCACTCTTGGTGTTTCGCTGCTTCTGTTCTGCATCCTTGGCATGGCCACCACCTCTCACCCCCAGAAGACCAGGAGAAGCAGAAGATAGAGCTGGAAGTCGAGAGTGTCTTTTTGCCTGAGTGTGGGAGAGGCTCCCGGAAACAGCCAGCCCTCCCTGCTTTGCTGAGCACATGGGAGCCCTGCGTGTGGGCGCACAGAGCTCTTTGCCATTGAGAAAACACAGCTGGAGACATTCCGGGGGACCAGGGAGCCGAGCAGCAGATGAAAGAAGAGCCTGCAGCCCTCCCTTGTCAATGCCATGCCTGCTTCTCAGACTTTTAAGGTGCACAGCAACCACCTGGGGATCTTGTGAAAATGCATCCTCAGGTTCAGTAGGTCAGGTGCAGCTGGAAATTCAGCACTTCTAACCAGTGGGGCTGAGGCTGTGGGGTCCACAGATTCACCGCAGGGGACGTGAGGCCCACGGGCGAGGGGAGTGTCTCCTGGCGCAGAGGGAGCCATGTCTCAGGAATGCCGGCGCTGGCTTGGCCCAATTCAGACGTGGGCAGATGGGGTTGTGTGGCTTTTGCTCCATCACATGCTGGCGGCTTCCATACAGGCTGGGGGTGAGCAAGGCGTGAAAACTTCTCAGAAGTAATATTCCAGGAGCAAGGGAAAGCAGGAAGCCTGCCAGAAATCAGTGCCTTCGGTTTTTTCTAGGATATTTTGATGTAGACCATTTTTAAAAGTCTGTATTGAATTTGTTACAATATCGCTTCTGTTTTATATTTTGGTTTTTGGTCTGGGAGGCATGTGGGATCTTAGTTCCCTGACCAGAGATCGAACCCATACCCCCTGCATTGGAAGGTGAAGTCTTAACCACTAGACCCCCAGGGAAGTCCCTACTTCAGTTTTTCAGGTTGAGAACATTGTATTCCTGAGGTGTCCTAAGATTGCTTTTATAGGATAAATTGTCAAAGAAGCAAAAGGACTTGAATATAACTTTGGGCTCTTGAACTCTCGATGCAATCTTGTTCTTCAAAGAGAATTACACTTTCTGCCATGTCACTTGTGAGTTTCCCCAAATAACCTCTTTTCTGGATCTTGAAAACCTTCTCTCCACAGAAGCTAAGTAAACTTCAGACTTCAATGTTTCCATTTATCAATCCCAGGTAATTAGGGTTGAACTTAACAAAATTGCTCCGGAAAGTTACAGAGTATATTTTTTTAAAGAGTAGAGCTAATATGCTTCTCTAAAACCTGTCTCAGTTTACCTCCTGTCTGTCTTGGGGTAATGCTGAGTTTTACTGAAAGGGAGAAGGACAGGGAGAGGGAGAAATCTTTGTGATTTAATAAGTAATTTCAGGAGCAACGGGAACGGGCAGACAGGATAAATTTGGAATATATCTTACTGTGTACCACAGCTTTTCATTGTATTCATCAGAAAACTTATTATTTTTATCTCAAGATATACATTGGAAGTATAATATCAGGGTTTGCATGTGTGTGTGTTTCATTCTTTATAAGACTAGAATAACAATAATAATTTTCCTTTTAAATGTAATTATAATTAAAGAAAAAGAACAGATAATTTTCTATTGTCTCCAAAACTGTTCCAGCAGTGGTTGGATAACCTGTGTATGGTTTGAGAGCATAATTCTTTCCTTGGTTCATTTGCCCACCCATTCACTCATCCAAACGTCCATACATTTGTCCATCCATCCATCGAGATAATTATTTAGCATCTACTAGGCTCATGTATGGATGTGAGAGTTGGACTGTGAAGAAGGCTGAGCGCCGAAGAATTGATGCTTTTGAACTGTGGTGTTGGAGAAGACTCTTGAGAGTCCCTTGGACTGCAAGGAGATCCAACCAGTCCATTCTGAAGGAGATCAGCCCTGGGATTTCTTTGGAAGGAATGATGCTAAAGCTGAAACTCCAGTACTTTGGCCACCTCATATGAAGAGTTGACTTATTGGAAAAGACTCTGATGCTGGGAGGGACTGGGGCAGGAGGAGAAGGGGACGACAGAGGATGAGATGGCTGGATGGCATCACTGACTCGATGGACGTGAGTCTGAGTGAACTTCGGGAGTTGGTGATGGACAGGGAGGCCTGGTGTGCTGCGATTCATGGGGTCACAAAGAGTCGGACACGACTGAGTGACTGAACTGAACTGAACTGAGGTTCCCCTAACCGACTGTAGTATTCTTGCCTGGAGAATCTCATGGACAGAAGAACCTGGCAGGATATAGTCCATGGGATGTAAAGTCGGACACAACTGAAGTGACTCAGCATGCACACAGGTTCCCCTAAAGCTAGAAGAAAATAGAGGAAAAATAAAAATAAATGAGACATGATCACTATCCTC
This sequence comes from Bos grunniens, assembly GCF_055505025.1. Taxonomy (NCBI): domain Eukaryota; kingdom Metazoa; phylum Chordata; class Mammalia; order Artiodactyla; family Bovidae; genus Bos; species Bos grunniens. The sequence goes on from NC_141193.1 coordinate 16,443,067, forward strand.
AGGGGTTTCACAGTTTAGCAGGAGAAGCAGATACATAAAATGTTGGTTGGGATACCATTTGCTTCCAATCATGTGTCCTTCCCCTAGTCTTGAAAACGGTTTGCTTTATTGAGATTGCCTATTCTCTTTTTAGTGAAACATAGACAAATGGTTATGTAGAATCTAGAAGAATGATACTTAAGTAGTGATTATCACAGCCTTATTGAGAGCGGGGTTTCCAACACAGTTGCATCACTAGCTCTTTGTCTTGATTTCCCCAGCCTCAGAACTGGGCTAAGTGTCTTGAAGATTCCATCTCAAGAGCATTTTTCTAGACTCCAGTGGAGGGTTGCCTCATTCCAAACCTGGCTGGGGCCTTCAGCTCAGCTTTGTAGAGCAGCTGTTCCTGTCCACTACGTGTTTGAGAGAAAATGCCATCCCGCTGAAAATGCTTGGCCACTGGCCATATTCAACCGGGGGAGACGCTGCTGAAGAAAAGCTGTTCAAAAGAACTTGAGAGACAGTGGATGACATTTGACAGAGAAACATCCAAACTCTGAGAGGTCTATCATTGTAAAAGACACTTTGGCTGGCATACCAAGCTGGTGGACTGAAGCAGTTAATTAAGAACGCTGGGGAAGCGGAGACCCTAAATGTTTCTCTTAGATGCGCTAAGACACTGGCCTTATCAAAAACCCAATTATAAATCAAGTGCGTATATTCATATATATTTTTGTTGTTGTTGTTCAGTTGATAAGTCCAATCCTTCATGACTCCATGGACTGCAGCAGGTCTGGCTTCCCTGCCCTTTACTATCCTCCATGCATGCTAAGTCATTTCAGCTGTGTCTGGCTCTTTGTGACCCTATAGACCATAGCTCACCAGGCTCCTCTGTCCATGGGATTCTCCAAGCAAGAATACTGGAGTGGGTTGCCATGCCCTCCTCCAGGGGATCTTTTTAACCCAGGGATTGAATCCAAGTCTCTTGCATCCCCTGCATTGGCAGATGGGTTCTTTACCACTAGAGCCACCTGGGAAGCCCTCTGTCTCCCAGTTTGCTCAAATTCATGTCCATCGAGTCGGCGATGCTATCTAACCATCTCATCCTCTGCTACCCTCTTCTTCTTTTGCCTTCAATCTATATAAATAAATGCACATTAGGGCAATAATGCACATATACATAATAATGTATATATATTATATAGATATACTATCTTTGTGTGATACATGTAAAATTATGTTTTTCTTTTTGATACATGAACGTATATCTTACCTGGTTGCTAATCAGTCATGTGGTTAGTGTTTTGATACAGATTTAACCGTATTTATTGAGCAGCTAACACGTGCTAGTCATAGTACTATGTAATTAAGTTTCATCTTATTTACTCTTCATCCGCTCCTAGCAGTATAATTTAGTGGTGTCTAGTTACATGAGCCAAATTAACTAAGGGACTGGTTTTGGCTGTTGATCGAGCAGGGACACGAAGTCAGAGTGATTCAAACTGACAAATCTAGTGTCCTTGTAGTTGCCTCTGTTCTGGAGCCTTCACCTCTTACCATGACCTATCCCGTTTTTCTCTATAAAATGAAGCAAATGATGAGTTGTCTCTATTCTCAATACTCGAAGTATCTGTGGCATAGATAAACATTTGGAGGGCCTGACTTAAAAGAGATCATGAAAAGCAGCATCCTTTGGCTCATATTTGTCTGTAAGTCTCTTATCCATCAGCATGCCCTCCTGTCCTGTGCTCTGATTTCAAGTACATCCATCAAGCCCAATTGCCCATAAACAGCAGAAAGGCTCTGTTACGAAGCCGTGTTTGGGAGGGAAGATGTAAACTACCCTTTGTTGTGATGGTCTCAGTGTGTGTGCTCTGTTCTCTCACTTAGAGGCAAATTGCTGTGGGTAAAACATGCATTTTGTGCTCAGATGCCATCCCAGTCTTTGTTCAAGCGCACTCTGCAGAGGCACAGTTCAGGGTGGTAGTTTGAAATAATCTCCTTGGTTTCTCTCATCATATTTGTTTGTCTCTCCACTGATGGGCAGAATTCAGAAGCCCTTGGTGGGTCTCTCTGTCCTTCAGCCCCACCTCAACCAACCAGGCCTTCAGCATCCTGGGGACCCTCTGGAAGTCACGCCTTCTCTGTTTGCTTTAGTGATCCACTCTCAAGGGAGGCAGGAACCACATTAACAATTAAAGTACCTACAAGAAGGCAGCCAGAGCTTCCTTTTGGCTTCCCTGGAAATAGGGGATCATCCTGGGTAAATTCATTATGCTTCTAAATTTGTAAAGACAAATGGTAAAATTTAAAAGGGCTTCCCAAGTGGCACAGTGGTAAAGAATCTGCCTGCCAATGCAGGAGACATGGGTTTGATCCCTAGGTCTGGAAGATCCCCTGGACAAGGAAATGGCAACCCACTCCAGTATTCTTGTCAGGAGAATCCCATGGGCAGAGGTGCTTGGCAAGGCTCTACAGTTCATGACATCACAAAGAATTGGAGGACTTAGGGACTAAACAACAACAAAATTTAAACAAGTTCTGCTTAGCTAAAAAATAAAAAGAAAAAGATGAGTTGAGCAGTGGGAGAAAGAAAGAATGGCAAAGAAAGAAGAGGAAGGTGTCAGGCATCTCACTTGCCTTTCCTCTACCCTGGTTATCAAAAGAGCAAAGAAACCCCCACCCTACTTTCTCCACCCAGATGCACAGGTCTGAGGTTTTCACATGGCCCAAGTAAGCGCCCTGCTTGAAAGGAAAGCAGGAACAGCCATGGAGTAGCTGAGATTCCTGAGATCACTCCACAAATTAAAACCTTTTATCAGCCTCTAATAGCTGTGCAAACTAATTATATTTTGGCCAAACCTTGCCAAAGACTCCCCCGAGGTATTATTATAAAATTTTGAGCTTGGAAATGCGTCCCCATTCTGTCAACATCAGGATATTTCAGCTGCAGGAATGGAGCTCTGGATCATTTTAGCTTCCATGATGGGCTTTGCATACGCGTGGCATTTGCAGGCTGGTGGGGCGGGAGGACAGCGGAGAGGGTACAGCTGTATTTGAAAGCGCACAGGAGTGTGTTGCCTGCCTGCCGTCATATTTCAGACGCAGGGGCTGAGTTTTGAGAAGGATCCATTTTTTTTTCTCTCCCAAATTTTAAGGAGCTGCTGTAGGGAATCTTAGTTCATTCAACATCTCTGTTGAAACAGCTTCTAACTTAGCAGGGAGGGTATGTCATCTACCTTCTCAGGGCCCCAGTTCTTCACATGTAGTCCCCAGAAAGACACTGTTCAACTCCTTGGTTAGGACTCAGAGCAAAGTCTGGAGGGGCAGGGGAAACTTTCTCCAAGAGCTTGATAAGAAGTTGTTAGAGTCTCGGAGGATTTAGGTTTACAGATAATAAAGGTTCACACCCCACGTGGTTGAAATGAAGTTTTTAGCTACAAGTGTTTGTTTACCAAACACAAAGGGACAGGGTGGCACTGTTAGAGGTACATGGAGGCACTCCTTATGCCTGTGGGGGCTGGCAGGTCCCTCCCGCATCCTTCTGGATAATTCTCTACAGCAAATGTTCCCATCCTCAAGCACAGAGTCCCATGAAACCATCGGCGTCAAAGGTGACTGGAGAAGCCAGCTTCTCTGTTCGAGACCTGGTGTTCATTTCCCTTGCTGGCCTCATTTAGTCTGAGAGCAGGAGAATGAGTAAGATGACCTTCCAATGTACTTGAGCCACATAGGAGAGTGTGTACTGACCACTGCCAGAACTGACCATCTGCTTAACTTTTTGACCAGCTGTGGGCCACTGGTGCAGCCAGGAAGCCTGGAGCGTGTTGCCCAACCGTCGGGGGAGAGTTTTCGGGGGCTGGCTCTTCATGCTGCAGCCCCTCCAGCCCTGCAGTGTGGCCCAGAGCCCTGCCAGGCCCAAAGCAGAGGCAGGGGACTGGGGATCAAGGAGGCTGCCAGGGTCTAGACGCTCCCCCACCAAAGGGTCCTGAGTTCCTTTTTGTCTCTGCCATCTGCCATCCCATCTCCAGGGCTCCCAGGATGGGTTCATCCGATTCTTGAATTCTTTCCAGTTGTCTCTAATTACACTGCAGGTCCGTAAATCATCCCAGGCTGGGGCTGACAGGGAGTGACACGGGCACCCTGCCACTCGAAGCCAAGGGGCTCCCAGCCCCACCTGCCACAGGGACCTCCCAGGCAGCCACCCATCACTGCTCCGGGCAGACCAGAAGGACAACCAGTCACTCAGCCCCCCGTGCCCCAGGGACCTCCCTGTTCCTGGGTCAGCCCTGAATATGGGTTCTTGCCCTGAAGCTGCCTCCAGCAATGCAGTCAGGGCTGGAAGAGTTTAGGCTTTGTGTGTGGAGCAGAGGTGGTGATCCCTGTGTCCCTATTGAAGGCAGCTGAGCAGAAAGGTGACGTTATTTCACCTGGAATTTTACCAAATTGGGACACTGCTTCTCAGATTTCACTAAATACTGTGATAGATTGATTCCTTGGTTCTCAGGTGGGTCTAGAAATCTGCATTTTAAACACACACCCTAAGTGCCTTGTGGGCAGTGACCCGGCACCCTACCTGAAGGACGGCTGGGCATCGGGTTCCACCCTCCCTCTCTCTGGCAGTGGGTCTGTGAGGTGCTGACGTTCTCATTCCAACCTCGGTGTTCCAGTAAGGACTCAGATCCCTCTGATGAGAGCCACACTCAGCCTCTCTGGCACAAGCGCCTCAGGCCCAACCCAGGTGTCACGTCGCTCCAAGACCTGCAAACTGCAATGCTTAGGCACCCCCAGCCCCTGGCTTCTAGGGCACAGATTGCTGGCTAATGGGGCGGAGCTAGCTGGAGTGCCTTCTATTAATGGAGCAGAATATAAACAGAATAAAGCCTTCATTTCCCAGGCTGTGGTTTCATTATTAATATACTTTACAGTTCACGGGTTGTAGTCCGCGCCCGTGTTTTCTCAGCTGGTGTAATCTGCGGCTCCGAGTGAGAACAGTCATAAAATTTTCATTTCCAGTTGAATGTGCGTCCAATTCGCCGTGAAATGTTCTATCTGTCGTGAATATTAAGTGCACTGAAGCAGTGGCTGCCGGATTAGGTGGGGAGGCTCCTGGGCCCCTCCCAGGCCGGGCAGAGGACAAGGCTCCCTGGGCCGGGCCGGGACTGTCCCCGGGAAGCCCCTGGAAGAGGGGAAATGGGCACTGAGGCGGCTGAGGGTCAAGGGAACAGAGATGGATAGCTGGGGGCCAGGGAAGAGCCAGCCATCGGTCAGGAGGTCAAAGGGGTCTGGAATTCAAGTGCAGGGAAGTGGGGGCAAAGTCGTGTGGGCAGGGAGGCCGGTGGGCAGGCGGGATGGTGGAAAGCAGCTGCCTTGAGAGGGGCAGGTGGGATAGGGGCAGGACGGACGGGGTCGGCAGTTAGGAAAGCATTGCTGTTGCCTGCATGGCCTTCAGACCTGGGGCAGGCAGCAGCGGCAGGGGCTTGGTCCTGGGAATCGGTGTCACCAGCTGCCCGCTGCCCAGACGGGAATTATTTGCCTCCTGGCACTAACCTCATCCTTCTTTCTCTCTCACTGCCTGTACTTGGCCACCAGCCAGTTCTGGCTTCCAGGTGCCTCCCTCCTCCCCTGATGCCTGGGGAGCCTGCAGTCAGGGCGGGGGGCCTCACCCTTCCCTCTGGGAGCAGCAGCCGCCCACCACAAGGCAGCTGAGATGGGACGGGCGGCCTCCTGGGCTCCGCTCCACTTGGTCCTCTAGCCGCCCCCCAGGTTCTTCCCTCCCCCGGGCCAGCACCCGTCCTGGAGGGTTTCCTGTGCTCCCCGTCGCCCAGGCTGGAGGGAGTGACAGGCTGGAGGACGGAGCTGGAGCCAGTGGAGGCTGTGGCCTCAGGCCCACAACTTCATTAGCGGTGGCAGGAGAGCAGGCTGTGCCCTCGGGAGAACATGGGAAGAATCTCCTGGCACTGCTGGTGCTGGAGGCCAGTCTAGGCCCGGGGCTGGGCCCGCAAGGCCCCCAGGCAGGCAGGAGAGTCCCAGCTGGCCAGCGGGGAGAGAAACAGAGGTGTGCACATGTGACTGTGTGTGCGTGCATGTCTGTGTATACACAGTCAGAAATCCAGAGCCAAGGGGCTAGCGCACCCTTGGCTGTTTACATGGAGAGCCCACCCGCCCAGGGTTGAGCATTGCCCTCCCTGCCCGGGCAGGACCATAGCTGTGGGCATCCAGGATGTCCTCTTGGCTCCAGAGCAGAACCCAAGGTGGAGCCGGAAGAAAACGCCCATGTTCTGATGGGGAGGTGTTCCCCCCACCCCCCAATTCCGTGTTTGGCTCCCTCTCTTAGTTTCCAGTTGTTTCCATGTTGTATTCAAATCACTTTCTGTTTCTCGAATACACACCACCTAGGAGACATAAGGGTTTCCCTGGTAGCTCAGCTATAAAGACTCCACCCATAATACATGAGACCCCAGTTCAATTCCTGGGTCAGGAAGATCCCCTGGAGAAGGGACAGGCTATCCACTCCAGTGTTCTTGGGCTTCCCTGGTGGCTCAGATGGTAAAGAATCCGCCTGCAGTGCTGGAGACCTGGGTTTGATCCTTGGGTTGGGAAGATCCCTGGGGGAGGTCATTGCAACCCACTCTAATATTCTTGCCTGGAGAATCCCCATGGAGAGTGGAGCCTGGTAGGTTACAGTCCATGGGGTTGCAAAGAGTCAGATACAACTGAGAGACTAAGCATAGCATAGGAGACATAAGTTGGGGAGAAAAACTTGAAAACAACCTGAGCAAGGAAGGTAAAGCAATCAAAGACGAGTAACACACCATCAAAATCCTAAATGTACCCAGTTTCAGTCCCGGGGCTGAGAGCCTGTCCTTTCTCACACTGATGGCACACCTACTCCTCTTAATTGCAACAAGCACCTTGGGAACAATCTCAGAATTTCTCACAGTGGGGCATACACAAGCTAAAACTGAGTGATGTGATCAAAGATGATGAAAACACCCAGAAAACCTTGCCCGAGCCTCAGGGGGCCCTTGTCTTCCAGGGCCCTGCAGGGGTAGCAGGCCAGACCTGCTACAGCCAAGTCTCTGCAGATGCCCCTCCCTCTACCCAGGATACCACTTCATCACCCCCCACCCAGCCGACCCCCAAACCTCTCACTCACTCTGCAGTCCTTCCAGAGTCAGTTTACACTGGGCCCCCTGGGGACCCCCTTGGCACCTCCAAAGCACAGTTCCTCTCCTGGCTGTCACCTGGACATGCACCCCCTCCCTTCCAGGGCTCATCACACAGGGCTCATTGTCTCTCTGCATGTCCAGCTCCCTGGAGAGACAGTGAGGTTTTCAAGCAGGGACTATGGAACCTCCACCCTTTAATAGACATCGAATCCAGAGCCTGGGAGCCTGGGCTTTGAAATTAGACAAACATGGATTTTTAACCCAAGAGCAGCCCCTTCTGTGCTGTGAAACTGACTGAATACTACAATATACTTGTGCATGGATCAATTTCCTGTTCTCTAAAATGGGGCTAAGTAGCTTCCTTAGGGGCTTCCCAGGTGATACCAGTGATAAAGAACCCACCTGCCAATGTTGGAGACATAAGAGACCCGAGTTTGATCCCTGGGTCGGGAAGTTCCCCTGGAGGGAAAAATGTCGACCCACTCCAGTGTTCTTGCCTGAAGAGTCCCATGGACAGAGAAGCCTGGCAGGCTACGGTCCAGGGGGTCGCAAAGAGTTGGACACGACTGAAGTGACTGAGCAGAGCGTAGTTTTCTTAAAGGCAGGTGGTAACATATCTGTGGGATAGTAGATGTCACAGGAAACTTAGAACAGTATTGAACATAAAATAGTGCTTTAGTGAAGGCTGGTTTCCTTTCCTTTAAGAAACATCTCTTCTTTCCAAAAACTGTTTGTTGATTAAGGAAGATTCATGTAGTAAAATGCAAAATGAATGAATGTTTCAGATTCAAATTCTATGAGGGATTCAGAAGGAAAAGATCATCAAGATCAAGTGGTGGGGAAGGTCTGCCAAGAGGAGTTGCCCTCCAAGTGACCCTTGATTTAGATAGAGTATCTTTTTCTTTCGAATCTAAGAGGTTGGCTTTCTGCACATTTGTACGTTTCTTTCTCTCTCTCTCCCTCTTTCTCTCCCTTCTATTCTCTGACCCTTTCCCTTTATTGGAGCTGAAAATTTAGCTCATGCTTTCTACCTTGTGGAGTTTTATCCCATGTACTTCTTTAACCTTAAATTAAAATCGTTAACCTCTCAGAAAGGTCTTAATTCCTGGGATCTTCTGAGAGCATCATCTTCTCCCCATTGGCCTTGGAGAGAAGGGCCTGAAATGACGCTGAATGGTCACAGTCCAGAGCGTCTACACACGGCAGAAAATGGAGAAATTAACAGGAACTGCTCTTCGACTAAGCATGCCTTCCGCATCCTTAATTCTGCCCCTTGTTGCTCAGAACTCCCGCCCTTCAACTGCATTGAAAATGAATCCCCCAGCGGCCCCTTCTCAGAGAAGGACAGGGGGGAAAAACTGTACATCCTTCTCCTGGCTTGTCACTGCGGAGTTGAGATAATAATAGTCTTTTTCTGATCCCCTGAACTTTCCCATCTGCTTCATAAAACAATGGCAATTTTTCCCTTGCTCTGTCTTCCCCTCTCTCTCTTTTATTTTTATCCTCCTACACTATAATTTAAAACTGTGGCAGTGCTATAGCCCTTGAGTTTTTTTTCCCTTTCTTCTCCCCTTGCTTTAATACATGACTGTTATTTAAAATGGCCTTTCATGTGAGCACGGGAAGCTGCCTGGCCTGGGCTCTTGCCTTGTGCCTTTGTGGAGGGAGGGTAGGGCCAGCCTGGCCCCTGGCTTAGCCCAGGACCTGCTTCCTTGAAAGTCAGGAGTGTTGTTTGTGTGTTTGTTCCATTCCCTTCTCCCAAGGCATTTTTTAGGAAGACGTCAGAAACCTAGGTCCCAGAAATGCCCCCACCTCTGAAATGGCCATCCTAGCAAGCTGGTGACTCTCAGCAGTCCACGGGACACCAGGTCCAAACAAAGCAATTCCAGCTGCATGCAGCAAGTGCGGCGTGCCCACAGACGCCAGGAGGGACGTGTGTCGGCCGCCAAACACAGGGACTTTCAGCTGTTGCTATGCAAGCTTCTCCATGGGTCTTCTGCCAATCACGCCCCTCCATGCCCCCTGCCTCAGCCGATGGCCATGCACAGGAGAGGGCGATGCCAGGGCCTGCTTTCCCAGGGGAAATGTCATCTATTTTAGGTATCTCCAAGGAGGGCATCTCACCCTAGTATTTCCCAGCCAGTGCTACAGCACCTCCCTGCTTCTGGGTTTGGACCTCCGACCAGGTGTCACTCTGCTGTAAAATTCCTCACATGCTGCCTGTCTCTGTGTCAGTTCATTACGCCGATGCACCTGTACCTCGAAAAGTGATTTTGGCCTTGTCGTTTCTCTCCAGAGTCTCCTCTGAGCTGGCATGGGCAAAGCAATCATATTGTAAATGATCTTCATGAGGGAAGATGCCATTGCAATAAAACACAGGGACAGAACAAGGCTGAAGGCTAGAATATAGAGCATGCATAGGGGGGTTAGAGGGAGGCCCATCCCAGGCTCATGGAGATGATCACTCGGCTCTTTGGAACATGCAGCCATCTCGCCAGCTGGAGACGAAATCTCCGGGGAGGACAGGGAGTGCCTGGCCCCAGCTGGTCTGCTGGGGAGGCCACAGACCCGCTGGAAACGCATGCAGTTTGCATCCTAGCCTGTGAGCTGACTTCTTAGCTGTGGTATCCAGACCAATGGGTGGCAGGAGGAGGTTCCCAGATGTCTGGTCTCTTCATTCAGGTTTTGGGGCTTGTTCTTTTGGATTAGGTGTCATGGCTTCTGTCCCTTCCTCTCCTCTGGAAAACTCCCTTCTCTTAAACACTGGGGATCATATTTAAAGCCACAGAGATATAAAGTTGAGGGGGAGCCTGGATTCTTGGTGAAGGAGATTTCCAGCCCCGAAGTGGTGACACAGGTCTAGGCCACAGCCACCTGCCCTCCTCCGTAACTTGATGAAGAGTAACTATAATCAGTATCTTTACCTTCCTCTGATGTGCTTCCCTGGTGGCTCAGACGGTAAAGACTGCCCGCAATGTAGGAGACCTGGGTTCAATCCCTGGGTTGGGAAGATCCCCTGGAGAAGGGAATGGCTACCCACTGCAGTATTCTTGCCTAGAGAATCCCATGGACAGAGGAGTCTGGTGGGCTACACTCCATGGGGTCATAAAGAGTCAGACATGACTGAGAGACTAACATTTTACACTTACCTACCTCTGAGTGTCTCCAGGGATGTCAGAATATTTGAAATTTGTCTGCCACCATTCCAATTTCATAGCCATTGCTGACCTACACTGTGATTAAGAATATAGTATTTTTATTGAAGTACAGTTGAATTACAATATTGTGTTAATTTCTGCCGTGCAGCAAAGTGATGCAGCTAAGAATGTGTGTGTGTGTGTGTATATATATATATATATATATACACACATTCTTTTTCATGGTTTTATGGATAGTGAATATAGTTTCCTGTGCTATACAGTAAGACCTTGTTGTCTGTCCATCTTGTATGTGATGGCTTGCATCTGCTCATGTCAGCCTCCCACCCCATTCTTCCCCGCACTGCGGCCACCCTTAGTCTGTTCTCTGTGTCCCTGAGCCTGTTTCTGTTTTTGTAGGTAGGTTCATCTGTGTCAGACTTCAGATTTCACATGTAAGTGATGTTGTGATTCTTTTCTTTCTCTCTGACTTATTTTACTAGGTGTGACCATCTCCAGTTACATCCGTATTGCTGCAAATGGCACCATTTCTTTTTTTATGGCTGAGTAGTATTCCATTGTATAGATGTACCTTGCTGACCTACAGTATAATTAAAAATATAGTTTTGAGTTAAGGTTTCCTACAACTTTCATTTATCACATTTTTATCACATTCTTTGCTCTTCATCCCTCCCTGCACCTCCATCTAGAATTGATTGTTTATTTAAATTTATTTATTTTTTTCCTGCTTAAAGTACTGTGGTTAGGGCTTCTAGTGTGATCTGTTTGTGACTTTTTTTTTGTTAGTTTTGTTTAGTAAAAATGACCTATTTTGCCCTGATTCCTGAAAGGAACTCTTTTGGGTTATAGAAGTTTGAGTTGAGAGGTGTTTCTCTTCAGCTTCGTTGGATCTTGACTTCCAACATCACCGTTGGGGGTCAGTCTTCCATCTTACTTTGCTTCGATGGATGCGATCTATCTTGCTCTCCCATCTCCCACAATCCTCAATTCTTTTAAGGCTTTTTCTTTGTTCACAGTTCTGTCTGCTGTGTCTAGGCGTAGATTTCTATTTTTATGTGGCTTGGGATTTGTTGGTATTCTTGAATTTGTGGATAATATTTCTGCTAGTTAGTTCATGGGAAATTCTCACCCATGACATCTTTTCTCCTGTCCCTTTCTCCCTTTCTCTTCTCTGGAATTCCTTCCTGAATGTGCCAGAATATTCCTTCAATCTGTGATCCTTACTTATCTTTTATATTTCTCTGTCTTTGTGTCTCTCTGTTCTATGTACTGGTAATTTCTTCTGACTTATCCTGCAGTTCATTGATTCTCTCTTTAGCTAAGTCACATCTTTCCGTTTTTGTATTTTGAGAAGTCTTAACTGTGTTTTCCTCAAATATGCTATGTACTCTTCACGGTTTCATTTTCCACAAAGGATTTTCAAATTTGTCACTTATCATTTTATAAAAGCAAACACGGCTGTTTTACCTTCTCTGTTTCATAATTTTTTATCTACTGTATCTGCGAGCCTTTGTGTTGTCATGTACCTTATGCTTCTCTTGCTCTTAATATTTTATTTCTTCTCTGCTTACTAATGTTTTGCTGCATGATGGACCTTGTGTTTAAAAAAAAAAGTTTTAAACAATTTAAGCACTAGGATTAAAGTATTTAACTTCAGAGATGCTTTGGATTTGTGCCTGCAGGATGGTTAGGGGACTGTTCAGAATCACTTTAAGCTAAGGTCTTCTTGTTCCCTGGGTTGCCAGGTAATTCAAACCATGATGCACTTTCTTGTAAATATGTTCAGCTTTCAGGGCACCCTCATCTTGGAGAGGAGACCTCTTGAGGCCTCAACTTGCAATAGGAGTGTTTTCCTATGAGACACCCCCACTTCAGAAGTGTCTCGAATTTTTATTTCTGTTCCCCTGGCCTCTAGAGGTTGTCAGACACAGCAAATGCCTTCAGGTTAGGGCCCCAGTGTTTCTTGCTACCTGTTTTCCTTTTAATTTAAGGTCTAAATTCCCTACCAGGAAGGAATCTCTTTAGTGTCTTCAAGAAGGATGTAAATTGTGCCTTACTTATCTCTTTCAGTGATTTTCAATAGAAGGCCTGGCTGAATAACCCAATCTGACCTTTCCAGAAATAAAAGGGTCAGTATTCTCTGAAGCCACCACCCGCGTCACCCTTCCATCACGTACTGAAACTTGTTCATGTGATGATGACTGATGATGACTGATCTCATGGATTCCTCTCCAACATTCAAGGGCTGTTTGACTTTATATGAAATTGTTGTCTTTCAAGGTCTCAGTATCTTCAGACATGAAATGGGGTTTTCACTGCCTCCCTCACAGGGTTACTGCAAAGCTAAGTACAATCAGAATGCCTGGTTTTCATTGACTTGCTAGTGTATATGAAGTGCTTTGTGATATGACGAGTTTCCTATGTATTTACTAGGCTTGGGATTTGCTTGCTTCTCAAACAGTCAAATGAGGAGAGTGTTTAAGTCCCCTGCTGCCGCCGGCCCATCCTCCCTGGTGAACGAAGTCTTCCTGAGGGAAGGGAAGAAGCCCAGCATCAGGTCTGGCCAGTGCAGAGGAGACTGTAGGGGCTCGAGACTTCATGCTCCTCCCAGTGGAAGGTCTTGGCAGGAGGGTTCCTCCTGGACCCTCACCCCTACCATGAAGCCCCCCAGCCTCCCTCCTCCACCTGCCCTGTCCTCCCAGCTTGGCCAGGGCTGGTCAGTCAGTGCAGCACTACTTGGCAGACCTTCTTTTCCTCATCTTTATTTTAACGTTTGTTTCCCCATCTTATGAAAAATTGAAAATTTATCTACAATCAGTCTTCGCCTGTCTCCTCACCGGCTTCCCCTGTGCTCCTCACTTCTTCCCATTTATTTCTGACAGGCATCTTGTAACAGGTGCATAATTTGATGAGCTAGAAGCAGCTGGAGGCAGAACAGGAGCTGGGCCAGGGCTGCCTGGTGGTGGTCCTGGGTGACCCAGACCATCCACTGCCGACACCTAAGAGCACAGTGCCTGCAAAAGGGGGTGGCGTAGATGGGTGAGGAATGTGGAGGAGCTGGGCAGCAGTAAAAGAAACCCTCCACAAAGATCAGTGGTGTTGTTTGAGGAAGCTGGAAGGTGGGTCCTGGAGCCTGGATGTGGGTGGGTGGATATGGCTGTGAGCAAGTTCACTGCTGGGTTAAAAGAAAGAGGCAAGATGCTTTCCAGCACCTGTGGATACTCTGATAATGATGGATGAGAGTCATGGTTGAATACATGGAAACCTGGGTCTTTTCGTGACTGACATATTGCTGGGTAAGCAAGGGATATGTGTGTGTACATCCCTCTTTCTGAAATTGTGTTCAGACTTATACTGATGGCCTCCATAAGACTAATAGGTATTTCTGTAGGAAGTAAAAATGTACTGTGTTCAAATCAGTTTAAAAAACTGTGTGTGTTCTAGTCCCCGTTTGGAGATCCGTGGTGTGTAAGAACTGATCAAAGATTCTGAAGAGCCTGCAATTGAATGGATTCAACCCAAAGTTTCTCCAAACTTGTTCAAAACAGAAGTCTTTCTTTTTGAACAGTGATTATAGTAACATCTTGTGGGGCACTTAGAACTGGGGGGGAGAATATTAATCCTAAAGCAAGAGCCCTCTCTGTTTTTTTCCTCTGTGGTTTGGAGATTTTCTATCCAACAGCAGCTTGTTTCTAGAAGAATACCTGTGACCAAAATTCTCCTCCTGGAAACTCCGTGTGCTAGGAGCTTCCTATCTGGCCATACATTGAGGGTCTGCTCTGTGTCCCGTGTAGCGTGTCTAATCCTAACAACAAGCCTGCTGGATTGATAGATAGCATTGTTTCCATTTCAAAGATGAGAAAACTGAGCCATTCTTGTGTCTGAGGCCAGTGTCTCAGCCAGGATTTGACTTAAGGTCAGGCCACCTCTAACACAGTGGCTTCCTATTCAGTTCAGTTCAGTCGCTCATTCGTGTCCAACTCTTTGTGACCCCATGGACTGCAGCAGGCCAGGTCTCCCTGTCCATCACCAACTTCTGGAGTTTACCCAAACTCATGTCCATTGAATCGGTGATGCCATCTAACCATGTCATCCTCTGTCGTCCCCTTCTCCTCCTGCGCTCAATCTTTCCCAGCATCAGGGTCTTTTCAAATGAGTCAGCTTTTTGCATCAGGTGGCCAAAGTATTGGAGTTTCAGCTTCAGCATTAGTCCTTCCAATGAACACCCAGGATTGATTTCCTTTAGGATGGATTGGTAAGATCTCCTTGCAGTCCAAGGGACTCTCAAGTGTCTTCTCCAACACCACAGTTCAAAAGCATCAATTTTTCTGCACTCAGCTTTCTTTATAGTTCAACTCTCACATCCATACATGACCACTGGAAAAACCATAGCCTTGACTAGACGGACCTTTGTTGACAAAGTAATGTGTCTGTTTTTTAATATGCTGTCTAGGTTGGTCATAACTTTCCTTCCAAGCAGTAAGCGTCTTTTAATTTCATGGCTGCAGTCACCATCTGCAGTGATTTTGGAGCCCCCCAAAATAAAGTCAGCCACTGTTTCCCCACCTAATTGCCAGGAAGTGATGGGACTGGATGCCATGATCTTAGTTTTCTGAATGTTGAGCTTTAGGCTAACTTTTTCACTCTCCTCTTTCACTTTCATCAAGAGGCTCTTTATTTCTTCACTTTCTGCTATATTACATCAATTCTGAAAATACAGCCCATGGACAAAACAAAAGATAGCTACCTGGATTGGTTTAGAAAGCAAATCCAGGTAGCTATCTTTCTCAAGTTCCATACAAAACAACATTGGGTGTTGGCTCCAGAGAAAAATTCTAAAAACCATCTAACAATAACCCGGTGTACGAGACAGCAAAAGAGACACTGATGTATAGAACAGTCTTATGGACTCTGTGGGAGAGGGAGAGGGTGGGAAGATTTGGGAGAATGGCAATGAAACATGTAAAATATCATGTAGGAAACGAGTTGCCAGTCCAGGTTCGATGCATGATGCTGGATGCTTGGGGCTGGTGCACTGGGATGGCCCAGAGGGATGGTATGGGGAGGGAGGAGGGAGGAGGGTTCGGGATGGGGAACACATGTATACCTGTGGCGGATTCATTTTGATATTTGGCAAAACTAATACAATTATGTAAAGTTTAAAAATAAAATAAAATTAGAGAAAAAAAAAAAAAAAAAAACCATCTAGCCCTATTTTTCTCATCCATTTGCAAACAAGCATCTCTTGCGTGCTCTACTTGTTATTTCTATGATTTCTCTTCCTCTCGTGTCTAGAACCGTGGTTCTGTTTTCTCACCTGTCCCCATGTCCCTTGGAACAGTACCTCATCCACGTCAGTATCAATTTAACACACTGCTTGTGAATAGGCTTCGTCTCCACTCTCCTAAGCTCCCCACATATCCTGCCGTGTTTCTTCACAGCCCTGCCCACAGTGAGCTCCCGAGGAGCTTCTAGCATCCACCTTCCCTCAGCCAGCCCTTTGCTGTGCTGCATTTCACTTTTCCTCTCCATGTATTTTCATCTCCTGCCTTGACGTCTCTTGTAGAGAGCATCCTTTTCTTTTCTTTCTCCGACTTACTCCTCATCCCTCTACCCTTTTGGGTGGCATCCTCTGGCTCTCTCCTGACCTCTGCCCGGGGAGACCGAGCGGCTAGGTTCCTAGAGACGCCAGTGCGAGTGGGCAGGAGGGAGCTGGGGCTCTGCAGGTGGGTCAGCATCTTCTGTCCTGCTTGGGTCCTCCAGTCTGGGGCTTCCAACCTCAGGACCACTGACATTCAGGCTGGGCCATCCTCCGTGGTGGGGGTGTCCTGTGGGCTGCGGGCTGTCCAGCAGCATCCCTGACTTCTGGTCACTAGACACCCGCAGCCCCCACCTCCCAGCTGTGACAACAGCAATGAGCAGACATCTGAAGGGGTGAACTTGAGCTTGCCGATGTCTGAAGGGGTGAACTTGAGCTTGCCTTTATCGGTGTGGTTTTGGTCCCTTTCTTCCTCCCTTCCTTCATCTTTTTATCCATGTTCTCTTTAGCCTGACTTCACTATAAGCCAGGCTTCTCTCTCACGTGACCACATGGCGCTCTTGAGCCCAGTCTGCTGAACACAGCCTTGACCACAGCCCCTCAGCGCTCCTTGCTTGTGGGCTCTACCGGGGCCCCGTCTGCGGCGTCGCCCAGCTGGCTGCTCCAGGAAACGAGGTTTCCTGGTTCCCAGGTGGTTAACGCCTGTTAGATTAGCTGTAAAACAGAATCCAGCAAATGCCAAGAGGCAAATCTTAATTCACCTTTCAGAAGGGAGCTGGCTGCCCAGTCAAAGATGGGGGTGAAGTGGGGTGTGGAGTACCCCAGCTTATTAAAGCGGCAACTGGTGAGCAGCCGGAGAATGGGTTCTGTAGACACACCTGCTGAGTCACCTTCAGCTTTTGGCTGCAACTCTGGCGGGAAGAAGATCTGGGCACAGGCTGCCCTCCCAGCTCAGCTCTGCCTTCCTGGGCCGGTGCGTCCTCCACCCTGAGCAGCAGCTCCTGCCCTAGTTTAATGCCACCTTGTAACTTTCACTCCAAGCTCACCTCCTCGACCAACAAGCTGATCTCTACCATGCTTCTCTCGCAAACACATCTCACTCCCAAATCTGCTGGGAAAAAAAAAAAAAAAGAGAGAGAAGAAAATCAAAGAATTAAAAAAAAAAAAAGACAGAAAACGGACATACCCAATGAACCCTTCAGTAGATAGGAAAAAAAAAAAAAAGACACCCATCTTCTCTTCTTTCCCCCTGCACTGCTGCGCACAGCCTCCAGCCACTCTGGAAGGGAATGTGGACTATTCATTTGGGATCACGTGTGTGGCCGGTTTCGGATTATCACTCCTTGCACCGTGTTCTGCCGTGAAGCACTAAGGTTTCACTATGGCTGTGGTCTCGATGGCGGAACATCTTATGTGCAGCCAGACCCCATGGTCATTATTACGACAGCATCAGGACCAGATAGGGCTCATCAGCCAGTGTTGCCTCCGGTCTGCTGGTCACAGCAGAGGCGCTGTAAAGGACAACTGACCAGATGTAGAATGGCACGCGTGGCCCAGGCCACCGCACAGCTGGGCCTCAGGAACATGTGTGCTTCTTACCCGATGGGGTCAGTTCTACCTTTGAGTTCCTTTCTACCTTGGCTTTGGTGTATCTCCTTCCCTTTCTGCACGTTCATGATTCTCTGGATCGTTTTTACCCCCGGTGGTTCTTCTCTTTTATTTTTCTTCCTGCTGCACCACTTGTGGGATCATAGTTCCTTGACCAAGGATTGAACCCACACCTCCTGCATTGGAAGCACAGATCTTAACCGCTGGACCACCAGGGAAGTCCCCCCAGGTGCTTGTTAAATAGGGATGCTTTCTGAATCTAGCCTGTCTCCCTCCCACTGCATTGGTTTTTTCCTGGGCCTGTGTGGACAGGCACAGCGTCACCTCAGACAAGAGGTATAACTGGGACCTGTGTGCATCCACACAAAGCCCCCTAGGAGGCCTCCCATGACTACAGGAGAGGCTGCGGTAGGCTCACCAGCTACCGACTCTGAAGCCCACAGCTCACCTGTGACGCCTGCTGATTCCCGCCCAGTGATAATGGGCGAGCATCCCCGGGCCTCAACTCCCACAAACAGGATGTACGTGTCTGTCTGGCTGACTTTCTGCAAAAGCATCTGTCACTCCCCAACGTTTCCTTTCTCATTGCAGCAAAGTATTTAAACACTACCCACTGAACCCCATCTGTCGCCAAGCCCCATCGCTGTCAGGGCCCGGCCTCCCCAGGTCTGTGAAGAAACTCGCTGCAAAGGCTCTGTGCCAAACAACAGGGCAAATTAAATCAAAGCTCGTGCTGCACCCAGGGGGACCATGCACATCAGCTTTGACTTACTGCACAGAGCACGCTTACAAGAGAGAAAGCAGCGGCTTTGTCACTGCGAGGGGCCATGAAAAATGAATTAGGGCCTCTGCTGAGAGAGGGCATGGAGGAGAATCTTTCATTCCGAGACTCTGTCCTCTCTCACCTTGCAAGAAGGAAATAATGAAGGAAGAACTTGTGGTGGGTCTGAGTGTCCCCCAGGTTTGACTGTGCCCTTAAACACTGCCGGTGCAGAAAGGAAGTGAGAGGCTGGGAGACGGACCTGGTGGGAGCCGTGGTAATAGCTGAGGTTGCACGAGGCTCCCCGAGGGCAAGAACCTGAGCAGATGCAACTGAGAGCAGGTGGTGCCCTTCGGGGGAGGGTGTGCAGAACTCAGGGTCTGGTGCTCAGTCTAGATCAGCCCAGACCACAGACCCTGGGGAATGGGCCAGGGCATCTCCAGCCCCTCATGACGGGTCACTTACTGTGCTAACTCTTCTTCACGCCGATCTCTCTTAATCCTCATGTTCCCACGAGACAGGGATCCTTTCTGGCCCATTTTACAGATGAGGAGCCTCCAAAAATTTAAAGCCATTGCTTGCAGCCATCCAGTTGGTGTGCAGCGGGGCTGAGAGCTCAACCTACGTCTGCCTGACTTCAAAGTGCATTGCCTCCCCACGTAAAGGAATCTGTCCTCCGTCTCCGGGCTGCCTGTGAGACACAGCTCATTTATTTCCCTATAATGAGGGAGGGGCCTTCCATTTCCTAACAGATTGCTCACCTGCCGTACTAATGGAGCTGGCACTCACTGTGGTTTTAGCCGCAGCGTTTTACCCACCAGACACATTTGTACTTGGTGACGGGGTAGAATGGTGGACAAGTGCTCAGGGTTTTCTGATGCAGCCTTTCACAGGCAGAGATCTGGGCTTGGACAACATTTTACAGGAGAAGAGGAACCCAGGGACCAGCTCTGGTTAGATCACGGACCAGACAGCTAGCCTTATGTGCCTGGGGTGGGGTTGGGTGTGTGTGTTAGCTGGGCTGGCAGAGGGGATGTTGGACAGAGTCACAAATTCTTGCTGTTCTGACCTCATCTCAGTTGCTCACCATCTTCTGTCCCTGTGTATCCACCTGTGGGTTCTCACACTCCGCCATCGGGCATTTTCCTCAAGTTAGGGGTTGGGCTTGCGTAAAATCTACTGGGCTGGGCTTGGGCTTAGATGGTCGGTCATAGGTTTTATGATTTTGCTCTGGAGGATGTCTGGGTGTCGCCAAATGTTTGGACAGGGCTTGGACTGCTGACCCATTTCGAACAGACTCTCCACCTGAGTAGTATGGTTTCAAAAGTCTCGAGGAGAATCAGTTAATGAAAGGATTTGTCAGGGGGCGCATAGAAGAAGCTCCCCAAGAAAATGTGGGGTATTTTGTGTCTGAACCACTGGGGAGAGGGAGGACCACAGTTTGGGGAATTCGGTGACTCTGCTTCCATGGAACTCATCTCGACCCTTAACTCAAAGTAAAACTGGGTTTATGCAGTCTTTCTTTCCTCAGTTACCAGGGGCCTCTACAGATAAATCAAATGTTCAGTCTGGAAAGGATTTTAAAATCACACAGCCTAATCTCTTGCTCCTTTATTTATTTACTTAAAAAAGAGAAAGCACAAGTTCAGAAAAGTTTCAGTGACTTTCTCAAACTCACACAGTTAATTAGTAGCAGAAGCAAGACTGTACTCTAGGAAGCTGGACTTTATAGTAATACTTTTCCTAAACCATCATGCTGTCTCTTTGTATCCCCATGCAGATCTTTAATATTGTTTGTTCCTTTTTAAGAAAATTCTTCACTTTTACTTTGGATAAAGATGCTTCAAAATGCAGGTGACATAATTAGAGGCCAGAGAAGCTAGAAGATGAATAAAAGGTAGTTATACAAATCTTTAAGATGGTGATCAGTTGTGCAGAGCAGAAAATTTGATACAAATCTGTGTCCTCAGATTTCACTTGTCTAGTTTGTAGAGCTAGATTATAAAGTATTTTTAAAAGCAGTTTTATTCACAGTCTGCCCAAATTGACTTGTTTTGGCTGAAGAGCTGCAGCAGAAGAGGGTCGCCAGATGGGACAGCCCTTCGTCCCCAGAGCGTGGCCTGAAGCACAGCTGAGTTTTTAGGGGCTGGCAGTGGGACACAGAACACCTTCTGTTCAAATGTGCCCCATACCCTGCAGTCGTCAGCCACAGTCTGCTCTGGAAAGAGGTTCATAAGACCTGACCTTTTTCTCCTGCGCATCGTGGGTAGATCATGTTCTTCAGGAGAGAGAGCAGCTCACATGAGCAGGTATCACGGTACTTTATGCTTGGGAATCAGGATTTGGGTTCATTCACTTCATCTCCTCATTTTAGTTTCTTGGCCTGTGCTGTACTGAATCGCTTCAGTTGTGTCCGACTCTTTGCGACCACACTGACTGTAGCCTGCCAGGCTCCTCTGTCCGGGGGATCCTCCAGGCAAGAATACTAGACTGGGTTGCCATTTCCTCCTCCAAGGGATCTTCCTGATCCAGGGATCGAACCTGCATCTCCTAGGTCTCCTGCATTGAGCAGAGGGCTCTTTATCACTAGCGCCACCTGGGAAGCTTGGTCTTAAGCATGTCTGTTACCTGGATGTGAAGGTGAGACATTTTGCTCATGTCGTTAGCTGACCTGCACTAAGCCAGATCACAGCTTCCCAGGTGGCACTAGGGATAAAGAACCCAGCTGCCAATGCAAGAGCCCTAAGAGATGTGGGTTTGATCCCTGAATCGGAAAGATACCCCGGAGGAGGAAATTTCAATTCACTCCAGTGTTCTTGCCTGGAGAATCCCATGAACAGAGGAGCCTGGAGGGCTACAGTCTGTGGAGTCACAAACAGTCGGACATGACTGAAGTGACTTAGCCCAGCATAGCACAAGCCGGGTCGAGTGCCTTACCTGAAGACAACAGTGGACATTCCATGCTGCTGCTAAGTCGCTTCAGTCGTGTCCGACTCTGTGCGACCCCATAGACGGCAGCTCAGCAGGCTCCCCTGTCCCTGGGATTCTCCAGGCAAGAACACTGGAATGGGTTGCCATTTCCTTCTCCAATGCATGAAAGTGAAAAGTGAAAGTGAAGTTGCTCAGTCGTGTCCAACCCTCAGCGACCCCATGGAATGCAGCCTTCCAGGCTCCTCCATCCATGGGATTTTCCAGGCAAAAGTCCTGAAGTGGGGTGCCAGAGAGAACTATTCTTTTTTAGTATATGTATTTATCTGTTTTGTTTGGCCAGGTCTTAGCTGTGGCACACAGGATCTTTGATCTTTATTTGTAGAATGTGAACTCTTAGTTGCAGCATGTGGGATCTAGTCCCCTGACCGAGAATTGAACCCTGGGCCCCCTGCATTGGGAGTGGGGAGTCTTAGCCATTGGATGCCCAGGGAAGTCCCGAGAGAACTGTTCTTTAACCAAGGGTGTCCGGGTAGCTTCACTGACCTGTCAGAACTTCCAAACAAGCGGTCGAGAACCTTCCAGTTTATCGCATACCTCTGAGCTTCTCTCATTTTCCTAAAGTCAAGCTGGTGATGGTACCCAGCCCACCGTGGGTGGGGAGGCTGCAGAAGGATGGAGTGGGAGGCGCCGGCTGTGACACTCCGCATTGCAGCTGGGGAAAAGCAGCCGCTCCTCCCTTCCATGCAGTTACAATACTTCAACAAGTGGGGAAGATGAGCAGAGCGGATGCCAGGCAAGAGAGGAGGTTGGGACCTTTCCTGTGTTTGGGCAGAGCTGGTTAAAGGCAGAACTGGTAGTTCAGCTGCCCACGTTCGCAACCTCGTTTAGACGAGGCATCTCTGAAATGCCCTTTAGATGGAAGATCTGATCCTCAGACGCCACACAAGCATGATAGGAGACGGAAGTCTTGCGCTTCATTGTCTGGAGAATAGATGGGTTGCAGGCTTCCGGAGAATAGGAGCTGCCAGTCAAGCAGTTTTAATAGAGCAGGGAGGATAGATTTCAATAAAAGAAATGAGTATAAATATTGTGAGTGGAGGAAGGGAGACAGCAGCACGATCATGTTTGACTAGTCACAGTGGGGAAACTTCAGGAACTCGAAACAGAAGGCTCTGACTGAGAGCTGAGGCAAGTGACTGGGCTGATTCCGGGAATCCAGGGCCGCTCTGGGAACACCTTAATGAGGCTCCAACTGGGTAGGGGGACCCCAAATCAGTGGGTCTCAGCCGAAATTGAGCCCTCCCAGGCATGTGGAGTGAGCACTCAGGAGTACACAGCACCGAGGGAGCCCCACCTGCAGACTGTCTATGGATGGAACCTCATGGGCCAGGGAATTCAGAAATCATGTCCTCCTGGGGGTGCCTGCGGGCAGCATCTCCCCCACCCCCATAGCACCAGAGCTTTCTTCCTTAGCAGCTTCCTGCTTTGCCCCAAATGTGCAAAGCTGCCCAGGCCCCTGCCCCCTTCTGTGTGGGCCAGGTCTGAAGCCCAGGAGATTTGGGATCTGCCTGGCTGTGCCGAGGTGCTGGTGCCTCTTGTCCGACTCTGCCTTGCCTCTGGCCAATGTCCAGGTGGCCGGACGCCCAGCCTGCACTGCGCCTGCCTCCCCTATCTGGAGCCAGCGCCCCGCCATCCTCGCCCTGCCTTCGTCTGCACATCTCCTAGTGGCCACTCTCCTCGTGGGCTTAACCTGCAATCGCAGTCTCCCTGGAGGTGTCCTGTCTGCCCTAGCCTTGCCTGTCACGGTTCTCTGCCCCTCCTATTCCCAGCAGGTCACAACCAGTTTCATGCTAATTTTGTGGGCGCCAAAGCTAATTCAAAGAATGTGGCTTTTCCTATTAAAAAAAATACATATTTACTTTAATTGGAAGACAATTACTTTACCATATTGTGATGTTTTTGCCATACATTGACATGAATTGGCCACAAGCATATGTGTCCCCTCTGTCCTGAACCTCCCCTCCCACCTCCCTCCCAACCCAGGTTGTCATAGAGCACCAACTTTGGGTTCCCTGCCTTGTACATCAGACTCCCACTGGGTATCTATTTTATATATGTGGAAGCGCAGAGTCGTAACCACTGTACTGTGGTCTGTTAAGTGTGCAATAGCATTATATCTAAAGCACAATGTACAAATCTTAATTAAAAAATACTTTATGGCTAAAAAATGCTAACCAGAATGCAAGCCTTCCACACACTGTAGTAATAACATCAAAGATCACTGATTGCTGTAGCACATATAATAGTAATAATAACATTTGAAATATCATGAGATAATGGGAATCAGAGACACAAAGTGAGGAAATGCTATTGGAAAAATGGTGTTAATAGACTTCCAGGGTGGCCACAAACCTTCAGTTTGCAAAATCGCAATGTGTGTGAAGGGCAAGAAAGTGAAGCACGAAAAAAACAAGGTGTGCCTATGTGACCACGTGGTAATTTTATTAAGCTTTTGGATACATAGTCATTCATAGTCCTTCCCTCGAATAGCCTTGGACGTATAGATATTTATACGCATATGTGAATATTTCCACAGGCTAGGTTCCTGGAATAGAACTGCTTGGTCATGTTTATTTAAAAGCGTTATGTTGCTAGCTCTATTACTCCCAAAAAGGCCGTGTCAATTAGCAATCTCACGAGCTCCCCGAAGTGCCCATGTTCATAACCCTTGGCTGTTCATACAGATATTCTCAATAGTTTACATTCTGCCAAAGTGATGGGCAGGAAATGGCACCTCGTTTCAATTTGCATATCCCTGTTACCAGAGAAGTTACAGCATATTTATTTCCATATTTCATATGTTTGCAGGGTATTTATATTTCTTCAGTGAATTGCTTGTCCACGTTTTTCATCCATTTCTGAATTGCATTGTTTATCATTTTTAAAATGAATTTGTGGAAGTATATGTATGTTACATAGGTTAACCCTTAGTTATAAACGTCGCAGACAACCCTCCCTGTCTGTCTCTTGCCTTTTTTCTTCATCTGATAGTGTCATTTGTCATTCAGCAGTTTCAGATACGCTAGGAATAAAATCTGACAATCTTTCCTTAAGGTTCGGCAACCCCTGCTTTGCTTATGTGGCTTTCACACACACAAATTCTGTTGTGTATTTGGGTAAGTTAACCTAAATCCCTTAAAAAAATTAGAGGCAAGACATAAAGAAATGAATGAATTAAAGTGAGAAGACTTCTTCCCAGGCACGTGGAAGGTAGCCGTGTCTTATATGTAGGTAGCACTGTTACTTGGAGAAGGCAACGGCACCCCACTCCAGTACTCTTGCCTGGAAAATCCCATGGTAGGCTGCAGTTGATGGGGTCTCTAGGAGTCGGACACGACTGAGCAATTTCACTTTGACTTTTCACTTTCATGCATTGGAGGAGGAAATGGCAGCCCACTCCAGTGTTCTTGCCTGGAGAATCCCAGGGACGGGGGAGCCTGGTGGGCTGCCGTCTGTGGGGTTGCGCAGAGTCGGACACGACTGAAGCGACTTAGCAGCAGCAGCAGCAGCACTGTTACTTGCCAAGCGTTTTCTGCTTTAGGATCTCTTTAATCGGGTCCACAGTGCGTCCAACAGACAGAGCTGCGCCCTCAAGCGGTGCTCATTGAATTCACCACTGTTCACTCTGCTGTCACCCCAGGAGGGATGTGCAAACTCCTTTAGGTGGGTAACCTGGAATCACAGCCTTGCCCCACAGTACTAGGCTGACCTCAGGGACCCCTGGCAGGTCACGAGGAAGTCGCTGCCATTGTGGGGGACAGGATGACTGGAGAGGTACTTCAAAGTGCCCACTAACTGGGGAGTAGTCGGGGGCCCCTCCTGGCATGACTTGCCCTGGCATTCACGCTTCCCCACTATTTCACTTCAAGGACAGCGGGCAAGGTGGCAGGAGGCTTACAGATGCTCCTCTGAGCCAGCAGCTAAGAGGCGGGAGAGACTTCCTCGCTTCAGTCTTAGCAGCCTTACACTGACTGACAGCCTGAGTAAAATCCTAGGATGTGAAGATAAGGAGGCCTCAAGGAGGGGAGGAGGTAGGCCCCCGCATGGAAGTCTTGAGGCTAGTGTGAGCACACCAGCTCCGCCCAGACCAGCCATGGAGACAAGTGCATGCATGCTAAGCAGCTTTGGTCATGTCCGACTCTGTGACCTTATGAACTGTAGCCCACCAGGCTCCTCTGTCCATGGGATTCTCCAGGCAAAGATACTGCACTGGGTTGCCATGCCCTCCTCCAGGAGATCTTCCCAACCCAGAAATGGACCCACATCCCTTATGACTCTGGCACTGTCAGGCAGGTTCTTTACCACTAACTGGGAAACATGGAGACAGGCGCCTGATTATAACTTCCATCATCATGTTTGCCGTGTCAGCCCCAGGACACTGGAATCTACTCTCATCTCCTGGGGCTGTCCAGAGGATTAAATAAAAGTATATATCTGAGGCTTTTTAAGAATAGTCAATGCTCAAGAAAAGTCGGGTATTTTAAATAAAAAGTTCCATCCTCTGGTACGGTTGAAAGGACATGGTTTTTGTAGACAAACTTAGGTTTGACCCTGAGCTGTGATGTGGGATCATGGGTGAATGGCCCGACTTCTCTGAGAGGCTGACGTCCCTTCCCAGCCTGGTTCTGATGTGGCTCCAGAAATGACTCAGACTCTCAGCTGCCTCCTGAACCCTAACTGGTGGCTTGGGTAAATTCGTTACCAGTTAGGATTCCTTGCAGGAAACCTGCACTAATTCCTAGAATCGGAAGCTAAAGAGAATAGAGTGTCAAGAATATGGGCCCACAGAATTTATAGAAAACTTAGAAGAAAGCAAAAAGTAAGAGAGCTAAGAAAGAGAGAAAGAAGAAGCACATGGATGATTATTGTGATGATGGAGACCACGGACACAGTCTGTGTATCAGACACAAAGCATTTAACATAATCACCCATTCAGTTCTAATAACAATTGGAATTAGGTACCTAGTAATAATATCCCCATTTCACAGATGAGGAGACTGAGGCAAGGGTGCAGCAGAAAGCCTAAAGGAACACTCCCAGCAAAGTGGCAGAGCTGGACTCCCATCAGGGTGGGGGCTCTGGCTACAGCTCTTCACTTCCCCCCCAGAACACTGTCTCTACCTGCCCTGGCTTCAAGTTCCTGGAAAACAGAATCTTATGCCAGAACTGTGTCTGCTAAGTCTCATTCCAAATTGGGAAAGGCTGTATATTGTCACTCTGCTTATTTAACTTATATGCAGAGTACATCACATGAAACGCCAGGCTAGATGAAGCACAAGCTGGAATCAGGATTGCTGGGAGAAATATCAATAACCTCAGATATGCAGATGACACCATTCTTATGGCAGAAAATGAAAAGGAGCTAAAGAGTCTCTTGATGAAAGCGAAAGAAGAGAGTGAAAAAGCTGGCTTAAAACTCAACATTCAAAAAACAAAGACCATGACATCCGGTCCCATCACTTCATGGCAAATAGATGGGGAAACAATGGAAACAGTGACAGATTTTATTTTCTTGGGCTCCAGAATCACTGCAGATGGTGACTGCAGTCATGAAATTAAAAGATGCTTGCTCCTTGGAAGAAAAGCTATGACAAACCTAGACAGCATATTAAAAAGCAGAGATATTACTTTGCTCACAAAGGTCCATCTAGTCAAAGCTATGGGTTTTCCAGTAGTCATGTTATGGATGTGAGAGTTGTTGGGCCATAAAGAAAGCTGAGCACAGAAGAATTGATGCTTTTGAACTATGGTGTTGGAGAAGACTCTTGAGAGTCCCTTGAACAGCAAGGAGATCAAACCAGTCAATCCTAAAGGAAATCAGTCCTGAATATTCATTGGAAGAACTGATGCTGAAGCTGAAGCTCCAATACTTTGGCCGCCTGATGTGAAGAACTGACTCATTGGAAAAAACCCTGATGCTGGGAAATACTGACGGCAGGAGGAAAAGGGGATGACGAGGATGAGATGGTTGGATGGCATTACTGACTCAATTGGCATGAGTTTGAGCAAGCTCCAGGAGTTGGTGATGGACAGAGAGGCCTGGCCTGCTGCAGTCCATGGGGTCACAAAGGATCAGACATGACTGAGCGACTGAATTAAACTGAACTGAAGTCCTTCTTCAGGGTGCAAAAGAAGGAAGGATGAGGATGAATGCTAGAGAGAAGAGAAGCAGAGACAGGAGGTCTCCTGGCCAGAGCTGGTTGCTCTCCCTGGTGACCTGGTCTCAGGGATGATGTTGTAGATTTACCTAAAACACCTACACCCGGATGCATAATTCATCACCTGCTTCCTTCACATCTCTTGTCTGCGTTGGTTGAAGCCCACATCTCCGGCTGGGTTACCCAGACTCCCAGAAACCAGAGAGCCCCCGGGGCTACTCCAGCCAGAGGGCGGGCAGACTGGTATCTCTCTGATTGTCTACATGATGTGTGGGCTCCTGGTCAGAGCCACAGAATGGTGTGCATCCAGGCTAAGGCCACACTGCAGCTCAAGGAATAGCTATCATCCCCCACAACCTGAGGTGAGGGTGAAAGAGAGTCCCATTCTCCATCTAAAGACTATTTCACGTGGAGATCACTCTGTGGGACTGAACAGAAGCCACACATAATGAAGAAAGAGGCCTTTAATCTCTTCCTCTGAGATGCTGGCATGATTTCAGTTTTAAAGATAGAGAAGTTGAAGCCTAAAAGGATTATGTGATTTGAAGGCAGTTTTACAGCTATTTAGAGATGGCGGTGGGAGAAGGCAATGGCACCCCACTCCAGTACTCTTGCCTGGAAAATCCCATGGGAGGAGCCTGGTAGGCTCCAGTCCATGGGGTCGCTAAGAGTCAGACACAACTGAGCGGCTTCACTTTCACTTTTCACTTTGATGCATTGGAGAAGGAAATGGCAACCCACTCCAGAGTTCTTGCCTGGAGAATCCCAGAGATGGGGGAGCCTGGTGGGCTGCCATCTATGGGGTCGCACAGAGTGGGACATGACTGAAGCGACTTAGCAGCAGCAGCAGAGATGGTGGTAGAAAGAGAATCCAGTGACCTAGACCTTTCTGAATGAAGACTCCTGGATTTCTGATTGTTGTTGCTCATGTGGTCTAAGGTGCTCACAACCATGTGGGGTCGGGTGGGAAAAGCTACAGGAAGGGAAGCTGTTGGGGACTGTGGATGGATTAAGGCCACTTGTTTGGAACAACACAGGCAGTGGTCCAATGACTTAGTCCACATCCGAACCAGAGGAACCCATTAATAGATTTTGACTGCAAGTATTTCATTGAAAAGCAAATGATCTTTTTGCAGAATACAAACATTAGGGGCTGGTAGACCTCTTCAGGGGAGGGTGGTGTATCAACTATGATGAAAACATCCAGCTGGGATACTCAGGTAACAGAAGAGGAAAAGACAAGATGGTGAGTCCCTCTGTTTACCGTACTCAGGTGCTAGCACCTTGTCAAAGGGACCAGCAGTCTCCTGTGTGTATAGACTGGAGTCCCTCCTCCAGGAGCATCTGCATCAAAGCGGTTCTCCTGTCAGGAGCTCATTTAGTCTCACAGCAAAGATTCAATAGATGAAAGACTAGATGTACATTCCAGGAGCACAAAATCAATTAATTTGAAAAACACAGTGTAATATATTATAGCTGGTTACTTGGAGACTGCTGTTGAAATACTGGGAAGATCATTGGGGGCCACATTATTACTTAGATCTATGCATTTCTCACCCTTTGGTTACACCACTCTCCTTAAATCTACTGGAATTTACTTAATCTCACGCACACTCTTTACTCACATCCAGCAAGTTTCAAAAGTATACATCCAAGCCCTTATTTTAGGCATTTTCTTGAAGCAATCTTTCATCCTGAATTTGCCTTGATGCCTATTTTTTCTTTACCGGGGAACTCATGGGGCATCCTACCTGATCTATGAGCTTCTGCCTGGAATCCGAGAGGGCGTTTTCTTTAAGATTTAGGAAAGAAAAGGATCTGAAGGGAGGGTTGCCAGGACATCACCAAGAACACCCTGAGTCCCTCTCTTCTCAAATGGGCACACGGCTCTTAAAAGGCAGAGACTGGATCTTCAAGCCTCAGCATAAGGGACACCACCTATTATTACCAAACTGTGAACTTAATAAATATGTGTTGAGTGCTGTCATTGTGCAAAGTCCTGTGCCACTGTGAGTTGGACATGCATGACTAGCACATACCTCAGCTGACATCCACATGGGAGTCGGAGATCATTCCAGCAAGGTGTTTTATATGGTAAGCTTTTGGAATCCTATATTTTTCTTTAAAATCACAGGTCTAAATAGGTCTGTGTGGCTTAAAAGACACAAAAGGTCTATATTTTTACTACCCATCTCACACTGTCTTAATTACTGTTTAACACTATAATAATAGATTTTGAAATCCAGTATTAAAAAAAAATAAAAAGAAAAGTATATATTCAGTGCTTCCTTTGTGCCAGGGACTGTACCAGTTAAATGCACATTTGTGTTAGTTTTTTAGTTTTATTTTTTTGTGTGTGTGTTAGTTTTTTAAAACACGCATTTATTTTTGCGTGCACTAGATCTTCATGGCTTTGTGCAGGCTTTTCTCTAGTTGCGGCGAGCGGGATCTACTCTCTAGTTGCGGTGCGTGGGCTTCTCATTGCGGTGGCTTCTCCTGTTGCGGAGCATAGTCTCTAGGGTGCGTGGGCTTCAGCAGGTAAGGCTCATGGGCTGAGTTGACCCAAGGCTTGTGGAATCTTTCCGGACCAGGGAACAAACCCATGTCCTCTGCATTGGCAGGCAGATTCGTAACCACTGGACCACCACAGAAGTCCTATTATTGTATTTTAATCTGTATTGTAAACATGCAAAGTCAATAGTGTCTTCATTTTTCAAATGAGAAATTCTGACTCTATGAAGAGTTTAATAAAAATTAGCAACACACACATAATAAACAAACAGCTTCTGTATCATGTTTCATTGTTGTTTTAGAAGATTGGCAGAGGATTCTGTCATGAGAGCGGAGCCTGCCCATATGTTCAGGGTTGGCTGATGGTGGTGATTCCTAATTCAAGTGTTCACATGCATGTTTGGGATGGAGGGACTAATTTAGGATAAACATGCACCATTTATAAAGGTGGTCTGGGCTAATCCCAGTTCAAAGGAAAATCTCCAGTTTGCTGAGAGGACAGTAATATTGATAATGACATCTCTAACAGAAAAGAAATAATAGTGAATCTGGGCCGGGGTCTGAGGAAGGTCAGAGAAAGTTGACTATCTATCTCCCTGAGTAACCTGAAGTGATTGTCCAGACTTGGTCACTCACGACAGCTCAGCCTCAGACATAATCAAAGGATCACCCTAATCTCCATCCTCCTAATGCCTTTATCCCTTGCATTCCAGAGCCAAAGCTGCATGAAAGAGAGAGGGGAAAATAAAATTGAATCTGAAGGCAAAATCCACGTTTCCAGTTTAATTGAATGTAAGAAGGGTGGCTGTATGAGGCAAAGGGAGAAAACGCAGGAGAACAGACAGGGCACTGTTCCGAAGCAGCGACGCTGAACAAGAAATAAAATGAGGAAAAACTACTATTTCATGTGCTTCAGAATTTGTCTTGTATTTAGACTTAACTCCACTGCAGATCTAGGGATTGGGAGAAAAGAAGAGAGAAGACAGTGCTGGGGATTTGTTTTGTTTTTAAATTAATGACCAAAGACAATTAAATTTTCCCTTTGTGTGGCTCAGATGGTAAAGAATCTGCCTGCAATGCAGGAGACCTGGGTTCGATCCCTGGGTTGGGAAAATCCTCTGGAGAAGGGAATGGCAACCCACTCCAGTATTCTTGCCTGGGGAATTTCATGGACAGAGGAGCCTGGTGGCCTACAGTCCATGGGGTTGCAAAAAGTTGGACGTGACTGAGTGACGAACTTTCACTTCCTTCACTTTGTGTTTCAATGGGCACAGAGTGAGACCAGCTCTGAGGACAGGCTGGCATGTTTCCTGGGCTTGGGCATGGTTGCATCATCGATTCCCATGAAAATCCTGCGGATAATTCAGCCGAGTGCAGCACTTCTCTGTGTAGATGAGTGTTAGTAAAATACTTGGTGGCAGCAAGCCCATCTAATACGGCAGATGGCTAGATAGGTCTTATATAGTTCAATCTGTGCAACGATCCCACAGAACAGGGATGTTACAGGCCCGGATTTATACCCCAAATTGCACAGCTCGTAAATGATACAGCCTGGGTTGGAATCACGATTCCTGACTTTCAATTTAGCTTTCTCTGCGTTACACCATGCTGTACTGAAATTACCAGGATATGGATGCCAAGCCAGGAAGGTGAGAAAGCACGGTCTTGTGATTTGGGGGTCCTCGCAAGTCAACAATTTACAAGTGTTCTTGAAATCCCATCGCTCGGGAGCTAACTCTGCAAACACATCTGAGAGATGTGCGATTTACTTGTTCAAATGACTTGTTGGTTTTGTTTTGTTTTGATTTTTTAAATCAACTTGGCTGAGCTATAATTGCATACAACGAAATTTAAACATTTTAAGGTTGATGGCTTTTGACAAATTGTATACAGTCATGTAATTACCACCTTAATCATGGTATGAAGACTTCTCGTTGACTAAGAAGGTCCCCTCACACCCCTGTGCCATCATTCTCCCTCCCTAGCACCCAGCCCTGGGCAACCACTGATGTGATCACTGTACCTATGGGTGGATGTTGTATTTATGAAGTCATGCACTAAGCAGTCATCAGGTGATGCTTCCTTCACTTAGCGTAATGTCTGTGAGATGTGTCTGTGATGTTGCACACAGTACTCTGTGTGGAGGGACACTGAGATCATTTCTAGTCTCAGGTTATTAGGAATAAAACTATTCAGAGCATGTGTACACATACTCCCCCCAGTATGCATACTTGGAAATGTTTCCCAAGAGAGACAGCATGGTAGTTCATAAAGGAAGCCTCAGTACATTTAAAGTAATTGAAAAATAAAAAAAAATAATTGAAATCATACAAAGTATATTGACTGACCACAATGAATTTAAATCAGGAATCAATAACAGAAATAAATTTGAGCAAGTCGCATGTATGTAACATTAAACTACACACTCCTAAACAACCAGTGGGTCAAAGAGAAATTAAAATATGTACCAATAACTGTATCTCATGTTAACCATATATTATTAGTAAATTTTACATGATATAATCACAGTTTACAGAAGTTGTTGAGCCATTTTACTACTGAAAATATGAGCCTTCCATTTTATCCACAGACTAGTCTTTTGGAAGTAGGTATTTATTTTGGTGTTACAATTAGTTAATCCATTGATTAAATAAAAGAACATAAAATATAATAAAATAATTTCAGTTGTCAGCATTATTGAGATATAGCTAACATAGCTTACAATCCATTCATTTAGATGTGTAACAAATTAATATTTTCATACATTCACACAGTTCTACAAGTGTCAGATTTTTTATATGCAACACAATTGTAGAAAACTTTCAGTTCAGTTCAGTTCAGTCAATGAGTCATGTCCAACTCTTCGCGACCCCATGAATCGCAGCACGCCAGGCCTCCCTGTCCATCACCAACTCCCGGAGTTCACTCAGACTCACGTCCATCAAGTCAGTGATGCCATCCAGCCATCTCATCCTCTGTCGTCCCCTTCTCCTCCTGCCCCCAATCCCTCCCAGCATCAGAGTCTTTTCTAATGAGTCAACTCTTCGCATGAGGTGGCCAAAGTACTGGAGTTTCAGCTTTAGCATCATTCCTTTCAAAGAAATCCCAGGGCTGATCTCCTTAGGAATGTATTGGTTGGATCTCCTTGCAGTCGAAGGGACTCTCAAGAGTCTTCTGCAACACCACAGTTCAAAAGCATCAATTCTTTGGTGCTCAGCTTTCTTCATAGTCCAACTCTCACATCCATACATGACCACTGGAAAAACCATAGCCTTGACTAGACGGACCTTTGTTGGCAAAGTAATGTCTCTGCTTTTGAATATGCTGTGTAGGTTGGTCATAACTTTCCTTCCAAGGAGTAAGTGTCTTTTAATTTCATGGCTGCAGTCACCATCTGCAGTGATTTGGAGCCCAAAAAATTAAAGTCTGACACTGTTTCCACTGTTTCCCCATCTATTTCCCATGAAGTGATGGGACCAGATGCCATGATCTTTATTTTCTGAATGTTGAGCTTTAAGCCAACTTTTTCACTCTCCACTTTCACTTTCATCAAGAGGCTTTTGAGTTCCTCTTCACTTTCTGCCATAAGGGTGGTATCATCTGCATATCTGAGGTTATTGATATTTCTCCCGGCAATCTTGATTCCAGCTTGTGCTTCTTCCAGCTCAGCGTTTCTCATGATGTACTCTGCATAGAAATTAAATAAGCAGGATGACAATATACAGTTTCATCATCCTCCAAAAGAAACTTGTATTTGTCAAATGTCATCTTCACCTCCCCTCTGTCTGATACTTGCCCTCAGCCATAGGTAAACACTAATCTACTTTCTGTTTCTGTAGAATTGGCTGTTTGTTTGTTTGTTTGGTGGACGGGCTTCTCGTTGCAGTGGTTTCTCTTGCTGCGGAGCACAGACTCCAGGGCAGTTGGGCCTCAGTAGTGGGGCACAGGTGTAGTTACCCCACAACATGTGGGATCCACTCAGACTAGGGATCAAACCCGTGTCTTCTGCATTGGCAGGCAGATTCTTACCCACTGGACCACCAAGGAAGTCCTTGTTTGGAATGTTTTAATAAATGGCATCTTTTGTCATTGCCTTCATTGGCTTAGCAGGATGTTCTCAAGGTTCATTTATGTTGCAGTGTTTATCAGCACTACATCCCTTTTTATGATCAAAGCGTTCCATTGTATAGGTATTAATGGATATGCCAAATTTTGTTAAATTCACTGATTAGTTTGTGTGTACTTGGATTAGTTCTGAACAGTGAAAGTGTTAGTCATGCAGTCATGTCCGACTCTTTGTGAATCTGTGACTGTAGCCTGCCAGACTCCTCTGTCCATGGGATTCTCCAGGCAAGAATACTGGAGTGGGTTTCCATTCCCTTCTCCAAGGGATCTTCCCAACCCAGGGATCGAACCCGGATCTCCTGTATTGCAGGTGGATTCTTCACTGTCTGAGCTACCAGGGAAGCCCAATTTATTTTTAAGTGTCTCAAATAGCCTCTTTATACAGAGAGCATGAAAGTGTTAGTCACTCAGTCTTGTCTGAATGTGACCCCGTGGACTAGCCGGTCAGGTTCATCTGTCTGCTTTGGGACTATTGTAAATAACACTGCTATAAACATTCGTGTGCCAGTTTCTATGTGGATATATTCATTTCTGTTGGATGCGTACTTAAGAGTGGAATTTCTGAATCACGTGGTAGCTCTGTTTCACCTTTAGAGACACTTCTAGGCTATTTCCCAAAATGCTGTACCATTTTATATACTCACCACAGTGTATGAAGTTTCCGAGTTTTCTGTATCCACACCAACACTTATTATCCGTCTCTAATCACAGCCATCCTAGTGTGTGTGAAGTCTTGTCTCATTGTGGTTATGATTTACATTTTTCTGATGGTTAATGATGTGACTATCTTTTGATGTGCTCCTTGGCCATTTATATACCAAATTTGGAGAAATAGCTGTTCAGAACCTTTGTCCATTTTTAATTGGGTTGTATATTTTTAGTGAGTCATAAGAGTTTTAAAAAAGTATATTCTATTAATATATATCAGTCCCTTATCCAATTTTTGATTTGCAGACATTGACTCCCTGAGGGTTCACTTTTCGCTTTCTTGGTGGTATTCTTTGGTACCAGTTCTTTACATTTTTATGGAGTTCAGTTTTATGTTGTTCTCCCTTTTATTGTTTGTGCCTTTGGTGTCCTGTCTAGGAAACCATCGAGTTTCCACGGTGGCACTAGTAGTAAAGAACCCACCTGCTAATGCAGGAGACACAAGAGACATGGGTTCAGTCCCTGGGTCGAGAAGATCCTCTGAAGGAAGACATGGCAGCCCACTCCAGTATTCTTGCCTGGAGAATCCCAGGGACAGAGGGGCCTGGTGGGCTACAGTCTGTGGGGTCACAAAGAGTCAGACATGACTGAAGCAACTGAGCACGCACACATGCTAGGAAACCATTGCCTACCCCATGATCATGAAAATTTACTCCTATGTGTTTTATAAAAGTTTCATTTCTGGCATTGTTCATTTTGAGTTCATTTTTGCATGTGGTCTATGGTAGAGTACAACTTTATCCTTTGCATGTTGATATCCAGTCTTCCCTGCTCTGTTTGTTGAAAACAAAATCTATTATTTTGGTCAGTGACTTGGTTTTGGCACTATCATAAAAGATAAACTTATGAACTTGGGGGTTTGCTTGTGGACTCTGAGTTTTATTCCATTGATCTGTATAGTTATCCTTATGTCAGTATCGCACTGCCTTGATTATTGTGACTTTGCAATACGTTTTGAAATTTGGAAATATAAATCCATCAAGTTCGATTTCCTTTTTTCCAGATTGTTTTGGCTGTTCTAAGACCCCAGAATTACCATATGAAATTTTATTATCAGCTTGTTAATTTTAGAAAAAATTTCAACTTGGATTTTGGTAGCAAGTATATTGAATCTGAAGGTCAGTTTGGGGTCAGTCTGAATGTTAACATACTGAATCTGCAGGTAAATTTGAATGTTAACATTAAGCCTTCAAGTTCACAAACACAGAAAGACTTCTCAATGATTTAGAGTTTCTTTAATAACTTTTAACAATGTTTTGTTGAAATGCATTGCCAAGTATTTTATTATTTTTAATACTGTTATGAATGGAATTCATTTTTTGTGATTTCATTTTCAAATTGTTCATGAAAATGTACAGTCATGGAGTTATTTGTTATGTATTGATCTTGTATTCTTAATATTGTTGAATTCATTTATTAGCTCTAGTAGTTTTGAATGGATTCCTCAGGCTTTTTCTGTATCTAAGATCATGTCATCTGTGAATAGAGTTTTACATCTTCCTTCCCAAAAGATCTGTTATTTCACTTTCTTGACTAATAGTCTGGCTAAAGCTGGCAGTACAGTGTGAATAGAGCCAGTTGATAATAGATATTCTTCTCTTGTTCCTGATATTGGGGGCGAAGGGAAGCATTCGATCTTTCACCATTAAATTTGATGCTAGCTGTGGGTTTTTGTCAAACCACATTATCAAGTGGAAGAAATTTTTTTTTTTCTATTCCTACTTTGTTGAGCGCTTTTTATCAGGAAAGAGCATTGGATTCTGGCAAACATTATTTTGATGTATTGAAATGACCATGTGTTTTGCACTTTATTCTGTAGATACGGTTCATTACCTTAATTGAATCGATCTTGCACTCCTGGTATAAGTTCTGTTTGGCCATTGTGTGCCCTCATTTTCGCCTGCTCCTGGGTTTTCTTTGCTAGTATTTTTGTTGAGGATTTCTACGTCTACATTCATAAGAGATGCTGCTGTATGATTTTATTTTATTGTGAAATCCTTGTCTGATTTTGAAATCAGGGTATACTGGCCTCATGCAATGAGTTGTGTATTTTCTTCTTCTTCTTCTTCTTCTTTTTTTTTTTCCTTTTTAGAGCATTTGTGAGGAATTTATTAGTTCTTCTTAAAATGTTTGGTACAATTCATAGTGAAGCCATATGGACCGGAACTTCCTTTGTGAATAAACTTTAGCCACTAATTTAATAGCTGTATTTGCTATAGTTCTATTCAGAATTGTTAACTCTCCTTGAGTTGGCTTTAATAGTTTATATCTTTCTATAAATTTGTCCATTTCACCTCAGTTACCTAGTTTCCTGCATATACTTATTCATACGATTGCTTTATATTTTGTTTTCAGGAAGGTTGGCTGGTATCTCCTCTTTCATTCCTCATTTTAATAACTTGAATTCTTTATTTTCTTAGGTACTCTTT
The DNA here is from genome assembly GCF_055505025.1 of Bos grunniens. Lineage (NCBI taxonomy): Eukaryota > Metazoa > Chordata > Mammalia > Artiodactyla > Bovidae > Bos > Bos grunniens. Next base: position 16,480,205 of record NC_141193.1, read on the forward strand.
CTAAAATCTTGTCAATGAACAAACGTTTGGCTTTGTTGATTTTCTCTGTTGCTTTCTGTTGTCTATTTCATTCATTTATTCTTGATCCTGATTGTCATCCTTATGCTTGCTTCAGGATTAGTTTACTCTTGTTTTTCCAGTGTCTAAAGGCGGCAGGTTAGGTTACTGATTTCAGATCTTTCTTTTTAATCTTAATGTAGACATTTACAACTATAAATGTCTAAGTACTGTTACCTGTATCCCGTAAGTTTTGATATATTCAAATTCATTTTAATTTATCTCAAAGTATTTTCTAATTTCCCTGTGACCCACTGGTTTTTTAGAAGTGAGTTGCTTGTTTTTTACATATGTGTGAATTTCCCAGATTTCTTCCTGTTACTGATTTCTGATTTCAATTCATTGCGTTCAGAACAACATACTTTGCATGGTTTCAATCATTTTAAATTTACTGCGGCTTGGTTTACGGACGAGCATGTGGTCTCTCAGAAAACATTCCATGTGCCAAAGATGTTTATTGGGTAGAACATTCAATGCCACTCTTTTAAAAAATGTGTTCTGCTCTAGTGAGTATTGTTATTTCATTGTGGTTTTAATTTATGTTTTTCTGCTGAATAATGATATTGAATATCTTTTCATGTGTTTATGAGCCATTTGTATATCCTCTTTCATGAAATGTCTTTTCAAGTTTTTGCCAATTTTAAGTGAAAAGATGTGTTGCTATTATCAAATTATACGAATATTTTGTATGTGGGATGTGATTCCTTTGCTGAATACATATGTATTGCAAAGTTTTTTCCCCCGTTCTTTAGCTTACATTTTCATTTTCTTAAGATGTCTTTTGAAGCGCTAAAGGTTTTACTTTGATGTCACTGAAATTACCAACTTTTACTAACACGGTTAGCTTTTTCTTACTTATGCAGATTTTGTAACCAGCCAAAGATCTTTGTCCTACCTCAAGGTCATGAAGATGTCTTCCTATGTTTTCTTCAAGACATTGTATCATTTAACCTTTGTGTTTAGATGTACTGTCTGTTTATTTTTTCTTATATGATGTAATGGAAGGATCGAGATCATTTTTATGATTCAGATATCCAGTTTTCCAGAACATTTGTTAAAGAGGCAATCCTTTCATGCATTGAATTGCATTGATGTCTTTTCAAAAATTATATGGTCATATATGTGGGGGTACTTTGAACTGAGTATTCTCATCCATCAATCTAGATGTCAGTGCTTATGCTTATACCACAATATCTTGTAACTTTATAGTAAGCCCTACATAAGATAATATAACCTCTCCAAGTTCAGTCCTCTTTTTAAAATGTTTTGTCTATTTTTCTTTTTTATGTATTTTGCTTGTTCTTATATATTTTAGTTTTTCAATTTCTTTTTTAAAAAATCCTGGTATTTTTGTTGCTGTTGTTATTGTTTTATTGGTAGGTATTTGTTCTGAAAGAATTAATATAGCAGACCCAAGACAGTTACCTTTAAAGAGAAGTGCCTGCAAGATTGACTCCTAGGGGTGGTGTCTGGGAACATTCCCTATAAAATGTGAAAAGTGAAGTGAAAGTGTTAGTTGTTCAGTCATGTCTGACTCTTTGTGATCCCATGGACCATAGCCCACCAGGCTCCTCTGTCCATGGTATTCTCCAGGCAAGAATACTGGAGTGGGTAGCCATTCCCTTCTCCAGGGGATCTTCCCAATCCAGGGATCACACCTGGGTCTCCTGCATTGCAAGCAGATTCTTTTAACATCTGAGCCACAGTTTTATAAAACTTCCCCTGACTGATAAGAGAGGCTCACTGGGCCTAGACCGTACAGTGTGCTTTACGCTGCACACCTGGTTTCTTCCTGGAAGTCTGGAATTTGGGTACACATTAGGCACGTGAACAGGCCCCAGTTAAAACCTTGGGCATTGAGTCTCTCTTGAGCTTCCCTAGGCAGAAACATCACCCATGTTGCTGCATATTCACTGTTGAAGGCAGCCTGTGCTCTCTGTGACCCCTTGCGAGAAGAAGAGAGCCCATAGAAGCCTCGTATGGACTCCTTCCGACCCCGCCTGTGTTTGGCCCTTATGATTCAGTGGCTTCTCCTCATTATGCCTCTGTGATCAATACCAGACATGAGCACAACTCATGCTGAATCCGGTGAGTTCTTTCAGGGAATCACTCAGGGTGAGAGTGGTCTTAGAGACCTCGGACTAATTATTCTGTTCCAAGCTGTTGGCACTAGTATATAGAAATACACTTTATTTTTGCATGTTGACCTTTTCGTGTGTGACCTTGATAAATTCACCTGAAGTCTAGCAGGTTTTTTGTAGATTCCTCGTATTTCTGTGGGCAGTTGTCATCCGTGAGTAAAGCTAGTTTTCTTCTCTAATCTGCAACCCATTTTATTTTGTTTCCTATTTTTTTGTTTTTTTTGTTTTTTTTTTTTTGCTCTGGTTAGGTCTTATATTGAATGGAGGTAGTAAGGGTTTGCATTCTTGCCTGATTTCTTATTGATGACAGAAAACATTAATTCTCTCATTATTATCACTTACACTTTCAACTGATTTATGACTTAACTTTACAATTGTTTGATATTTTTCTAAGAGAATATTTCTCCCAAACAAGAGATAGGACAACAGATACTGTGTGCGTACCTGGTGACCAAAAATTGATGGATGTTTATGGATGAGGATAAAAATAACTGAAAGCTAAGCTTGTCGTATCTAAAGAACTATTTAACATCTTTTGTGATTTTTTTTTCCCTCTAGTTTGCCTTTCTTCTTCACCTTTATATCTCTTAGTTCCTGGACTAATGCCTAACATGGTAGATTCTCAGAAGAATAAAGCTTAGAGAATACTTGAATCAAAAGTCAATCACTACAAGTGATTATTATTAGTTTTGTTAGATGCCTTAATTATATTTGGCAATATAATATCAAAACTCTTGACTAGACAGACCTTTGTTGGCAAAGTAATGTCTCTGCTTTTCAATATGCTATCTAGGTTGGTCATAACTTTTCTTCCAAGGAGTAAGCGTCTTTTAATTTCATGGCTGCAGTCACCATCTTCAGTGATTTTGGAGCCCAAAAAAATAAAGTCTGACACTGTTTCCACTGTTTCCCCGTCTATTTCCCATGAAGTGATGGGACCGGATGCCATGATCTTAGTTTTCTGAATGTTGAGTTTTAAGCCAACTTTTTCACTCTCCTCTTTCACCTTCATCAAGAGGCTTTTGAGTTCCTCTTCAGTTTCTGCCATAAGGGTGGTGTCATCTGCATATCTAAGGTTATTGATATTTCTCCCGGCAATCTTGATTCCAGCTGTGCTTCTTCCAGCTCAGCATTTCTCATGATGTACTCTGCATATAAGTTAAATAAGCAGGGTGACAATATACAGCCTTGACATACTCCTTTTCCTATTTGGAACCAGTCTGTTGTTCCATGTCCAGTTCTAACTGTTGCTTCCTGACCTGCATACAAATTTCTCAAGAGGCAGGTCAGATGGTCGTGTATGGATGTAAGAGTTGGACTGTGGAGAAAGCTGAGCATCGAAGAATTGATGCTTTTGAACTGTGGTGTTGGAGAAGACTCTTGAGAGTCCCTTGGACTGCAAGGAGATCCAACCAGTCCATTCCTAAGGAGATCAGCCCTGGGATTTCTTTGGAAGGAATGATGCTAAAGCTGAAACTCCAGTACTTTGGCCACCTCATGCGAAGAGTTGACTCATTAGAAAAGACTGATGCTGGGAGGGATTGGGGGCAGGAGGAGAAGGGGATGACAGAGGATGAGATGGCTGGATGGCATCACTGACTTGATGGACGTGAGTCTGAGTGAACTCTGGGAGTTGGTGACGGACACGGAGGCTTGGCATGCTGCGATTCATGGGGTCGCAAAGAGCGACTGAACTGAACTGAATATCAAAAGTACTGCTTTTTAATGATGTATTTTGAAGAATTTCCAGGGGAAATAATTTTTAAATATCTAGGATTTACTTTAAAATACTCCAGCAAACAAGAGCAGTAACTAAAATGATATTATGTTGGTCATTATAAAAGCTGAGTGCTGCATGTATCATACTAAAAGTCTTGTGAAGAGATCAGTCGTGTTAAAACTTTGTGACCAACAGATAAATTCTGATCTGGTAAATCTTATTTTCTGAGTTCCAAAACATGAAAAGTATATTTGCCAATTGATTTTTTGGTAACACATTATTGAGAACTGAGAGCTTCCCTGGTGGCTCAGCCGGTAAAGAATCTGCCTGCAATGCGTGAGACCTGAGTTCAACCCCTGGATCGGGAAGATTCTCCTGGAGGAGGCTATGGCAACCCACTCCAGTATTCTTGCCTGGGGAGTCCCATGGACAGAGGAGCCTGTGGTCTACAGTCCATGAGGTTGCAAAGAGTCAGACACGACTGAGTAACTGAGCACAGCACACAGCACTGAGAACTGTAAAAAATATTGGCGCTCATCAATCATCAAACTGTGTCTGAAGGAAAAGAGAAAACCTGGTAGAAAGAGCAGTCTGCTTTTCCAGTGCTTACCTCGCTAGCCTACCAGAGTCTGCCCTCTAATCCCACTGCTGCATTGAGACACTCAGGCCACCGTGGGCCTTCTGGTTGGCAAATCTAATAGACTTCTCCTCCTCTCACTCCAGGTGTCTGCTTCCTTGTCCACTGGGTCTTTCAGATTTCTGTCCCTGTGCTTGGCCTACTGGAACCAGCCAAATGGTTAGTGGTGGAAACTAACAGTGGTGTCCCCACTCACAGGTAGTTGGGCAGGGATCTGGAAGGGGCATAGGGGACAGCCTGCGTCTGTCCTATGACACATAAGGCCTCACCTGGCAAGGCCTGAAGGCTGGGCGAATGCTTGGGGCATGGAAGCGCCTCCAGGCACCCTCACCCACCTGTGTAGTTACTTCTGCTGATGGTTGGCTGAGATCTCAGCTAGGCCATCAGCCAGGCATAGGCACACAGTCTCTCTGGGGCCCATTTGGCTCCTTCACAGCAGGGGTGACCAGGTTCCTAGAGAGCAAGTGAAGGTAGGATATAGCCGACACAAGTGAGGCTGACACAAGGAAAAGGCACCACAGACCCACTTCCCAGCGAGAGGTTGTCCGTGTCAGTGTGCCTGGGAGACACTGTCGAGAGATCTTTAGGAACATGGTCTCCTTAGCCCCATCACTCTGCTCCGTGTTTCTCCTCCCTCTTTGAAATTTGCTTCTTAACCTCTCTCTACTCTCAGCTTAAGGACAGTAATCTCCTGGGTGGGTCTGGCCTGGATCCTTTCCTCTTTTCACTTGGCACTTTCTCCTTTCATCTCGGTCTAGACCACAGCCACCGCTAGCTCCACAATGTATCAGTAGCTGCAGGAAACAACACACCAAGCAGGTCTGTAGAGCGCAGACTCCACCGCTGAGCCTCAAATCCAAAGCGCTGATGTTTACCGACAACCCATTTTAATGCCCTATAGACGCCTTAAACTCAGTTTTTGCAAATGGAATTCATTATGTGTGTCCTGTATTATTACAGGGAATGGTGTCCCTGTTCCATTGCCCTAGATAGAAAATTATTATCTTAGATTCCTTCTTTTTACTGCACGTATCTTTTCAATCAATTTCCAAGTCTTTTAGAAGGATTCCCAGTCCTTCTCAATATCTTTTCAAAACCTAATTTCTCTCCATTCCCACTGCCCCTGCCTGGTTGAGCCGCATACGACCTCTTACCAGGATCACTGCACTGTTTCTTTCTCCTGCTAGTCTTTTTTCCTTAACATCCACACAGAAAGTTCCTCGTTCTTTCCACTGGTGCACTTTAGACTCCAGGATCGACACACTTCTTATGAATATCTCTTAAAGTGCCACACGCTTTTGTGCCTCTGAGCCTTTACACCTGCTGTTCTACTTGCCTTCTTCCTTTTGTCTCCCAGCCTCTTTGTTAATGGTTTGCCTTTTAAAATCTCAGTGTCAGTGTTACCCCGGGAAGCTCTCCCTGATAAGCAGCGCCCTTCACCGGCACACATACACATTCCCACCAAATCAAGAACTGCAAGAACTCTGTACACTTGAGGATGCAGTGCTCTGCACTGCTTCCTCTGTGCCCCTCCAATTTAAAATACTTCCGCGTGTGACCATGGCTGTACTGCATAACTCTCTGCAGGCTGTAAGCCTCTTCCCATGAGAACTCTCCTCTCCTAATCTGTTATTTATTAATGCTGTCCACAAACAATGATGGCATCTCTTGCTGCTGTTGTAGGGGCCAGATGCCATGGTAAACAGGACTCCATTCATAGCTTGGCTGTAGCTCATGGTAGGTTTTCAGAAAATCTGTGTTTATAGCTTGGCTGTAGCTCATGGTAGGTTTTCAGAAAATCTGTGTTTACTGTTTGAATAAATGATGAAAAGTTGTGGGTGCTCACCAGCGTTTTGCAATGACTGATGAGAAGGAAGGCACCTCCCTGAATCTCCACTGGGGTCTTTACAGAAATCCTCTTGTGCGCATAGGGCCAGGAGTGTGATTTGCCAGTTTACATAAAGCAAGTCAGTAAACCTCAAGTATGCTGTGGAAGCTCCCTTGCTTTAAAGGCTGTTGACGTCCATGTCCCAGAGGAAAACAGTTAACATCACATCACAGAAGCCCACGCCTCACCGACAGACGTGGGCTGTCTGCATCAACACTCCCAGCTCTTTTTCTTTCCAGGCTGCACCTGCTGGCCTACCCGAAAGCACATCTCCAGGCCTGTTCTCCCAGATCCCTTTGGTGGATTCTCTTGGGAACTGTCTCCACTTGAGTCTGGTCATGTAGCCCACTCCCAGATTTGGAAGCAACAAATACCTGTTCTTTACCCTTCTATTTTCCCAGGTGGCACAGTGGGTAAAGAACCCACCTGCAGGTGCAGGAGATGTAAGAGACTCGGGTCAACCCCTGGGTTGGGAAGATCCCCTGGAGGAGGGCATGGCAATCCACTCCAGTATTCTTGCCTAAAGAATCCCATGGACAAAGGAGCCTGGCGGGCTACAGTCCATGGGGTCAGAAAGAGTCGGACACGACTAAGTATGTCATGCACAACACACCAGTCTATGGCATCAGCTCCCATTGCCCTCTGGGCTACAGGGACTCTGGGGGGAAATCATGCTTTAGGCGAACATCATTTATTTCACTTTTAGCAGCTTTTATCTTTTGGCGGGAGGCTCGATCACATTGTAGATGTTTTTATAATTGGCATAAACCTTCATTTACTTTTATTTGACCTGTACTGCTTTAAAAGCACCACATCACCGCTGAGTATCCCTGGCTTAGTGACTGAGCTCTGTTCATAGCTACAAAGGATCGACTTTGGGTGTGATGGTCCAGAACCACAGAATGGCCACTTTTGCTTGGTTAAACATGCCATCAGGCTAGTCAATCCACACACATTTACCAGGGCATCATCACAGGTCCGAAGGGTGCAGGGGCTTCCTTATGGAGGAACATTGCTACTTTCTCAGTATGTTATCTGTTCTAAGTACCTGGCAGTGTCTAGGTGAATAGATTCTGTGCAGGCCAAAGCACAGGGTACTGCCTCCAAGAGAAAATAAAAAACATACGTGTTATATGATTTTCACACTTCTAACTGTTCTGTATTTTCAAAATTTTACTTATGTGAGTAATGTGCTTGTGCGTGTGTGTGTGTGTGTGTGTTTGCACGCGCACCTACTCAGTTGCTAAGTTGTGTCTGACGCTTTTGCAACCCCATGGACTGTAGCCCACCAGGCTCCTCTGTCCATGGAACTTTCCGGGCAAGAATAATGAAGCAGGTTGCCATTCCCTTCTCCAGAGAATCTTCTCAACCCAGGGATTGAACCTGCATCTCCTGCATCTCCTGCATTGGCAGGTGGATTCTTTATCACTAGCGCCCCCTGGGAAGCCCTGTGCAAGTAATACCAAACCATCTGTCCAGTTTCAACTGGGGCTGTTCATTGTGCCCTAATGGATGACTGGGAACCTTCCCCACCCTGTGAGCATAGACTGTGGGGGAGAACAAGAACCTTCTTTTGTTCACAGAACAACAATCTGTTCCTTGTAGACAGATAGAAACACAGGGGCCTGATGCCCAGAAATAGCCTGTGAAGCCTGATTCTGAAGCAGGAACCGTGAGACCCCAAACAGCTAGACAGCACCTGCCCACCCACACACAGGTCAAGCCTGGGCACTTTTTTCTTTTCAGTTTGGAATAAGGGTTAATCACATAATTTAGGAAGCACTTGGGAACAAAGTCCTGTGAATTCTCACAGTTACAGTTAATATTAAAAATTAACCTCACATGTGGTGAAAAGAACAGGCGAGATGAGAATACTTTCAAGTTAAAAAAAAAACAACAACCCTGTTATATTAATAACACAGAAGAAATTTATTTTTATTAACTCCTGCTTCTAAAATTTCAACCAGTGTGATTCAGGCTCTCATCTTATCATACTGTGATGTTCTGCCAAAAGTAACTCTGTATCGATATTTTAGAAATGCCGCAGGGCTTTTATGTAACTAGTTGCTATTTTACCTCAAAAAAAATAAATAATGCTTCCTGTTTTTACTTTTACTTATCTGGAATAAGTAGCTATTGACATCGGCTGAAGTCAGTATAAAGATTTATTTACCCCGATGCAAATATTGACCAATAGGGAGCCTGGCTTGGTGTTTATATTGAAGGACAATAAATTGTGATATTGACTAGGCTGGGGCATCGATATTTGCATTGTTGTAAACATTTAAAAAATCTCCATGAAATATTCTTCAGAAATCCTCCTGTCATCAGAGGAGCTGAGCTAGAGCTGTTTGGGGACGAGCTGTGTCTAGAAGCAAGCAGGTAACTTGAAAGAGCTATAAATTGTTCTGGTTTCCACGTTTACACAAAGACACATTTTTTATGGTGATGGATAATGGTGATTATCAGGAGCTTTCAGGTGACAACTCTCACCCCCACCCCAAATAAAAGATTTTTGTCTAAAACACCTCCCTGTGCAGAAATAGTCTCCACAATCAGCTTATGTCTTAAAAAATCTCATGTCTTCCAAAGAATATCTGCTCCTAATAGAGTGAAACATTAATTCCAACTAGACTAATTCATACCTGGGGATATTTAGACTCCCCTGGCGTCAAGTTTTCCTTTGTGTTTACAATGGAAAGAAGATGGTTTAAAATAAATTGGTAGGTAGGGCAGGTAAGATGATTAATTGCCTACTTAGTCAATTGAGCAAAATCTATACAAAATCTTATCAGTGCCTATGAATACTTGCATGCTCCTGTAAGTTCTTAAGTCAAGTGGTGTGTGTGTGTGTGTGTGTGTGTGTGTGTGTGTAGAGTATGTATAACTTTTACCTAATTGCATACATATGTGATTGCATACTTTTGACAATATGCCTTGACATTATGGTATAGAATTGTAAGAAATGAGACAGTTCCTACTAGCTGCTGCTACCGCTGCTAAGTCACTTTAGTCGTGTCCAACTCTGTGCAACCTCATAGACGGCAGCCCACCAGGCTCCCCCATCCCTGGGATTCTCCAGGCAAGAACACTGGAGTGGGTTGCCATTTCCTCCTCCAATGCATGAAAGTGAAAAGTCAAAGTGAAGTCGCTCAGTCATATCCGACCCTCAGCGACCCCATGGACTGCAGCCCACCAGGCTCCTCCGTCCATGGGATTTTCCAGGCAAGAGTACTGGAGTGGATACAAATACACTTTCTAGTTAATCCATGAGTAGCAAAGAGTCAGACACGACTGGGCGACTGAACTGAATGACTGACTGACCGCATGTATGGTCAGTCATGTCCAACTCTTTGCAACTCCATGGATGAGATTTCCCAGGCAAGAATACTAGGGTTGCCATTTCCTCCTCCAGGGGATCTTCCCAACTCAGGGATAGAACCCCACTTCTCCTGCGTTGGCAGGCAGATCTTTACCACTGAGCCACCTGGGAAGCCCAGTTAATCCATAACTCCTAATTATTTCCAAGTTGGGAAAGCTGTAACTTCCCTTCGCCAGCCCAGTAATCCTAGGTGAGTGACTCCAGGTAATGAGCTCCCTATTGGAGAAGCAAAGACTGAATGTCCCAGCACAGGGTTTGAGGTCCAGTGTCTTGGTAAAGAAAGGCAACTCCTACAGCACCCTGATCGGAGGAGATCAAAGAGTGTGGGAAGATGAGCCAAGTAGGATGCCTGTTAATGTGTGAGCATGAATTTGGATGGAAAATTTGGAATTTCAAGATATGTGCATCACGGTTACATTCCTAGAGGATGTGAGATACAAAAAAGAAAAAAATAAGTGCTCTATACGTCTTGTGATGCCTAATTATCTCCTCTAGGCAGTTCTCTCTGTTATAGAGCCCTGTTCTCAGCCTCTCAGCTGTAACCCCAGGCCCTCTCTGCCCTCGGCCTCCCCAGCTCCAGGACTGCACCCCTCCCCACCCTGACTCCTGCCCTGCTGCCCATCAGGGGAAGGCAAGGTGTGTAGGGGCTGCGGGCTTTCCTCCAAGGCCCCAAGAGCCTGCCCTGAATGCCCAGCCACACAAATGCCACAGTCATCTGGCTCAGAGACACCAGGGCCCAAGTACTCAGGAGTCTGAGCTCCTGGTTTTGCCACTTGGACACAATGATGAAGCACAGCTTAAAGATGGATGTTGCCTGGCTCTCTTGGCAGCCGGAGGGGAGGGGAGAGTCTGGGATGGCGCTGCGCCCCCCAGGACAGCAGGAGAAGCAAGTGAATGATCAAGGTTCCCATCTATGCTGTCCCCTCCAGCCTGCCCGCCTCTTGGTCTTCCATCCCACCCCTCGCAGGACTGGACTCTGACTTCTGTCTGCTTCGTGGCTTCCCCTGGTCATGAACTGGGTGTTATCCTGGGTGGTCATGCCCCACAGCCCCCACCCTCCACCCTGTGATCACAGGAACATCAGAAGGCACTGCTCTGGGTCCTTCCTCATATCTCTCTCTTCTCATCCTTTTGAACCTTTTTATAAATTGCCATATGAAAGTGAAGTCACTTAGTCATGTCCAATTCTTTGTGACCTCATGGACTGTAGCCTACGAGGTTCCTCCATCCATGGAATTTTCCAGGCAAGAGTCCTGGAGTGGGCTGCCATTTCCCACATGTAAATTGCCATGTACATCTTTTAAAAAGTGGAATGAAGTCCCTCAGCTGGCTGAGTCTGTCCCTCTCCATCGCAGCCCTGAGCCAGCTGGCACCTCCCTGGCCCCGTCTCTCCTTCCTCCTCTCCAGGCCATGACCTCACTTCCTGCTGCCAGGTGCCGCCAGGTGTGGCCACCACGTGACCTGGCTGGCCTTGCTCGGTGACACGGCATCACCCACTCTGCTCAGCTCTGCTGCTCCTTGAGAAGCACCCCCAGGGCTCCCCTGGGACCAAATTCACAAAACAAGTTTCGCTTTCGGGTCCAGTGGCTGCTCAGAAATGATTTATTCTTCACAGCACACTCCTTTCTCAGAAAGAAATGAATCTTCCCGTCTCTGCTCCGGCCCTGTTTGCTGCCAGTCCTCGAGCTGTCGGCCCCCGGCCCGTCCTTGACAGATGAGTCTCGCTGCACCAGGGTCTTTGCAATTCCAGGCACAGTCTGCCCTCTTGCAGATGGTCCTCTTGTGAACGCCCCTCCTCCAGCTTACCCTGCTGCATCCTGAGACTGGTGGAGCTGAGCACAGGACAGGATAGGCCCCAGGTAGGCGGCGCTGGCAGATACCTGCAATCTCAGGATCGTCCCCTGTGAGGAGGACCCATAGCCCCAGCAGCTGACCCCAGAGGCTTGGCCACTGGCTAGCAATGGACCATTAATCAGTACCTTCACTGTGAGTGTCTGAGTTTTGTGAATTAATAGCTTCTCGTGGCCATGCAGCATTCTACACTGTAGAGAATATGTCCACATATTTAAAACACGTAAGCAAACCCGTAGAATGTAGGGTAGATATTCACACCTTCCCCTCTTGTTTCAGAGGGAACATAAGGGACTCTGCCCAGATAGCCCAGAGACAGTTCAGCTAAAGCAGCCAGGGGACTGACGGTGGGACACCGCTGTCTGTTGCAGCTGCCACTCCGGAATCCATTACAGGAGAAGCAGTTTAAATGCCTGGTTGTTCTTTCCAAATGGGGTTGTGTTTCTGTTGCTTTCTTGGAAGAGGGTCTTTTCTGAAGGGTTGGAAGAAGATCAGAAGGAAGGAGGCATAGGAGTAACCCAGAAGTGCCACCAAGGACGCCGAGAGGGAGAACACAGAATCACAGCCCCCCACCATCCTGGCCCCTACCCTGGCCCCTCAGTGGCAGCTGGGTCCCACGTGCTCTTGTCTCTCTGCGATGTTACTGCGGCTGGGACTTTTCGCACTTCATCAGCACGCCTGAAGACACTCTGCACTCAAGGCTCTCTGCTGGGGGCACTGTCACTGGGGTGAATTTGAATATGTGAGGGCATGTTTGCTTCTCAGAATGACTGGGGGGTTTAATGGCATCCAGAGGAAGGGAGAGCCTGAAAGCCTGCACATCAGCACCATGGTGGGGAGCTCCAGCGGCCACCCCCCCAACCCCCCGCACGGTGTCACCACCTGCGGACACATCACATTTAGGAAGCCCTGCTGTCGGTCCCTGGAATCGCTGAGAACCTGGGGGACCGCGCTTCTCTGCTGCTTCTCTGCGTCTGCCTGCTCATCCTTCCTTCAAGATGTTTTTCTTAGGTGCTGTGTCCCCTTCCTTTTGAAATGACCTCACCAGAGGAAACCTCTCCCTGATACGTGAACAGAGACTTCCTCCTTTAAATTCTTTCTTGTGTGTGTGCTCAGTCGCTCAGTCATGTCTGACTCTTTGTGACCCCAGGGACTGTAGCCCGCCAGGTTCCTCTGTCCATGGGATTCTCCAGGCAAGAATACTAGAGTAGGTTGCCATTTCCTTCTCCAGGGGATCTCCGCGACCCAGGGGATCAAACCCATGTGTACTGCGTTGCAGGCAGATTCTTTACCACTGAGCCACCAGGGAAGCCCAAATTCCACTCTAGTGTGTATTTATTCTTCAAAATATTCTCTGCACCCTTCAGGCACTTGACAACAGAGACTATCCTGTTTAAGCCTCATGGATTGTTCTTCGGAGTCAAATCTGACTCCCCAGTTTTAAGCCCTGGAGGCAAGGCCAGTTTCCATTCTTCTAGGTGCAGGGCCGAGTGCTGTTCTTATGCACAGATAACGCTACAGTCTCAGTGGTCATCATCAGAATCATGAGTTTTGGTAAGTGGAATATCCTAGGCTTTCCAAACACTTTGTTTTCATAACAAATAGAATGAATAATGCAAGAGACATGGAGCTCTCAGTTCAGAAGTTCTGTTTGGGGACATTTTTCCCCATGACTGGGAGGAGCCTTCTTTGATGTAGTGCTAGACAGCGGGTCAGGCCAGGTGTGTGCACCACCCAGCAGAGGGCACCTCAGCCCATGTATATGTCACACTGGGAGTGCATATGAGGTTGAAATTCTCTGAGTTCCTGGGGATGGGGGGAAGTCTGGTTTGTAAGAAAAAACGAAACACCAGAAAGAATTGAAAACAGGATCTGAGAGACTGAATGACCCCTAGAGAATATCATTCTAGAAAGTCAAGTGCTAATGAATCAGGATCTTGGGATTCCATGAATGTTCCCCAACATGGAACATCTGAGAAATAGATTTACAGGGAAATAAATGGCAAGCTAAGTATTCTGCTAAATAAAGAAAGAAAATATGCTAACATATATGCATGTGTGGGCATGCCGGTGAGTTTGTCTCAATAACTTATAAATGTATGAGCTTACTATCTGGGGTCTGTGTATGCCCAGGAGCATCGACGTGAATAAAAAGAAAATGACGATGTTCTGGGGATGTCTTTGGAGTTTTATGCATCTATTTTGAAAAATATTGAAGAAAAATGTGGGCAGTTCATACAATAAACATTTCCGTGGTTGATGGGGACAATGTATATCATCCCTGGAGACCAGACTGTTGAAAAGTAAAATTTCAGTTATTTTATAGGCTTCGCGAAATATAATCTCCTCGTTTTTTTTTTTCAGAAAACTGTTAGCAGTGTGTGTGTGCACAGAGCCTAGAATCAGTGTTTCTCTGGGAACGGAAGCAGACAGCTTACCAGCCAGTGTAGCGGGAGCCACCTGGGGGAGGGCACAAGAACGGGGTAGAGGACGTGACCTTCAGTGGAATCCAGAACCGAGACTCCTAAGGTCAAGAGGGCTGTGAGCGTCTCAAGAATCCACAAGCTATTTGAAGGAATGTCAACTTTCTCAGTGCACAGACCATCCAGATTTACTTAAAGGACACGGCGATTTTAAGAAGCTGCAAAACTCGAGGACAGCCAAGATTCTGACACGCGATGAAATTTGTTTGGCACCTGTGTTATTCCAAGCTACTAAAGTTAGCTGCACGTTTTAGTGTACATTCCTGTGAGTTTTAACATATGCTCGGACTCATGTACCCACCACCGCCAGAACTGGACACAATACATGGCGTGCATCATCTTGCCCTTTTGCAATCAAGCTCTTACCCTTCTCCCAACCTCTGCTGCTCAGACGCCACGAATTCTGTTCATCTGTTTTCAAGTTCACTGACGCTTGACTCTGTTATTTTCATTCCACTGTTGAGCTTATCCAGCGAATATCTGAAATTCAGTTCTAAATATTTTCATTTTTTTATTGTTTATGGCTTCTGGGTCTCTGTGGAAATTCTCTATTTTCATATTCCTTTTGAGAGGGCTACCTTTTACTTCATGGGACACAGTTATGCTAGCTGCTTTAAGTCTTTGATCATGGTAACATCTAGGTCTTCTCTGAGTGGGTTTCTGTTAACGGTCTTTTCCCTAGTGAATTGTTCAGCTTTGCCTTGTTCTTTGTGTGATTACTAATGGACTGTATCCTGCCCGTTTTGAATATTATGTTAGTAGACTCTCAATCTGGTTAAAATCCTTTGAGAATACACTGGGAGGTAGAATCGACCCAGTTTTAGCAGCCAACTAGACCAAAATCACTGCAGATGGTGACTGCAGCCATGAAATTAAAAGACGCTTACTCCTTGGAAGGAAAGTCATGACCAACCTAGATAGCATATTCAAAAGCAGAGACATTACTTTGCCAACAAAGGTCCATCTAGTCAAGGCTATGGTTTTTCCAGTGGTCATGTATGGATGTGAGAGTTGGACTGTGAAGAAAGCTGAGCACCAAAGAATTGATGCTTTTGAACTGTGGTGTTGGAGAAGACTCTTGAGAGTCCCTTGGACTGCAAGGAGATACAACCAGTCCATTCTAAAGATCAGTCCTGGGATTTCTTTGGAAGGAATGATGCTAAAGCTGAAACTCCAATACTTTGGCCACCATGCGAAGAGTTGACTCACTGGAAAAGACCCTGATGCTGGGAAGGATTAGGGGCAGGAGGAGAAGGGGACAACAGAGAATGAGATGGCTGGATGGCATCACCGACTCGATGGACATGAGTTTGAGTGAACTCCAGGAGCTGGTGATGGACAGGGAGGCCTGGTATGCTGCAATTCATGGGGTCACAGAGTCCGACACGACTGAGTGACTGAACTGAACTGAGACCAGTTAGGCTTACACCACAGTCCTGGCCCTCCTGCTCCTGTGGCTCTAATATTCGTTCTGATTTCAAAGTGTTGACAGTGTTGGAAGATTGTTCTGCATTGGCCAGCCAGGACCCTGAGTGGAGGCATGAACCACAGTTTAGTTCTCAAAGCCCTTGGTGTGCTGTCCTGGGTGAGTTCCACACACAGTCAACGGTGAGCCTGAGATTGCTCACAAGCTTCATGTGAGCTCCCTTGTCTCTGAGATTTCCCCCCACAGGCTGGCTCCCTGGGTCCCCCTTCCTTGCCCGCAGCTTAGAAAGCAGAAGCCTTAGCTCCCATGAATGTCTCTCACTTCCTGTGACTGCAAGTCAAACTGCAGGGCAAAGCAGGGAAAGAGGAGAGAAAACTATAACTTAAATTCCTTCTGTTCTTCTGAACACAGTTCCCTTAGTATTCTCTTAGTACCGCGGGTCCCAAAGAAGGTCTGGCTTGTTTTGCTGTTTTGTCTTCAATTTTAGGTGGCCTCTGAGGTTGCCACCATTGCTTCTGGACTTTAGCTTCAGGACTGAGGTTTACCACAGGGCAAGGAGAGGGGGAAAAAGAACAAAACAAGTAACAAAAACAAAAAATAATGTCTCTCCATCTTGAAAGTTTTCCCTTTCCTTTCCTCAGACCAAAAAGCGAGGGTTTATCATGTTTTTTCCGTTAGCATCCTCTACGCAGTTTTAGATTCTGGCTGCTCTGAGTCAAGCCAAGAAAGAGGAAGAAAAATACCAAGAAATTTACCTCTGTGGTATTCTTCATACAAGTTTCGATTCTCCCCTTCATGTACCTTCTATTCTTTACTTTTCAGAGTCCTCAGGTTTTTAAAAATGTTTCTTTTCTAGTTGTAAGAAGCAGGAGAGATCAGGTGAAGTGTGTTTGTGTGTGTATGCTCAGTTACTTTAGTCGTGTGTGATTCTTTGCAACCCCACGGACTGTAGCCCACCAGGCTCCTCTGTCCATAGGATTCTCCAGGCAAGAATACTGGTGTGGGTTGCCATGTCCTACTCCAGGGAATCTTCCCAATCCAGGAATCAAATCCAATTTAATGTGATTTGAGTCTCTTAAGTCTCCTGCATTGACAGGCTGATTTTTTACTTCTAGCGCCGCCTGGGAAGCCCCAGGTAAAGTGTGTTTACTCCATCTTAACTGGAACTATGAACGCTGTCATAAGAATTGATGATACTGACAATAACTAATTAAATCAGTCCAGCTTTTTATTATCACTATGTTTGTGTGACTTTAAATGATATCTATGAACAGACATCCCCACCGCCCTGCCTTTGATAAACCATCGATGTAGGAAAATGGAAGCTGGGAATAATAGGAAAAGGGACTACAGAGTCAGGTATGTATGTCATACCCCTTCAATTATAGGGGAGGCACAGGGTTTAAAAAGATGCAGTCCAGAATTTCTATGGCAGAGCAAGGATACGAAAAAAGAATCAAATACACTGTAGCCTCCAGTGGACACGACCTGTCTGTAGGGGAATCCACTCCCCCAGACCCAGGATATCAGTGGTGGGAGGCAAATCTCCAAGAAGAGCGGAGGAAGTCAGGGATTGTGCTAAGCAGGTCCAGTGTGCAGAAGGAAGGGTCTGAAAGAGTGTGGAGGTGCAGCAGAGGAAGCAGTTTAGGAAACAGCGTGGCCTAGGGACAACAGGGAACAGGAGGCAGCTGGAGAGGTCAGACACTTCCATCAGGAGACATGCGCGTCAGGGGCCAGGGGACTGCAGCTCACGGCCAAGTCCCGTCTACCTACTGTTTTTTGTGTGCCCTGCAAGAATGTCTTCTTATGTTTTTAAATAGCTGAATGTCCATCAAAAGAAGAGGAATCGTTTGTGACACAGTAAGATGATGTGACATGAAAATGTTGTGCATAATCCACTTTGCTGGAATCCTCTCCTTCTGGCTCTTTCTCGTGGCTTCTTTTGAGTGACAGTGTCAGAGTTCAGAAGTCCCTGCACAGGTAGTATGGCCTCAAATATTTGGGAGGTCTCAAATATTTGCCACATGGTCAAAAAAAGTGTGCTGACCCTGTTCTAGAGGCTCGGTGATGATGAGAGCCTCACAGAGAAGGGAGGTTCCTTGGGCTGATGCTGGGGTCTTCAAGGCATCACAGAACACTCAGGTGAGGTCTGGGAGTCAGCTGTGCCCACAGGCTTCATACAAACCTGGCTATGGCCAAGTCCTCCCATGGGGCTGGCAGTGGCTTTGAGCTCTGATGAGAACAGAGCAGTTGTGGGGGCGAGCTTCTGATTTACCTGAACTACTGAGTGACTGTCTCCAGCAGACACCTTTGGTTCTCCCTGCTTTCTCTGTTTAACGTGTTATTTTATCATCTGCTTATGCTCTGTCTCTCTCTGCCCCTTTCTTCACCAGTTGCTGACTTCACTGGTTGATCCACGAGCTCCCATCCACCCCTCCCCTGCACCATGGAAGGTGCCAGCTGTCAGGTCGCAGATGTGGTCTGCTGAAGAAGAGAATTAGAACAGAAAGAAAGAATAACTTGTTGTCCCCCAGTTATAGGTGTTAGATTTTTCACTTCAAGGATCAATGTCATCAAACAAAAGTATTCCTCTATCCCAGATCTTGGGGTTGTGGGAAAGGAAAAGAGTGACTAGGTTGGAAAGAAACCAGAGGGGTGGGAGTTAACGCCATCTAAGCAGAGCAGCTGAGGAGAGGCAGAGAGGGAAAGAACTCAGCGGCCTCAGGGCAGGTAGAGCACAGGGCTCCAGAGGAGGAAGGGGCTTGGGGAGGTCACGTGCATCTCTGTGCACTATAGGTGTCAACCGCCGTGAAGCAGGTGCCGAGGTGTCTCAGGGAGGTTTTGATGCGCCAGCATGGTTTTGCCCTATTAGGTCAAGTTCAAGTTCAAGCCCTTGCTTGCATCCACATCCCGGTTGCCAGCTTCCATTCCTTGCCTAGAGCTCTCATCATCGTGCCTGTTAGTGTTTCTGCTGTGGAGGCTGCCGGTGTCTCTGCAGAGGCCCGTTTTGTGTGGACGGTAGCACTTTTTCCCTGCCTGCCCATCCCAGGAAGGTAGAGAGCCTAGTCACGTTCCGTGCAATCATTCCACTGCTAATTGCATATAGACAGAGCTGAATCACCAAGCTGATTCCACTCGGGAAAAAATGCAACCCAATTGATGATGCCATAAGAAGACTCTCTGAGACACTTCTGATTAGACACTTCTGAAACCCGCTGCATCCTAACTCATTCAGAGGAAGCAGGGGCCTTAGCTACAAGAGCTTTTAATGAGGGGTATTTGTGGAGATGGACAAACCAAGCTCTTTTCTTATTCACTCCAGGTCTAGCTTGATGGAGGCTTTTTAGTTCCCCCTTAGGAAATGTGCAATAAAATTATTTAACCTTAGGAGATTAGGACACATAAAGGACACTCTTTATGTGTCCAGTTCTGTATCAAAAGAAATAATAAATTTAAAAGATATCTGCTGGTTTCTTAAAAGTCACCAAAGAAGGTTTGAATAGTTCATTACAAGAGCCAGACTAGTCACTGGAATTATAGTCAGTTATTTCATTCATTCAGTCTTGACCATATAATCATTCGATGACTTCTGTGTGTTCAATGCTGCTATACATATTGGAGCTAAAGATAAATAAAATACCCTTCTGTCTTATAAATTTGAGGGGGGTAAACACATGCAATTACATAACAATGCACTGTGATTGGTGCAACACTGGAAGCAAATAAATGAATAAATAAATAAACTGTAGAGAGGAGGTAAGGAATTTTGATTGCAAGAAAGGGTTCCCAAAGGAGTGATATCTAAGATGGTTTTGAAGGCGAAAAGGGAGAGGATGCAAAGCACGGATGAACAGCTCAGTTTGTAGGAACTTCATGGTACATCTAGTGGGTGGGGGGAGAAAGGAGCTGGAACAGAAGACTCTAAAGACATGGATGAGAGCCAGCTCAGAAAGAGCAGTGGAGCAGGACAAGGGGTTAAGATTGGGGGAGGTGAGTTTTGTTTTTTTGTGTGTGTTGTAATCATTTGGGAATCAATACTAAATATAATAACCTGGAGGAAGGGGTAACAGTGGAGAAGGGGTTGTAATAATCCAGAGTAGGTAACTGGGATTGAATTAACACAGTTAACAGTATGAGAGAAAGAAGAAAATGGATTTGTTGATCGGAGGGAAGGAATGAGTGAAAAAGTAGGAATCAAATGTGACTCTATTTTATCCTGGGAGACTGGGGAGGAAGCCCCACCACCAGCAGAGATTAGCAGATGCTGGATGAGAGCAGGTTTGAGGGGTGAGATGATGATTCAGCCCGGGGTATCTGGGAGGCACATGAGGGGCGTTTCCCTGGCAGTTTCAGAGACAAAAGTCAGCAGATCGTCCTGGGATGCTGACATGGACATGGAAATCGGGAGTAGAGCTGGTCATTTAAACTGTAGACATGGGATTCAGAGTATACATTGACCAAGGGGACGAGATAGAGGAGAGCTGAGGAGGGGGTCACTTGAAAGATGCCATCAAATTGCCAAATTGCTCCTAGAATCTGTTCCTTCTGACTCTTTTAGATCCTCCTTTTGTGAAGGATCTAAAAACAATTTGCTCAAGTTCTCTCATACAATTCTCAGACCCAACCTAGGAAGGAGGAATAAAAGCATTTCCACATGTCACTAACAAGGGAACTGGGGCTCAGCAGTTTACTCAAGGCTGCGTAATTCCTAAGAGAAAGAGCCATAATGAGGGCTCAGAAGCACCGAGTTTGTTCTGACAAATCATGGTCGTCTTGTTTTCTTACATTGCGCTCCATCCACACGCAGGTGTGCACGCCTGTGTTTAGATTTTGTGTGAGATGAAGAGAGATGGAAGGAAACCTTAGCAGTGGAGCTGATGAAAGAGTAAATGAGCTCCTCTTTTTCCTGCACCTCTCTTCACTTCTGCGTGACGGGATTGAAGGCCCACCTGTGTGTGGAGTTCCACTCAGAGCTGAGGAGGGAGGCGGTCCCAGACAGCCAGGCAGGGTCGTGCACACATCTCAGCCAGTGTGATTCGGTAGCAGGCAGATTTGGTGGTGGGTAGATTTTGAGAACTATTTGCAAAGATTATTATGTTATGTTAAATATGTTCAAAAGTGATAGTGAAAGTGGCTAAGTCGTGTCCAAGTCTTTGCAACCCCATGGACCACATAGTCCGTGGAATTCTTCAGGCCAAGATACTGGAATGGATAGCCATTCCCTCCTCCAGGGGATCCTCGCAACCCAGGGATCAAACCCAGGTCTCCCACATTGCAGGCTGATTCTTACCAGCTGAGCCACCAGGGAAGCCCTAAATATGTTCAAAGGCTATAATCAAATTTAGTATAAACAAAGGTTTTCACCATGCCTCCCTTTCTCCCTGGACCCAAATAATCCTACATCCTCAGGCTTCCTCTTACCCTGGTGGGTGGCCTGTGTCCCCATCTCCTCCCTGGGCCAACTGGAAGTGCAAGCTGGCATTTCCAGCTCCAGCATTGATGACCCTTGCAGCTTTCTCTCAGGATCCGATCTGACTTTATTCATTAGATTATTTTAACTATAGATCTGATCCCATCCCGGGCTTTCTTCTCTCTCCCTTCCCCGAAGCGGGCATGTTTTCACAGCCTGTTTGCTTGGTACGTCACCAATGCTCCCTCCGTGTCCAGCAGGCCTCTCGTTGGCCTCCAGTGGTCGTGGGTCTCAGGGAGAAAACAGATCCCCACCCACTACACTGCGTTCCTCCTACGTCTGGGTGGGAGGAAAATTCCTCTTGTTTAGTGAACAAAGCACCGCTCAGATCTGCATGCCTATTCTTCAAAAGGATGATTTATAAGTTACTTCACTTTCCATCCTCTACAAAATATTTAACATATACACAAGGCTGTGCTTTACTCCTAGAGTTATTCCTTTTTCCGATCATCAGTTATATTTTAAAGAGTTTTCTCATTTTTCTTTGTAAAACTGGGGGTTGATAGAGACTTGGTTCCGTGCAGTCACTGTTAGATGAACCGCAGGACCATAGAGGGGGCAATATGAATCTTTCTGGGTCCTGTGCTCCTTTTAGACCCCTTTTCAGAAAGAAATAGAATCTCTTGTTAAAACACACATACACACATGCAGAGGCTTACGTGCATGATGTCATTTCCTTAGCTTCAGAAACCCCTAGGGTTGGAGTTCTAGTTTTAAGATAAAAAATCCTGCTCTTAATCCAGAAACCATCATCATGGCTAAAGCACAGACACCCCTGCTTTCCCAAGGCAACTCAGGACCGAGTGGCTACAGTGACGCCCTGCAAGTGGACTTCTGACCATTTGTGTGCATAATAGAGCCCGGAACCTTAACCCATTAAGAATCTTTTTTAAAAAATCCATTAAATTAATCTGGACAAGGGTTTTCAAAGCAACTTCAAATTCCGCAGCCCTCATTCCTGGCTTATATCTCTAGGGATTTAGAAAAAGAGAATGCAAACAGCCGACGTTCGAGGTAATACGACACTGCGGAGTTCTATATTTATCCCCTATCAATGTCTTTCAGATCAAATTGGCTGAGTTTACAAATCAAAAGCTGATTCCTTCATTTATTTTATTTATTTATTTTTTTTTTTTAGCAGCCATCAGCTGCACCATTGCAAACATCCAGGTTCCAGACATCAAGCTGCAAACTCTAAACCTCCAGCTGTATGTTTTCTGACTTTGAAACCATCCCCCATAATAGAGGGTCTGCATGCAAACCTGAGCTAGGGGTCCTCGTGAAAAGGCAGGCAGCAGAGGGACACAGAACCCCAAGAGCCCAGCCGGCTGCTGGAGCTGGGTCTGCAAAAACAGCTTGTTGTTAAGGGAAGGGATGGGCCTCGGAGATACATGGGACCTGGTGTGGTGGAATGCAAAGGGGTCATTTTCATATAATTGTGCTTTGGTTGTAGCTCCTCCTTAATACAAATGTAAAGATGATTCCCAGAAAGAGTCCCACTTTAAAAATTAAGGGAATTCTCTTTTCTTTTTATATATCCATAAAATATATTTCATGTATGCATATTCATATGTTTTCACAAGCATACATTTGGTTTCAACTGTCACATGTGTTCTTAATATGTCAGGATCTATGCAAGTGTTTTGCTCTTACCTTTATCTCTAGATAGGTAGGTATGCAGATAGATTGATAGATATATAGATGATAGATACGGTGTTAGATGGATGATACATAGATAAGTAGATAGATTGATAGGTTGATAGGGTGATAGGCATGCAATTTACAGTTGAATCAATTTATGTAAATTTAATTGGATTCTAATTACGTCTTTGTGA
The DNA here is from genome assembly GCF_055505025.1 of Bos grunniens. Classification (NCBI taxonomy): domain Eukaryota; kingdom Metazoa; phylum Chordata; class Mammalia; order Artiodactyla; family Bovidae; genus Bos; species Bos grunniens. The sequence continues at coordinate 16,503,095 of NC_141193.1, forward strand.
TGGAATCAGCTTAATAGGCTAGTTTGAAGGTTGGGGGGACTCCCTCGTCTGTGTGGGGACGCTGTGAGAAATGATGAGGTGTTTCCCAGGTCTAAGAGAGGTCCGCCAGCGGTGGTGACGACTCTGAGCCTGGCAGGCGGGCACGGGCAGGGACTGCAGCTCCTTCTCCCCAGTACCCAGTGCGGATGCGTTTAGGGAGGGCTCCTTTCCTGTAATGGGAGCCAGAGACTCAGGAAAACTCATCCCACCCCACTCCCCAGCACTGGGCCCTGTGTTTGATGCATAACATTCTCATCAACGGTTTGAAGCTGTACCTCAATGCAAGAGCAGGAATAATCCAGAACTTTTCTCTGAAGAGATATTTGACATTCACTCATTCTTAGAGAGACTGTTAGACTCTCCATTCTACCACCCAGGCTATCTGCATCCAAAGAAAAGTTCAAGAAAAATACATACGTGGGTGTGTGTGTGCGTGTGCACATGTACACATGCTCAGTCATGTTTGACTCTTCGTGACCCCAAGGACTGAGCCACGCCAGGCTCCTCTGTCCATGGGATTTTCCAGGCAAGAGCACTGAAGTGGGTTGCCATTTCCTCCTCCAGGGGATCTTTCCAACCCAAGAGGATTGAACCCATGTCTCCTATATTAGCAGGTAGGTTCTTTACCACTGAGCCACCTGGGAAGCTTCTAATGTGTGCGTGTGTGTGTATGTATGTATGTATACACATGTTGGTGGGGGGGCAGCACTTCTCAGGTGGCTATGTGGGTAATCTCCAACATGGTAATTGCCAGTGCAGAAGATTTAAGAGATGCGGGTTTGATCCCTAGGTTGGGAAAATGACCTGGAGAAGGAAATGGCAGTCCACTCCAGTATTCTTGCCTGGAGAATCCCATGGACTGAGGAGCCTGGCAGGCTTTAGTCCATAGGGTGGCAAAGAGTAGGATACACCTGAAGCAACTTAGCATGCACCCACGTGTATATATGTATGTTCTTGTATTCTTAGCTGTGAAATTAGAGACATTTCTCAAGCCCCGAGTTGGTCTCACATGGGCTATACAGCTGCACCTGCCTTCTTAGAAGAAAGGATCCCCAGGAATTGTAACCTTTGTAAATAAATCAATCAAGACTTTGATTTTCTAAATCAAAATCTCCTAATTTAAGAGAACAAGAGTAGAACTTTCCAGTCCCAGGATCTGTGGTGCATCATTTGTAAAGTTATTATGATTCAGTCCCCCTGGAAAAGCAGAGGTCTGGTCATTCTTTCATTTTCTCATTGAGATGCTCCTGTATCAAGGACCTGGAGTATTCCAATATGCTCATGTCAGTTGTGGGTTAGTATGGGTAATCACGAGAGCTGCTGGTTGGTCAGAGGTTACCGTGTGCTGAGTACTTGACTATACTTATTGAATACTCACAACCACCCTATACAGTGGTGTCATTTTCTCATTTTAAAGAAGAGGAATCAGAAGAATGGAGAGTGAGCCATTAGCTAGGATGACCTCAGGGGCCAATGTGCAAACATGGGAACTCACCCCTGCCCACAGTGCGGCGGAGGCCAGTGGGGCTAAGACCTGAGATCAACGCTTCAACCATTTTGCTCCAGCTGAATACCAGTCCCTCGGAAGCTCTCCTGTGTCTATTACTCAGCAGTAACAAACATTGCATTAATATTTAGAAATGACTTTTGACACTGGTCATCTCGCCCTGTCACAGCAGATGTGGCTTTTGTCTGGAGCCCACGAGCCCCCAGCCTAATCCCACAGCCCCAGGATTCCCCCAGCACCAGGTTAAGATGGCCCTGAGGGCCCATCTCCATGCCTAGAGACCCCAGCTTTACCTCTTGTTAGTCCTCGGAGGCCCCCTCCACGCAGCCCCCCACCACTGCCTCTTCAGGCTGAGGTAGAGTGAGGGTCTGCTATAAGGGTTCTTGGCTGAAGCCTAGGAGACCCAGGCTGCTCTGAGTTCTCAGCAAGAGTGGCGGAGGGGGTTGAGGAGGCTTCCTTGCTGCATCGGCAGCTGCTGACTCTGGATCACACAGCAGCCTCGCCCACCTCTAATGTCTTCCCTGAACACATCTTCTCTAGTTCCACCCTTGCCACTTCCTCCTTCAGATCTCAGACAAGCTCTCTGGCTTTTGAGGGCTGCTGTTGAGGGTACCAACCATGCTTCTATCACCACGTGTTTGCAGACCAGACCTCCCAGCACCTGAGCAAAACCATGGCTTCCTCCATCAAAGCACAAAACTTCCCATGCTGCTCAGCTCAAAATCAAGACACCTTGGAGGGACACCCTCTTACCTGTCCTGTAAAGAGCTCTCCCCAAAGCCCAGTCAGCATTGAACAGGAACTTCCTGATGCAAATCAAAAGGGAGGAGGGAACCAGAGTCTAGAGGACTAGTTTAGGACTAGACGAATCTTCCCAGGTGGGCTTTCCCTGGTGGCTTAGCTGGTAAAGCATCTGCCTGCAATGCAGGAGACCTGGGATCAAGCCCTGGGTTGGGAAGATCCCCTTGAGAAGGGAACGGCTACCCACTCCAGTATTCTGGTCTGAAGAATTCCAGGTACTGTGTAGTCCATGGGGTCACAAAGAGTCGGACATGATTGAGTGACATTCACTTTCAGACAATCTAGAGGATGAATCTAGGACTAGACAAGTCTAGGACTAGATTAGTCACAGAATTTGAGATAATTTTTTAAACGATTCCAAATTTGGAATTCTAGAACCCTATGCTTTTTTTTCTCTTAGTTTCTGAGGTCCAGTGATTTTTTATTTCAACTTATATTTATGCCATAAAAATATTAAGCAAGGAGACAGCTGTGCCTTCTTCTCCTCTCCAATAGCTGCAGCTGTTCTTGACAAGTGTTTCTCGGGTGAGATAAAAATGATAACCATGGCTATTATTATTTTCAGTTATACAGATTTCAAAGCCCAATCTATGAACTCGGAAACTTGGGGTTTCTTTTCCAAAGGAATATTACTTACACAGGGCAGTTTTTGTCCTTCTGTGGGTTATAAACTTCTGAGCTTAAGTCCTCCGAAGAGTATGAAGCTTCTTCGGAGCTTCAGGAAATGAAATCCAACTTACTTCCTTTCCCTACTTGGATTGTCAGAGTCCACTTAATGAAATAGTTCTGTTCCTGAAAAGTTAGTTGCAAAACAAATTCTGTTAGATAAATCACATTGCCTCATTGATCTCCATTTTTAAATAAAGGATGCATTCCCCAAGGAAATAACTGGCCCCAAGATTAAATATAAATTATACTAAACCCTTGATAAAACTTTTAAAATCACATATTTAAAGAAAGGCTATTGTTAGAATACTAGAGGGTGATGATATTTTTTAAAGTCAGGAAGTACAAATACTTTTCCAGGAACAGTTACCAAAGGTGGTGCTGTTTGGGAACAGAGTGAATGAATAAGGGCGATATGATACATATATACCTTGGAATATTATTCAGCCATAAAAAGGAGCAAAATTGAGTCATTTGTAGAGATGTGGACGGACCTAGAGACTGCCATACAAAGTGAAGCCAGTCAGAAAGAGAAAAGCAGGTATTGTATATTAATGCATATAGATGGAAACTAGAAAAAGGGTACAGATGAACCTACTTTTAGGACAGAAATAGAAACACAAATGTTGAGAACAGACTTATAGACACAGTGGGGGCAGGGGAGGACGGGATGAATCGGGAAAGTAGTGTTGACATACACACACTACCATGTGTAAAATAAGTAGCCAGTGGAAGGCTGCTGCACAGCACAGGGAGCTCAGCGCGGCGCTCGGCGATGACCTCAAGGGCTGGGGTAGGGGAAGGGTGGCAGGGAGGCTCCAGAGGGAACGGATATATGCGTGCTTAAAGCTGATTCCTGGGCCAGGAAGATCCCCTGGTGAAGGGATAGGCTATCCATTCCAGTATTCTTGGGCTTCCCTGGTGGTTCAGATAGATGGTAAAAATCCACCACCTGTGATGTGGGAGACCCAGGTTCGATCCCTGCATTGGGAAGGTCCCCTGAAGCAGAGTATGGCAACCCATTCTAGTATGGGAGTCCCCATGGACAGAGGAGCCTGGTGGGCTACAGTCCACGGGGTCACAAAGAGTCGGAATGGATTGAGCGAGGAAGCACAGCACAGCATAGCTGATTCACGTTGTGTACGGGAAAACCAACGCAACATTATAAAACAATTATTCTCCAATTAAAATAAAATTAATAATATAGAAGCAATAAATAAAAAGAAAAAAGAGGTTGACAAACTTCCAATTATGTAAACTACATCTTGAGTGCCTTGAAAGCCAGAAATGCCCAAGACATGGTCCCTGCTGTTAAAGAGCTTCAATTACATGGGAAATAAAGCCAGTGCACGAGGCATAAAACCACCATTAGAAAACACTCATAGCTGCGGGATTAATAGGTGTGGGCGCCATCCTGTGACCTAGTGTGCTGCCTCTGTCCACATGTGTGATCCTGGACTCGTCTGAGCTTCAGTTCCCCACATGAAAAATACAGGACTAACCTAGATCCCTAATTCCCAAAGTTGAGTATACATGAGAGTTTTTAGAACTCCTCATCCCAGGAGATCCTGATTCATTAGGTATGACTGGCAACTAAAATTCTCTATTCAAACAATGATTCTATGCAATTCTATTGACATCAGCCTCTGTCCTGCCTCTGTGGATCTGTTTTCTTTTTGTCTCCAATATTTTTATAAGTTCTCCATTTGAGCGACAAAGCACTGATCATTTCATAGCCAGAATACAGATGCTATTAAAGGAAAACTTTCCTTGAATCATTAACTCTATAAATTCAGATTTCAGTTAATGTTTTTTTTCTTTTCTGTTTGCTTGCTTAAGTAGTACTGATGGTTACCTCATTTCTGGTGATTCAGAGTTTTATTTGTTATCTACGTATATGTATGTATGTTTAGTCGCTAAGTCATCTCTGACTCTTTGTGACCCCATGGACTGTAGCCCGTCAGGCTCCTCTGTCCATTGGATTTCCAGGTAAGAATACTGGAGTGGGTTTGGCATTTCCTTCTCCAGGGGATCTTCCTGGAACAGGGATCAAATCTGTGTCCTCTGCATCGGCATGCAGGTTCTTTACCACCAAGCCACCTGGGAAACCCATATATGTATATATACACTAGCTTTCTCTCTGGTTTTGATATTTTTGCTTCTAATTGAGAAAAAGTATATGAGGAGAAAGGTGAAAAATATGACAATGAAAGCTAAAATGTGTAAAGCATTTTAATCTATACATATTAATTTTCACATACCTTACCCAATTTAATTAGGAAGTGTAGGGACTTCTGCTTTATTGATTATGCCAAAGCCTTTGACTGTGTAGATCACAGCAAACTGTGGACAATTCTTCAAGAGATGGGAATACCAGACCACCTTACCTGCCTCCTGAGAAATCTTTATGTAGGTCAGGAAGCAACAGTTAGAACTGGACATGGAACAACAGACTAGATCCAAATTGGGAAAGGAGTACATCAAGGCTGTATATTGTCACCCTGCTTATTTAACTTACATGAAGAGTACATCATGCGAAATGCCGAGTTGGATGAAGCACAAGCTGGAATCAAGATTGCTGGGAGAAATATCAATAACCTCAGATACACGGATGACACCACCCTTATGGCAGAAATTGAAGAGGAATTGAAGAGACTCTTGATGAAAGTGAAAGAGGAGAGTGAAAAGCTGGTTTAAAACACAACATTCAAAAAACCAAGGTCATGGCATCCAGTCCTGTCACTTCATGGCAAATAGATGGGAAACAATGGAAATGGTGACAGACTTTATTGTCTTGGGCTCCAAAATCACTGAAGATGGTGACTTCAGCCATGAAATTAAAGGACACTTGCTCCTTGGAAGAAAAGCTACGGCCAAACTGGATAGCATATTAAAAAGCAGAGATATTACTTTGCCAATAAAGGTCTGTCTAGTCAAGGCTATATTTTTTCCAGTAGTCATGTATGGATGTGAGAGTTGGACTATAAAGAAAGCTGAGCACCAAAGAATTGATGATTTCAAACTGTGCTGTTGGAGAAGACTCTTGAGAGACCCTTGGACTGCAAGGAGCTCCAACCAGTCCATCCTGAAGAAGATCAGCCCTGCATTTTCATTGGAAGGACTGATGCTAAAGCTGAAACTCCAATACTTTGGCCACCTTATTCGAAGAAGTGACTCATTGGAAAAGACCCTGATGCTTGGAAAGATTGAAGGCAGGAAGAGAAGGGGAACAACAGAAGATGAGATGGTTGGATGGCATCACTGACTCGATGGACATGAGTTTGAGCAGGCTCCGGGAGTTGGTGATGGACAGGGAAGCCTGGTATGCTACAGTCCGTGGGGTCACAAAGAGTCGGACACGACTAAGCAATTGAACTGAACTGAACTGTAGGGACTTCGCTGGCAATCCAGTGGTTAAGACTTTGCCTTCTGTTGCAGAGTCGTCCAATGCATGTGGTGTGGGTTCAATCACTGGTCAGGGAGTTAATATCCCGCGTGCCTCAAGGCCAAAAAGCCAAAACAGGCAAGGGAAACAATATTGTAACAAATTCAATGACTGTACTTTTTCTCTAATTCTCCGTTTGTTCTAGAGAACACAGGTTAGTCAAATTAAGCTTCCTTGGTTTTTGCAGGATGACGTTAGCGTAATTCTCTTCCTCCGGTAATACAGATGTAGGTCAGTAGGAAACATACACTTTGCCCAAATCTTAAACTATCCAGCTTCCTTCCCTACATAAAATTGCCTGATATTAATATTGTAAATTTCACATAAAGTAGCACAATGTTCCCACAAAAAACTTGAGAATTAATATTTTTTTTTACTATGATTGCCCTAATATTTACATACTTGCATTTCACCCTATGGCAATATCCCCCTCTCTGCCTCAACTTCTCCATTTGGATGTTCCTATAACAAGTTCCTATAACAATGTAGGAGACCTGGGTTCGATCCCTAGCTCGGGAAGATCCCCTGGAGAAGGAAATGGCAACTCACTCCAGTATTCATGCCTGGAAAATCCCATGGACCAAGGAGCCTGGTGGGCTACAGTCCATGGGGTTACAAAGAGTCGGACACGACTGACTGACTTCATACTTCATACATAACAAGTTCATCGGAGTTTGGTTCCTGTATGTCTTACTGTGGTCGCACAAGAACCTGTTTGATTGGTAGAATTAAACCAGATGCGTGATCTGTGGTTGGAGAGAACAAGGGACCCGGGAACCCTGAGTCGTTTTGTTTCCTTGCTTTGATGGTGTCATCGAAGCCTCCCAGGAGATCTGAGGTCCTACCAGCCACTGTCCTGACACTGGAGCTCAATCCAGAAACAGCTCACCAGAGCTAATTTATTTCCTAATGCTACAGCACTGTTAATTTATAAATTACACTGGTAATTCGAGCTATTATTAATTTCAGATGGTGTAGGGCAAGCCTAATTAAAATATGACACCAATTGCCACACATATGTACCAAGGACCACCATTTAAAATTAATGGGAATATTAAGTGTGACACGAGTGTCCGCGATGCTCTGCACAGTAATTACAGCATCTAGCGGGGAAGATCTGACACGTGTAGGCTCACGGTGGGTGCAAGTAAACAACCACAACGTAAAAGGGAGCGCGAGCTCTCCATTCAAGCCTCTTCTCCGCATTTCCTCCACCCTTCATCAGTTCAAGGTTGGTGCTCTTTCCCCTGAAGATGCTTAGGGAGCAGTGACAGACAATTAAGGCCACTGTGACAATTAAGGCCACTGTGCTTACTGGTGGGGACCATGAGTCTCTATGGGCTAATGTTGACTGTCGTCTCAGACTCTGGACTTTGGGGCCCTGCCTGCTACTTTAAGCGTGTTCTTGGTTCTTCCCGTGGATTTATTAACACTTGCTTGCCTGCTGTGATAGATGCTGTCCGCAAGCAATACAGGCAGGGGAGCTCCTGTACGTGTATACCACAGGTTTCATAGGGCAGAAAGACACCTGGGGGATGCTCAAGTTGGACTAGGTCTGGATGATGACAGACTTATCAAGACCCAGGAGTGCTGGCCCCTCTGGGCAGGCAGTGGTTCTTCTGTGTACGAGAGCTGTTTTCTTCTATGTCATTGTCATCACTCTTGCTATTAACCATTATAAAAATGGTGATCTTAGCAATGTCACTTAACAAATACAAGCATTGTTTACATGTTATTGTTGTTCAGGCGCCCAGTCATGTCCGACTCTCTGTGACCTCATGAACTGCACCACGCCAGGCCTCCCTGTCCATCACCAGCTCCCGGAGTTTGCCCAAGTTCATATCCATTGCATCGGTGATGCCATCCAGCCATCTCATCCTCTGATGCCCTCTTCTCCTTATTTACATACCACGCACATAATTCTTTGTATGACATCAGTTTCTTTTTATTGTCATATTTATTTTCTGCATCACAGATACAGGCAGCATTATGGAGAGGTTTTATGCCCTGGGGGAAGGACTGTGCCTCTTCCCTCCCCCTCAGAATGGGCCCCCCACACTGTGTTAACAGCCCTGATCCTCTGAGTCTGGACCTCCAGGAAAATCATAGGATAACTGTATAGTGCTTTCAAAGTGGGTTTCAAAGTGCTTTCATGTAATCGGCTTATCATTTGTTCCTCCAGACATCCCGGTGTGCTCTGTGATGACCTAGAGGGGTCATCCTAGGTCATCCCCCATCCCTAGAGGGGTGGGATGGGGGTGCCTATCTCAGACCCAGAGCCTGACTGCTTGGTGAGATTCGGGGAGGGTGAACATTGACATTATTCATCACTTACTGAGGACCGGCAATTCTCCAGACTATGTGCTTGGTCCGGGTGGGAGCATTGTACCTGGTCTGCTGGGGAACCGAGGACAAGCTAGTGATGTAAGAGGCAGAAGGGAGGCGGGCGGGGGAACTGGCTTCCGTCCTGAGAATCTGAACTGAGAATAAGCACAGCGCTCTGCAGACGTAGCCGCTCCACACTTGGTTTGCTAAGTTTGTGCCTTCAGTGTTTTTCCTCCTATTTCCTCACCCCTTCTCCTGCAGCTGTGGGCTTTGTGAGTGAAGACGAATACCTGGAAATCCAGGGCATCACCCGGGAGCAGTCGGGGTACTATGAGTGCAGCGCCTCCAACGACGTGGCAGCCCCGGTGGTGCGGAGAGTCAAGGTCACCGTGAACTGTAAGTAGTCTCAGGCGCACCCACCCAGCACCTTCGGGAGGTGCTGCCCTCCTGGCCACAGAGAGAGCTGGACCACAGTGCCAGCCGTGACTCGGGGCGGGAAATGGGGCAGCCTCGCTGTCCATTTTCTGCTTTCAAAAGCAACAGTTCTAAACTCTTAAAGAAAATAAATGGGTGCTGAAAGTAATTTTATATAATCCAAAACTTGACTTAGAGTCCTAAAAGATCATTACATGGCATTCAATGCATAATTTATACAAGCTTGTCTTTGAATCCCAATTTTTACTCATAATGTCACCAAGCTTCTCATTCTCTGGACAGTCATCTCCTTAATAGGGAGCAAAAATAAAAAGCACATGTATGGAAGAAATATTATAACTTATGTTTATGGTATACTTATGTTATCTTATCCTCTTCTAGTTATGTATGTTGATTGACATGGTATACATTCACAATTGAACTATAAATAGATAAACCTACACATATCCAATATGAGAGGGTATATCTCATACCTATGTTTTGCTAATAGAGGTGCTGCTTCTGCTGCTAAGTCGCTTCAGTTGTGTCCGACTCTGTGCGACCCCAGAGACGGCAGCCCACCAGGCTCCCCCGTCCCTGGGATTCTCCAGGCAAGAACACTGGAGTGGGTTGCCATGAACCCCAAAAGCTGGAGGCCACTTCTCTGGACTCCTCCTCTTCCTTCACCAACCCAATTCTCTCTGACATTGATGCTGCTTAATGTCCCTGCTCCCTCATGCATTCTCTCTAGGTTCCCCGTTAGGTCCCCTGACTCAGGTCTCTAGGACATCCGGAAAATTTTCCCAGCTGTGCTGATTTCAGATGTTCTTAGGACAGAATAGAACCCAAGAGTCAAACCAGCAGACAAGAAGAGTTTCTCCTTCCAAACTTGGGTGGGGTTGGACATAGAGGAAGAATACCTTGGTGTGATGTTTACTCCTTCTTTACTTTAATATGTTGATTCATGTCACAATCTGAGCCTAATTAACACAAAGCACCTGAAGAATCAAGGAAACAGGTGAAGCAATCATGCCATTTTTGTGACCAGCAGACAAGAAGAGTTTCTCCTTCCAAACTTGGGTGGGGTTGGACATAGAGGAAGAATACCTTGGTGTGATGTTTACTCCTTCTTTACTTTAATATGTTGATTCATGTCACAATCTGAGCCTAATTAACACAAAGCACCTGAAGAATCAAGGAAACAGGTGAAGCAATCATGCCATTTTTGTGCCCTACCCCAATTTCTGTTTAAAGTGACATAATTCACAGTTAATAAAGATTAACCTAAACAGTAAGGAGATGTAAGAGAAGGGGAAAACCTATGTAGGGAAATAAGAGAAGTCTATGGGTAAATCAGCACATGGTGTTTATAGCCTGAGGTGGTCAGATGCGGGTCCAGGATTTGGCTTTGAGGTGCAAAAGCAAAGAGAGGAAACATCATTGGGTTTGAGGTTTATGTCCATAAAATAAAAGTGAATTTGTCGCTTGGGAGAAGCACTGCTTTTTTCTGGTGCTGAGACTTGAAAAATAATTTCACTTGAAGGTCTCTATAAATAGAGCACGACAAGCATCACTTGAAATGGCCATGCAATGGCTGGCTGTGGCTCCTTTCCGTAACGCATTTCGTGCAACTGTCGGCATGACAGGGGGGGTTTGGCAAAGACTCGGGATGAAAGCAGCCGGAGTACTTAAGTTGTCCTGGCTGTGTTCACGGGTCCGGGAAGAACACCTCCAAGAATGACAGATCTGTGTATCCCCAGGCAATTCTCCGTGACTGTTATTTCTTGCAACTGAGTTTTCGATGGGAACTGAATAGCTCAAGCTTATATACTCTGGCATAAACCTGGTGTGCAGAACATCTATAGGGCTAGATTAAAGGTACTGTCAAGCCATGGGGCATGCGGTGGATGGCGTTGGCTATCTCCTGTGAAAGTGGCAAAGTGTATATGGGAAATGGGCCTAGATGCCTGCTCATCCCACTGGCGTCCAGAGGGGAGCGGAGGCAGTGCACGCGAGCCTTTCCCTGGTGATGCGGGATGGCTTCATTCTCCGGCACTCCGTGGAGACCAGAGTTAGAGTGGGGCCTGGAGAACACAGCAAAGGGGGCATTAAAGACGCTGTCGAATGTCCTCTCTTTGTAGATCCTCCATACATTTCAGAAGCTAAGGGGACCGGCGTGCCTGTGGGACAGAAGGGGACCCTGCAGTGCGAAGCCTCCGCGGTTCCCTCGGCGGAATTCCAGTGGTACAAGGACGACAAAAGGTAAGACTCCCTTCCCCTCTCCCTCCCCCAAGAAGGAGGAAGCTCTTCCAGGCCCCTGGTTCCACACGGACGCAAATGGATTCCTACAAAGTCCTCTCTCGAACTCCTCCTGCCTATGAAGGAGAAACAGAACCCAGACCGGTCTCGTCTTGACGTGAGTGAACTTCAGCTGTGTTTGTAATGCTGCCATGCAGAACTATCACTCGCCAGTCAACGAGCCTTAGAAAAACTATTCTTTAGGAAAATGAACTGTCAAAGGAAAGACCACCAGGAACCCTGGAAAGCCTGTGAATTTTTTATAGGCCTGAGAAATAAGTGTTCTGCCTGCAGCTATTTTTAACACATTCTCAGGCTTGCATTAAGGCGTCAGGAGTGCTCCCGGTGCTGAGTTAGCTGCGGCCGAGGACTCGGGTTCCATTCCAGACGAGCTCAGTGGTGGTGCAGGGACATGTCCATGACCCGACTTGGCGCTCCTTTGTACAGAGCTTGCACTCTCATGGCAGGAGAAAAGACAAGGGCCTCCCCGTCCCCTCCTATTGTCGCAGCTGCCATCCGGATGTTTGCCGTGATTCACTGAAGTTTGTCACCTCGAGGAGTTATCAAATGGCACGTTAGCACAGGGTTCAGCAGCTCCGAAAGCCAGGCAATTACTGCCATCAAAGAGCTATTTTAAGGTGGATGAACAGCAATTGATGGGCAAGAGCTGTCCACGGTCAGAACCCAACTTGGTGAAGATGGGAGGGGCAATGCAGGGTCCTGAGGTGTATGTGGGGTATGGGAGGGAGAAGGAGTGACGAGCCTGAGAAGCTGAGGGAAAAAGCCACAAAACGGGCAACTTTGGGAAGGAGAGAGGGTGAGCAACTCCAGGGCAAGACGCAGATTGAGAGCGACCCAGCTGCTGCCCGCAGGACTCAACATCCCCAGTGGCTGGGGCTCTTTACTCAAGAGGCCAGTGTTCATGGCAACACTAGGTACAATAGCCAAGACGTGCCCACTGATAGATGAATGGATAAAGAAGATGTGGTACGTATATACAATGGAATATTAGCCAGCCATAAAACAGCATGAAATAATGCCATTTACAGCAACTTGGATGGACCTGGAGATTATCATAGTGAGTGAAGTGAAACAAAAAGACAAATACCATATGCTATCACTTATATATGGGATCTAAAATATGACAAATGAACTTATTTACAAGATAGAAACAAACTCGCAGACATAGAAATCAAACGTGGTTATCACAGGGGGAAGGGAGGAAGAGAGATAAATTAGGAGTTTGGGATTCATAGATACACATTGCTGTTGCTGCTGCTGCTGCTGCTGCTGCTAAGTCGCTCAGTCGTGTCCAACTCTTAGCGACCCCATGGACGGCAGCCCACCAGGCTCCCCTGTCCCTGGGATTCTCCAGGCAAGAACACTGGAGTGGGTTGCCATTTCCTTCTCCAATGCATGAAAGGGAAAAGTGAGAGTGAAGTCGCTCAGTCGTGTCTGACTCTTAGCGACCTCATAGACTGCAGCCCACCAGGCTCCTCTGTCCATCGGATTCTCCAGGCAGGAGTACTGGAGTGGGGTGCCATTGCCTTCTCCGACACACTACTGTTAAATATATATAAAAGAGATTCAACAAGGGAAGGACCTGCTGTATAATAGTACAGGGAACTATATTCAACATTTGGTAATAACCTATAAGAGGAGAGAATCTGCAAAAGAATATATATATGTGTGTGTGTGTGTGTGTATGAATGTATAACTAACTCACTTTGCAGTACACTTGAAGTTAACATGACGCTGTAAATCAACTATACTTCAATAAAAAATAAAGTTAGGGCCTTCCCTGGTGGTCCAGTGGTTAGGACTCTGCTTCCACTGCAGGGTGTGCAGAGTTGACCCCTAGTCTGGGAATTAACATCCCGCGTGCCACATGGGGCAGCCAGATTTTTTTTTTTTTTTACTTTACAATATTGTATTGGTTTGGCCAGTCAGCACCAAGAACCCCTCTAGTCTCTAACTTTGTTTACAACCAAGTCACTTAGTCAGAAGTTCCACTGTGGCTCATTATAATCCTTCCAAGTGAGAAGCACTACTTTTTGTTCTTAAGCGCCAATTCTGGCAGCAACTTGGGTGCACCGTTTTCATCTAGCCCATTTTGTATATGTATGTACTGAGACAGATTGAGTAAAAGCAGACTCAGAAAGAGATTAGAAGAAATAACTGGCTTTTCCCCTTGTTCCCAAAAATTCATAAGTAAGCAGAAGGGAATGGTATTTTCCCAATAAATAAACATGGGTATCTTTCTTCAAAATCCTGCTTCATTTCTCCATCCATTTTTTCTTTTCTTTTATACTAAGAATAAAACTGAGACGTGAAAGTCCAATATCAGAAAACATAGCAAGAAAACAGAAATCGGTTGAGCTCCAGGGTAAATTCCTGAACTTTCAATGGTTCAGATCTTCAAGGAAATTAATCAGCTACATCCTGTTTTTCTAATCCTTGATGGGATGAAAATGCAAGCAAAATGTGGAGGAAACAAAATCTTAAAAGACGTGGAGGAAAGATTAGCCCTTAGGCAGAAGTGGCCAATGGTGGGCATACGAAGGGCGAGCTCAGCTCTGCACAGCTGCTGTATCACAGGGAGGGGGCTGCGGGCTTCACCTAGGACAAGAGAGCCCGACTGACAGCATCTCCATGGGCAGGGGGCTTTCAGAGCCCTGGGCCCAGGCAGCTCTGAGTCCTCTGTCTGAGCCCTTCTCCAGGCAGCTCCTTTTCTCTCCTTCAGTTGATTCTGCTCAGTTTTTCTATTTGTTCTTCATTTATTTACCGCCTACCCCGTGTTCTCCCGTTGAATGGAGGTGTCTGTCCTCTGGACACCAGGCTCTTGAAGAGCATCTCTGCCTCTGAACTCTTGTCACTGCCTGTCCTTCCTGGACCACTGGCAGGTCACTCCTCCCGGGAGGTCTCCCAGGGAAGATGGCCCCCACTAGAGGGAAGGCCACCTCTGCTGCTGCTGCTGCTAAGTCACTTCAGTGGTGTCCGACTCTGTGCGACCCCATGGACGGCAGCCCACCAGGCTCCCCCGTCCCTGGGATTCTCCAGGCAAGAACACTGGAGTGGGTTGCCATTTCCTTCTCCAATGCATGAAAGTGAAAAGTGAAAAGTGAAAGTGAAGTTGCTCAGTCATTTCCGACTCTTATCAACCCCATGGACTGCAGCCTATCAGGCTCCTCTGTCCGTGGGATTTTCCAGGCAAGAGTACTGGAGTGGAGTGCCAAGGCCACCTCTAACCTAACTGATATCCCAGGTGAGATGAGCGGATTTCTGAGACCAATCAAAGTAAAGGAGTCCTTGTAATGGAGACAGGCAGTTTTCTCAGAATGTAGGGTAGACGTCTCTCTTGACTGCGTTCTAGTCACTCAGTGCCCGCCACCACCGTGTGTGCCATGGATCAAAGGGAGAGGAAATGGAACCCTATCCTTAATAAGGACCACTCATCTGTAGGGACTTGAATTCTTGAAAAGCATGAAGAAGCTGAAGCCTGGTAGTGATACTGAACTGACCTCTGTACCCTGACCCTGACCAGATTGACTGTCTCAGAGACAGAGTTTTGGGTGAAGAGAATAGCTTTATTGCTTTGCCAGGAAAAGGGGATCACAGTGGGTTCATGCCCTCAAAACTTTGTGTCCCAACCTGGAGGGGATAATGGGGAGTTTTATAGTAATGGTTCTGAGAGGAGGGTGGGATCAGCTAGTGGACATTCTTCTGATTGGCTGATGGTGAGATAATCAGGGATCAGCAACATTAACATTTTGTACTTGTGGGCAGTTTGTAGTTAACTTTTCCCACCTGGTGGTGGTTTCAACATCTGCTAAACAACTCAAAGATATTATGTGTACGCCTTAAAGGGGAGAGGAGGGCATAGCAACCCACTCCAGTATTCTTGCCCGGAGAATTCCATGGCCAGAGGAGCCTGGCAGGCTACAGTTCACGGGGTCACAGAGTTGGACACAACTGAAGCAACTTAGCACGCACACATCCCTTAACAGCCTCCCCAGTGGCCTTGAAGGGGAAACAAGACCCTGTCCCAAGGCTGTCCCATTGCTTCTTGGCTGCTTCTCCCTGTCTGGCATGCCATCCCTTCCCTAATTAGCAAGTGTTTGAACCTGCCCTTTGCAACTCAGGGAAGGCTAGGAGGCTGAATGAAACCTATTTCCTACAAACTAGAAAACTGAGGATACAGAAAGGCTTTGTGCACCAGAGCTCCACAGGGTCCTGCTCAGTTTCAGCACACCTGTCTCAGCATAGCTGTCTCAGTTTCAGACACCTCCATTCTGCCATTGGATGGAGGTGTCTGTCCTCTGTGGCACGTGGAACTGTGTGACCACACGGAGCATCAACCCAGAAGCTGCAAAATGCTGCCGAATACCACTGCCCGCCCTGCTCTGCTTTTAGCTAAAGACATTTCAGAGCTGTCAGCAAAGCCTGCTTTCTGGGCAAGTGTCTCTCCCCACTGCAGAGCTGAAATCTAATTCACAGCTTGGTCCCGATGTGACGACTTCCTCCCCAGCCCAGGGCTGGCTTCACAATGGCAAAAGGGATCAATAAGGTTGAGGAACGCAGAGAAGCCTCTGGCAGGTGGGCTGCAGAGCCTCCTGTGGACAGCATCCCCTGCAGGACAGCAACAGAACAAGCTGGAGATAGAACGGTGGCTTCTGGCTGCACAGCCAGACACCTCACTCCTTTCGGACTGTGCTCCCATTATAACAAAGTACGTGGACCCGGGCTGGTTCGCTGTCCCACGTGTGGGAGAGATAAAAGCACCCAGATGAACATCTACAGGATGGAAAGCAGCACAGTTCCCACAGCCCTGCTCTGACTTCCCTGGAGACAGACGCTGGGTTGGGACAGAGGCCCGAATCCTGGTCTTCTCATCACAGCGGTCACAAGTCTTGGCGATGGAGAGACCTGTCCATTCGTCCTGCAGAGAGGACACCTTCAGAGAATGATACAGCAGCTGATGTCGCTGCCAAAACTGTCCTGTGGCCCAGGGGCAGGAAGGAGTTTGCAATGTCTCACTCCATGGAAATATATTATTTTGAATAACATTTTATGGTTTACAAAGCATTTTTTCATCATTGCCCTGCTGGGCTTTACTTTCTATTTCTGCCTGGAATATTGTCTTTCTCGGTTTGATGACTCCAGTACCAACCATTTGCCTCAATTTCTGCCCTGCGAACCCATTCCAACATGTGTCCACCTTGACATATTGTCCTGTCCACATGTCCTGCTCCAGCCAGGCCCTACACAGGCAGCCGAGCTTTTGGGATCACTCCCTGAGATCCTCCATTTAGAAGCATGGTTGTCCCCACTGGTGGTTATCTTTCCTGTAGCATAGACAGCTCCTAGGCAAGGAAGACAAATTATTTCAGGGAAACTAACAGTTTGGCTTAAAGCCTGTTCTCCGAAATAGGACATCCCAGCGGTTTTTACAAAGATGAGCGCTGGTCTCATGATTTCCATGAAGACATGCAGGTTCAATAGGAATTGCTCCTAACAGCCTCCAAAGAAGGAGAAGGTGGCCCCACCCACCACCGAAGCAGTTTTTCCTGTCCCTCTCTGTCTGCCCCGTAATAGTGTCTGCATTTGTAACAAGTGTGTCTGGCTGTCCTCCCCACCTCTCTCCCTGGCTTTTATCAGTGGGCCCCAGCCACTGGTCTCAGCCCTTAAGGCACGCTGGACTCCATGACGGGGTAAGACAGCCAGCGAGGTGGTCCTGGCCACCTGAGACCACATGCTCGGGCTTCTGTAATCACTCCCAGGATGAGATGCTCAAGTGCAATGGACACCCAGGCCCATCAGGGTCCCCTAGTGTGAAAACAGTCCCTGATTCTTTTATCCTGATCAGGGCCCAAGATAAATGACTCTCTGCAGAATGTCTCAAGTTCTTAAGGGACAGTGTTACTACCAGGTGCATGAAAAACTTTGCTCTTTCAAACCTGTCGGGTTTTTCTCCTGTTTGAAGACTAGGTTCTTCATTTTCATGGTTGCCGCCATCATCATCTTCATCAATAACATCAATTATCCAGCACCTACTGCTCGGATCCTGTGGGGCTGAATGGCACACAGCTGGTGCGTTGTATTTGTTGAAGGCACCTGCCTTCAGAGAACTTCAATAACTGCACAGAGAGATGAAGATCTGCATTGTGCCAAGCATGTCTCTGGGCACAGACATAAAACAGAGAAATGTAATTATGTGTGCCATGGTGGCGAACTTGTTGTGTGGTTGAGTGGGAAAAAAAATGGGATTATAGTGATGCCAGAAAGGGAGAAGAGGGAAGATCACTAATTCCAGAGTTTTTCTTCTTCCTCGTGAGGAAAAATACATATAACCATCCCCTTTTTCCTCTCTTTTCGGTCTGTCTCTTGTTTGTCTCAGGCTGGTTGAAGGAAAGAAGGGGGTCAAAGTGGAAAACAGACCTTTCCTCTCAAAACTCATCTTCTTCAACGTCTCTGAACACGACTATGGGAACTACACGTGTGTGGCCTCCAACAAGCTGGGTCACACCAACGCCAGCATCACACTGTTCGGTGAGACGGAGCCCCACGCTGGACCACAAGGAGCGCGGGGGGGCCGGGCAAGGGGAGAGTCAGGAGTAGTTAGGCGGGGGTGGGTGAGAAGGACGGGATGAGGAGGGAAGGGGAGAGAGAGAAACAGTACACGTGTGAAAGGAGACACCGGGTTTCATCCTGTGCTAGAGGTCTGACACTGCAGGAAAGGGTTTGGGGGATACTGAAGTGATGTTGAACTTTCCCCCGCAGTATCTCCTTAACTGACCATGGGGATTGCAATCGCATCTAGTCAAGAACCCAGAAAGGAACATACACTATTTCCATACTTCTTCCCTGGATGAGTGTGAAATGTTACCATTTCTGAAACTTTTTCTAGTCCTCAGGATATAAGAGAAACTGCATTGTATTGATAAAAGTAGACTCCTGTGGGCCTTGGGATCCTGAGTAATGTTAGTGTCAGAGGGAGAATTAACATAGCCAGTGGGTGTGTCCCTGGTTCTTCATTTGTGTCCTAGGGTGTTGTCTGGCTGCATTAAGATATTATCTGTCCTACTGAGCCACCATCTCGACAGAAGTCGCATAATCATTCATGCATTAATTCATTCAGTCACTCTTTATTGAAGGACTAATCTGGGCAAGGCAAGTTGCGGTGCCTTCATTGCACACCCGGCAACTATAAGGATGCCAGAAACAAGGGAAGGAGGCAAGTAAACAGACTTAGATCCCCAGGTCTCACGCTTCTTTGGGGAGAACAGTCACACAGACCTGAGCCTGGATGCCCGAGGGCCATCCTGCATCTCTGACGGGCTCCCTGCCCAGGAAGATGCAGACTGACCGCACAGCCCATGGGTCTGCACACAGCCTTTGCGGGGGTGGGAGGCACATCCCCCCAGGCTCCAGCAAGTACCTTAGCTTGGAATCATTCAAATTTGTTCCTCGATCTCCCATGTTAACAAGCACTCTTGAGTGTCCTGGGGAGGGAAAGGTAAGGAAGCTAGCAGATCATTGGCAGGAGCCTAAACCCCTTTATTCTGAGAACTCCCAGATAATCCCAGAGTTCCATAAAGCACCCCTCACCCCCTGCCCAGCCTGCCACATCTCCTCCATGGCACCACAGACCCCTATCAGATCGTCCAGACAGCCCACCTGTGTTCTTCCCCTGCTCCGTCCAGATTTCCAAATTGCATTCCATCTCCCCTTTTACCCAGCACATAAAATAAAGCCCAGCTTTATCCTCCAGGGCTTGGAGGCGGCAGGCTGCCCTTGATCCCAGAACTGGCAGACCGGAATGGGCAGAGCTGTGATTAGACTGATTGATGTGTCTGACGCCTCCCACCCAGGGACAGTCATCAGGGCCGCTCACGTTTGTCAGCCTTTTGGCTTTTTGGCAGGTGTCTGTCTGCATGAACAGAAGGACCATGATTAGGAAGGGGCGGCCCCACCTCCCCTTGCCTCCCAGATCCGAGGCTGTCCCCGCCCTCCACCCACAGCCTTCCTCTTCCCTGTAAACAGTTTCCCTCCTCCTTTGACCCCTTTGCTCCTCCAAATCAGATGCATGAAATGGTTTTGCAACTGACTTTATCACTGCTGTCTAATTCCCTGGCCTCATCCCCTGAAGACATCTAAGATGAGAAGAGAGAGAAAAAGCAAACTTTAAGAGTGAAATACCGGCATTTGTGACAAGCAATGCAGTGAAGCATGCACCATAAATCTGCTCCTTTTCACAGACCCGTGTTTGGCAATTAAGACCTCTGCCCGCATGCCCGGCAGTCTGTCAGCATCCCCTGCTCCCCGCGTGTCCTGTGGGACGGCCCTACAGTTGCCAGCTTTCTGGAGTCCAGGGGACTCTCTAAAGACATGTCTGGAAAAGTCACAGTATGGATTCAAGTAGGTTTAGAAAGACTAGATCAAACAAAGATGAATTGGGTCCCTGTGGGGATGTTCTTTAACACAGGAGGGCTCAGAGCCCTTGCATGCTAAATCTCTAAGAGGGAGAAACAGTTTGGAACATTTCCAAATTTAATCAAACAGCAACCAGGTTTTTAGCCTCATTTAAGAGAGTGTTTCTGAGAAGCCCGTCACAGCATGACCACCTGGGTGACACCTAGTTCCTTGAGGCTATGAAATCCCATTAACGTGCCACGCCTACATTTCCACCCCCTAGGCTCACACTGCAGCTGGTCCACACAGCCTAGCCCCCAAACTCTTTATCAACGCCCACTATCAATAAGGCCTCTTGACAGATACAAACGTGTTAGCGAGTTTTCTATGCCCTTTCCTATGATCAGACCCGTCAAGCCGACTTGGGCAGGTTAGAAAGCAGCCTTTGCTTTCTGTGAATACACAAACTTTGTGATGAAACTCCTTCTTCTGTAGCATCTGAGAGCCAGCTAAATCAACATCATTTTGCCACCAACCTGCTCGGAAGCAGCACACATGACCTGATGTTGAAAAGTGAGGGATGCTGGTGCTGGTTAGATTCCTTCAGGATCAATACCTTTGAGGGACTACAGTCAAATGGGGAAGGGGTGGTCCTTCCAACAGGAACCCTACTAGTAGGATTCTGAGAACCTGGTCCCTAAGGCTCCGGAGGTGTCAGGGGACCAGGAGAATTCAGCCCCTGGGATCCTGAATCACAGAGATTCCTGGGGGACCTTGCTTCTGCTGTGGTGCTGGGAGGCCAGAAATCCCTAAACTTGGTCTCCCCAAGTGAACCAATGGAGCTGTGGATGAGACACAGATCTCATCTGGAAAGAGGCTTCGATCCTCTGCTACCAAGTCAGCACCCCAGCTCAGCACACACCCAGAGTCCGTGCTCCTGTGGGGGCTGTGAATGCATGGCCAGCCCCTCGCCTTTCAACCTCGGCATCACGTGTGCATGCACCCAGCCCTTCACCGTTCCTCATCTGCATCTTGCCCCACCACCTCTGGTTTTTGTGTGTTCCTTTATTTTTCCATCCCTCCAGAAATGTTTGTGAAAGCCGGTATACAAACTATATATGATGGATATATAGCTACTGTATATAATATGTGTGTTTGTTTTCATTTTTCTCTCCTGTGTGTCCCTCACCCGATATAGAGCTAAGTGAGCCTACAAGCTCATCTTTGTTGCAAGGTCAGTATCCCCCCTCCCCCTGCTTTATGGGTTCTCCCCTCCCCGCTTTCTCCCAGAGCCTCCTCCCCCTGCCCTGCTGTGTGTTCCCTGAGGCTCCTGTCTGTCCAGCAGCTAGTGGATGGCGGCAGGCGCTAAGTGGGTTACTGGGAGCCGATGAAACTCCAAGGACCCCCTTACTCTCTGCTCACATTGCCCTCCTCCCCTGAAGGGCTGGGAAGGGAGAAGAAAAGAAACAACCCTATCTTTTCAAAGCCTGGAGGTCTGCATGGAGACAAAAGGCTCAGAGAGCGAGGCTTGGGGCAACAGGCAGAGAAGTCCACCCACTGAGTGCTTCTCATAGGAGCCCCCAGTAACAGCCCCACCCCCCATCAGCCACAAAAGCAAACCTCCAGTGCAGGGAGTTTCAGAGGGTCCCTAAGCTGCCACAGAGCATTCATGGGGAGCGTCTTCAGGGAGGAAGGTGGGCAGGTGCCCCTGCAAGGTCCTTGGAGTGGACGCCGCTGAGCTCCTGTCCAGAGCCCGACATCCAGGGGTGCTGTGCACTTGGGCAGGTCAGGAAGTATTGTTTAGACTCAATTTCCTCTTCTGGGCCATAGAACTGACCCGCCTTACAATCTGAGAGTTGTTTTAGCCTTCACCTGAGAACACATAGAAAAAAGGCTTTGAAAACCACCAGGTGCGTCTTGAACCATTGGAGCCCAGTCTCTGGTTACAGGACCCCCCCATATCATGATCCAGGGGTTCATGAACTCATTTCTCAAGCCCTCTCCCTAGCTTCTTTCCACCTCTTCCATGCCAACCCTCCCCACACTGTGATACGTGCATCTCTTGCCTCGTTTTACTCAGCCCCTCAAATTTTCTCAAGGTCCCTAGCCTAGCTAAAGTGATTCATTTAGACCATGACGAAATGTTCAGAAGTGGGCCCAGGCTGAGTGGTGGAGTCGGACACATGGTGTGTGTGCCGTGAACTTTTCCTGCTGAGGACAGTGCCGACCCTCGGAGAGCCCCCCGGGAAAGCGGCTGTGACCACAGTGAAGAGAGGGTCTTTCCCCACTTCCTGCCATCCTTCTCATCCCACCTAGCACCCCCTTCATCCTGTTCATCCACTCACATCTGGCCATGCAAGTAATCATCAGAGGATGGCATTAGACTTGGGGAGGGGGAGACGGAAGGAAATGAATTATATGGAAAATTATTTGACAGAAGAGGAGAAAGCTTTTATTGTGAGAAGATTCAGGGATGCAGTATTCACCTTAGTGATATAGAGCGCCATGGTGATGAACCACAAACAGGAAAATGAAACAGAAATAGAAAGAAAGGGAAGTCAATGGAAGGCTCCAGGTTCAATTAGTGATTTGACGTATGCTTATTGAACCCCTGACCAAGGCATATGCACAGATCTCGAAGAACGTTGGAAAACTAGCAAAGGACATAAATGGTGAAAGGGACGTGTGAGAGGCTGGAGGTAGGCGGAGGAAACTTGCAAGGGACTTTAAGTGACTTACAGTGACTCAGCTCATTGTAATCATTGATATCTGTATTCTCAGCTGGAAAGGGAACTTTTGAAACAGGGATTGGTTCTTAAGGAATTAGAACTCCACTGAAGGTGCACCCCATGGATGGAGGAAGCACATCCCACATCGAAGCCAACAGTAACAAAACTGACCAGAAGCAAACAAATCCCTGCCTGGTTCTGAGCAGGGCACTAGGAGCAGAGGCTCCACCTGCCGACTCGGAGCTGAGCATCCTCACCGCGCTCTGTGCTCTGTGATCCACTGTGAATGTGGGGCAGGGTCTCCATGCCAGCTCTCTTCTCTACATTGCTCCCACCCCATCACCCTTCTCATTGGGTAGAGGGCAATGGGTCAAGGCCAGTGCTGTAGATGGTAGAATCCTGGAATATTCCAAGACTTGGATTAGTGTGGTCTTCAGTATAGCTGTCGGACTCTTGTATATTAAGGACTATATTAGAGAAAAAAGACCATGCTCTCGGGACATTTATCTTATGCATCCCTCTCTCTGTGTGTATGTGTGTGTTGCTTTTTCCTCCTCCATGGCTAGCCTACCCTAGAACAGAGAGCTACCTCGCTTCTCTGGAATATGCCCAGGTTATGTTCCCCTCATCTAGATGGATTTCCACCTATGAGGAACACTTAGCTTTAAGAGACATTCCAACCTATTTTGTTATTCAGTATCCGAATGGTCCAGAAGGATCCAGAAGAGAATTTAGTTCCTTCTCAGCATTGTCTGCCACCCTGATGTATTTCTCTGCTCCCCCTCTCGCACACACAATGGATTGCGTGTCCCCCTCTTGTGTTAATATGTAGTGCTGCAGGACTCCTGCCAGCATAACTAAGGACTGGCGGACCCACCACCATCCCTCATGCCCTCCCTCATAGGCAAGCGTGCCGGGGACGCACTCAGCGGCTCGGTGGCTGTTCATTTCCCATCCCTGGTCCATTGTCTTTTATCTCCTGGGCTAGGAGTCAGATTCGATGGTATCAGTAGTCTGGGGAAGGTCGGCTGATTCATGCCGGCGAACCTCGCAGTGACCATCAAATCATCTTAATAGAGAATAGGGGAGTAAGTCAACTCTGTGCATCAGAAGAAACAGTTGCAGTGAGAGAGAGGACCTGTTCTTCCCTGCTGAGGATGAGAGAGAGCTCATTAAACCCAGCCTCTCAGCAGTTAGCATTTCTATGGTACGTGTGTCTAAATACAGAAGGTGCCAAACTAAAATCCCCTCGCCCTATTTCTGGAATGTTTGTGTATTTTATGTATCCATTCTGGCATGAATCCAGCCCTCTTCTGCTCACTAGGACAGCAGCCCTGTGTGCTCACCTAGGAACTTGGATTCAGCTGGGTTTGGTGGCAGAGAGATCGTGTTATAGATTGACCATTGACTTCTCTGAGTCACCACTTTAATCTTTGATCACTGATCTGCCCACAGCCTTTTCCAGAGTGGCTTCTTGGGGCAGCTAATGTCCATTTGGATCAAGAGTTGTATCATGTCTCAGGTGCCTTTAAAGAGTAGACTGAGAGTTTGAATACATGGGGACCTACTCAGGTGTTTTTGGTCAAATGTTCTGGTTGAGTTTAGATGGAGTCATCTCTAGGTTATCTTTCCTTCTATATGCAAGGATCTTTGCACGGAGAATCCTATCACTTCGATGCAAAAGGCTTTAATGTCATTTGCTTTTTCTCAGCTTTATTTTCCCTTATTTCAGGTATAATGGATGAGTAAAATCGTACGATATTTAAAGTGTGCATCATGGTGATTAGATACCTGTACACAAGATGGAGGGCTTCCCAGGTGATGCTAGTGGTAAAGAACCCACCAGCCAATACAGGGGACACAAGAGATGCAGGTTCAATCCCCGGGTTGGGAAGATCCCCTGGAGAAGGAAATGGCACCCCACTCCAGTATTCTTGCCTGGGAAATCCCATGGACCAGCCTGGTGGGATACAGTCTATGGGGTCGCAAAGAGTCGGACACAACTGAAGTGACTTAGCATGCACACACGCACATACTCTGTGGACGGATTTCCCAGCCTCTGTATCCAGGTGAACATATGCAGAGGCCCCCAGCTAACGAGGAAAGATGAGAGGTCAGCCTGCTTCTGGCCAGTCAGCAGGACAGGCTCTATGCATTGTCCTGAGAGCCTAACTGGTGAATGGAGGTCTTTCCTGGTCCAGCCAGCAGAGGGGAACTGATGCCCAGCATTTCCCCAGGCAGGTCCCAGCATCTGGGATGCAGATCTTACTGTCTTAGACCACCCCAGAGAGAGGAAGCCCTCGGGGCCAGCTGGTTACAGTCTGACTCATCAAGAGAGGTCAGCTATCAAAGGCCTGGCCTCCTCCAGTACACAGAACCTCGCTCACTAATATCTCAAAGATACATAGATGAATGCCGGTTAACTTTACAGATCAAACAGAGCATGGGCACCTGCATTCATATTACTGCAGGAGGGCCTAAGCTTTAGTTTTATAATAAAGCCTGCAGACTTCAGGGCTTCCCTGGTGACTCAGATGATAAAGAATCCACCTGGAATGCAGGAGACCCAGGTTCAACCCCTGGGTTGGGAAGATCCTGGAGGAGGGCACGGTAACCCACTCCAATATTCTTGCCTGGAAAATCCCATGGTCAGAGGATCCTGCAGGCTGCAGTCCATGGGATTGCAAAGAGTCGAACACAGCTGAGATACAAACACTTCCACTTCTGCTTCTGCAGACTTCAACTAATTAGAAGGTAGTCTGGTGACCAAAGAAAAAAGGTTGTTCTACAGAGAAGTGTTTATTGGCTTAGGGGCTCAGGCTCCAGGGTACCAGCTTCCCCAGCCAAGACACGGCAGGGATGCTGGATCTCTGAATCAGAGATCCAATGTGAGCATTCTGCCCCAACCCCCACTCAACCTATGCCACCTGACTTCCCAGCACAGCAGAGGGGCACGTGTCCCAGGGCGGGGCTGTGGCCAGGACAGTACAGGGTCTGGGCCGGTTCAGCCTCCTCCCCTTAACCATCAGAGGGTAAAGTGAACATCTCTGGCTGCTTTCTGCCTTAACGGTGGCTTGTTTTCCATTTCTTTTAGAAGTGAAAACCACAACTCTGCCCCCTGGGAAAGGTTGGTATGTTTACTTTCCAGGCAGCTGCTGCCTTGGGCTTGGGGGCGCAAGACTCATCGCCTTCTTGCAAGATGCGTTCTCTTCTGCGCTAACCCCAGGAGGCAGCCCGGTGGGGACCGCCTGACCTCGGGCCGGCCCTGTGTCAATTCAGATTAACCATCCCCAAGGCCATCGATTCTCCCCGGGTGCCTCCTCTGCAAAGTCTAACTTGTCTTTGCTGGCAGCATGAATGGGGACCTGTCAGTGCCCAGAATAGCTCCACGTCTGGGCCCTTCTGTAGCAGGCCCGCCTCTTTCTTTGCACACGATGCTCTCATGCAATGATCTTCTTGGACCTTGGCCTTGCATGCTGGCCTCTGCTTACCCCATTCTCTCTTTTTCTAACTTGGAGCTGGAAGGGAAGTGGCAGGAGGAAGGGGTCAGGGGAAGGAAGGGGGCGGTTCTTGGGCGAGTCACTTGCCTACGAATAAAAACTCATCTTATCCGGGGGCTTTCATTCCATCCAGATGTTTCCGATGGGTAAATCGACAGTCGTCACAGCTCTCCGGGACCCTGACGGTCCTGGTAATTAGTCTCTTCAGGCCTCCAGAGCTCGCTAATGAGACTGAGGAAATAAGGCCTTCCCCGCCGAGTGGAGGTGCTGCTAGATGGGGCACACGGACCTCCTCTGTGCGGCCGCATCACCGAGCAGATGGGCTAAGCTCTTACTCTGGCCAGCACGGATTCTGAGAGGGCCTCGTGCCCAGAGCCCGGGATCCACAACCTGCCTGGACAGCAGGTCCTCCTCTCGTGGGGATCTTCCTGTGCCGATCAGTGTGGGCAGGCCTGGGGTCCCCACCTTGCCCGGTACCCGGGCTGGGCGGGCCCTGCAGCCTCACTCTCTGCTGTCTTCTCCTCTGGAGATGTGAGTGGCCCACAAAGCCACAGCTCCAAGTCCATGAAAAGAAAATTGTATTTGGAGACAGAAATCAAGGGACCTTGGGGACATCACTTATGAGTGAGTTTCCACACATTAGAGCAGGAGATAACAGCCTTTATCTCCTACATGAGGGGCTTCAAGGGGCCAGAACCCATTTTCCAGGTGCAAACACTCCACCTGGAATCCTAACCAATGTGGCCTTACCTCTGGGTATATCTTCCCTCAACCACGCGGATTTTCAGTGACTTGTACTGGGAATTGTTAGAAAAGTGGGGGAGAGGTGTTTGAAAGAAGGCAAAGTAGGAGAAGAGTGTTTTGCTTTGTTTTTAGTTTGGTTTGTACTTTTCTTTTTCAAGTAGAATTGTAAGAAAAAGCAAAACACACACAAAGTAGGTATAGACACGTCAGCAGGGTCACTGTTCTGGCCCCTTCCTTCCTTCAACTAATGTTTGTTAAGTACTTGCTGAGGGCCCAGCTGGGCACAGACCCTGCCCTTATGAAGCTCACAGCATGGAGGAGGAGACACATGCGAGACTCATGAAGGGAACTGTAGGACGGGTGTGTATTTTAATAGTGGGATGTGTATGGTGTTGTAGAAGGGAACAAAGCAAGTCAAGGAAGGCTGCCTGGAAGAGGTGGCTGAGGCCAGATCAGAACCTGGAACAAGGAGTAGAAATTAATCTAGTGAAGAGTATTTCAGGCACAAGGGGTGATGGTGGGAAGGAAAGAGAATAGGCTGGAAAGTGCACACTCATGTATACACATATGTGTGTTGCTGGTGTTGTGTGGAGTGGAAGCAGAGACAGCCCAAGGCACACGTGTCGAAGAGTGAGGCTAAGAAGTCAGAGCAAGCCTCTGAGTGTCCTACGGAGCAGCTGAGAGGTTTCCCAAAGGCCAAGGGAATCGAATCCACTAGTGGTCCGGTCAGCTTGGAGTCACAGAAACATCGGCCTGGGGTTGGCATAAGGAGCCAACCCAGAAAGTCCAGGCTGGGTGGTGGACAGCTGGTGCGTGGACTCTGAGAGGCTGCGAGGAGACCCCGCCTCAGGTTTCTCCAGGAACCACCACTGTTTCCTTCTCCAGGGCAGCTGTGTCCAGAGAGATGCTGGGTGGGGAGTAGGAAGGGATGGGGAGGTGAGGTCCTGCTGGGCCAGGGGGGCAGGCGGTGTCCAAGGGGGCACCAGCCCCACGGACACACCTGGGAGAGGAGGGAAGCTACAGAACATCATACTCTGAGCTCCCTCCCTGCTGCCTCACTCCCAGCAGGCATTTCATCTCTTCTCTGGGAGGCATTCTCTGATATGGGGGATCAGGGCCCTCCCCACAGGCTCCCTGTGTGCATCCCAGTAGGCAGCAGAGCATCCAGGAGCCCCAGGGGACTAGGAAGAATCGCAACACAACATGCACCCCAGATACCCGCCACACCGCAGCCATTGCCAAGTGCCCGGCATGTTTGCCAGCTCCCAGCTGCCTCCCACAGGGCGCTGCAGACTCCCTGGCCAGCAGACAAGGCTTCTGACTTTTCTTGCCTGGCCAGATCCCTGCTGGGCTGTCTGCCTGGCGTGTGCATCCTCCATCCACCTCCCTGGAGACGTGCGGTCCCCGCAGCCCAGAGGGGTGGAGGGCAGCAGGGGCAAAAAGCGTCTCCATGTGGGAACTGGCATCGTCCCCCTTTTCCTACCAGGAGCTGGAACAGGAGGGCCACGCTGGGATGAGTGGGGAGTGAGTTTCAAAGCTGTGTGAGCCAGTGTTCAGGAGAGAAAAGAGGTGAGAGAGGAAGGGAACCCTTCGTGAATTGCCTGTGTGTCCAGACACGTGAGCAAAGTGAGCAAAACGCACTTGGAATCATGGGCAGTGTGCCTGGGGGAGGGCCGTGCAGCCACCAACCCTCCCATCACACTTGGAACCTGGCTCCCAGGGACCCAGAACAAACTCCCCGTCTCAGAGTTGGCCTCGGGCAAAGGTAGGGCTCTCCTGCCAAGAATCTTGGGGTGTCCCAGAGTGGAAGGGCGTCCTCTCTGGGGGCAACTTCTCTCCTGAGATTCTGAAGAATGCTGTATAGAGTCAGCAGTGACTGGACATAAAAGCTGGGGTCTCTGGTGATGATCTGTATAGAAACAGGAGATAGATTTTAGAAGATGCAACCAATTTGTGATCAATGGTCAAGGATAAGCAAATCTGAAATTGAATTACAAGTCATCCGGAGCTTTGGAGGTTTGCAGGGGTGCCCCTTTGTCACAGGTATGCGGTGGACTGGGAGAGGGAGGGGGTTAAGTTTTATGTCACCCAGACACTTACCTCCCTGGTGGGGAGCAGAGGAGTCATCTCTTGTCCTTCTCCTCGGGAGAACTCGCTCTGCCAAGGAGTTCTGGCCTCAGGAGCCCTGCGGTTGGGGAGGAAGAAAATTTCCTGTATCCTTCTAGGTTCTTCTGGCTGGCTTAATAATTAAGTTGACATGAAACAGAGTAACAGGAGAAAATAAAATACAAATTTAATAATGCATATATACATGAACAGAGAAGGAAATGGCAACCCACTCCAGTACTCTTGCCTGGAGAGCCCCATGGACTGAGGAGTCTGGTGGGCTGCTGTCTATGGAGTTGCACAGAGTTGGACATGACTGAAGCGACTTAGCAGCAGCAGCATATACATGAAAGGGGTTCCCCTGGTAGCTCAGTGGTAAAGAATCCACCTGCAATGCAGGAGACACAGGAGATTCAGGTTTGATCCTTGGATCAAGAAGATCCCTTGGAGGAGGGCATGGCAACACACTCCAGTATTCTTGCCTGGAGAATCCCCTTGGACAGAGGCACCTGGTGGGCTACCATCCATGGGGTTGTGAAGAGGCAGACACGACTGAGCAATTGAACTCACACGAACATGGAAGAGACAAGGAAACCTGATGCACTCACCAAAGTGTCCCAAACCTTCAACTTAAATACCGTCTTCAGCTAAAGAAAGAAGAGGATGCTGGGGACAGGGAGTTAGAACTTCAAAGGGAGAGGAGGCAATTCACATGGAGATGGAAATGCCGCTGTGGGGTGGCAGTTATTGGTGGGCAGGCAGAGATGGACACAGAGGGGAAGGCTAACAGACAGATTCTGCAGGTTCCTCCCTGTCGCCACAGCCAGTTCACACTGTGGTTACCTGTGGTGACAGCTCCGTCCCTGGAACGGGTCCTCCTTCTACATTCTTTACCCAGTCAGGTGTTGTTTTTGTTCAGTCGCTCAGTCTTGTCCAACTTTTTGCGACCTTATGGACTGCAGCACACCAGGCTTCTCTGTCCGTCACCATCTCCTGGAGTTTGCTCAAACTCAAGTCCATTGAGTCAATGATGCCATTCAACCATCTCATCCTCTGTCGTGCCCTTCTCCTCCTGCCTTCAATCTTTCCAAGCATCAGGGTCTCTTCCAACGAGTCAGCTCTTCACATCAGGTGGCCAAAGTATTGGAGCTTCAGCTTTAGCCTCAGTCTTTCCAATGAATATTCAGGGTTGATTTCCTTTAGGATGGACTGGTTGGATCTCCTTGCAGTCCAAGGGACACTCAAGAGTCTTCTTCAACATGACAATTTGAAAGCATCAATTCTTTGGTGCTCAGCCTTCTTTATGGTCCAATTCTCACATCCATATACGACTAATGGAAAAACCATAGCTTATACCATGCAGACCTTCGTCGGCAAAATGATGTCTCTGCTTTCTAATACCCTGTCTAGGTTCATAGCTTTTCTTCCAAGGAAGATCAAAGCTTCTTCCTCAGTCTTGAGCCTTGACTGTTCTCAGCTTAAAATAATCTGTGTGCCAAGAGATACTTTGGGGTGGCGAGTCACCACCCTTCACTGAGAAGCAGCAGCAGAGACACAGAGGCTGGATGACCTGGTGCATTTCAGACTCATAACTGTTCAAGGGTAGGCTTAGGTTAGAAAAAGAGCTTTGTTCCAAAGGCCTAAGAAAGAAATCATATGGGCATTGCTTCCAGGCTAGGAGTTCTAAGACTTGAGAACATAGTTCCATATGGCATTAGGGAGCCTGGCTTGATGGTAAACTGTATTAGCCAGAATTGTCTCTGTGTCCAGCGTCCAAGTCAGGCAAGCAGGTCTAGCTTTGTCCCTTCAACCTGGTGAGGATGTGGACTTAGAGGGGGCACCGGCTTCAAATGCCTCTACTAAATCCAGTGATAGCATCACCGACTCAATGGACACGAATTTGAGCAAACTCCAGGGAGACAGTGAAGGACAGAGGACACTGATGCGCTGCAGTCCATGGGGTGGCAAAGAGCTGGACACGACTGAGCAGCTGAACAACAGCAACACAGTCCAGTGCAACAGAGGCTGCCAGAGCAAGTGCGGTCTGAGAAGACGCCTTGCTTCATTAGGCGCCTAATCCATTCGGGCATCCAGATGTGTGTGTACTATTCATGAATCCTAACTACATTTGTCATTGGAGTTCATGGTCATGGGGCTCAGGGAGCCGGAAAGCTTAAATGATAGGGAAGCTGCTGGGGAGTGTTATGACCTCAGAATTACTACCTTGCCTCCCAAATCTGGCTCCATCTCCAAGAGTCTCTGTGTGCAGGCCAGGCTGCTGTGTGGCTCTTAGAGAAAAGCGCCATCCATCTCCCCTCAACAGACACATGCCATGGCACGCTCTGCATCCCTCTGTCCCTGGAAATCTTCCTGTGTGCACAGCCAGAGGCCACCTGTCTCTTGGCTTGATCCCACCTCATGGCAGCTGGTTTTGACCTTCTCAGCCTGTGGAACTTGAGGGAGGTCTGATCTTAGCTGGTCTAGATGGGGGAGAGGCCAAGAGCAGTCCTGAAATACAGTGATTAACAGAAGCAATGCCAAGGCTGCGGCAGCATCTTCAGGGGTATGGTCAGTGTGTCCACCAAGTCCTTTCCTGCAGGACAGGTGGAGCAGCTGAAGGGCCACGTGGATGTTTGAGGCGGGCAGTACTCAGAGGGGTTGGACCATGATGTAGACGATATAGGGATTTCGCCTTACCGAAGCTCTGGGTAGGGTGTTCATGAATCCACCACCTTCTTCTTGAACCTGCCCCCTGAGCCAGGGCCTCAGCGTGTTCTGATGGCAGGGGAGTAGCGGCCACCTGCACACTGAAACCCATACCTCTCAGCCCCTCCCTGCACGGGCGGACTCCCCATCACCTAGCTGTGTCCTCGGGATCAGGCTGTGGAGGGTTCATTCCCCACGCAGTCCCAGTGTGTGGACCTGGGGCGCTGGAGGCTCCTGGCTGGAAAGGCGCCTCCATGAGGCAGGGTGCCTGGCTCATGGCAGGTGTGTTCTGTCTGCAGGCCCTGGTGCTGTCAGCGAAGTGAGCAATGGGACGTCGTCGAGGAGGGCGGGCTGCCTCTGGCTGCTACCTCTCCTGGTCTTGCACCTGCTCCTCAAATTTTGATGTGAGAGCCGCATCCCCAACGGGGAGGAGCCGCCGCACCGCCAACACGTCAGCGATGGCAACCGACAGCAACAAGGCGAGCACCCCTGTTCTAAAGCAGACACGATCCCACCAAATTCAGACAACAGAGCCGAAGGGGACACAAATTCGAGGGAGGGGAACAAAGAATGCTCTGGGAAAACGAATTGAATGAGGACACTGGAAATCACCGTGCAGATACCTAGGTACAGCCGAGTTTTCTTTCTTTTTCCAAATGGGAAGAACGCCCGTGGCTCTGGACCCACCCGTAAACTGCATGGCGTGACCTCTGTTACCAGGCGGGCAGGGGCTCAGCCGCTCTGCCCACCACAGTGCCCCCCCACCAAGGAAAATTCTGGAGTTCGGCCACCCCAAATTCAACCATTCCATAGAGAAGAACTCAGAGGGAGGCGAGCGGGCCCGTTCCTGGACTGTGTCCCTATGTTGCGTGTGTGATGAAATGCAGCATCAAAAAGATAAATAAAAAGGAAAAAAACAAGACAGCCTGACAGCTACAACAATCCCACAATCAACAGTCACAAAAGATATTCTTAAACGTTCTTTTTTTTTTTTTCCATTTTACTACATGGACATCATGGATAATAAGGGATTCTGATTCATTGTTAATTTTATTAATTATATTTTCTGATATGAGTCTAAAACTTAGTGCAAAAACAAGATAAAACTAAAAAAAAAAAAGTACACAGATGAAAGGGGTGAAGGGAAGTGTGTTTGTTAAAGGTTAGACGTGAATAGTGTACTTCTTACCTAGGTTTACAACTGGTGGACCACACACCAGGTACTGACCACCTGGTGAGGATTTGGCAAATCCACCAAAAAAAAAACCACATACAATTTAACCAACATCTCCACCAGCGCTACAGATTTCTTCTTATTCTGTGCATTTAATGCAGACAATACTATGCTTCTACATGCTGTTTAGAAACAGAAGGGTGACCTGCACTGTATCTTGAGTTTGCTGACAATGCTTCTTTTGATGACATATATTATATAGTATATATATATACATATATTTTTTTTGTTAGAGTTCTAGCCATTTTCTTTCTCAGCAGGGTCCTTTCTCAAACATTACTGCATGCTGTATATGGCGTTAGCTGTGTGTTGCTCTTCTAAAAGATGATAGAGTTTACTGGTAATTGTGTAATCAGCTCCTGCCTTTTTATTTTCTTGGGTTATTCACATGTCAGAGACATTTCTAAAACGCGAAAAGAGAAACCAAACACTAACACCAGGCACAGCATCTTTTCCAGGGGCGGCTCTCGGACACGAGGGCTAACGCGGGAGGCCCGGCTTCTCCAGCAAGAGTGTGGACAGACAGCAAGCAGCCGAACCAACTCCGCAGTCAGTAACCACTCGCTTTAGCCCGTCATGGGAATCTAGGATGCCTTTGTGACCGCTGGAGAATCGAATCCTCTTGGTTTATTTTATTTAATTTCCCACCTTTGTGTGCGTGTGTATGAAAGAGAAGAAAAGGCAGTTTTTAGGTAAACTTTTCTTCGTCCCCCGAAGTCTGGGAACCGGAGGGGCCTCGGGGAGGGGTCCTGATGTGGTAAGGGAAGGTGGGATTGGGGGCTGGGAGGGAAGGGTTGTCTCTGACTTGACATTAAAAAGTGTTCCATGTCCCTCTTCACCTGGTGTGGTACCTCATTGTCAAGCAGGGGGTGTGGGGGAGCAGAGCCTGCCTGGCTCAGGCATGAAGGAGGGGTCGGGCTCCTGACTCAGGCTCTCTGGCCCCCTTGGGGGTGGACTGGGGCTCCCTGTGGTGTGGGCTCTGACCACAGGCAGGGGTTTGGGAAAACACTCCTCCATTACAAGCAGGGGAGGTGAGGCTCTGGCGACTGCACCTCCAGTGTCTTCAGGAGGACCTGCTGTGTCCACAGCTCCCCTGGTAACCCAGATGGCAAGTCCAGGGACAGCTTTCACATATGATTACTTCCGGGTGCAAAGTGCAGCCATCGCCACCCCCCAAACATCTGAAATATTGTGCGTGAGTATTGACAAATTGGCCAGTGTGTCGGGGACTTGCCATCCAAGCCTGCCTCCCAAACCTTGCCTCTAGCAACAAATTAAGAGCAAAGGTAGGTGTTAATGCAGAATAGTTTTCAGATAAGTCTAACCTGTTGTGATTCTGGGATTTCAATAAGCAGCTGGAGAGTCGCTGAAAGGCAGAAATGAGGTCGGAGCTGAACCATGCAGGGATTACTGTGCTGTGTCCTTGGGGGCCAGTCCCACCCGAGAGGAGGAAGTGTCGGAAAGCAGTCGTTTCATTTCCAGCAGCTCCTGGCAGCTTTGGAAAAGCTTGTTAACTTCATGTTTCTTTTTTTTAAAAAATTCTTTTCTTTTTTTCATATTCTTTCCCACTGGTTTATCACAGGATCTTCAACACAGTCCCGTGTGCTCTACAGTAGGACCTTGTCCTTTATCCATTCTAAATGTAACGTTTTTGCATCTCTTAACCCCAAATTCAGTCCGCCCTTCTCCCACCCATCCCGCGTCATGTTTCTTTGTGCCTTTTCTGACCTTCCACCTCCGCCAGCAGGTGTCAGATTCTCCAGCTTCTTCCTGGCAGCGTGGTCTGAAAAAGTCTGACCAAGCCTTGCAGATCTGGGCTGCCCTGCAGTCATTCTACCCTATGTCTCAAAACTGCTAAAGGCAAGGAGCTTGTCTCCTTCCAGTGAGAGTGGGTGAGATATACTAGCTTCCGTGTGACCAGAGCTTCTGTAGACACGGAGGACCAGAGGAATTCCATGCAGATTGTGCATCACAGGAATAGTGCAGGAAAAAGGCAGATTATTTCCATACTTCTCAACTTGCACCCAGAACCGCTCTGAATAAAACGTACCAGGGCACTTTGCAGACAGTCTTCTCAGACCTTGCCGGGATGAAAGCACAGCATGACAGGTAACCTCCATGTGATTCAGAGCTTTCTCATTCAGATTTACTAAGCATGATTTACTTCACGCATCACCATCCTCCCAGGAAGGATTCTATCTGTCATGACCAGCTCTGTAAAGTGATACCGATGAAGAAGCTTTCATTTACCTAGTCACCATTTCCATAGCCCTTCCTATCTCGAGGCTCTTTAGAGCTGTGGTCATTCCCAAGCGTGTGTCTGATAGAACCAGCTTTGCCATGACCTCTGGCCTCGGCAGCTGGGAGAGCTCCCTGCCTTGCCTCCAGAGGGTTTCTTCTCTTCTTCTGTTTAGTGCAATGCACAAGTCGTGAACTGCTGAATTTCAGTCTTTTTTAAAGGGTGCCTACGAGGCAGGGCCTCCCGCCAGGCTCAGAGTTCAGTCCAGGAGGATGTGGTTTTGATAGGAGCTCATGGAGTGATTCCCTAGCTTTTCTTCTCAGGAAAGAAGCTTGGAAAGACAGTGCTCGCTACAGCAAGTAAAGAAGGATCCTGAATAGCCTGTGTGGGTGGTTTTCATGGTGCAGGTGCCAATGGATGCCCGTCACTGCCTGCCTGGATTTCAGACATACAGGACCCCTTTGGAACTCAAGTTGTGGTCATGTTTCAGGGTTCAGGCACCACCTCTAACCTTAGGTTGTCCTTTGGGGAAACCATGATTGTGGTTTTGCAGATTTTATCCTATAATAGTGTGTGTGTGTGTCGGAGGAGCTGCTAATAGTGGGGTTCGAACCCTAATCACTCTAACCACATGCTCGCAGAGAAACCCATTCATCTTCTTTCAACAGAATATCTGCTCCTTTCCAACCTCACAAGTGCGAGCTGCTCTTGAGTTCCTGCCGTGAACTCTCTCCCCATCAATGCTTCTGCACAATTGGTTTAGATGTCTAACGTGTTATAGAACTGGTCCAAGGATGTCCGTCTGACAAATGGGATGTGCTGAGCTGGAGCTGTCTTTGCCATCGATGAGCCACAAATGCTTGCGTCTGTTGCTATGCATGGTGATAATGATGGTGATGATGAAACACAGTTATTGCTCTTCAGGCTGGAAAGAAGTTCACAAGTGAGTGGACCCTGGAATCTGATGGAGGTCCAGGACACTTCACTGGACTGACCCTGCCTTTACCTTGTACCTCTGGACCCTGAGTTCAGAAGGGAAAACAGTCTCACTAATTAATCCCAAGAAGGTCCCTCTACTGTGTGGTTTGTTTAGTAAAAGTGTATCATCTTGGAACAGCAAATTGCTCCCAGTTTTGTTTTTTTTTTAATTCTTATGAGGGTAAACATTTGAGGAACTTTTCATTAGAGCACAGAAGTCTCTGCAGATGGATAGAAGTGGCTGAGGGGTGAGGTCTGCCCCATGAGCCTGCCAGCTGCCCTGATACTTGCTCACCAAGTGCATATGCTCATGGCAGTGACCAAACAGCTGAGACTCAAGAGTGTTTGTATCTGTGTGAGGCACTACTACTACCCCTCTCAAGCATTTTTTAATGTTTATTTTTTTAAAAATATTTATTTGGTTCTGCTGGATCTTAGTTGCAGCAAGCACTCTCCTCTTACTGCAGCATATGAAATCCAGTTCCCTGACCAGAGATGGAACCCAGGCGCCCTGCATTGCGAGCACAGAGTCTTAGCCACTGGACCACCAGGGAAGTCCCTTAACGTTTATTTTAAACCAAACCCCAGAACTAATTTGGTTGCGAGCTTACTCCTTGGGCTTTGAGGACATGGAAGCATCTCCTTCGTCATTCCCATTGTGGCTGAGTCAGCCTGTCCAAGAGCATCGGTGCTCACCCCTCTCGGCTCTTACTTCCGGCCGTATTTCCAGGACTGCCCAGCTCTGTCTTCCTTCAAGACAATACGTGCAAGTCAATAGCGCTGTGATATATGAGTAACAGAGCTCTGAGATCTCTGCCCCTTCATGCTCACGCACCTCCCACAACTCCCATCTTCTCCCATCAGGTCCATATCATGGGATGAGAGCCACCTGGCTTTCTGCAAAAAGACTACCCCTAATTCCTGAGCATTCCATGAAGGTCATTTCTTACAGTGTGTATCTGATGCACTGGGGGCATGGACCTTTACGTAGGAAGCATGGTTTGGCTTTAGTTGTTTGCCTGTTGATTTTACCTTCAGGCAAGCCTGCAAATCACCTAGATACTTGCTTCTGGCATATTACATGAGTGTGTGAGTAGATTTCCATTCCTTAGGGCTCATTAACATTATTTGAAAATGAAGTATTCCTCTGTCAGAATATCTATTTGATTAGAACTTCCTAGAAGTGTAAGTTGGCTATGGCTGTACACTTACCTGGCTTTCAATGAATCTGATTTTTGGAATTTCTGAATATCAGCATAGTATTCTGGGAAGGAACTGAATTGTTAATCAGTA
Source organism: Bos grunniens (assembly GCF_055505025.1). Classification (NCBI taxonomy): domain Eukaryota; kingdom Metazoa; phylum Chordata; class Mammalia; order Artiodactyla; family Bovidae; genus Bos; species Bos grunniens. Next base: position 16,540,531 of record NC_141193.1, read on the forward strand.
GAACTAGGTTTTAGTTCAGATTCTAGCTAGGCTAGAATCCTTTAGTTAGGCTCCTTTTCTGTTTCCTGTGTATGAGCTGTCATGATGGAAGATTGCTATTTTTTTTCCTCTCTTTGAAATAATCAAGTATTTTGGGATTTTAAAAAGATTTCTACAAGAAACATTTTTGGAAAGTTGCTTTTTTTATATATATAAATGACAATTGAAGGTGTGACTCTGGGCAATTTTATAGCCAGTGCATTGTCTTTGTTCCCAGAATGGCTTATAGGAAGGGAAAACATACCATCAGAGCTGCCAGTTTTGCAGACTTTTGAAGTGGTTCCTCAAGGAGAATTTGAGGGATGGACATCATAGCAGTTGGAAGGGAATGTTTTCTAATAAAAGACAGTGGCTTTTTCTGGGACGAGCAATGATGTTAGCCCCAAGCTGTTGTTCAGTTTTGTTTTCTATATGACACAAGAAAAACAAGGGGGAAATAAACTGCCAGATATCTTAAAGTCTGCAGAAGGAAACTATATTGGGACTAGACAAAACTCTCAGAGTTCCCACTAAGTGTGTGTGTGTGTGTGTGCGTGCATGCGTAAGTACCTGTGCACGTGTGTGGTGTTTACTGTAATTACTTAATTCCTCAAAACAGATGACATCTGTTATTCCCAAGATTCATCTTTAAAATAGCAGGAAATAATAATGAAAAGAAGGTCTCCAGATAAGGTTTTTAATGATCACATCACATCCTCCTGAACAAGTATTCTCCTCAGGAGAAAACATTGGTGTGGATCTCATTTGAAATATTTGTGTGTCATGGGCTCAATTCTTCATTCGCCATGCTCCCTACACCTTTCTTCTCACACCCTAGACCTTCTGTTTCATTTTCAAATTCTCTGAGAGGAGCAGGAGGATGTAAAGGCAGCAGGCCCAGCTCGGACCAAGCTTCTTTCGGTCGTGGAGTTGAAGAGAGGGCCAGGTGGGGTCACACCTCTCGTGCTCTGTCAAGGGAAGGGAGAGCACTGGCTCACGTGTGGGCGGGGCGGGGCGGGGGGGGGGTGGTCCTTGTGTTCCCTGGGGAGGACGGACGAGACAGCGAAGGAGAGTGCAATCAGTGATCCAACCTATCACCAGTCCCAGCTGTTGCCACGTCATTCCCTTCACTCACACCCACAGTTCTCATCTGTACTGGACCCCTCGGAAAGGGAGGCAGGCAGGAACTGAAACGTACGGCAACAGACGTCATCTGTTAAATACAGAATCTTTTCTCTAAATGCCCATGTTATGTTTAAAACATGAGAATTATGGAAATGAAAAGATGAAATAGAGAAGAAATCCAAAAGGCTAAAGTTATCCTTTCTGTACATGGGAAGAAGTCTACCTGTACAGATGGCAGGCGTGTTCCGTGCTGCTGACGGGAATCCTGGGGAGCAGAGGTGAGGCCCCGCCTCCCGGCTCCCCCAGCACAGTGAGCTCCGCTCCTCCACAGGCTCTTGATGACATACAATCAGGGTTTGCATATTTAAAGTGGCATGCGGACTGCTTGTCAATTTCCCCTCACTTTTTTGAGGAATGGGTATAGGTGGAGTAAATAGAATATGACACAGGCAGACAAAAGATGCCTTCTGGTCCAGACACAGCCTCTGGTTTGCTGTGGGATGCACAGCGGGTCATCGTACCTTCCAGGGCCTTGATTTTCCAAACGGGAAAATGAACGTTGGCCGAGCTGCTGTCAGGAGTCATCGCGAGGTCTGAAATCCTCAGCCTCCTTCTGTATCCTCACATGGCTCACATCTGTTTCCAGAATTAAGACAAGGCCACGTTTGAAGCCAAGACAGAACCTTTGGACCGCCATCAGGCAGCCGTCAGCCTCGTGGTGCTGTATAGGAAACACCCCTTCACCACTCACTGGGGAAGGACCTCCTTCTTTTGGGATGATATGAGATGGGAAGAATGCCTGCCATTCTCATACTTTCAGTTGTGAGGCTACTTTCTGAAAGTCAGAAGACAAAACACAGAGGTGCTCTCAAGAGAAGAAACCCCAAAAAGGTACGAGTGTTCAAAATGCTCTAGAGAGTTTTGGATGCTGTGTGAGCTATTTCAAACGTGCCAGTGAACTCCTTGTTTAAAAAAAACCCTACTGTGGGGCTTCCTGGTGTTCCAGGGGTTAAGACTCCCCCTTCCAATGCAGGACATGTGGGTTCCATCCCTGGTCGGGGAGCCAGGATCCCACTTGCCTCATGACCAAAAAACCAAAACAGAAGCGATATTGTAACAAATTCAACGGAGACTTTAAAAATGGCCCACATCAAGGAAACCTTTAAAAAAGAAAGCCTGCTATCACCTTGGATTTACTTCTAAGTTGCTTAAATTTCTCAAATATACTTGAGAAGAGTTGTGTTCAACATGCTTTGACATGTAACGAAGTAAACAATTAAAAAGAAAAGCAAAACCCGAGCCCCTTCTGGAATCACCCAGGGAGCTGTCCATAGGTTAGATCCAGTTCTTTAGGAATGGGGACACAAAGGCACTGGGCTCTGACTGCTCCAGCTCTTTACTTCCAGACTTTCTGCTTCTCCTCAGTATAGGTCTGACCGCTGTAGGGAAAGGCAAACCTGCTTGTGTTGTTATTTGTAACAGGGAGTGATTTTGTGATTTTGGCTCTTCCTTTACACCTAACAGCTCATAGCCCACAGTGAGCCAAGGAAATTAAATCGACGCTGTTTTGTTGTGGCGGTTGTTTTCTGTGAGGCCTAAGGTAGTCAGAACATTTTACTCAAAAAGAGCTTGCTTAATTCACCAAACACTTGCATGTTAGGGTTCCAAAATGTCAGTATAGTTCATTCCTCTCGTTGGCATTTCTTCCCCATGTTCTGGGTAGGGGATGCCTTCCTCCAAGGGTAAAACATCATCTACTAAGCATGCGATTGAGCCAATGTAAGCACAGCACGTGTGTGAGAGGGTCAGGCAAACCATTTGCCCAGCGCTGGCTCCGAACAAGGAAATCAATATTCCGTAGTGTAATTCACTAGTCAGAAGTAATCGCCCTCGATCACAGTGGCGCAAGGGCAGTAAATTCATTACAACCTGTTTGCTGCCACTTCTCTCACAAACCTCAACACCACTGTTTTACAAATACTTCAGACACCCTGGCCTCCTGATCATTTTTGCATTAATATATGTCTTTTTTCACAGCCACATATAGAATCATTTTTCCAAAACGTTGGCACACTCAGAGCATCTATATTAATGCCTCATCATTCCTTGTCTTCAAAAGTATAAAAGAATAATCAGTCAGGCAGAGTCCAGGGCATAGGATGATCTGAGCACCAGGACACTGGGGATCAGACTGGAATTTGTGAATAGAAGCTCGGTCTGTTTCCATTAACAGATACAGCAGTGTTGAGGTGCATCCCTGAACCTTTGATGAAAAAGTCTTTCCAACTAAATAACCCATCCCCCCGGATCACCCACAACTCTTTTAGTAGCATTTTTCTATGTATTTCCCTCTATCGCCTGTTCTTTTCCCCATTTGCTTCTTCCGGTGCAGCCCACCTTTGCAGTAAAAACCTAAGAAGTAAGCTATCTGCTGCTGCTGCTGCTGCTAAGTCACATCAGTCGTGTCCGACTCTGTGCGACCCCATAGACGGCAGCCCACCAGGCTCCTCCGTCCATGGGAGTTTCCAGGCAAGAGTACTGGAGCGGGTCGCCAGTGCTTTCTCCGTGCTATCTGAGGAGGATCAGTTTCAAAAATCAGAAAGTGCGCTGTCCACAGTGTTGTACTAAGACCCCTTTGTTTACACTAGGGGTTCAAAGAAAGAGATGTGATCAGTCTGGGCAACCCCCCCGGGAGAGTGCATTAGGTGTTCCTTGCCCTGACATACATACACATCAGCCCAGATCATTGCCAAGGGCTCCGCTGGCCTCTGAGGCTGCTCTGAGTGGTAAGTTGCACCAGTGCATCCCAGTCACTAGGTTAACAGGAAAGTTGTCTACACTCAGGCTCTTTTATTCAGCCTCAGCCACCTAATGAATAACCCAGATTAGCCACATGAACAGAGCAAAGAACTCCAAGTTCCATCCTTTCAAAAGTTCCTTGAGGAATGATGTCAGCAACATGGCGGATAAGACATATTTGTCTTATCTCCCCGTCTCCAGGACAACAGCTCAGCACCTATCCATGGAAAAACCTTCCTGCATGAAGCTATATGCCCAGGGCCTTGGAGGGGACTTGACCACTTATGCATTGCGTGTTAGGCACATAGATCTCAGTCCTGGCTGTGGGCCCAGCGGTGGTCTGTGAATTTGGCCCAGTCCCTCTCAGCTGAGGAAACTTGAGCTTTAGGATCACCCATGAGAAAGCCAAAGGGAGGTGTCACAGCTAGACTTTGCAGAATCAAGAGAAGGCATATAAGCTGAGGAATTCTGCCCCATGAGAGAGCAAAGAGCATGGGACAGTCATATCTGCAGAAGGTCTCAGCTTCAGTGTGCATAGCAGGGCCAGGCATTTCTCTCCCAGAGTCACTCAGTAAAGACAGGAGGAAGTGACTGCCACTTTAAATGTGAAGTTAGCAATGCAAAGCTTCAAGGGTGTGAAAAATCAACACACATGACCCCCCTAAATGATCATGATAATGCTCCAGCGACCCACCACCAACACATGCAATCTGCAATCTTCCCAATAATTCAAATAACTGTTTTAAGGAAGCTGCTCACATTGGGTTTGGCGACAATTTTTTGGATATGACAGCAAAAACACAAGCAAGAAAAGCAAGTGTAAATAAGTGAGATGATGTTCCAAAGCTAAAAATCTGCAAAAAAAATTGTCAGCACTATATATAAAATAGATAACCAACAAAGACCTAGTGTATAGCACAGGAAATTATATTCAATACTTTATAATAATCTAGAAGGGAAATCTGAAAAGGAATATATATATGTATATATATATTTTTCATATACATACATATAACTGGATCACACTTGAAACTCACATGACATTTAATCAACTATACTTCAACAGAAGAAAGAAAGAATCAACAAAATGAAAATGTAGCTTACAGAATAGGAGAAAACATTGCAAACCATGTATCTGATAAGGCTTTAAAATATATTAGGAATATATACAACTCAATCACAGACAAAAATTACCTGATTTTTTAAAATGAGAAGAGGGACCAAGTAGACATTTTTACAAAGAAGACATACAAATGGCCAACATGTACATGCAAATATGCTCAGTATAATTGATCATCTGGGAAATGCAAATGAAACCCACACTGAGAATCACCTCACACACGTTAGGATGGGTGTTATCAAAAGTGAAGAGAACAAGTGTGGGCAAGGATGTGGGGAGAGGAAACCCTTGTGATCTATTGGGGGGAATATAAACTGGTGCAGTCACAATGAAATAACAGCATGGGGGTTCCTCAAAAAATTGGAAATGTAACTACATACAGTCCTGCAGTAGCATTGTTGGCATACTTCCAGAGGAACGAAAGCAGGATGTTGAAGACACGTCCGTACCACTATGTCCATCACAGTGTTATTCACAATGGCCAAGACATGGAAACAACCGCAGTGTTCCGCTGTGGCTGAATGGATGAAAAATTATGTGATAATGCATATTGTATATATATCATATATGTGCTGTGCTTAGTCACTCAGTTATGTCTGACTCTCTGCGACCCCATGGATGGACTGTAGCCCACCAGGGCCCTCTGTCCATAGGAGTCTCCAGGCAAGAATACTGGAGTGGGTTGCCACGCCCTCCTCCAGAGGATCTTCCCAACCCAGGGATCAAACCCAGGTCTCCTGCATTGCAGGAGGATTCTTTACTGTCTGAGCCATCAGGGAAGTCCATATGCTATATATGCAATGTATAATATATAGTGTGTTTGTATAAATATGTGTGTATATATAATATATATTTATATACAATTCACCACTTGAAATAAGAAAATCCAGTCATCTGTGACACCATGATTGGACCTTGAGGGCATTGTGCTAAGCCAAGGGACTTCCCCTGTGGTCCAGTGGTTAAGACTCTGAGGTCCCAATGCAGGGACCCAGGTTCAGTCCCTGGTCAGGGAACTAGATCCCACATGCCACAGCTAACTGTTCGCATGCCACAACTAAAGATCCTACCTAAGACCCAGCACAGTCAAATTAAGTAAATAAATAAATATGTTAAGTGAAATAAGTCAGCAGAGAAAGACAAATACTGTACAATGGCACCTAAATGCGGAATCTAACAAAGCCTAACTCACACTAACGGAGAGTAAAATGGTGGCTTCCAGGTGCCGGTGGGCGAGATAAAGGGGGTGTTGGTCAAAGGGACAGGCTCCCAGTTTGGGGGAGGATGGATACACGAATGTATAGCTGAGTCCCTTAGCTGTTCACTTGGAACTATCACGACATTGTTAACCAGTTATATCCCAATACAGAATAAAAAGTTTTTAGTTTTTTTTTTTTTTTTTTTGAAGTACAAACCCCCAGAGATAATATAATCAGCAAGTTTGGGGAATTTAATGCACAGTGTGGTGACTGTAAGTAACAATACTGTCTTTTGTACTTGATTCTTCATCAGAGTCTTATACTTGAAAGTTGGAAATTGTGTGACATGACGGAGGTGCTAACTAACCTTATTGTGGTCCTCATTTGGTAATAGATAAGTGTAACCCATTATCACAGTGTAATCCCTAAATTTACACGTTGTTATTTGTCAATTATAGCTCAGTAAAGCTGGGGACTGGGACTTCCCTGGTGATCCAGCGGTTAGGATTTCACCTTCCCGCGCAGGGCGTGAAGGTTTAATCCTTGGTCGGGGAGCTAAGGTCACATATGCCCTGTGGCCGGATAAACCAAAACGTAAACAGAAGCAATATTGTAACAAATCCAATAAAGACTTTTAAAAATGGTCCACATTTTTAAAAAAGGCTATCTTTGCCTTAGAGCAGAAATCAGCAAACAAACAAACAAAATTAAACTAAATTTAAAAAAATTAAAAACTGTGCGTGTTCCTTAAGGGAAGGAGAAGGTCATATTAAAGTCCAGATGCCCAGTCGCTCTGTGGTTCCCGGTGTGAGAGACAACCAGCGCAGGCTCAGTGAAAGTTTCCACTTCCACCCTTACATCACATGAGAACTTATCTTTCAGAACTTTAGGTCTCTGCAGAGAGTTGAAAGAGGAATTCAGCAGACGTTTGTTTTTCTTACAGAATCTAAGTTTATGTAATGACTTCTTTCAGTCCCATTGTTTTCCTTACATTTCTGAATCATGTTATCTTCTTTCTGGTGCACGTGTTCCTGAAAGTAAACAAGCACCTCTCTAGAAATCAATGCACTGCCTCAGTGAAAAGCAGTTACATTGGAACTGGGTAAGAAACCCATGTATACACTGCCTCATTGTTTATTCAGGACCTAATATGTTCCTGTGGAGAAGGCAACGGCGCCCCACTCCAGTACTCTTGCCTGGAAAATCCCATGGACAGAGGAGCCTGGTGGGCTGCAGTCCATGGGGTCGATAGAGTCGGGCACAACTGAGTGACGTCACTTTCACTTTTCACTTTCATGCATTGGAGAAGGAAATGGCAACCCACTCCAGTGTTCTTGCCTGGAGAATCCCAGGGATGGGAAGCCTGGTGGGCTGCCGTCTATGGGGTCCCACAGAGTCAGACACAACTAAAGCGACTCGGCAGCAGAGGCAGCAATATGTTCCTGACACTGTGCTAGGTGTTGGGGATGCAATGAAGTGCAGCTGAAGCCATTCCTGCTCTGGAGATGTTTCCAGTCTGGTGGGTGAGAGAGTCAATAATAACGTTATTATACACATACACATACACACACAGCACCCAGCATTTCACAACCCATGGTAGCTTTCAATTCACTTTATTTCGTGGATTCGGACAACCCACCTTTGGGGCACTTCTCTGACTCTGATTTTCAGATCCCTGTGTTCAGGCATAAGGAGGCACAGGGTCACTAGAGGTGAAGCCAGGATGGTAACCCAGGGGCCTGACACTGGAATCTGCACCTTCCGTCTCTGAGCTGTCCGAGCTTCCACGAATACCGCTTGAATTCAGTGCTGAGATTCATGTTGAACTTTTTGAAGATGTGGCATGCACTGAGTGGCATGTCATAGTTTAGCTGGCATCTTTTCCTTTCTTGTGGTACATAAACTGACAAATGAGCGGATGGGCACAGGAGGAGCAGCGTCTCTGCTCTAATCCTTGCCCCCAGGAGAGCAGCACACACACGTAGCACGCTGAGTACTGAGGTCTATACAGCTGTTTTTATTACCATCATTTGGACTTCCCAGGTGGCATTAGTGGTAAAGAACCCGCCTGCCGATGCAGGAGATGTGAGAGACACAGGTTTGATGCCTGGGTCTGGAAGATCCCCTGGAGGAGGGCATGGCAACTCACTCCAGTATTCTTGCTTGGAGAATCCCATGGACAGATGGAGCCGGGTGGTGTACAGACCATGGAGTTGCAAAAATTTGGATACAATTTGGCATGAAAGCACTCACATAATTAATTATACATTAATTTATTTAACAAAAAAGAACTTAAGGGCAAGTTATATTAGAGTACCCCTCTAGGTTTAACATTTCCTGATGACTATGAAGAATTTTTATACTCAAATATTTCTTCCAAAATGCTATCGTGAGATTTTTTTTAAGGCATTAAATTGATGCCATTTCCCATCTTTCTAGATGGTTTGATCTAGATGGCCTTAATTTAAGCCACCATGATTATTATTCTCTGTGAGTCACACCTCTAAACACAGCCTGATGTTTTCTTGTGTTAGAAGAAAACGAAATCCCCACCAGGTACAGGTAACGCTCTCGTTTCTATTTGTTGGTATGTATTTTATTCATTATTTTAAGTGGCTGATTTGGACTGGACATTTGGGGGTTTGCAGCATACTGGGAATAACTGCCTGGAAAATCCTGCACTAGTCATAGTATTGAAAATAAAAATCATTTATTCTTTGCAGTTTACAAAGTCCTTTCACATACTCTATCTTATCAAATCTTATTTAAAGCTCTCCATCACTATGGAAGGGAGACCAGCCTTTCACACTCTGCACATTCTTCATTGCTTGCGTCTCTCTCAGACCACCCTTTGGGCTCTGAAATGCCTACTTTGGACCCAAAGACGTGAATTAGCCAAGGAGATATCAAGGGTCTCAACAAATGGGGAATTGCCTTCTTAGGTGGGAATGAGCCCTTGATCACAGATAACAACCACTAACACGTGTTCCATGACCCTACCTACAAATACCAGTTCAGTTCAGTCAGTCGTGTCTGACTCTTTATGACCCCATGGACTGCAGCATGCCAGGCCTCCCTGTCCATCGCCAACTCCTAGAGTTTACTCAAACTGATGTCCATTGAGTCAGTTATGCCATCTAACCATCTCATCCTGTCATCCCCTTCTCCTCCCACCCTCAATCTTTCCCAGCATCAGGCTCTTTTCAAATGAGCCAGCTCTTTGCATCAGGTGGACAAAGTATTGTAGTTTCAGCTTCAACATCAGTTTCCTTTAGGATGGACTGGTTGGATCTCCTTGCAGTCCAAGGGACTCTCAAGAGTCTTCTCCAACACCACAGTTAGAGAGCATCAATTCTTTGGCTCTCAGCTTTCTTTATAGTTCAACTCTCACATCCATACATGACTACTGCAAAAACCATAGCCTTGACTAGACTGACCTTTGTTGTCAAAGTAATGTCTCTGCTTTTTAGTATGTTGTCTAGGTTGGTCATAATTTTTCTTCCAAGGGGTAAGCATCTTTTAATTTCATGGCTTTAGTCACCGTCTACAGTGATTTTGGAGCCCCCCCAAATAAAGTCTGCCACTGTTTCCACTGTTTCCCCATCTATTTGCCATGAATTGATGGGACCAGATGCCATGATCTTTGTTTTCTGAATGCTGAGCTTTAAGCCAACTTTTTCACTCTCCTCTTTCACTTTCATCAAGAAGCTCTTTAGTTCTTCTTCACTTTCTGCCATAAGGGTGGTGTCGTCTGCATATCTGAGGTTATTGATATTTCTCCCAGCAATCTTGATTCCAGCTTGTGTTTCTTCCAGTCCAGCGTTTCTCATGATGTACTCTGCATATAAATTAAATAAACAGGGTGACAATATACAGCATTGACGTACTCTTTTCCTATTTGGAACCAGTCTGTTGTTCCATGTCCAGTTCTAACTGTTGCTTCCTGACGAACGAGGGGCTTAGAGAAGATCCACAGGGCAGAGCTTGAGTGGCAGGGACCCCTGAGCCAGGGACATCTGTGACAAGCTCTCTCTATGTACCCCCGGATGTCACGCACAGACACACACGTGTTCTCTGTGTGCTAGGACACACTGAGGTTGGGAACATTGTATACTTCAGAGCAGATTAGACCTTCCATCTGGGCCCTAGAAATCCAGGCCCACTTCCCTGACCAAGTCTGTGGTTTCCTCGCCTCTATGCAAGAAATGCACAATCGAGCTGTGGATGGAGCACGCTGCCTGCATGGCTTCTGCTGGGCCCTGTGTTTTTCTGCAACAGAGATGCTAAAACAATCTCACCATTCAAGTCCACATGTGGCCCTGTTCTTGGAGATTCCAGGCCAACCCAGGTGCAGTAAAAAGCTTCGGGCTTTGGAAAATTCCTTTAAATAACCTCAGGATCTCTGGGAACTAAAGCTCAGAGCAAGATGATACTGCCAATCCTTACTCTTCCCGCTCACCATCTTCCAGGGACCCGAGAGGACTTTCTCAGACATCCCCCTCTGCTAAGATGAGAACTAGCGCGGGTGTGGCTAGAACACATCCTCTGTGGTGAAGCAGGCTCTGCTGATCCAGAGCAGGTGTCTAAGCCCCATGGATATGATGTGGGGACTAGCCCTTTATGTTAAACAGGATTAGCAGCCCAGCCATTAACAGAACTATAATGCCAGAGGCTCTAAGACCCTCCAGGAGCCCAGGACCTCTGGGAGATTTTACCTTCCATTCCATTTAAATCCAAGAGGCTTTAACCCCGCCGGCAGCTCGGGAGTTACTGCGGAGGCTTAGGGAGAAGCTGTTATGAAAAGCCAAGGTTGTTGCTAAGCAAAGGGAGTCTGGTTGAGGCAACTGACGGAGTCAAAGCAACACCTGGTTAAACTGAAATTGACAGGAGAGCTCCTCTCTGCTCTGAGCTGCTTTTGTGAGGGTTAGAGTTCCATCCGCCTAATACTAAAAAGGCAGTAAGCACAGAGAAGCTTGGTTCCTCTAGACACGTGTGTCCCCTACAGCATGGACACGGTGAGATATATGACAAACTGGGGGGTCATCCTGGGGACTCAGGGTGTGGGAGGCCCCCAGCCCACGCTCACCATTCCGGGCTATCCTGGGTTGAGCAGAGGTGGGCTGCACAGAGAGGGCAGACCCTGTACCATAACATCCTCCGCCAGCCTCATCTGGAGAAAGGAAAGTGCAGGACAAATGGCTTCTACCTGGTCGGTGAGAGGGCAGGGCCTCAGGCATCTAGGGTGGAGGTGGTTTTGCATCTGGGAGCCTGGACCAGCTGGTCAGCAGGCCTTGCTTTCCCCTCGGAGCCGCAGTGCGGTCTCAGGAGATCTGGGAGTCTGCTCACGGTCCAGATCTCAAGGTAGTCTCCTCATTACAGCACTGATGCACAGCAGAGATTTATTTTAAAGATAATGTAGTTCAAAAGGACACATGTACCCCAATGCTCATTGCACCATTACTCACAATAGCCAAGTCATGGAAGCATCCTAGATGTTTGCATCAATGGTCCATCGATGTCTATCAATGAATATAGAAGATGTGGTACATATACACAATGGAATACCACTCAGGCATAAAAATAACAAAATAATGTCATTTGCCGCAACATGGATGGGCCTACAGATTAGGTGAAGTAGGTCAGACAGAGAAAGACAAATAACATATGATATTGCTTATATGTGAAATCTAAAAATATGCAAATGAGCTTACTTACAAAGCAAAAACAGAGTCACAGACTTAGAGAAGAAACTTACAGTTACTGGGGAGGAACAGCAAGGGGTGAGGGATAATTGGGGAGTTTGGGATGGACACGTATGCACTACTATATAGTAAGGCAGATAACCAGCAGGGACCTACTGTATAGCACAGGGAAGATGTATAGATGCACGTGTGTGTAAAACTGCATCACTTAGCTGTGCACCTGAAATTCACACTACATTGTAATCAACTCTACTCCCATGTTAAATACAGATGAAAAAGAATAAAAGATAGCAGAGTGTCAGGATAGCCCAAATGGTGTTGCACAGATTCTAAGGAGGGCGGGTATTTAAAGGAGACTGGAACTGTAGTGGGGAGATGGTGTTTGGAAGGGCCCGGGCATTCCATTGAGTCAAGGCAGGACAACAAGAATATAAGGCCTTCCAGCAGGGAACCCACACGTGGGAAACTCCAAGGTGAAAATGAACAGCAGAGTTAGATCTTTTTGGAGTGAGAAGAGACAAGAGATGGCTGAGACCTGAGCATTTCTCAATTTTTTCCTTCTCCGAATGCGCTTCCGCAAAGGCAACGGAGAGAGGATGAGGACACAGAGATGAATGCACTCAGCTTACTGCTGTGAAACTTTGACTGCAAACACAGCTGTGACCTCTGCCCTGGAGCTGGGCCAGCTGTCCTGTGGGTCATGGTCCAATTGGCTGCTGCTTAAAGGCTCACTACCCTGACTGCTGGAAAAGCTAGTTCCTGCTTTCTTCCTTTGGCAGAACTTGCCTCTCTTCTCCTGATTAGAGTAGTAAGTTCTAATGGAATGAAAATATAATGGAAACTAACACAAAATAGGAAAGAGAGTGTGCCATTCTAAGACATTGTGCTTTAATCAGACCCTGGTGCCCCAGGAAACAAATCCATTCTATCTGCTATTCAGGGACAAGAAGAGCCTCCAGTCAACAGGACCCGGCCTGGGCCACCGTGCTCTGCCAGGCCTTGGGTGCCTAGCTTGAGTATCTTCTTTCTGTCCCTCTGAACCAAGCTCCTTCCTTCTCTCCCATGCTCTGCACCCAGAAGGCTGGCCTTGACTGCTGGCCTTAGTGATGAGCCCTGCTGCCCAGTTCTAGGCTAGAGGTGGCTCCTGGGGCCACCTGGAGGAATCCAGAAGGGAGAGGAGGGAGTGGTTGGGGTTTTCATTCCTGGGCCCCTTCCCACTGGCTGCGGTTGGTACAGACTAAGTGCCTTCATGAATTCAGGCCTCAGCTCCCACCTGGCAGCCGTCTCCATGGTGACAGATCTACCCAAATTCTCATAAGCACTCCACGCCCTTGACCTTTCAGGCTGAAGGATTGCCGGAGCTTCCCACTGTCCCTGGGGCTGTGATGTCTCTCCATCCCCTAAGGCTTTTCCTTAATGCCAAACATGTGACTCTATCTGAGTCCTTATTTAATCTCTCTTCAGCCTCCCCCTTTTGGACTTGTTTCCTGCTTCTTCCAAAACTCCTGGATGATCCAGACACCCCAGCCTGACTGTGGAGGGTCCCAGGAAGCTCCACGTAGAGTGGCTGGGGTGTCCAAGCGCAGCAGAGGCATTCAGGGGCCATGTGGCATCCAGCACAGAAGTGCTTCCACATTTCAGCAGCCGCAGTCATCACACAGGTGCGTGCTGGCTGCCATCAGCCCCGTCCTGAGCATTAACTGCACTTGTCTCATTTTTCACATAAAGAAACCAAGACTCAGGAAGGCTCAGGAAGGTCAAATGAAATGGCCCATTATAATTTTCCTGTCTGCGAGGGTTTGGGGCTACAGCTCACGAATCCTTTCAGGATGGTGAATGCCACATTCTATATATAAAATCATGACATATAAAGGAAACATGTAAGAAATTCTTTCTAAAGGGTCAGAACCCTGAGTGCATTTATGTCCTTTACCTGTGATTTTTTTTTTTTTTTTTTTATCACCAACTCAATGAATTTAGTTTCTCTGCTCCCTGGGAAGAGACTGTATGATAACAGAGACCTTACCTAATTCTTTGTTTTGGTACAATGTCTAACATGTTTTGGGCATTTAATGAATGTCTATTAATAGCATCTATCCACAGGGGCTCAGTGCTCAATGTGGTTGCTTGCTGCTTCATATGTGGACATATAATACAAAATAAGAGGTTCACTTTCTTCCAGGTGAAATCATGGGTCAGTCTTCAAGAGGACTCTCGGAGGCTGTCGCCCAGCTCTCCACGCTGGGCAGTAGTGGGCTCCAGCTGTGACCATCCGGGTGGTGTTGCTCACAGACACCCCTGCATAGGTGCCTAGCGGGCCCTTCCCAGGGGCTACCAGGCTGGCAGCACCACCTCCTGTCCAGTCTAACCCCTTACCCTTTCTGTGCACACAGCTGGGCAGGAGGAAGTGGGTGGGAAATGGAAACATACTCAGTAGAGAATAACAGCCAAGGGCTGGGAGGCTGAGCGCTCACTCCTTTCGAGTCGAAAGCAGAAGGATGCGACCTTTTGAGGGCGGTCCTGTGTGCCTTCCTCCCCAACACAGGAACAGACGCTGAACCTCTGTCGTGTTTCAGGCAGTGTATTAGGTGCTAAGGATGCAGGAATACATATAAACATAAAAAGACAACATAGAGATGAATTCCAACCATGAGGAGACTTCTGTTTAAAAAGGATGAAAACTGGGACTTCCCTGGCAGTCCAGTGGTTAAGACTCCAGCCTTCCACTGCAGGGGGCCCAGGTTGGATCCCTGGTCAGGGAAATTCCCGCATGACACACCGCATGGCTTAAAAAAAAAAAAAAAAAAAGATGAAAACTAGAAAACAGTCCCATGATTGGTGGCTAATTCCTTCCTATATTCTGAGAGCACCTACTTATTTCAGGAGCCTGGGATATGAACAAGAGAGCTTTGGATGCCTGCTTTCTGGCAGTGAACTAGAGTTAACCATTAGCTCTAAAAAAAAAAAATCAGATGGTTATTTAAATACCCTAGTACCCATGGCATCAGGTTCTGATAAGCTTAGATGAGTCACTATAGAGAGAGCGCTTTGAAGACTGCCTGTGTAGAGAGGAAGCGATACATGAGGGTCACAAGGAGAGGTACAGAGTGAAATGAGAGAAACCGGGGGCCTAACCTGCTCCTGGGGATCAGAAAAGGCCTCTCAGGGGAAATGTCCTGTAAACGTGGGTCGGGGTTAGGCTGGGAGAGTGCCCCCAGGCAGAGAAATCGGCACCGAGCAGACACTGTGGAGCAAAGAGCTCGGGACAGGCCGGTTGGGACGCAGGTGAGAAGAAGGGGATGATGAGGGAGGAAGCTGCCTCCACCCTCAGGGAGCAGACCAAGCACAGCCCTGCCAGCTGGGCGGGTGGTGGGCTAGAGTCCAGTCCAGACATTAGGGTCCAGCCAGTCCCCCTGGAGCGCTCCCTTCCCTCTGCCTCCTCTGTGTCCAACTCACGGAGAACGAGGTCCCAGAGGCCCAGAGAATTGAAAGACCTCACAGTGGAGAATCCAGGACTGTCATTTCTGTGATGCTGGATGGGAGGGATTCATACTGTGGGGACTGGCATGATCTCTCAGGGACTCGCCCAAGCACTTCTTAGGTGTCTAAGGGAGACCACCCAATATTTTTCAGGGTACATTTTTGAATTGATCCCAAGTAGCTGACACTACCTCAACCAAGAAGGAAAAAATGAACATGTACATTTCATTTCAATGGTAGACCTCTTCCAAAAGCTTTTAGGATAATCCTGATCCAGGAAACTCGTTTCAGGAGACTGCACTAGGCAAGGACCTGCACGTTTAGCCCTGGTGGAGTAACAGATTTATTCTCCCACCTTATGATCTGGGCCACAAACTGAATACAGGAGCCCAGATTTCACTCCCTGCACGACAATACCAAGGCAGCAGGGAACAGCCATCCTTAGAGAAAGGAAACAAAAGAATTCAGTCAACAATCGCCCCAGATCTCTGCTCAGAAAGAGTTCCCAGGCTTCAGTACAGGGAGCAGAGACCAGCATGGGGCTGGCAGTCTCCTGACTCAGCTGGAATTCACAGGCAGAGCATGGAGAGAAGAAAGCAGCCCAGGCCCCCTGAGGGGTCTTCAACTGAGCAGGTATGTGCCTGGCACACCCAGAGCCCCAGAAAAGCCTCTGGCATGGATTAGGCAGAGGAAATGACCACACAGTGCCCAGGGATGGGGAGCCTCCAGGCCTACCGGACAGCGTAGAAAATCCTCCTAACACAGAGCTGCCTTGAAAAAATAAGTGTCTGTTGCTTAACACTCAAAGCATGTACATCCTGCTTCTGGATCCACCAATGTGGGTGCTCCTGGTCCAGTTCAGAAGCAGGCAGCGTCCACAGCAGTCCTGAACCCAGAAGGAGGCTGCCTTGGCCATGTTTGCCGTTGGTGTCCAGAGCTGCCCTGGACATGGACGTCCCTTTGAGCTCAGAGAGGACAGACACTGGGGGCCATGTCTTTCCACTACGTTGTCCTGGAAGTCACACATCACATCTGCTCTCATCGTTGCGAGGAAGTTGTCATGTGGGCCACTCAACAACAGGGATGACTGCTTGAAAGAAGTCTCTTCTCGTCTTCAAGGAGTCTTGCCTCCTAGACGCAGAGCAAAGTCACAGGGGTGTGAGTTGTTTCAGTGACTGAGTCCAGAGAGAAGGCTGAAGGGTAACTGGCGGGAATTGATATGCTTGTTATCTAAAGCTCAAATCCCGCTGTGTGCTTGCTAAGTCGCTTCAGTCATGTCCTACTCTTTGTGACCTTATGGACTGTAGCCCACCAGGCTCCTCTGTCCCTGAGGTTCTCCAGGCAAGAATACTGAAGCAGGTATATTTCTCCATCTATTAGTGTCCTCTTTGATTTCTTTCACCAGTGTTTTATAGTTTTCTATATATAGGTCTTTAGTTTCTTTAGGTAGATATATTCCTAAGTATTTTATTCTCTTCGTTGCAATGGTGAATGGAATTGTTTCCTTAATTTCTCTTTCTGTTTTCTCATTATTAGTGTATAGGAATGCAAGGGATTTCTGTGTGTTGATTTTATATCCTGCAACTTTACTATAATCATTGATTAGTTCTAGTAATTTTCTGGTGGAGTCTTTAGGGTTTTCTATGTAGAGGATCATGTCATCTGCAAATAGTGAGAGTTTTACTTCTTCTTTTCCAATTTGGATTCCTTTTATTTCTTTTTCTGCTCTGATTGCTGTAGCCAAAACTT
This sequence comes from Bos grunniens, assembly GCF_055505025.1. Lineage (NCBI taxonomy): Eukaryota > Metazoa > Chordata > Mammalia > Artiodactyla > Bovidae > Bos > Bos grunniens. The sequence goes on from NC_141193.1 coordinate 16,557,723, forward strand.
CCAAAACTATGTTGAATAGTAATGGTGAAAGTGGGCACCCTTGTTTTGTTCCTGACTTTAGAGGAAATGCTTTCAATTTTTCACCATTGAGGATAATGTTTGCTGTGGGTTTGTCATATATAGCTTTTATTATGTTGAGGTATGTTCCTTCTATTCCTGCTTTCTGGAGAGTTTTTATCATAAATGGGTGTTGAATTTTGTCAAAGGCTTTCTCTGCATCTATTGAGATAATCATATGGTTTTTGTTTTTCAATTTGTTAATGTGGTGTATTACATTGATTGATTTGCGGATATTGAAGAATCCAATATAGTGAAAATGAGTATACTACCCAAAGCAATTTATAGATTCAATGCAATCCCTATCAAGCTACCAACAGTATTCTTCACAGAGCTAGAACAAATAATTTCACAATTTGTATGGAAATACAAAAAACCTCGAATAGCCAAAGCGATCTTGAGAAAGAAAAATGGAACTGGAGGAATCAACCTACCTGACTTCAGGCTCTACTACAAAGCCACAGTTATCAAGACAGTATGGTACTGGCACAAAGACAGAAATATAGATCAATGGAACAAAATAGAAAGCCCAGAGATAAATCCACACACATATGGACACCTTATCTTTGACAAAGGAGGCAAGAATATACAGTGGATTAAAGACAATCTCTTTAACAAGTGGTGCTGGGAAATCTGGTCAACCACTTGTAAAAGAATGAAACTAGAACACTTTCTAACACCATACACAAAAATAAACTCAAAATGGATTAAAGATCTCAACATAAGACCAGAAACTATAAAACTCCTAGAGGAGAACATAGGCAAAACACTCTCTGACATACATCACAGCAGGATCCTCTATGACCCACCTCCCAGAATATTGGAAATAAAAGCAAAAATAAACAAATGGGACCTAATTAAACTTAAAAGCTTCTGCACATCAAAGGAAACTATTAGCAAGGTGAAAAGACAGCCTTCAGAATGGGAGAAAATAATAGCAAATGAAGCAACCGACAAACAACTAATCTCAAAAATATACAAGCAACTCCTACAGCTCAACTCCAGAAAAATAAATGACCCAATCAAAAAATGGGCCAAAGATCTAAATAGACATTTCTCCAAAGAAGACATACAGATGGCTAACAAACACTTGAAAAGATGTTCAACATCACTCTTTATCAGAGAAATGCAAATCAAAACCACTATGAGGTACCATTTCACACCAGTCAGAATGGCTGCGATCCAAAAGTCTACAAATAATAAATGCTGGAGAGGGTGTGGAGAAAAGGGAACCCTCTTACACTGTTGGTGGGAATGCAAATTAGTACAGCCACTATGGAGAACAGTGTGGAGATTCCTTAAAAAACTGGAAATAGAACTGCCTTATGATCCAGCAATCCCACTGCTGGGCATACACACTGAGGAAACCAGAAGGGAAAGAGACACGTGTACCCCAATGTTCATCGCAGCACTGTTTATAATAGCCAGGACATGGAAGCAACCTAGATGTCCATCAGCAGATGAATGGATAAGAAAGCTGTGGTACATATACACAATGGAGTATTACTCAGCCATTAAAAAGAATACATTTGAATCAGTTCTAATGAGGTGGATGAAACTGGAGACTATTATACAGAGTGAAGTAAGCCAGAAGGAAAAACATAAATACAGTATACTAACGCATGTATATGGAATTTAGAAAGATGGTAACGATAACCCTGTGTACGAGACAGCAAAAGAGACACTGATGTATAGAACAGTCTTATGGACTCTGTGGGAGAGGGTGGGAAGATTTGGGAGAATGTCATTAAAAAAAAAAAATAATAAAGAAACAGATGACAGGTAAAAAAAAAAAAAAAGAATACTGAAGCAGGTTGCCATTTCCTCCTCCAGGGGATCTTTCTTACCCAGAGATTGAACCCGTGGCTCCTGCAGCTCCTACATTGGCAGGCAGATTCTTAACCACTGAGCCACCTGGGAAGCTCCCAAATCACCAAAATCAAAAGCTCAAATCAGGACTCTGTAAAAGGACCTCCCACAAAAAGTGTATCACCTCCCTGGCTGAGCGCCCAGTATCCCATGAAAAACTACCATCTTTGTCATCAGATGTAAATCAGGCTCCTGAACTCTGATGAGCTGCTGAGGAGGGTTGACATCTCAGGTACAGATTTGCTCTTGAGGTGGTCATTATCACTCCATCACTGACCAGTCCTGGAGGAAGTTAAGTGACAAACTCGATTTAAGCAAAGTCCTCAAAATTAAAGAAGCAGCGTTTTCCTCTTCCGCCCCTATTCAGGGATGATGCATCCATGTCTTCAGCGCTGAAGAGTCACAGTTTGAGGAAAATGAGTGTCTACCCCTTCTCTGACCCTTCCCCTCCTTGCCTGCATGCTTCTATCTGGCTGCAGCCTTTTGGGGGTGTCAGGGGGTCAGAATGCCAGGGGTCCTCCTGATAACACATAAACCATGTCAAGACAGCTTCCCCGCTAGGGTCGCCTCTCTAGAACTTTTCCAGACTATGGATCAAAATCATAGAAATGGTAAAAGAAAAAGCATTTTCAGCTTCACAAACATTTTCCCCAATAGTCTTTAATTCTACTCAAGTAGGTCAAAGTCTGGTTTCAGCCATTAAAAGACAAAAGGCTAAAATAATAGTCTTTTATGTCTAGAGTGAGCGTGAGTGTGAACCCTGATCCTAGCTCACCCCATGTGGGCTGCACAGAAAAAGGGCTTCCCTTGCCCCCTTCCCAGGCCCCAGTGTTTATTTGCATGATAGAAAAACTGGCCCTGAATATTCGGTGACAATCCAGATGGGAAAAGAATTTTTAAAAGAATAGATATGTGTATATGTCTATCTGAATCACTTTGCTATGTTTTTGAAACTAACAGGACATTGTAAATCAACTATACTCCAATATAAAATAAAAATTAAAAAAAAAAACAACCAAATAGGCCCCCAGAAGAACTTTGTGTCCTCAGTCCTGGGCAGCAGGCAGCACACAGGGCAGGGGGCTCTGACCTGTGGGTGAAACATCACATTCGTCCTGGAACAGGAAGATGCCGTGGGTTCTCGGGGATTTGTCCCTGCCCAGAGAGTCAATGTTTGAAACAGAACTTGGCTGTCTCACAGTGGGTGGCCGAGGTGCTGTGCGGTGCCCAGCAGGCAGCCTTGGTGAGAGATGTGAGCAGAGAGAGAAAAGTGAGCCTCCCAGGAGAGCTGGGTGGTGGAGAGGGTGAGGGAGGTGGGAGTGAGGTCCGGCAGTCACTCAGGGGTGGACAGGCCAGCAGAGTTCCTGCTGCAGAGTTCACAGCAAGTGAGGGTAAAGCCTGCATCAGCTGGGTTACGCTGTTGGTGATCTCAGGCAGGACTTGGAGGAGCCTGGTACAGCGTCCATTGGCATCCCCAATGACTGCTGTTTTTAGACTAGAGTCAGAAATACACCTTGGCCACAACCACCACACTGCCCAGAGGCTGGACAGAGTGCAGGTAAGCAGCCAGGTCTTGGGGTCTCACACGACAGGAGAAGACCTGTGGTTGGGTCCACTTTGATGATGGAATCAGTGCCCCGAGGAGAGGCGTCCTGTTAGGAACGGGATACCTCAAATAGGGAACAGAACCTAAGTGATTTTTTATGAACTCTCTAAAGCAGTAACATATTTGAAAATGTCTCGAAAGCATCCAGGGAGGAGAATCCTTGGAGGTGTGTGTAAGCATTGTCTGTGCACACCTCATTTCTAAAACCACAGACGACAGAACTCCACCCAGAAGGGAGTCTTCTGAGGAAGACTATGCCTCGCGAGCCTGCATCACTGGGCACCTGGCACAATATGAAAGTCATGGTGATTGTTCACAATATCATCCCTCTCAGACAGGGCCTCAGGAAGTGTGTCTCTCCAGGAGGCTGTGTTTGGGGAGGTTTCCGTGGAGGCTGTGTCTGTGAGGTGGACTCAGGATTTAAGCGAATCTGCAGAATCAAAACACAATAAGGTGACTCTGCAGAATCAAAACACTAGTCAAAAATGGCCATCATCAAAAAATCCACAAACCATAAACGCTGGAGAGGGTGTGGGGGAAGGGGAACCCTCCTGCACTGTTGTAGGGAATGTAAACTGGTACAGCCACTAGGGAAATAGTATGGAGCATACTTTAAAAAACTAAAAATAGAGCTTCTGTATGATCCAGCAATCCCAGTTCTGGGCATATATCTGGAAAAAATTATAATTGGAAAATATACACGGACACCTTTGTTCATAGCAGGGCTATTTATAATAGACTGGACATGGAAATCATCTAAATGTCCATTGGCAGATGAATGGATAAAGATGTGGTACATATCATGGAATATTACTCAGCCCTAAAAAAGAATGAAACAATTCCATTTGCAGTAACATGGATGGACCTGGAGATTATCATATGAAGTGAAGTAAGTCAGACAGAGACAAATACCAAATAATACCACTTACATTCGGAGTCTAAAATAAGTGAACCTATCTACACAGCAGAAACGGACTCAGACATGAAGAATAGATTGTTGGTTGCCAAGGGGCAGAGAGGGGTTGGGGAGGGATGGACTGAGAGTTTGGGGTTAACAAATGCAAACTATTATGTGTATGGGCTAGATGGACAAGATCCTACTTTATAGCACACGGAACCATATTCAATGTTCTGTGATAAACCATAATGCAAAACAACCTACAAAATTATACATGTGTATAACTGAATCACTTTACTGTAAAGTAGAAATTAACACAGCATTGTAAATCAATTACACTTCAACTTAAAAAATAGGAGTGTCTGCAGGAGCGTTCAGGATGAGGTACCTCACCAGGAAGTGGTTCAGACATGCTGAGAACCCATCGTATCCAGGTGAACACCAATCACGCAGAGCCCACACTAACGGAGGCGGGTGACAGCTAGGCTGCTCCTTCCCCCGGGGACCCTGTGTGGCCTGGAGCAGAGGTAAGAGAAAGGGAAGAGCTCTCCACTAGGGGACGTGTCTGGAGTTCCTCTTCTGCTTGCATGCAAGTGGCTCCCAACAGTCTGTACTAATTAGCCCTGTCACAGTTGGTTTTGAGGCATGTCACAAGCAATTTGTGGATAATAATAAAGGAGCAAATTTTTCCAATGATTCCTTTCTTTATAAATTAGATTAATGTGTTAAGACTTCTTTGGTTGTAATCGAGAGAGAGCCAAATTGAATTAGTTTGGGCAAGAAGAACTTATTACAAGCTCTGTGTCGCGCCAAGAGCAAGGCTGCAGCTGACTGTGACCAGGGACCCCGTGTCCTCAGGGTGCTCCTCTCACCTTGCACACCTACTTTTCTCTGCACAATGGATTTATTTTCCCAGCAGTACAAGCGTCTCAACACGGCAAGAGGTGCAGTGTAAACAGTTCACAAGCCTCACATTGCACATGTTACTAGTCCAGCATCCTAAATCTCTGTTCCAAGTTTCTGTTGAAACGTCTCTAAGGGTTGAAGCCAACTCACTGGAAAAGCCCCTGATGCTGGGAAAGATTGAGGGCAGGAGGAGAAGGAGGGTGGGCAGAAGATGAGATGGTTAGATAGCATCACCAACTCAATGGACAATGAAGTTGAGCAAACTCTGGGAGACACTGGGGATCAGGAGAGCCTGGTGTGCAGCAGTTCATGGGGGTCTCAAAAAGTCAGACAGGACTGAGTGACTGACAACAACAAAGGGATGAAGAATTCCTGGGTGTGTCTTTGGTGATGCGGCCACTGCCCAAACAAGGTGTGTAACATTCCTGGTTACCGGACTCCAATCCAGGTCCCCACCTCCCAGATAAATTCTGTCACCCCAACACAACCTCTAAATCCCTTTAATGATCATTACTCTGACCCCATTTTCCATGTCTCTCCAAAATCCTTTACATTCTGGTCCAGAACTCACAGTCTGCCAGTAGAGAGCGCCCGAATCCTGAGTTCCTTCTCTAAAAGTGACTCTCACGAGCTACTCTGGACAATACTAGCTCTTGAGTTCATTTCTCAAGTGGAGGCTGAGTCTTCTCATTCCCTGTTTTCCCAGAATCTCCAACTCTATATATATATATACTCCTTGCTCTCTGTTGCTTCTACAAAACTACTTCTTCCTCAGATTCACCCTCTTCCTCCAAGACATCTACTTTTGCTTTATTGATTTCGCCAAAGCCATTGACTGTGTAAATCACAACAAACTGTGGAAAATTCTTCAAGAGATGGGTATACCAGACCACCTTATCTGCCTCCTGAGTAATCTGTATGCAGGTCAAGAAGCAACAGTTAGAACCCAGCATGAAACAACAGACTGGTTCCAAACTGGGAAAGGAGTACCTCAAGGCCGTATATTGTCACCCTGCTTATTTAACTTATATGCAGGGTATGTCATGTGAAATACCAGGCTAGAGGAAGTACAAGCTGGAATTAAGACTGCCAGGAAAAATATCAATAACCTCAGATACGCAGATGACACCACCCTTATGGCAGAAAGGGAAGAATTAAAAAACCTCTTGATGAAAGTGAAAGAAGAGAGTGAAAAAGCTGGCTTAAAACTCAGCATTCAAATAACTATTATCATGGCATACAGTCCCATCACATCATGGCAAATAGACGGGGAAACAATAGATACTGATAGACTTCCCTTTCTTGGGCTCCAAAATCACTGTAGATGGTGACTGCAACCATGAAATTAAAAGACTTGGAAGAAAAGTTATGACCAACCTAGACAGTATATTAAAAAGCAGAGATATTACCTTGCCAACAAAGGTCCATCTAGTCAAAGCTAAGGTTTTGTCCAGTAGTCATGTATGGATGTGAGAGTTGGACTATAAAGAAAGCTGAGTGCTGAAGAAGTGATGCTTTTGAGTTGTGATGTTGGAGTAGACTCTTGAGAGTCCCTTGGACTGCAATGAGATCCAACCAATCAATCCTAAAGGAAATCAGTCCTGAAATTCATTGGAATGACTGAAGCTGAAGCCAAAACTCCAATACTTTGGCCACCTGATGCAAATAACTGACTCATTTGAAAAAGCCCTGATGCTGGGAAAGATTGAAGGTGCGAAGAAAAGGGGATGACAGAGGATGAGATGGTTGGATGGCATCACTGACTTGAACATTAGTTTGAGCAAGCTCCAGTAGTTGATGGACAGGGAGGTCTGCCTGGCGTGCTGCTGTTCATGGGGTCACAAAGAGCTGGACATGACTGAGCAACTGAACTGAACTGAATTGGGATTCAGGTGAATAAGTCATATCTATCCCCATGTGCTCTATTCACCTCATCACTGACCTCCCAATCATTTCCCCTTTTTCATTCAAATTTGAGCATTTGCTTTTTACTATCATTTCTCTACTCTGTCTTCCCTTTCTGTGAGGACAATTCATCCCAAATCTTGCTGTTATATTTGCATTATATTTGGGCCAGTGGGAACCCAAGGGGCTGCAGAGAACAAGGGAAGAAAAATGTAATTTTAAAAAGTGGAGCCTCAGCTTTGCTTTGAATTATGCATGATGGAGTTAGATGGTACCGGGAAGGGTGTATCGGGGTAAGAGTGGTGTGGAACTAAAACAGCCTCATTCGTGTCAAAGAGGAGACATGATTTCTACTGGGCAGGATGGAGGGGAGTGGAGAGTGAGGAGGGCTGAGGGAGCAGACTAGGAGGAAGCTTTGGAGGGCTGTCTCTGATGACTGGAAGGAGGTCCATCTTTCTCCTGTTTTTACAATAAAGGAGAGTTGAGTGGTTTGGCACCTGGGCATGTGTTGGTGACAGTATTTTGCACTTTGTTCATGATAATACACTTCTTAGGCTCTCTCTTTCAACTGAAGATTTCTGAGATGCAAACATCCTCTCCATCTTTCTATTTCCTTTAATGAACACATAGTAGGGACTCTGTGTTCGCTGAAAGAAACGGTAAACCTTGTGAGATCCCTGAGCATTTCCTGTTCATACAATTACTTACAGAGAGAAAAATAGAATGAAAAGTGTATTCCAAGTTTTGAATAGTAGCCTTAGAGACAAGCTTTTGGAAACCCAGCTCATCCACAGCCCATGCTCCACAGAGATGACATTTTTGTGACTTTGACAGTTTTTCAAACTTGCCCTGGAGAAGCGTGATTAGGCAAGTTGTGTCAAGGAGTTTGGGAATACAACTAATACTTTACATGGCTTTATTACTTAACAGTCTGCTAGGTGGTTTTCAGGAACATGATTTTATTAAATCCTCTCCATCAAGCGTGAGAGAGTGAGAGGGAGGTCTTATCATCCTTGCAAGAAAGTAAGGCAGAGACTTGAAGCCACTTGGCCAAGGTCATACAACCAGTAAGTGACAGAGCCTGGACTTAAACTGGTATGTTTGAACTTAACTGACTCTTGACTGAACTTGAACTGGTTCCAAGTAGAGGATTTTTCTGTTTCTTTGCACTGACCCTGGATCACAGTAAGAATGCCTGACATTGGAGAGACTGTGGGTTACCAGTGAGGTTGTCCTACGGTATCGCTTAAAAAAAAAATCCCTAGGTTAAAGCCATCTGTGCTAATAAGTATGTGAACTGCCTACAAAACCTGGGAATACTTTCATCCTTTCACTGCGATTGGTCAGACCCTGGTATTATGTCTGGCCTGAATCTCAGTCTTTCAAGAGAGATGTACAGAAATGCAAAAGGGTTCAGTCTATTCTATCTGATATATGAAAGAATATTATGGGAGGCTTATGGTCACCGTCGGCACACGGGGAGGGCATAGCCTCACAGGAAATTAGCAACTTGCTGCAACATAAATATAGGGTAGACCCAAGGGAAAAAAAAGTCCTGATTGTAAGGGCCGTGAGATGCAGAGAATGTCTTCAAAGCAGGATATGAATTCTCTATCACTGCAGATTTTTAAGAATAGGAGAAATTCTTTTCAGAGTATGTTGGAAAGCTGGGAGCTGAGGAATATATATAATCAGCTCTGGTTTTCCTCCTGAGAGGGCGGGGGTGGCGGGATGTGGCAACAGTATCCTTGGGGCTTACCCTGAACTTTCGCTTTTTATTCATCTCCCCTCCCATATTATGTTACTGTGTACCTTGCTAACTACAAGTAGATGTGTTTCCCTCTGTTTATCGTATTAAACATGGGAAGCATGATCTAGGTATCCATTCCCAAGAAATATCTGCTGTCTGAAAAGTCCAGCCTGCTGGTGATAGCAGAGGTGAAAACAGAAGAGAGAAAGACATGAAACCATCTGTCTTTCTCCTATCTTGTCCTCAGCAACCCCATGTTAGAAGCATCGTGCGACCCTCCTAAAAATGATCTTAGTGATTCTTTTCACTCTTTATCAATCGCCTTGTTCTGCACACTTCCCTAGATCCAAAGTAATTATATATGACTGTCTTTTTGTTTAAAATATGTACTTATATGTTTGGAGGCATGTATTTTTGGAGGCCTTTAATGATTTTCTTCTTACATCATTGCACACTATTTTTAGGGTGCGTGGGAGAAGCTTCAAAAATAACAGGATTCTGCCCCTCCCTGCATCCACCTCATCTTGCCATACACGAATCTGAGCGATCCTCCCCATTGATTCTGGGCTTGGCAGATGCCAGCAGTCCGTCCTGTATCGCCAAGCCCCTGGCCAGCTCACCTCTGAACTCAGTTTCATCAGAGTCCACAGAGATTAACAAAAACTAAGCCTATAGCCAAAGAACCATCAGTTGATCTACAGAATCCTTACTTATTATACAAGTGGTTGGTTGAAAACACTCTGCTTTTCAATGGTGTGTTACCCAACTCAAGATAACTAGAGTCCATCAACTTAGAAATGGCAGGATTTGTTTCTAATCACTTCCATTTTAGGTTTGGCTTATTTCTGGGGGGAAAAAAACAAATACAAAAACTAAATACACATACAGAGACTAATGCATCAAACCCCTATATTTTAACACTGTGTTTGTTTCAGTCATTTATAATAATGAGAGGATTACAAACCCATTCTCCTTTTTACTTCCTTTTGGCAGTTATTTTCATCAATTTGGTATGAGTTTGTCCAAGCATTTCCACTTGTACTCTACATATGTGAGCATGTATTTTATTTAGATAAGAAAGTTTTCTTTAGTCAATGAGGCTAAACATATTTTAAATTATATATACACCTGTGGCAGATTCATGTTGATGTATGGCAAAATCAATACAATATTGTAAAGTAATTAGCCTCCAATTAAAATTAAAAAAAATAATAATTATTATATATAGAATCCCTTCATGTATGTAAACCTGAATTAATTTTTCCATCGCCTGCTGATAGACATTTGTGGCTGCTTCCCACCTTATAAACTGTACATCTGTACTTATTTCCTTGTGTACATATGAGGGTATTAGCTAGAATCAGTTATTATTTAATAACTGTTTAATGTGCATCTTCTCATTTTACATAAAACTTCCAGCTCTCTAAAATAGCAATGATAATTTAAATTTGTATTAGCAATGCATGAGCTTCAATTTCCTCACCTGAAACAAATACTTAAATTTTTTTTTCAGCCAAGAGTGAGGTTAAGGAGTAAAGCAAACATTTTGAAACATCAGAAAATTAAATAAAGGGAACTGTGTACAAAAGATTTAAGTATAATATGTGCTAATATATTTTAATAAGATAGATGAAAACAATATCTTGTTTTATTTGCATTTTCTTGATTACTGATAAAATATAGCATTTCTTTATGTTTCTTGGTCATGCAGACTCTTTTCCATGAATTTCCTGCTTGAATTGTTTGCACATTTTTCTATTGTGTTTGTCATTTTCTTACTGTTTTTTTTTAAAGTTCTTTCAATGCATCTTTACTCATTTTTTTTTTTATAAATGTTACAATAATTTCATCCAGTTGGATTTTGTGTTTTACTTTGTCCTAGTATCTTAGCCGTACAGAAAAGTCCATTGTGGTGTAAATTAATGTAATCCATCTTTTCATTTATCATGTGGGCTTTTTTGGTTCACCCTTTGTTTAAAAAATTACTTCCTCATTCAAATTCATATATTTACATATATGTCTTTTAAATAATTCTGTAGTTTTGCATTAAATCCATGTGGAACTGAGTTTTTGGGCAATGAGGAAGAGATCATACATTATTAATAGGAAAAGGAAATTTCCTTTAAGGAATTATGCATTTTAACCCTTTCTGCTCTCCACGTTGATTTTTAAAAGTGTCTGAATTAAACTATCAGACTTTTTAAATGCTTGGCTCTGGTTCTGGGTTTTCTATCCCACTCTGATTTTTTCCCCCTCTTTGGTCTATTCTTAAACCCACATTCATTTAATTATTGTATCTTTAAAATGAATGTTGACAAATGGTAATACCTGTCTCGCCTCTTTGTTCTTACTTTATAGAACCATCTTGGCTACTCGTATTCATTCATTATTTTATTTTAGACATGATGTTTTAAATTTCACAAAAAGTCCTTTGAGATTATGATTAGAATTTTGTTGCATTTAAAGATCAAATTGGAATAATTTTATATTTATAATATTGAACTTTTGTATCAGAATAATGAGTGCCTCTCCATCTATTGAGGTCTTCTTTGATGCTCTTCATGAGGTTTGTATTTCTTTTCATAAGAGTTCAGCACATCTTTGACCAGAGTGCTTCAAAGGACCTTTTATAGGTTTTATTGTTATTGCAAAAATAAGGATTTTTTTTCCCTGTTACACTTTCTCTCCCATCATTCTTCACAAAGAAGGAATAAAACACTCAGATTATATCCTACAACTCTGCTGTACTTTTTATGTCTATAAGTTATTTTAGATTTCTATTCATGCAATTATTACATCTCAAATAAACCAAAAAGTATAGCCACTCTTCCTTTCCAATTCTAAAACGTCTTTTCTTTCTCTTCCTTGTCTTATTTTTGTTTGGTATTTTTGTTTTGGTATTTCCAGTAAAAGGCTTAACACTAACTTGTACCCCAAGTGTTCACTGAGGACTTGCTACATGACGGACCTTGCAGTACACAATATATAAAACATAAAAACATCATTTTCCTCATGTAGGCCCCATTCTAACAAGAGACAAAAATATATGTAAATCTTATATGTATGTTGCTGCTGCTGAGTCACTTCAGTTGTGTCCGATTCTGTGCGATCCCATAGACGGCTGCCCACCAAGCTCCCCTGTCCCTGGGATTCTCCAGGCAAGAACACTGCAGTGGGTTGCCATGTCCTTCTCCAATGCCTGAAAGTGAAAAGTGAAGTCGCTCAGTCATGTCCGACCCTCAGCGACCCCATGGACTGCAGCCTTCCAGGCTCCTCCATCCATTGGATTTTCCAGGCAAGAGTACTGGAATGGGGTGCCATTGCCTTCTCTGATCTTACATGTATAGTGTTAAGCAATTATAAGTGCTATAAGAAAAATATAAAGCAATGTTGGACTTCCCAAGTGGTGTTAGCAGTAAAGAACCTGCCTGCTCATGCATGAGACCTGAGAGAACAGACGGGAGTGTTGATTCCTGAGTCAGGAAGCTCCTCTGGAGGAGGGCACAACTAAAGCAACTTGGCACGCACTCACGCAAAGCAGGATTACAGAGCATAGGCTCAGAGGGTTATTGTTGTTTAGCCGCTAAGTCACGTCAGACTCTTTTGCAACACCACGGATTATAACTCACCAGTCTCCTATGTCCATGAGATTTCCCAGGCGAGAATATTTGAGTGGGTTGGCTTCCTACTCCAGAGGATCTTCCTGGCCTAGGGATAGAACCTGTGTCTTTTGTGTTGGCAGGCAGGTTCTTTACCACTGAGACAGCAGGGAAGCTCAGGCTCAGAGGGTACTGGCTATAATTTTAAGTAGGATTCAAGAGATGGGAATACCAGACCTTCTGACCTGCCTCCTGAGAAATCTGTATGCAGGTCGTAACAGTTAGAAGAACAGTTAGAACTAGACATGAAACAAGAGACTGGTTCCAAATCGGGAAAGGAGTACATCAAGGCTGTATATTGTCACCCTGCTTATTTAATTTATATGCAGAGTACATCATGAAAAATGCTGGACTGGATGAAATACAAGCTGGAATCAAGATTGCTAGGAGAAATATCAATAGCCTCATATATGCAGATGACACCATACTTATGGCAGAAAGTGAAGAAGAACTAAAGAGCCTCTTGATGAAAGTGAAAGAAGAGAGTGAAAAAGTTGGCTTAAAACTCAACATTCAGAAAACTAAGATCATGGCATCGGGTCCCATCACATCATGGCAAATAGATGGGGAAACAGTGGAAACAGTGGCAGACTTTATTTTGGGGGGCTCCAAAATCACTGCAGATTGTGACTAAAGCCATGAAATTAAAAGACACTTTCTTCTTGGAAGAAAAGCTATGACCAACCTAGACAGCATATTAAAAAGCAGAGCTATTACTTTGCCAATAAAAGTGCATCTAGTCAAAGCTATGGTTTTTGCAATAGTCATGTATGGATGTGATAGTTGGACTATAAAGAAAGCTGAGTGCTGAAGAATTGATTCTTTTGAGCTGTGGCATTGGAGAAGACTCTTGAGAGTCCCTTGGACAGCAAGGAGATTCAACCAGTCAATCCTAAAGGAAATCAGTCTTGAATATTCATTGGAAGGACTGATGTTGAAGCTGAAACTCCAATACTTTGGCCACCCGATGTGAAGAACTGACTCATTTGAAAAGACCCTGATGCTGAGAAAGATTGAGGGCAAGAGGAGAAAGGAATGACAGAGGACCAGATGGTTGGATGACATCACCGACTCAAAGGACATGCGTTTGAGTAAACTCCAGGAGTTGGTGATGGACAGGGAGGCCTGGCGTGCTGCAGTTCATGGGGTCGCAAAGAGTCAGTCAACTGAACTGACTGAACTGAACTGAACTGATCAAGATGGGCCTTAAAGAAGTGATGTTTGAGGAAAGATGTGAAAGAGGTGAAATGGTTCACCTTGCACTATCTGGGTGGATGTTCAGGCCACTTTAGATGACTGTTTGCTTGCTGTCTATCTATCCCACCTACAACCAATTTCTGCTTCACCTACAACCCCCCTCACAGACTGACCTTCATCCTTAGGAGCAGAGCCTAGTAGTGAATACCTACATCCTCCCCTCCACCCCCAGCTGGTGATTGTCCCAATCTCTAGATCAGGATGACTCTCCTCAGACAGCTTAACAAGCACCTTCCTTCCTTAGCCCAAGGGGCTAGGAGGGCCAGGCTCTTCTGGTTTCCCTGTTAACCAATGGGCCAATCAGATGTCATGCATGATGCTAAGTCACTTCAGTTGTGTTTGACCCTTTGCGACCCCATGGACTATAGCCTGTCAGGCTACTCTGTTCATGAGATTCTCCAGGCAAGAATACAGCAGTGGGTTGCCATTTCCTCCTCCAGGAGATCTTCCTGACCCAAGGATCGAATCCGTGTCTCTTTTGTTTCCTGCATTGGTAAGTGGGTTATTTACCACTATTACCACCTGGGAAGCCCAGTAGAGCTGCGGGATATAATGATGTCAATTCCTCCTATAACTGGTACTTGTCCTCTTGCTCCCATCATTTTCCCGGGAGCAAAGACTGCTGCTGTTTTCTGCTCACCATCCATAGTAGAGTGTCACTCCAGAACCCTTTTGCTCTAGACATGTAAGATTGCCCATCTATTTATTAAACCATTGCTGTCATCGACTCCTGGCTGTATCTTCTGTCTAAGGTGTGGCTAAGTATAGGGCTTTGCAGGGCTGTGGGGAGCAACCAAACGTTGGGGAACACCAACACTGGAGAATGAACCCTCCAGAAGAGAGAAATCCTCCGACAAGGTTCAAGGCAGTGGATAAGAGGAGAAATGAGCAGTGACCGACTCCTGGGTGTTCTTCTGAACTGGACTTGATGTGTGAAAGAAAGGAAGCCCTCATCACAGATTCTTATGTTTGTGGCCTATGCAATCAGAAAGAGGCTTGTTCTCTCAATGGAAAAAGGAAAGTCCAGGGTTAAACAGAAGAATGTGGAGAAGATGAAGCATCTAAATCCAGACATGGTGCTGGGCTGCACCCCGCAGGCAGTCCAGATTCAAGACAGAAGAAACAGCCCAGTGTCAGCAACATAGACATGGATGGTTTAATGGATGGGGAGCTTGCACATCACAAACAAGGTCTTGGAGTAACACCCAGCCAGTGCACTGGGAGGCAGGCCAGTAGTCCTCCTTGGGGGTGGTGGGGGGAGATTATCAGTTAGAGGGGAACTGACATCAGGTGGGGCTCATTAGTTACCAGGGAAACCGGCAGAGGCACATGCCCTGCATAGCCCCTTTGTTAAGAACACTCCAGCAGCTGGGGCCTGGGGCAATAGGAAGGTAAATCAGAGGGCAGGGTGGAGGTGAAGCAGACACAGGTGTACAGAGAGCAAGAGAGCAGCCACCTGACAGGGCCTGACTACAAATCTGGAAAGCTTGAGCCATGGATGAGAAATCCAAGAAGAGACCTGAAATTACAAACTGACATTCAAAGTTGGTAAGAGAGGTCTGGCTGGAGATAAAAAATTGAGAGACATTGGCAAATAGAAAGTATTTAAAATCAGGATATTAAGTATTTAAAGTCACAAGATGGTTGGATGGCGTCATTGACTCAGTGGACATGAGTTTGAGCAAACTTTGGGAGATAGTGAAGGACAGGGAAGCCTGGCATGCTGCAGCCCATGGGGTCTCAAAGAGTAGGGCATGACTTAGTGAACAGCAACAAAAGTCAGGAGATTAGATGAAAACATTTAGACTGAGAACTAAGCCCTGGGACACTCTAAAAATAAGAGACTGCGGTGATGAGGAACCAGGAAAGGTGAAGGAGAAAGGCCTGCCAGTCAGGAGGAAAACTAGGATTCTGACATCCTAGGAAGTAAATGCAGGTTGTGGAACAGGAGGAGAGTGAAGACGGGTGTCAAAAGCTGTGGAAGGGTCAGCAGAGGAGGTCAGAAGTGACCACAGAACATAGACCTAGATGAGTTCCTGTGCCATAGAACACGCAGACAAACCCTCACTGGGGGATTAGGATGGAGAGAGTCTTCTGACACAGGAAAAGGAGCTCACTCTTCAGAGTTTTACTGGAAGGGAGAGCAGAAAACTGAAGCTGTAGCTACAAGAGAAACAAAAGACGCAGAGCACAGAGAAACTGCGAGTTTACTGTGCTGATGAGAATCATCCAACCGCAAGGGAAAAGATGCAGAAGACAAAGGTGGAGGTTTTAGAAGTGACGTCCTTGAGTGAGGAAAAGGGAACACGATCTTGAGTGTAAAGCAGGAGAGATGGAGTCAGATAGAGCTAATAAGGCATTCCTAAACAAGTCATGGGCATGCCCTTCACTCCACTCTGCTCAGAGCTTGTGTGAATCATAACTGAACATTAAGTTGCATCGTATTATTCTCTGGGACCTATTTCACTGATCATAGCACGTTCCCTGTTTTATTAAAGTGGTATGTTAGAAGCTTATCTCATGTTGAACATCTTTGTAAACATGGGACAAATACTACTTAGTCGTGATGTATTTTTATGCAATATTATCCTCACTATTTTATGAATATTGCTTCTGTGTTTATAAGTCACACAAGATTATGATTTTTTTGTATCATCATTGTTCAGTTTGGGTCAGTTTTATACTAATGCTTGAAATGAGTTGAGTAGTTTTACCTTTTTAAAACAGTTTTGTAAGTCAGGAATTATCTGTTTCTCTTTTCTGAGAATTTGGTGAAATCTGTAAAACTATCTAGAACTGATACTTTTCTAGGGAGAAAATTTAGACTAATGATTTAATTCCATCATAATTATTAGAATATTCGGATTTTTCTACTTCTTCTAGGGTCAGTTTTGTGATTTATATATATATATATATTTTAATTGTAGGAACAAAATTTTCATAATATTGCTTTAAATATGCCTGTAATTGTGTTCATTTCCCATCTTCATTGCATAGAATGTTTTAAAAATTAATTTTATCATGATCATTTATTTTTAGTTACACAGATATATGCAGTAGAAAAATAACTAACTTTTCTAATTCTAAGATAGCCTATGTGCTTGAGTTTAATTCTAAAGATATCTTTGAAGGCTCACTGAATGGGCATACATGGCAAGGTTTATAAGTAAATTTTACTTCCTAGAACAAATATGAAATGAATAAACACAATTTCCCACAACAATATTAACATACATTGCACCAATCATAACCTTGGACCTTAGAGTTATATTTTATAAGACACATGTAAACCGCTTTGGTTAGAACCTCTTAGGAGAATTTCTTGCAAATAAACTAGCTAAGAAAGCAATATTATTGCAAAAGTACAGGTGAAAAATAGATATAATCTTAAAAAAGAAAACTTTTTGCCATCTGGCTAAAAAACACTTGTATCTACAAACATTCTACTTAAAATTTCTCACTATTTAGAATTAAATGAGTAGCCTATGATTTATTCTAATTTTAACCAAGACTGAATCAATGTATTGGGGACTTATAATTTTCTATTCCCACTTCTCTCTTTCTTAAAGTTTTGCCATACTTTTTCTATTGTGTTATTTTAATTTATAGAATTAGCTTTTGGCTTTGTTAAAAATTCCTAAAGACCCATTTAGTTTATTTCTGTGTCAATCATCTTTACTTTTATTTTTATTATTTCCTTCATTCATTACATAGTTTATTTTTCATGGTCTAGATTTGTGATTGAATGCATAATTCATTAATGAATACCTCAAGTTTCAGATTTTCTTCTTTTTCATTTTGTGCATTTAATGCTATAAAATTTCCCCCAATTATTACTTTAGACACAACCTGCAATTTGGATGTAGAGAGATTTCTTTGTTGTTCCTCTCTAGATATTTTATAAGCCTACTAAGATTTCTTTACTTCATGAGTTACTTAGCAATATGTGTTTAAGTTGCCATGAACATGGGTAGAGGTCATTGAAATTGTGTTTTTGTTGCTAATATTGCACTGAGATCAAGGAACTCTACGTGTTTTCTTCTGAATTTCTGATAAGTGTGCAAATATAGATATAAAGCTTCATAACAATAGGAGCCTGCTATAACATCATTTCAGCTCTAAACACTTGAGGTGTGGAACTGTGAAAGTAGAACTCCAGAGAAAGTCTTCACATATTATCTGTGGCTAAAGTCAGTTTAAATAGCTTTGTTGTACTCTTGTTTTGTTTTATTTTAATTTCCAAACATCCACAAACTAATACTTTTGTAAACTACAGAGCCAAAAGCTTAGCTGTAGTGATGAGGTACCATTTCACGCCAGTCAGAATGGCTGCGATCCAAAAGTCTACAAGCAATAAATGCTGGAGAGGGTGTGGAGAAAAGGGAACCCTCTTACACTGTTGGTGGGAATGCAAACTAGTACAGACACTATGGAGAACAGTGTGGAGATTCCTTAAAAAACTGGAAATAGAACTGCCTTATGATCCAGCAATCCCACTGCTGGGCATACACACTGAGGAAACCAGAAGGGAAAGAGACACGTGTACCCCAATGTTCATCGCAGCACTGTCTATAATAGCCAGGACATGGAAGCAACCTAGATGTCCATCAGCAGATGAATGGATAAGAAAGCTGTGGTACATATACACAATGGAGTATTACTCAGCCATTAAAAAGAATACATTTGAATCAGTTCTAATGAGATGGATGAAACTGGAGCCTATTATACAGAGTGAAGTAAGCCAGAAACAAAAACACCAATACAGTATATAATGCATATATATGGAATTTAGAAAGATGGTAACAATAACCCTGTATACGAGGCAGCAAAAGAGACACTGATGTATAGAACAGTCTTATGGACTCTGTTGGAGAGGGAGAGGGTGGGAAGATTTGGGAGAATGGCATTGAAACATGTATAATATCTTGTATGAGACGAGTCGCCAATCCAGGTTCGATGCACGATACTGGATGCTTGGGGCTGGTGCACTGGGACGACCCAGAGGGATGGTATGGGGAGGGAGGAGGGAGGAGGGTTCAGGATGGGGATCACATGTATACCTGTGATGGATTCATTTCGATATTTGGCAAAACTAATACAATATTGTAAAGTTTAAAAATAAAATTAAATTAAAAAAAAACATACAGACAAAAAAATGATAAAAAAATGATATATGAAAGTGTTCAGTTGCTCCTACTTTCTATACTTATTAAGTTATCCCTTGTTGTTACTGATGTTCAGTCACATAGTCATGTCTGACTCTTTGCGACCCCATGGACTGTAGTCCTCCAAGCTCCTCTGTCCATGGGATTTCCCAGGGAAGGATACTGGAATGGGTTGCCATTTCCTTCTCCAGGGGATCTAATCTATTCTGCACGCAGCAGCCAGGAATATTACTTTAAAAATACACAAATCAGATCCTGTTATTCCTAGTTCACAAACCTCCAGTGATTTCCCCAACTCATTTAGGGGAAAAAGATTATTTATTTATCATGGATCAGCAGCACCTGGAGTACCAAATTTTGAGTAGCATGGCTCTAAATACTTTAATCAGATACCCCACTCCAGTACTCTTGCCTGGAAAATCCCATGGACGGAGGAGCCTGGAAGGCTGCAGTCCATGGGGTTGCTAAGAGTCGGATACAACTGAGTGACTTCACTTTCACTTTTCACTTTCATGCATTGGAGAAGGAAATGGCAACCCACTCCAGTGTTCTTGCCTGGAGAATCCCAGGGATGGGGGAGCCTGGTGGGCTGCCGTCTATGGGTTACACAGAGTTGGACATGACTGAAGTGACTTCGCAGTAGCAGTAGCAGTATATGTGTGTCTATGTATACATACACAAGCACATGTACCAACTGCGGAATGAGAAATGTTTTGTAAAAGTTCAGTTCCGTTCAGTCGCTCAGTCATGTCCGACACCTTGCGACTCCTTGTGACCCCATAGATCGGAGCACGCCAGGCGTCCCTGTTCATCACCAACTCCCGGAGTTCACTCAAACTACGTAAAAGTTATAGAAATTCAAAAGCATGGCACATTTGTGCTGCAGTCTGAGATATACTGTATCATTGCAAAGTGCAACTGGCTGCGCTCTTCACCTCCTTCAAGTAAGCTAGAGGCATAGCCCTTGGTTGTCCGTTTAGGATTTCTGAGGTAAAATATGCATCATTTGGGATTATTGCCTCAGATAACTTATTGAGCCATCCAGAGACTTCCATACAAGGGTTTTCTGTAAGTTCAGACTGCGCACCATGCTGCTCGGCCTCCTGGGCCATATAATTCAGGAAACAGAAGAACCAGGGTGGGTGAGGATACAGGTGACATTTTTGTTGAACTCTAATAGAAGTCACAGAGAAGATGTCTATGATTTACCTATCAGGGAACCACTTTCCACTTGAAAAAGAGCTTCTAGTGAGAGACTGGGGTGTAGTAGAGACTGGGCTCCTGACCACAGAAAACCAAAGAATTGTAACCTGCAAAACGGCCAAGGAGCAAAAGGGCAGAGCCTAAACAGAGAAGCGCATCGGAAGCTCTGAATTACAAGCACCTTCTAAAACTCCACAAATGTAGTCTAATGTCAAGGGGCAGGAAAGTGCATTCTGCACACTCTGAGGTCAAAGAAGGTCTGTGACCAAGTCAAACATCAGTGGTGGGACTTGCCTGGTGGTCCAGTGGCTAAGACTCCATGCTCCCAGTGCAGGGGGCCTGGGTTCAATCCCCAGCTAGGGATTTAGATCCCACATGCCACAACTAAGACCCAACACAACCAAATAAATAAACAATTTAAAAAAATAAATACAACTGAGACATAAACACCTCCTCTGGAGGGAGGGAGGAGAGTGAATATGTTTGAACAATAGCATAATCTATTGTGCCTACTAAATTATAAAGTTGGGCAGGCCTGTCAGAAGTCCATCAGGTAACAGAAGTGGTACCTTTGAGACCAGGCTCAAACAGACCCAAGAAGCCCAAATGGGTTATATGCACAGGTGTCAGCTGCATTTGATATCCTGTCTCTGTTCCCTCAACCCGTCCTTACCACCCCCTTGTCACCTGAGAAGTTTCCTATGACCATCTGACCCCAGAGGAAAGGAACTTGACCAGATTCCCAGATGTATCAGTACAAAATATTAGCACTAATGTGAAATGAAGTACTGCCTCATTGTCTGGAAGGCATGATAGACACAAGTAAAAGGTTGTTCCAGCGTTCAGATGAAAACAGGAGGCATTCTGGATTGGCTCTTTATCTGTCGTGCTCTCCTATCAACATAAATTCCATTAGCAGTCACTTAAAAACAAATCCTAGACCCAAACATTTCTCGTGCTCTCCACCGATGGCACCTGAGAGAAGCCACCCTAACATCCAGCCAGGATGACTGCGTGTCTTCCAACAGCCTCCCTTCCTTCTTTTTCTTCTAATCTACACTGCACACAGCAACCAGGAATATTACTTTAAAAATACACAAGTCAGATCCTGTTATTCCTAGTTCACAAAACTCCAGTGATTCCCCCAACTCATTTAGGGGGAAAAGATTATTTATTTATTTAATCAAACTCACAAGGTCTTGCATGACCAGGCTTCTGGGTGCCTCTCTGATTTCATCTGCCAAGTCCCCTTCATCCTTATTCAGATCTAGCCTGATGTCTCTCAACATCTTCAACATCCAACCACAAGCTGACCTCAGGACCTTTACATCTGCTCCTTTAGCTCTTTTCTAGAAGTTTATAGCTTGTTCCTCCATAGCATTCAAATCTATGCTGATATCTAAAGGTCTGTCTCCATTGGGCTAGTTTATATTTTTCATACCACTTATCACCGGCTGGCAACTTATTCCATGTTTACTTTAATATTTTTTGTCTTTCCCATGAGAAAACGTGGTCCACAAAGGTAAAACAATGTCACTCATCTTTGTATCCCAGCTTGTCGCTGGTATTTAATAAACATTTGTTGAAGGAATAGATGAACGAGTGAAATGACTTAAGTGCCTTTTACCGTAATATATATGCTTCTCAGGTGGCACAGTGGTAAAGAATCCACCTGCCAATGCAGTGGGTTAGATTCCTGGGTCGGGAAGATCCCCTGGAGTAGGAAATGGCAACCCACTCCACTATTCTTGCTTGGAGAATCCCATGGATAGAGGAGCCTGGCGGGCTACAGTCTATGGGGTCACAAAGAGTCGGAAACTGTTGCCAGCCAAAATCTTGGCCTTCTCCACCCACCAAATGAAAAATACAGAGACACAGTTTGGAGCAAATAGAAAGGTAGTTTTTATTCTCAGCTGGTAAAGAGGGGAATACAGTAGGCTCATGCCTCAAGACCTGTGCTTCCGCTCCATGAGGAGTCTAGGGGCTTATATATGGCAAGGGCTCACAGTCTGGAGTCAGTGATGAGGAGCAGAAGGTGATAGGATCTTGACTTCTTCCTCTTTCATTGTTTCAAAGACAGTCATAAGCTGGCGTCTGTAATCTAGTAACTGGGTCTGGCAGTTCTGTGGGTCTGCAGCCTTCTTTCTGATACGTAACAACAAGGGGAGGGGGCTGTAAGGGTAAACGCTAGATGGTGGTAGTGGTTTAGTCGCGCAGCCGTGTACGACTCTTGCAACCCCATGGACAGTAGGCTGCCAGCCTCCTCTGTCCATGGGATTCTCCAGGCAAGAATACTGGAGTGGGTAGCCATTTCCTTCTCCAGGAGATCTTTCCAACCCAGGAACCGAAACTCAGGTCTCCTGCATTGCAGGCAGATTCTATACCAACTGAGCTATGAGGGAAGCCCTCGGAACCCCCAGACACTAGATAGGGGATGTATTTAGCATAGAGTCAAAGGAAAATAGGTGTGAAGTTTAGCCCCTGCAGAGTTAGAGGGCAGAGCAGCAAACTTAGTTCAGACATTCAGAGTTAGAAGCAGTTAAAGTAAAAGACTAGGAATGATCAGGTCTGCTCCCTGTTCTCTTTCTCTTCTTTGTTCTCAGGGAAGGGAAAGAGAAAAACTCATTCCTCTTTTTACCTTTTCACTGCAACAACATGACTGAGGGACTGAGGACACACGCGCACCATGGTATATACAGGCTCATCTTTATTTATTTACTTAAGCTACTTATTCTTTTCTGAGTGTGTTTTTAGCTGCACACACGCACATTATGTCTTCCTACTTTAGGGATTTCACATTTCTCACAGTTGTAGTTTTTACTTTAAATACTGAGATATTGGATTTCTGTACATATTTTAGCACCTTGGATCATGAACTCTGTTTCCCAGACATGTCTTCTGTGAGTATTCCTGTGTTCTGGGGACCACAGAAGCATCCAGAAAGCTTGGTGTCCTAGTTGCCTCTGTTAAATTGTTGCTAATTTGCAGGTTCCTAACCGGTTTTATTTAATACAAAAATTTGGGTCTACATTCATCTGCAGTGCAGAATACCCTCTCTGAGTTCTGTGGTTGAATCCTTTGTGCCCCAGGGGTGCAGCTAGTGTTATTACTTCCTGGCTTCCTTCAGGCCAGAAAGTGAAGATTTTTTTCCAAGCATTTCTAACATTTCCCAGGCTCCTGGCTTTTTCAGCTGCTCCCCTGCCCCACCCCAGAGAGGTCTGAGGCCCCTCAGGTGTCCATCCTGCCCATTTTCCTTCACACGTCCTTTGGTCTCGCAGCCTGGCTTTCTTCCACGTGTTCCGTCTTTCCTCTGGAAACTGGAGTTAGTCCCTTTTTGATTTCCGAGCTTGGCTACATATTTGATTTCTTTAAAAACATCTATTTTGGGACATCTCTGGTGGCCCAAAGGTTAAGATCTTGTGTTTCCGCTGCAGGGAGCGCTCGCTTCATCCCTGGTTGGGGAACTAAGATCCTCCAACATGCGACACATCATGGCCAAAATAAAATAGAATAAAACAAAAAGATGACTAGTGCAAATCTGCTATATAGCCCAGGGAGCTTGGCTCGGTGCTCTGTGATCACCTAGAGGGGTGAGATGGTGGGTGGGAGTGGGAGGGAGGGAGGTTCTGGAGGGAGGGGATATATGCATACTTACAGCTGATTCATATTGTTGTACAGCAGGAACTAACACGACATTGTAAAGCAATTATCCACCAATTAAAAACAATTAAAACAATTAAAAAAACTAAAATTAAAAAAAAGAAAGGATGAGTAAGATCTACAGGTACTGATGCCCATGGTCTAATGTAAAATGGAAACAAGAGGAAAAGCAGACTATAGATATTGTGGGGTATGATACCATTTGCTAAAAATGAATAAATAAATAAAATACATATTTTACGTAATGTTTTATGTGTTTGAGGCAGAAGGTGACTTCCCATCGTAGTTCAGCACTAGACTGGACATATCTAAGGTTGTCTACACACACCTGGGGAGACATCACACGCTCAGAAGTTCACAGGGCTGGAAGTGGTGGTGATTGTCCCTGTGACGTATCACATGGGGCTGCAATGAGCCTCTAAAGAGGCAGTCTATATTCAATATCCTGTAATAAACTACCATGGAAAAGAAAAATAAATAAATAAATGAATCAAAAGGCAATTAGTATTGGGAAGCACTTCCAAGTGTCTGAAAAGAGGTCACAGATGCTGGATTGACTTCCTGTGTTTGCTAGAACAAATTATCACACAACTGACCATTTAAAGCAACACAGAGCCGCTCTCTTACAATTAGAGTCCAGAAGTCAGGCATCAGTATCCCAGGGTGGAAATCAAGGTGTTGGCATGACCATACTCCCTTCCAAATCTGTAGGGGAAGAGGCATTCCTGACTCCTTCCAGCCTCTGATGGGGTCAGTGTTCCTTGGCTTGTAGCTACATCATGTCAATCTTCAAAGCTGAAATCTTCGAGTCTCTCTCTGCTCTGTCTTCACATGAACTTCTCTCCATACGTCAAATATTCTTCTACCTCTTTCTGGTAAGGATCCATGTTATGGCATTTAGTGTCCACTGGGTAATCCAGGATACTCTTCCCATCTGGAGATTTTGAACTGGAGAGACTCACCCTGTTTTGTTTTGTTTTCTGTTTCTATACAAGGATAGATTTATGGATTTCAAGACAAAGGTCTGGATAGTCAAAGTTATAGTTTTCCCAGTAGTCATGTATGGATGTGAGATTTGGACCATAAAGAAGGCTGAGAGCCGAAGAATTGAGGCTTTCACTTATGGTGCTGAAGAAGACTCTTGAGAGTCCCTTGGACAGCAAAGAAAATCAACCCTGAATATTTATCGGAAGGACTAATGCGGAAACTGAAACTCCAATACTTTGGCCACCTAATGTGAAGAGCTGACTCATTAGAAAAGACCCCGATGCTGGGAAAGATTGAAGGTGGGAGGAGAAGGGGACAACAGAAGATGGGATGGTTGGATGGCATCACCAACTCAATGGACATGAATTTGAGCAAACTCAGGGAGATAGCAAAGGACAGGGAAGCCTGGCATGCTGCAGTCCATGGGGTTGCAAAGAGTTGGACGTGACTTAGCAACAGAACAACAAATGGATTGCATGAATTGGAGGGTGGGTTCATGACTGACCCACAGCGACAATCATGTGTTTGGTTTAGGGGACCACTTTTCCATCTACTACAGGTGGTGATGAAAACTGTGAACAAGAAAATTGTCTCTTTTCTCCCAGCATACTAAAGGAACCATTTCAGAGGGAGAAGCAGAAACAATAGACAGCATGTTCGCTAAGACCAGGAGAACTGCTTTGCAGAGAGGAAGTGGGAAATGAGATGAACCCAGTCACAGCTAGGAATGTGCATCAGAGAGGAGATAGTTTTGAGGTGATTCTGTTCTGCTGGGAACCCTAGGGAGATGCTTGAGGACAAGGAAGATGGTAGAGCTGCCGTAGATACCCCCTGGTCCTCCATGGCTCAGCTGATTTTTAGGCAACAGGTTTTACTAGATAATTCCAACAGTGCACTTGTCTATGAATGTGTGTGTGCTTAGTCGCTCAGTTGTGTCTGACTCTTTGCAACCCTATGGACTGTAGCCTGACAGGCTCCTCTGTCCATGGGACTCTCCAGGGAAGAATACTGGAGTGGGTTGCCATGCCCCTTTCCAGGGGATCTTCCCAACCCAGGGATCGAACCCATGTATCCTGCTTTGCAGGTGGATTCTTTACTCTCTGAGCCACCAGGGAAGAATGGCTGATGGAATAAAACCATAAACGTGCTATGTCATACTCTCTTTCACCAAATTCCAAGAACATAGTGTGAAAATCTTGAGGGATGGGGTCAGATAGAGATCAATACATTCAGTTCACCAGGGTCGACTGAAGGGCAGTGGAAATCCCTCAAAATAAATTAAAGCATGTTCTACGGCAAAAGTATATTTTCAAAATTTGGAGAGGGGAAGAGGGGAAGACCCAGGCATACAGGGGTCATGTCAAAAGAGGGGTGGGATTGCACAAAGTTCAATAAACTAAGAAGCTCATCTGGGTCAGAAAAAAAGAAAATATTAGAGGTCACGCAAGTCAAGTTAGAGACTGAGTGCTATTTCTCTACAAAATTAAGCAGAACAGGAGTGTCCCTTGAAGGCAAAGTTTGGAGAAAAAACAGAAATTTTCCACACATGCATCAAGGCTTCTTGAGATTCAACAGAAAAACTCGGTAAGTTTCTTCTCAGACTTGAGGATCCAAGTATTTGATCAGGGAAAGGGTGATAGAAAACCCCACACTCCCAATGCAACCTGATCTGGAAGTACATTCTACCTCTTATAGGTTCACAAGTCTAGCAGAGCTTCTCTTTTTAAAACACAAATAAGCCCAGAAAGAAAAAAACACGGCGATCATTATAGACCTCGGTGTGAATATCTTCTGTGAATGAACCCCTTGCCTTTTTTGTGCTTCAGTCTCAGGAAAGACATTAAATATATATATATATATATATGTGTGTGTGTGTGTGTGTGTATGTAATTATTTCAGGTTTGATTGTTCTTCATTGTTGCTCGGACTTGCCTCTAGCTGTGGCAAGCAGGCTTCTCATTGCAGTGGTTTCTGCTGTTGCAGAGCAGGGTCTCTAGAGCTCAGGCTCAGTAGTTGTGGCTCATGGGCTTGGTTGCTTGGTGACATGTGGGATCTTCCACCAACTAGGGATCAAACCCGTGTCTCCTGCATTGGCAGGTGGTTTCTTTCTCACCCAGCCACCAGGGAAGCCCTATTTTATCTTATTATTATTATTATTATTATTTTTGAGGAATCAAGAAGAAAAATGGATACAGGGGAAACTTGGGGCACCTTCAAAAGGGGAACCCCAAGGAGACATCTGGGCCATGAGCTGTGGTCAGCCTGAGGCAAGGGAGGGAAGCTCCCAGACATTTGTTTTCACTCCTGTGTGGAGAATATTGCCATTCATCATCTCTCGTTTACGTTTCCAACCTGCCCCTGTGGGTGGTGGGGCTGCCTCACCTCACAGATGTAAGGGACACCATTAGGGTGACAGGGTTTGGAGCCAGAGGGGCAGGAAGTCCAGCCCTGGCTTCTCTGTCTTACTTCCAAGTCATGAGCTTTATGGTTCTGGGGGTTGGGATGTGGCCACGTGTTGCTTCCCTGCGTCTGGGCTGCCTCAGGCCCAGGGGAGGGGTCCTCACACCCTCCTCCTGCTCCTGCTGCCGCTTCCGGTGGGCTGGGTCCCTCCCTTGCTGTCCCAGCACCAATGCCCCAAGTTCCCCAGTCCCCGGGCATCCTGAGAGCAGGAACTGGGTCTTATTTAGGTGGCCTGCCAGGTGCCCAGCACCAGGCTCGCTACACATAAAAAACGGCCCAGAATATGGTACCCAGTGAGGGCACAGTCCTGACAGGCCGTGGCCCTGGGAACATTCAGCAGTGTCCTCTGGGCTCCAGCACTGTGTCAGGCGCTCACATAAAATTTGCGTTTGTTAATCCTCAAAAGCACCCTGTGCCAAGACTGTGACTCAATTCCACAGAGAAGGAAACCAAGGCTCAGAGAGGCAAACCGGCTTGTCTGAGGTAACCCAGCCACGGAGGGTGTTAGGGCCGGAGCCCTGCCTGTGGTGCTCCCCTCACCCCAGGCTGGAGGCCCGGAGATGACCACAGGGGTCTGGCAGCACCAACAGCACCTTTTGTATGGAGACACTTAAGGGAAAAGATGACCCGAGGGTTCTGCAGAAAGCAGCCTGTTCCATGAGCAGGTACAGGGCTGGCTGACCAGCATGCTGGGAGTGGGGGCTAGGGGTGATCAGAGGAGCAGGGACCCTGAAGGAGGAGGGGGCCTGGAACAGCAGACTTGCAGCCTGCAATGCAGTCTCTGCTCCCTGAGAAGTGGGTGAATCATCTGCTCAGCAGCTGCGGAGCAGACGTGTCGCCAGCGCCCCCCTGTGCACACAGGGAGAATTGGATCCGCCGCAGGGGTGGCCCTGCAGCCGCTGAACCCTGAGCATGGCGCACGCCTGGCTTCCAGGCCAAAAATTGGCAAATGCTCCTTCAGTCCCAGGAACAAATGACTAAGCGTGTCTCCAGGCCCAGCGGGAGCGAGGCCAGCCCTTCGGTCTCTCCTGTCGCAGTGGAGCCTCTGGCCCTGGGCCCGATTTTGGGTCTCCGGGCTCCTCCCAGTTGTGCCGGGAAGGGATGAGCTGGGGCATCCTCCAGAGGAGAGCAGGGCTTTACAGTGAGTTGTACTGCCCAGCTCTCTGCAAGCGGGCAGGTCTCGGGGAGAGGGGAATGTGCGCTGGGCTGTCTGCTGGGTTGCCTTCTCCTTTCATTGGGCAGTTTTTTCTCTGGATTTCAGTTTCTCCTCCTGCAAAGCGAGCATTGGATCATATTGGGGCTGACATAGGGTCAGGTGTTGTTTGCCTCCTCCTGGGTACTTTCTGGCCCTTCCCCATGGCCCCTCATTGCATACCTCTCCTTGGAACCAGTCATAAGGAATGTGGAGGGTTTTAATAAAAAGAAAAAAAAAACGGGGGTAGAGAGTTTATTTACATCAGAGATCACAGGACAGGGTTACTGAGGTTCCTCTGGCTGCAGGCTCAGATTCCACGGGAGAAAATCCACTCCGGAGCTGAGAGGTGCTGTTCCTTTAATTTAATGGTCAGGTATTTATTTAGCAACTATTATGTGCCAAGTGAAGCACTGTGCCCATTCCCCCTCTTCCTCCCTGCAGCCTAAGTAACAATCTAGAGAAGATATAGAGTTGCATCCTAGCGGCTGTAATACAGAATTGTGTCTTTGCTCTGCTTACATCTCTGTAAATATGCCTTTGCATGAAATCTAGAAAAATGATACAGATGAACCTATGTGCAGGGCAGGAATGGAGATACAGACACAGAAGGGGAGAGTGGGATGAAGTGGGAGATTGGGATTGACATGTATGCACACCCTGGGTACAACTGATAGCTAGCAGGAAGCTGCTCTGTAGTGCAGCGCGCTCAACTCAGTGCTCTGTGGTGACCTCGAGGGGTGGGATTGGGGGAGGGCTGGGACGGAGGGCCACGAGGGACGGGATATGTGTATACATGTAGCTGACTCACTTCTTTGTACAGCAGAAACTAGCACAACATTGCAAAGCAATTATAGTCCAATAAAAACAATTTAATTGCCTTTGTATGAGGAAAAGAATTGGAGAGAACTAGAAACTTAAGGTGGCTCAGCAGTAAAGAATCCACCTGCCAGTACAGGAGACCTGCGTTCCCTCCCTGGGTCGGGAAGATCCCCTGGAGGAGGAAATGGCAACCACTCCAGTATTCTTGCCTGGAGACTCCCATGGACAGAGGAGCCTGGTGGGCTACAGTCCACAGGATCGCAAAGAGTCAGGCACGACTGAGCACACACACACACACACACACACACACACACACACACACAAACACGCACACACACTGAAACTTAAAGTGTGAAACAAGAGTTGATTTGATGGTGTGTCAGAAGATGGGAATGGGCAGCTTTTGCTGTTACACTGTTGCCCATGAAACACACACACAGAGCATCCCAAGGGTGTGTTGACACAGACTCAGGGAGCCTCCACTCTGGGGCCCCAGAGGCCCTCTGGCTACAGCAGCTAGAAAGTCCTGGCACAGATGTCATGTCAACATCAGCATTAAAGCAGGATGTTCACACACCCAGGGAAGCAACTACAGAATTAAAAAAAAAAATAATAGATTCATTCATTCCGTCAGTCAGTCAGTCATTCATGGCTGAAGATACACAGATAATTAATACACACTTCGTGCCCCGCAGGAAAACACAAGGAGAACAAACGGGAAAGAGTCAAGAAATGTTCTTTATCAGGTGAGCACAAGCCCGAGAGAAGTGTGTTCTTAATTAGCAATTAATGATACATTCCCATCTTCACAGCTCACTGTTTATAAGCAATCTGTCAGTTATGAGTACTTTTATTGTTATTATTGACATTATTATTTATGGAGCTTTCTGGGAGAAACGGCAGGGAGGAAAGAGAGACAGGAGGAGTATATTTTAAATGGACTAGGAGAGTCTATCAGTTGGAAAACAAAGCTCTTAAAGAAGTTTTCGAAAACTTGAAAAGAATCTTTAACATACCAATTAACCCTGAACTCACCCAGGACATCTACTGCTGCCCCCAGTCCCTCCCATCCCCAGAGCACCTAAATAAGGGTGGAGAGTGCTCTTTGACTGACCTCTTTCTCCAGGACTGCAGGGACTGCATGCTGGTCCCCTCTGTACCCTGGGGTGCAGCAACCAGTCGCAAAGAGGGGTGGCTGGGGATCACAGCTGAGTGGGCAGTGCCCCCTCTCTACCTCTGGTTAACCCAGCGGGCAGCCTGGGAGGAGGCAGACCGCAACCCTTCTGTGCATTACTGACCCCTGACACTGCAGGGAAGTTCAGGGCAGGAGTGGACCCCACTGATCAGAGGAGGGTCTGCTGACCCTTGCCGAGGGGGTCGGCCCCTTGCTGGCCAGCATCCTCTGCTTTACGGACAAGGCGGGCAGGGCGGATCTTCCAGGACTGGGCAGAGCTTAGCTGAGCTCTTGAATTCCTGGCTTGCTCCATGCTTGTCTTCCTCCTGGCTGATGAATGAATTGGATTATCGAAAAACAAACAAAAAAAAATGGACACAACCTCAACCTTTACTCCATGACCATCATTACCACCAAAATGTTCCCCCTCCAAAGCCCTGTAGGCTTATGCACATATGAATAAAACAACCCCCTTTGCCCTCTCCTCTCCTCCCAACCCCTACACTTCATATAACATTAGGCCACCAAGAAAAAAGGATGTTGCCTAAGAAACATTACGGAAAGCCTGTGGATTTTTGTTTACGCGGACCTTTCAAATCAAGCTGTCATCTTTAATATTCTTATCCCAAGCGCCATCCAAAAGCAAAATTCCTGTAACCAAAGCCCATGAGGAAATTTAGTACAGAAGAATTTCACAGGGATCAGACTTTTCTCCCTTTCAAGAAGGTACTGAAGCTAAAATACAACAAACAATACAACAGCCTCTGCAGGAAAGTGCATCAGAGAAGCCCTTGCTTGTTTCTATACATTTCATTTTAAAAAATTTCTTTATTTTAAACTGGAGGCTAATTCCTTTACAATATTGTGTTGGTTTCTGCCATACATCAACATGAATCAGCCATAGGTATACACACACATGTCCCCTCCTTCCTATTTCATTTTTTGATCAACTTATCTGCCCATGAAAACTGAGCCCAGGGGAACGGATGTAAGTCCCAGTCTGGGGCTGCAAAGGGTTAACGCTTTTTTCTTCTTGTGTGGAGCTCTGAAGATGTGAGAAGAGCCCTGGTCAATAGACAGATATATTGACTTGTTATTATTTAAAGTTGTTTAACCAGGTAGAGATAAACGAAAGCTTTCAGCAGCTGAACTATCACACAAATCACAATTAAGGTGGCATATGTGTTTGGGAGACGTAAAATCAATTCCCGCGAAGATAATGTTTTAGTCTCTATTTGAACTTGAAAACAGAAGTAAATTTTCAGCAGCAACAGCTGGGCTTGTTCCATCCAGGAGGCTCTCTATTAACTGTACAAGAAGGGCCTTTATTACCTCTTCTAATGGTTTTCCTCTATGGTTTTGTCTTCATCAAAAAAGCCAAACTGATTGCGGTGGTGCTGTTTACTGACGCGCCGGTCGGGGTAGGGGCGGTGGCAGCTGTGTGTTCCCAGCCCCCGGGTGGACCTCTCTCTCCTTGTGGTGAGCCTCTTGTTGGGAGGCCAGGATGATGGAGCCCTGGGGGCTGCTGGGGGGACCGGGTCAGGAGTTTGGGGGGCTGGTCTCAGCCTGTGCAGGAAACTGAGGCATCTTTTGATCTAAAGTAACCCCTGGGGTTGGATCACCTGCAAAGATTCCCCCAGAGGGATGCGACCTCTGAGTCCCACCATTAACATGTTAATCATGTGAGTGTGTGTGTGTGGTCATGTTAATTCTGTCTACTCCCTGGAGTATAGGGACCATATTTAATTTCGCTGGGTCCTTTATTGGACTTAGTGTGTTTCTGGCACATCATATGTGATTACAAAGTGGGTAATGGATGTGGGGAGCCCACAGGTGCAAAGGCCCGGATCTAATCCACTCCCCGTCGCATTGCCCTTCTCAGCCTTCCTCACACTCAGTCACGGGCATGGAGGCTGGTGACTTTTCACTCCTCTTGCATTTTCCCAGTGAACTAGGACAGGAAGCCGCCAGGTAAGCTAGTGCAAGCAAGGGTGGGCACAGGTCCCCCTTTGGGGGTCACAAGGCTTGCCTATGAGTAAAAGGAATATACAAATGAGGAAGATTGGCCTCCACCAGGAAGCCAGTAGGGGAAGAAGATACCTTGGTTCTAGAATAAGAACAGAGCTGGTCAGGAGAGGAAGAGGGTCAGTGAGGGACCAGAGGCCAGGAGCCCGGCCCCATTTTCATCTCGTCTGGGTGCTACCAGCTGGGAGGTCTGGGGCTCACCACAGGCTCTGGGTTGTAGGGGCTTTGTCTGAAAAATGTGAGCGGTGAGATCCAGGCTTAAAACATGAACGCTTGTAAAAATGCAAGATTAGTATTCCTGCCAAAGGGAAACAGACAGACGAGCAAACAAAACAAAACAAGCAAAAAGAAGAAAGGTGAAAAGAGACGACTTGTTCTGTTCAGACCCGTTCTCGTTTAGACAACGGAGTGAGTAGGTGAGTCCTATGACAAATCTCGCGTCTCAACGTCTTTTGCTTCTGGGTGATTCTTCCTAACCCCTGACCTCACTGCATCAACGCTGGGGACCAAAAGGTGGCCCTCACACCGGTTTCACCCTATGGTGTTGACTGCCCCCTTTCCGTCTCCAGGGCATCTCTACACAGCCTCTGCTCAAGGGCTGTTTAGATCAGGTTCCTCAACTCAAAAGCCAAGGAGTCACTTATGCACCAGTTACTGAGGTTTTCAGTGCACCAGGTACCGTGGTAGGTGCTGGGGAAGCAAGCTCTGTGACAGACAGGGGAGTCAACAGGGGAAGAGAGAAATTCTCACAGAGACAGGACACTTATATTTATAAGTCAGTGGTTCCTAATCGCCTGAATGGAGTCACATTTGGCTGAATAGTGTCTGTATTTCCATCATCCATAATCTGTTATCCTAGGCAGTGATTTTTGGTGATCTCTCTTTTTCATTCAAACTAGAAAACATGACCCTCTCTGTGTCCTGGGAGCCTGGAATTAAATACTTTCCTCCCTTCATTTCTATGCAGGATCAACAATTCCCTCTGTGTATTGCTTCTCAGAGGCTCTCAGACTTGTGCTTGGTTTAGGGTCAGGCACTCATGAGCCACCTCTCCCTGGGGCTTGCTCCCTGATGGCAAAATGGAAAGGGGCAACCCGCAGAGGACAGGCATCTTCTAGACCCGACCCTTGGAGCCAAGAGAGCGTCCTGGGACTTGGTGCCATTTTCTCTCAATATGTGTCACCCCGCCTTCCCTTCTGGAAGCTCACAGGGAAGGTGGATGTCCACAGAC
Source organism: Bos grunniens (assembly GCF_055505025.1). Taxonomy (NCBI): domain Eukaryota; kingdom Metazoa; phylum Chordata; class Mammalia; order Artiodactyla; family Bovidae; genus Bos; species Bos grunniens. The sequence goes on from NC_141193.1 coordinate 16,591,549, forward strand.
TTAAGTGACTGCTCTCGGTTCGGTCAACAGAGCCCTGAGAACAGGGGGCCGTGGACCCTGAACCAGGAAGAGTGTGGGGTGTGGAGCCAGAGGGACCCAGGGTGGAGGTGGTTCCAACCCTGCTGACTTCTAGCCCCATGGAGATCCCTAGCACCTACCTCTGGTCTCCAGGGGGATGGTGCATCTTGCTTGAGGTGGTTTGAATACTATATGAATTAGGCATGGGAGAGCTCCTAGCTCTGCTAGGTCCATGCGTGAGCTCAATAAACATTAAGTGCTGTCTCCCTTAGGCCCTTGCTCTTCTCCCTCCATCCTGCCTGACTCCTCCCTGTACACACATTGCCGTTGTCATAACACAGCTGTGCAAGGCACACTGGGCCGGCCACAGTGTCTCTTTCTTCTGAGCATGTCACCGTGATTGTGCATCTTCACCCTGGGCACATCCCCGTCACGTCTTACTCTATTCCTCAGCAATTTCCAGCTTCTTAAGGTAAGAACTTTGAGAAAGAGAGGGGCAGATTGAAGAGCGATGAAACTGCCCATGACCAGAGAGAGTGCAGGGAAGAGTTGGGCAGGGACAATGGAGCTTCTGCCTCTACAGTAAGGATTGACATCAAAGCGGGCACATTCAAACCGCAGACTGACTCTGATACCAGAGCACCGCTGCATGAAGTGGAAGACGGCAGACGGGAGCAATCGCAGATAGGGTTGTCCAGGCAGCCCTGAGATGGAGGCTCTGGCTTCATCAAGAGAAGAACTGGGGGCTTTGTATCTGAGGACCTCCAAGGAGTCCCTTTACTGTCCTAGCCGACTCCATCACTCAGCCACTGCTTCTCTAATAAGCTGATTCCCCCGAGACCTTCACCGAGGAAGAGACAGAAACAGCAGTGATTTGGTCTTGTAACCAGAGCAACCGTCCTTGCAAGCTCGCCTTGCAGGGAATGAGGCCAAGAGTGAAAAAGGAAGCAGGCTCCATGGGTAGCGCCCAGCTTGACTTCCTCCTCAGCCAACCCAGAAAGCATCTCCCACCCTGTGGGGTCCAGGCATCAGGGAAGCCAGGGAACTCCTCTGTGCTTTTGAAGTCAGTTTGCTCATCCGCCTAGGACCACATGGAAGCAGAGGAGAAAGAGGGGAGAAAGTGGCATTATTTAACACTCAGGGGCTGGATGCTTTGCCTGGCGCTCTTCATGTGTTACTTCCTGTGACCCTAAGGACAGCTCTGAGAATATGATATCTAAGTAGAGCCATTCTTCCTGTTCTGTGGGGTAGGGGATGGTCCTCCCCGACATGTTGGGACCATCGTGTGGGGTAGTTGGGGGTGGTGGTTGTAGAAGGGACAAGACAGAGCTGAAAGTGAAAGAAAGAGACTCACTGCATGGCCACCTCCCTGTTCAGAGCATCCAAGCTGGTAGCTTGCCTGTTCTTCCCATAGTGTCTGCCCTCGTCCACCTCGCAGCAGTGCCGTGACAATTATAGACACAACTTTGCAGACAAGGAAACTGAGGCTGTAAGAGATGTTGCTGTAAGCTCACAGGCACACAACTCATCTACGGCAGAATCTGGATTTCAACTCAGCTTTCCCTGGTGTGCAGCTTCCACCCCCTCGCCTCTGAGCAGCACACACGGGCGGGCCCAGACTCACATGGCTAAGTGCTTATATGCACTGATAGGGCCTCCTAGACAACTCATGGTGCAGAGATGCAGTGGACACGATGCCTCCTGCTGAGATGCAACCTTCCTGGCGGGTCTCTCTGGGATCATCGGGGCGGCGGAGGGGAATGAACAGAGCAAGAAGAGTCATTCAGGTGGAATGTATGCCTCTTAAAGTTGCTCTCTGATGAGGTCTGGAAGCTTACAAACCTTTCTGAAATTTGCTCACGAGCAAATGAGCATCAAACAATGTGATAAACAGACAGAGGACTTGCCTGACTCTAACATTGAACAATGTGGGAAATAGACGGGACTTGCCTGACTGCAATGCAGACAACAGATGAATCTCGGTGCTTGGTCATCCCTCCCACCCCGTCACCCGCTGAACTGAGGTTGGGCCTCTTGCACTAGACATGAAAAGTGCCAGATCCTATCTAGGTAGGGGGTAGCTGTGCTGGTTTGCCTTCTTCCTGCTTAACTCATCTGGTACTTCCTGACTCTCCTCTTCCATCACAGCAAGCGATGAAGGCAACACCTTTGTCAAACAAAATCAAGATGCAGAGCAAGTGGAGGATGCTGAATGAATCGCAGATGATCCAAGGAGTTAGAGTTCTTATGGAATGAAAGTGGGAAGCAGAGAAGGAAATCAGGGTCCCTTGTGGATGGTGATGATATAATTAGATGACTCAGGAAGACGCTGATGGTGCTTAAACCTCTCCACCTGGAAGTTCTAAGGATTTTTGAAAATGAATACATCAAAAATTGCATGAGACCTCATCATCCTCCTGTTTTGAGGATCTTAGAATTGTACCATCTCCTACCCAGTTGGCTGACTTAGAGACCTGGAATGTTCCTCATATTTCACATTCTCCATCACCCCAGGCATCTAGTCCTTCTTGTTTGATTTCTCTTCTAAAACTCACCCCCGACTTGGTTAGTGTTCCTTATCATTCCTCACCTGAAAAATTTTAACCCTAACATGTTACTTTTTTGCCCATTAATCTGCTTTCCTGACATGGTGATCTTCCTAAATTGCAAATATGGTTTAGCTACCCTACTGATTAAATCCTTCTACACTTCCCCTCTTTTAAGACAAGTCCAAGCATCTCAACATTTCTGGAGATTTAAGGACCTGTCCCTGCTTGCCCCTTCCACCCTGTCTCCTGCCATGCTGCCCCTGCCCTCACCCGTCTTGGGATAATCTGCACTTCCAAGTTCCTGACCGTGCTATGCTTCTCACATCTGTACAGGCTCCTCAAGGAGAAACTTCTCCCATTACTTAGCTGTTTGCCTCTCTTTCCCCAGCTCAGCCCTCTTGCCTCTGTAAGGCCCAGCTCAGGCCTCTCTGCTGCAAGTGAGCCCTGAGCCCTGCAGTCTGGCTGCCTGCCCTTGCCCTGGGCTCCTGTGGCCTTGACACTACCTGCTACATGATGTAGTTCTACATCCTCGGGACCAGGGTTTCCTGGACAGTTGCTCTATCCCTCACGCATGTGCCGTCATTATTTGTCATATATTAGCTGCTGACACAAGCTTATTAGACTGAAATGCACTTCCACCCTCTCTACTTTTTCAACCTTCCTGGAGGTTCTACAAAAATTCTTCCCACTTTCCAAGCTTGTGTCCTTGAATTATCCAATACTCAGAGGTGCCTTCCTTCCTTTTAAGCTTCAATAAATAAATAATTCATAAAATACTTTTTTCCCAGTTTTTTGAAAGAAATAAACAGAGTTGAGATTCTATCTTATGCAGCAACTTTTTTGACACCAGGGACCAGTTTTGTGGAAGATTTTTTTCCATGGACAGTGGGGTTGGGGGCTTGTTTCAGAATGATCCAAGCCCGGTACATTTATTGATTTATTGTGCTTAGTATCTCTATTATTATCACATCAGCACCACCTCAGATCATCAGGCATTAGATCCCAGAGGTTGGGGTCCCCTAAATAGAGGATCAGGTACATGAGGACAGTGAGGGAAAGCTGAGGGAAGGAGAGGAAAAAACAACTCATGTTTGTTTTGCAACGAATAAATAACAGGTACCGTGTTGCATATCTTTTCTTATTCACACCTAATGATTCTCACAGTCTGTCTTCTGAGGCAGGAATTATTACCACTGTATTAATGAAGATGAGACGAAACGGGTATCACTTGTCTCTGAAGAGAAAGGACTTGGAGAACTTACAGAGAAGGAAATATGTCTCGTAGGACATGAAAAGTGACAGAAACCTGGTGGAAGTGGTAGTTGCTCAGTCGTGTCTGACTCTTTGACTCCACGGACTGTAGCCCACCAGGCTCCTCTGTCCATGGGATCCTCCAGGCAAGAATACTGGAGTGGGTTGCCATTTACTCCTCCAGGGCTTCTTCCTGACCCAGAGATTGAACCTGGGTCTCCCGCATTGCAGGCAGATTTTTTCCCCAACTGAGCCACCAGGGAAGCCCCTTATAGGCCTTAACAAATAGAAGACGGGTAAGAACTGTAAATATTCTTATTTTGAAATAAGATATGCTGTTAAACATGTAAATGCAAGTGAGCCATGTCTTCACCCTAAATCCTATAGTTTTAGGAAGAGCTTATCTGGAGAAACTCAGTTTTTAGAGGAAACCATCCAGAAAGACGAAACTTTCTGCTGCCCACCCTTTGCCTCTTAGTTTTGCCCTGCTCCTCAGTCTCTGCTTCCTCTTCCCCTCATCAGAAAGGTTAACGGAGATTTGACATCCTATGAAAGATGCTCCAGAACCCCTCTCTCCCCAAAATTGTTATATTCCAACCAGATTTGATGTTCTCTAGATGGTATATGACTGGAGAAGGGAATGGCAAACCACTTCAGTATTCTTGCCTTGAGAACCCCATGAACAGTATGAAAAGGCAAAAAGATAGGACACTGAAAATTGAACTCCCCAGGTTGGTAGGTGCCCAATATGCTATTGGAGATTAGCGGAGAAATAACTCCAGAAAGAATGAAGAGATGGAGCCAAAGCAAAAACAACACCCAGTTACGGATGTGACTGGTGATGGAAGTAAAGTCTGATGCTGTAAAGAGTAATACTGCATAGGAACCTGGAATGTTAGGTCCATGAATCAAGGCAAATTGGAAGTGGTCAAACAGGAGACAGCAAAAGTGAGCATCAACATTTTAGGAATCAACAAACTAAAATGGACTGGAATGGGTGAATTTAACTCAGATGACCATTATACCTACTACTGTGGGCAAGAATCCCTTAGAAGAAATGGAGTAGCCAACAGAGTCAACAAAAGAGTCCGAAATACAGTACTTGGATACAATCTCAAAAATGACAGAATGATCTCTGTTCATTTCCAAGGCAAACCATTCAATATCACAGTAATCCAAGTCTATGCCTCAACAAGTAATGCTAAAGAAGCTGAAGTTGAATGGTTCTACAAAGACCTACAAGACCTTTTAGAACTAACACCCAAAAAAGATGTCCTTTTCATTATTGGGGGCTGAAATGCAAAAGTAGGAAGTCAAGAAATACCTGGAGTAACAGGCAAATTTGGCCTTGGAGTACAGAGTGAAACAGAGCACAGGCTAATAGAACTTTGCCAAGAGAATTCACTGATCATAGCAAACACCCTCTTCCAACAACGTGAGAAGAAGACTCTACACAAGGACATCACCAGATGGTCAACACCAAAATCAGATTGATTATATTCTTTGCAGCCAAAGATGGAGAAGCTCTATACAGTCAGCAAAAACAAGACCAGGAGCTGACTGTGGCTCAGATCATGAACTCCTTATTTACAAATTCAGACTTAAATTGAAGAAAGTAGGGAAAACCACTAGATCATTCAGGTAAGATCTAAATCAAATCCCTTACAATTATACAATGGAAGTGACATAGATTCAAGGGATTAGATCTGATAGACAGAGTGCCTGAAGAACTATGGATGGAGGTTTGTAACATTGTACAGGAGGCAGTGATCAAGACCATCCCCAAGAAAAAGAAATGCAAAAAGGCAAAATGGCTGTCTGAGGAGGCCTTACAAATAGCTGTGAAAAGATGAGAAGCAAAAGGCAAAGGAGAAAAGGGAAGATATACCCATTTGAATGCAGAGTTCCAAAGAATAGCAAGGAGAGATAAGAAAGACTTCCTCAGTGATCAATGCAAAGAAATAGAGGAAAACAATAGAATGGGAAAGACTAGAGATCTCTTCAAGAAAATGATAGATACCAAGGGAACATTTCATGCAGAGATGGGCACAATAAAGCACAGAAATGATATGGGCCTAACAGAAGCAGAAGATATTAAAAAGAGGTGGCAAGAACACACTGCTGCTGCTGCTAAGTTGCTTCAGTTGTGTCTGACTCTGTCCTACCCCATAGACGACAGGCTGCCCCGTCCCTGAGATTCTCCAGGCAAGAACACTGGAGTGGGTTGCCATTTCCTTCTGCAATGCATAAAAGTGAAAAGTGAAAGTGAAGTCGCTCAGTTGTGTCTGATTCTTCGCGACCCCATGGACTGCAGCCCACCAGGCTCCTCTGTCCATGGGATTTTCCAGGCAAGAGTACTGGAGTGGGGTGCCATCGCCTTCTCCAGGCAAGAATGCACAGAACTATCCAAAACAATCTTCACAACCCAGATACTCATGATGGTGTGATCACTCACCTAGAGTCAGACATCCTGGAATGCAAAGTCAAGAGGGCCTTAGGAAGAATCACTATGAACAAAGCTAGTGGAGGTGATAGAACACCAGCTGAGCTATTTTAAGTCCTAAAAGATGATGCTGTGAAAGCACTGCACTCAATATGCCAGCAAATTTGGAAAACTCAGCAGTGGCCACAGAACTGGAAAAGGTCAGTTTTCATTCCAATCCCAAAGAAAGGCAATGCCAAAGAATGCTCAAACTACTGCACAATTGCACTCATTTCACACGCTAGCAAAGTAATGCTCAAAATTCCACAAGCTAGGCTTCAATAGTACATGAAGTGTGAACTTCCAGATATTCACGCTGGATTTAGAAAAGGCAGAGGAACCAGAGATCAAATTGCCAACATCTGTTGGATGATAGAGAAAGTGAGAGAGTTCTAGAAAAACATCTACTTCTGCTTTATTGACTATGCTAAAGCTTTTGACTGGATCACAACAAACTGTGGAAAATTCTTAAAGAGATGGGAATATCAGATCACCTGACCTTCCTCCTGAGAAATCTGTATGCAGGTTAAGAAGCAACAGATAGAACTGGACAGGAAACAACAGACTGGTTCCAAATCAGGAAAGGAGTATCTCAAGGCTGTATATTGTCACTCTGCTTATTTAACTTATATGCAGAGTGCATAATGAGAAATGCTGGACTGGATGAAGCACAAGCTGGAATCAAGATTGCCGGGAGAAATATCAATAACCTCAGGTATGCAGATGATGCCACTCTTATGGCAGGAAGCGAAGAACTAAAGAGCCTCTTGATGAAAGTGAAAGAGGAGAGTGAAAAAGTTGGCTTAAAACTCAACATTCAAAAAAAAAAAAAAAAAAAAACCTCAACATTCAGAAAACTAAGATCATGGCCTTGGGGCCCGTCACTTAATGGCAAATAGATGGGGAAACAATGACAGACTTTATTTTTCTGGGCTCCAAAATCACTGCAGATGGTGACTGCAACCATGAAATTAAAAGATGTTTGCTCCTTGGAAGAAAAGTTATGACCATCCTAGACAGCATATTAAAAAGCAGAGACATTACTTCTTCAACAAAGGTCCATCTAGTCAAAGCTATGGTTTTTCTAGGTGTCATGTATGGATGTGAGAGTTGGACTATAAAGAAAGCTGAGTGCTTAAGAATTGATGCTTTGAACTCTGGTTTTGGAGAAGACTCTTGAGAGTCCCTTAGACACCAAGGCGATTCAACCACTCCATCCTAAAGGAAATCAGTCCTGAATACTCATTGGAAGGACTGATGCTGAAGCTGAAACTCCAATACTTTGGCCACCTGATGGGAAGAACTGACTCATTTGAAAAGACCCTGATGCTGGGAAAGCTTGAAAGCAGGAGGAGAAGGGGACGACAGAGGATGAGATGGTTGGATGGCAACATCAACTCAATGGACATGAGTTTGAGTAAACTCCAAGAGTTGGTGATGGACAGGGAAGCCTGGAGTGCTGCAGTCCATGGAGTTGCAGAGTCGGACATGACTCAGCGACTGAACCGAACTGAACTGAAATGGTATGTGTACTTCTCCAGGAGATCTGAGTCAGCTTTATCCCAAAGTACATACTGTGGTCCTTTGGACATTGACGGTTTTAATGCCGTTCATGGTCTCATTTGTCAGAGAGTGTTTATTCACTCTGCCAGTCAATACTTGAACACTGACTGTGCCATGGTCCTGGTGGCCCATTTGTGTCATGATACATCTGTTCACTACATCCTCTGCCTCAATCTGCTGTATGCACCCCTGGGGTGGGGGCAGGGGAAGAAGCCTCCTAATCATCTCCCAATATTCACTCCCTCTGCTGCCACCTTCTCATAGCTCCACCCTAAGTGTTGTAATTTGACCATGTATTTCTTCTCTGTATGCAGCCATTTTCACTTAGATGTGAGCTCCTTAAGGGAGTTCATCTCCAAATTGAGTGCATGGATGAATAAATGAATACATGGGGGAAAAAAACACTTAAGGGAAAAAAAAAAAAAAGGTTTCCTAATGGACAGGGGAACATGTTAAAGGAAGGTAGCATCATTTGTAGCCTGAGGGTGCTGGCTTTCAAAACTGATGATAGGATTTGATGCCAATCAGTCCTACACCCTAGTCTTCACCAAAGTAGGTGATTTATTTAACAGAAAAGCAAACCAAAGAGAAGGAACAGTTGTCAGTTGAGGTCTCTCCTATTTCCTTCATCATTTCTTATCTTCATGGCTTGATTGCCTTCATAGTGTCAGAAAGTTAAATATAGACATCTGTTCCTCTGGGTGTTTCCACTGAAGCCCCAGTTCTCCACCCTCTGCTCACTGTCATACATCCAGATGGGAGGAAATATGATGCCCTTAATAAATATTCAAAAGCAAGGGTCCTTGCCCTGGGGGATCTAATGTCTGATGATCTGAGGTGGAGCTGATGTAGTAATACAAGAAATAAAGTGCACACTAAATCGAATACACTTGAATCATCCTGAAACCATCATCAACCACCCCTCACCCAAGCCCTAATCCCTGGAAAAACTGTCTTCTATGAAATGGGCCCCTGGTGCCAAAAAGTTTGGAGTCTGCTGTTCTAAAGCACTTCTTTATGTGTTTATGCTTTTAATAGGGTGCATTGTGGGAGAAGATAATAAAAATTCATCCTATTGTTTAGCTGCTATGTTTAAGAATAAGCAGATAAAGCATCCTGCTCAGAATGGAAAGATAACAGCAAAGATTGCCATTACCTGGAAGTGGGTTGGTAAATAGGAATATCTGCCAAAGGCTAGTTAGAAGATGCTTACTGGCTAGATTGACAAGTGAAGAATGGCTGGACTGTTTAAATAAATAGATGGGGGACAGTCATATTAGGGAGGTGCATGACTGAATAGAGGGAATAAGGGTTAGATAAATGGAGAAGTAATGTGTGAATGAATAGGTGAGTGGTTAGCTGATGGAGAAATAAATTGGTACGTCAATGATTGATGGCGCTGAGTGGCCGGATGAAGTGAAAGACCGATAAATGTCTGTGCCAGCAGGCAAGCAGATGGATGGGTAAATGTTGTGGGATGAGCAGGAGCAGGAGGGGGTCAGGCATGGGTGGGAAGATGGTGATTAAAAGGAAGAAGTAAAAGGAGAGGGTGAGCGGGAGCACTCAAGGCATTAAGACGTCAGAACTGGAAATCTGTTTCTTCGACAAGTCATGATTTTACAATGAGTCTGAGAAAATTGGAAACTCTCCATCACTTGGTGCCCACCATGTCCTTGGTGGTTTAATTTACAAAGAACATGATCTAGTCCATCAAGTTATCTGTGTTCCATCCCCTGTGGGGAACAAAGAGTCTTGAAAGCCAGGGATTAGCCCTTGTCTGTCCAGGAAGCCATGAGAAACAAGCCTCATCATTCCAGCTTCCAGACTTGACCAGGCTTGGCAGAGATTCTGTAAAATCAAAAGAAGAATCTTCCGCCACTTCCTGCTGCATGATCACATCCTTATTGGCCACTGACCTGCACTTTATTAGGGGTCAGTCTTGAGGAATCCAACGGTTGAAAGAGACACAAAACTTTTGCAGGCAACTTTGATAGAACACACTGAGGGGGGGTAAATTTACTGATGGTGCAGCTGGGAAATAAAGACATATAAAGCAAGATGTATACAGCAAAATATCAAGTCCAAGATCACACATTTGGTCAACAGCAGAGCTTGGAAGGGTTTGTTGATACAGAAACGGCAGGTGGGAAGCTAAGTTGCAAGAAAGAGGCTAATACCCATTCCTTTGGAAGAGCTGATGGATATATGACAAGATAGGGGGAGATTTATTGAAAGAGAAAGATGTTTTAGAAAAGACAGTTGGAGGAACAGACTTGCTCTCCAGGTCTCTTCCTCATCCATTACCCTGTGGATGCTACAGTAAACCAACAGTACCTCCAAGGTACTTTTAAGAATAAATGTGTTTTGAAGGAAATCCAAAAAAGAGTATATATATATATGTATACGTATAGCTGATTCTCTTTGCTGTACAGCAGAAGCTAATACAACATTGTAAAGCAAATATACTCCAATAAAAATTAATTAAAAAAAAAGAGTAAGTGCACATCACACTCACCATATTTCCTCATACTTACTCTTGCAGGAACTGTTAAGGAGTACTCAAACTGAATGATACCTGGTCATTCATTTTCTGAAACTTCTCTTCCGATTTCATTGTAGCCTAAGCCAATAAATTAGACTTTGATGCTGCAGCTGCATTTTATATTGTTTGCATTTTGTATGATTTGTAAATGGCATAGACATAAGATACGCAATTGTAACATGAAATTGCTTATCATCATATTCTGTGTGCATGTGGGTGTATATATGCATGAAAGAGAGGGAGAGAGAGAGAGAGAGGGCACTCAGTTTTCTGATTGCATCTCCTTCCCAAAGCCTAACACATACACACACACACACACACACACACACACACAAACACGGGAAAAGCATATCCTGCTTAGATTTTCCCCATTCCTAGATACTCAATGCGGTGTCCTAATAAACAGCCCCCCAAAAGTTACAAATTACTTTGAACTTTATTGATACACTGCACAATCACAACCATCTCATGTTCATCCTGAATTAGAAAAGGTTACAACTACAATGTAACATGCACAAAATTCAGGTAGTATTTTCACCCTTAATACAATTATTGACAGAAATCAAGTTTTCATTGATTTTTGAAGGAAAAAATTAAGAAAGAAAATAGAAGGGGAGGGAAAAAAAAAAAAAAAACCTCTAGAAGGCTGACAAAGTTATATTCTTGTATCATGTGATAAAATTTTAAAGCATTTGAACACAGATCTGTTTTCAGGATAATTGTGAGAACGGGCACACCCATTATCTGACACAGCTAGGACGGCACCATTGATAATTCATAAGTTTTTTTAATCTAGAGGACTCTGAACTTGACAGATACATTTTCATACACCCACACGTTCCTCACAATTGCACTTTACATGTCACAAAAGATTCTGAATGATTAAAAATGCTCCCTTTAACTAACACAAAGGCAGCTAGGATTACTTATCATTGCTATGATTGATATCATTTTAAAGTGGCCAATAGTGTAGAATGTGGCCCCCCCCAAAAAAGAGTAGAGGGTTCATCATCTTTCTTTCCGCACTCAGCATCATGGAACAACAAAAACAACCCTGTGCTTTAAAAGGACACCGTGGAAAGAAACAAAATGGAATGTCTTTTAAAACACGGGAAATTATACTTCACTGGCTACTTGCAGGCTGAAGACAATTGTGTCTAATTGAGTCCACTCCACAGCTCTGTGGACCACCGGTGTTCTGCACCTGAAGGCTAAATTGCTTGGTTCAGCTCTATCTTCTCGCCGCCTCTTTTAATTGCATATCTATCTCTTCCTTCTTTCATTTACTTCTCTTCTCTCAAGAAATGAGGGAAATGAGACCAGCATTTTTATTTGTTGGGTGTTAGTGATCATTAGGAGTTCTCATCACATGGTGTCTTTCTGAGAACGTTGCCTTCATAGCTACACACCTGTGAAGTTTTCCTGAAATTGCTCCAACTTACTCGTCTTAAAATAAAAAGACAGGGAAGCTTGGGCGAGTAGGAGGTCAGGCAATCGGGTGTAAGTTTCTAGGAATAGGGCTCATGCAAAATGAATGTGAATGATCCTCATTTTTGGAGAAAAAGAGAAAAAAATGAATATTGCCAATGGGAAACATTCTACATCACTTCCCCTACTTCCTCTAATTCCAACGAGATTAAAAATTTTTTTTTTCAATTATTTGGGGTTTTTTGGTGGGGGGAAGGAGGGCTGGTTCCAGGTATCGCAAAGCCAGTTTTTCTCTGGTGAGGACTCAGGGTCAAATTGGGAAAGGTGACATGGCCCCATCCCTCACCCCACTCCTCCATCCTGCTGATGACATCCATACCCTACCAGGGAGGAGAAACCTTCCCTTGGCACTGGAGGTACACAGCAGTCTCCAGCCACTCCTGATGCTATGCGGTTGACGAACTCGCCTGGAGATGGACTGCCCACCTCAAGGTTCTCTACTCTTCTCCTGAGCATTTTCCCAACAGAATTAGAGCTTGATGACCCCTCCACGTAGACAGCAAGTTGCTGGATTGATTCAGGAACAGATCCTTGAACTCAACCTCGCTCTGGACTTTCCCCAAGTTCCACAGTGTACCTCCCACCCAGGTTTTGAGAACGAACAGTCCAACCTATGAAATGCATTTCTACCTTGAGGCATGGGTTTCAGAGGAAAGAGCTCTGGTCCTCTTTCTGATGCAAAAACCTCACCTTTCCTTCTGTTCAGTTGAACACAACTAAGCATAATTTCTCTGCATAAAACAGGAGCATGTTTTAACCACCACTTGCCTGGATGGCCTCCTTCCCGCAGATGAAACAAACAAACAAAAAAACTAAACGCACTTGCTTCAACTTGCAGAAGACTGTATCAGGCACTTGACACGAAACTACTGAAAAAAACAGCTTGGCCAGGACCTCAACGCTAGCACTGCACTGGCTTCCCTTTGGTGGAAATACATAGTTTGGAGAGAGGCAGGGTTTAGAGTACCTATTATACATTGTCAAGTTCCTCTCACCTGATTTCTTGATAAGCCTTATGGGTTTCCTTGTCACGTGCAGAACCCGTGAAAAGCTGCAGGTTCTCAGAGACTCGATAGTTATTTTTTTCCTCCTCTACCCCAAGCCCTACCCCACCATTGGCACCTTGAAAAAAAATCTCTCTCCAGCAGGCCTGATCCATCTGTCCTCCATATGTAAAGAGGACATGGACGTTGTCTTTAGGGCATTTGCTACTCCATATGCTCCGAGGAGGTGGGTAACAGCTCCCATCCTGTGGAGCCATTCCCACCAAAGGAACCCAGACAACACAGAATCCAGACTGTGTCTGTTGTGCAGAAGGGTTTTCTGTCCCCCTGCCCCGTTTCCTTGGGTCTTGCTTATTTCATTGTCTTTATCCCAGACAGGTGGGGAGTGACAGTAGCACCCTTTCCCTCTGGAACAGGGCTGGAGTCTGTACCTCCCAGACATGCTTCCTGGTATCTGCTGTAAGAGGCAGCATGGAGTTCTGTAGCGGCTCTGAACCCAGGCTCTTTGCGTTTGGAAGGTTCAGGGATTCTCCTGGCTGAAGAAGGATGGATGCCTTCCTTTTGATCAAGTCTCGGAGGAAAGAACATGCCCAGCTCGTCCATTTCAAGCACCCTGTTCTCCAAGACCATCTGGTCCCCACAGCGTCCACACTTCTACTCCTAAGGAGCAAGCGTGTTATCAGCAGAACACTCGATGTGACACGTTACGCGCTCATTCAGTGTCTGACACCAGCCTGGCCGCAGGTGCTCAGCATGGTGACAGGTCTGAAACACTGATGTCCAACCTTTAATTCTGACTCTGTGCCTGCTCACGATTGTCCCTGGAACTTGGAATCCACATACTGCTTTTGGCACATCATTCATGTTCTGCAAATCTGGCTCCTGGCAGCTCCCTGGGAAATGCAGATGTCTGTTTACAGCTGGCAAGTGTAATATTAATTTCACTCACACCAGCTCTAACTCTATGAAAGTGTCGAGCTTTTCATATGCCAAGACAACCCACGCACGCACGTGCACACATGCGTGTGTTTCTCCACCGTGTTCATCACGTTCATGTGTCACAACAGAGAAAAACAAAGAGGCCACATTTCAGAGGAAGAAGACCCATGAAGCGTGGTGGGAAGGGAACTCTGGAGCTGATATTTCTCATGCTTTAGATCGTGGAGCTAAAGAGTGTTCCGTTGGGCCCGGGTCTTTGATCCAGTCATTGCTGGCTCTCCTCATTCTCAGCAGGTCATTTCCTGCAGCGCAGGTCAAGGGCACAGCCCTGCAGGTTTCTGATGCCATTCTTCTGCATCCCAGTCACTCTCTCTGGCTGAGTCCTTCTTGTCCCGGGAGATAAAGCAGAAGGATAGAGTCCGCTCTTTTCTGTGTTCTGGAAAGATCTGCTCTGAACATGGAGAGCTGAGGGCATTATCCCCCAAAGTTCCTGGAGAAGCAGCCGGTATCCAAGGAAGATGCATGTTACTCTCTTCGTCTGTTTGCAGTGTTGTGTTAATCAAGAGCTTGAAAATTAAGTCAGTTTGCTCAAGTGCCCTCAGCTCAGAAGAGCTTCCAGAAACAAATACCAGAGTTGTCAACACACCCGCCGTGTAATTGGCTTCTATCGGCTCTTTACTGGATAGTTTTCAAACAGATGAAACCAAAACTGGAGCAGAAAGGGGACAACAGCAGAAGTCACCCTACTCAGATGGAAGGCTGTCTTCACATCGAAGACACGGAAGTGTGTTTTTCTTTCTGTTAAGGACAGTCTCATAGATTCCTGACATGCACTTTCTTGAAAGCCTGAGAGAAGCATGAAGATTGGCACCTTGGTCCTTTAAGTGAGAAAGATAAAACACGATGCTCATCAAGGTTTTGCCAAGGCCGATCTGCTTCCCAAGAAGCTGTTTCTGGAAACACAGTCTCTTCTGGGAAGAGTGAATGACTGATCCTTCACTTGCTACTTCGGTCCATCTGTTACCAGCACCTACTTGGGGTAGATGGACGGGCACATTCCAGACAGCCCGTGACATACTGCTTTTCTATGTTGTCAGCCCATGAGATCATTGGCTTTCACATGAGAAGCTGATGGTTAATTCTGAAGATGCCAATGTCTGCAGAAGGTAGAGGAGACATGAATCCAGGGGAACAGACATACTATGACTAGAGGTGAATACAGTGATGGAGTGACAGTGAGTAGTGGGGAACGAAATAGAAAGATGTGTTGGATAATTACATGGATAGATTGATATATAAAGGAAGTAGATTGCCAGAGAGGAAAATGGGTGGGGAGATAACTGGATGGAGTGATCAATCAGATGGTTGAGTAGATGGGTAATGGTGTAAAAAACCTAAATAATCAGCCATCTATGGATCATTTTTTAAGAACTGGATAGTATTTTTTTCAGAGAGAAATACTCTCCTCAAGATTCTTCCCCCCATTTTCGGTTACATGACTCCTCAATGTTCAGGTTTGGGTTGTATGCCTACCCCCAAACTTCGAATCCTTATAGCTGGTAGAGAAAGCAAATAGGGCAGAATGACTAGGAAGGATGGCAATGTTTCATATATTTGTAGAGAGAGAGAGAGACAGAGACAGAGAGTCAGAGAGAGACATAGGAAGAGAGAGAGAACTTCCCGAAAGAAAGGATGTGAACCCTCATGTAATTAGATCATAATAAACATGGAGAGAGGGATCTGTACATTATAGTCAGGAAAATGGTCCACAGCTTAAAAGACACAGTAATAGGACACTTGGATATAATTCTTGCTGTGCACTACATTATAAGTCAAGTTGTGTCTTCAGGGTGTTTATCACGAGGCACGTTTTTTGCCCAAATGGAACTTATGGTTTGGTGTGGGAGGGAGGTTGGTTGGTGGTGACGATGCCGGGGGGAGCAGCGGGAAGGGAAGGGAAGGGTGGAGAATGGGTTCCAGTTTTGGACACTTCACCTATGAGTGATTATCCTACATGTGGTAGAACCCTGCCCACCCCTCCCCCAAACCCCACTCGTTCAAACTAGAAAGAAAAATCAAATCAACAAAGAAAAGAGTCCAAAAAAAAAAAAAAAAAATACTGAGAAGAAGAACAGAAACAGAAAGAAGCCCAAACTGGCCCTCCGCAGTGCAGGTAAAGTCTGTGATATGGAGAAGCAGGCGTTGCTCAGAAGACCTATGGTTTCTTATCAAAACTTGATGAAGAAGTGGGCAAAGAGGGTCCCTGATAGCCAGAGGCAAGCGAGCGCTCTAGAGGCCGAGTTTACACCATCAATGACGGCTCCAGGCCCTGTGTAGGGGAAAGAGAGACAGGCTTGTTAGCATTAGCACACACCCAGAGGGCAGCTTCCTCAGCCCCTCCAAGCACTGCACAGACATGCTTCTCTGTGAACAGCCTCCACCCGGCCCCTGACCCTTCCACGTGCCCATAAACAGAGAGACTCAAAGGGGCTCCTCCCTGGGACGCCTGGACCCTGCAGCCTGCTCTCAGACACCAGGGTTAAAGCACCCACAAGGAGGTGGAGGGAAGGCAGGGTTAGACCTGCCTGCTGACAGGCCAGGGCAGGCCCTTGGAGGTGGTGTGCAGGACAGACAGGGGTGGGAGGGGAAGCAGAGGAACGGGGAGAGGAGAGTCAGGATGGAGGGGAGAGGCGAGAGGAGGGAGAGGGAGGGAGGCTTTCGTGAGACCCAGGAGTCTAGGTGTTGCTGTGGCCGACTTTTCGTCTGGCGTGACTGGGATGTTGTGGAGCAGCTGGGGAAGATGAATAACTACACCCCATCATTTTAAAGACTATGGTGGCGTTTAAGCCAGCAGTCAACCCCACATCACCAGGGGGTACCGAGAGGACCCCGCCTTCTCAGACCTAGCAGCCACCTCCCTCGAGCGTCCTTCTTTCCTCTTCCCTCTCTCTGGCCCTTTGTCACAGTTCCCCTGAATCCCTCATATTCCACATGAGATGAGAGCACGGACTGACAAATGCTGTTCCTTTCCCTTTATCTACATCCTCCTCCAGAAGACAGACTGAGTGCACTGGGGTTGTCCTCGCCCATCCTGAGGACCCAGGGCGGAAGGATAAGTGTCCTGCCCTGCCTCCATACCCTTCCATCACCTTTGCTGGGCAGCATAAGAATCTAGGGTCATAAGCAAGAGCAGTGGCCAGCGAACAGAGAGATTCCAGGGTAAGCGAAGCTACATCTTAGTCAAAGGTTTAAAAGTCCTCAAGAGGCAACCTGCAGGGCCAGTGACAAAGGGCAGGAGCAGTGGGAAGACAGGCAGGGCATCACGGCCACCTTTGGTGGTAATGTGGCTCCTTGGAAATGAACTTCACTCCCGACAAAAGGGTTGGTGGAGTCGGGTCTCCTCTGACAGCACCCAGGTCCCACAGCTTCCTGGTCAGTGCCATGGCTTGGACCCAGGCCTCGTTGGGCCGACAGTTGGTGGTGACCTTTAGCCAGGGGACATATGTGTCTCTCACTTCAGCGACCAGCATCTACCTGTTCCCACCCCAGGGTTCTCAGCAGGATACCTTCTATTTCTCCAATGCATAACACAATTCTCTTACTTACTAAGAATTCATATTTACTTGAGAGCTTGAGAGTCCTGCTCACAGTTTTATGTACTTTGGTTATAGAGTATTCACAGAACAGGACAGAGTCCAGGCCTTAGCCCATTGCTGCGGTCCCCATAACGGCTTCATGAACGTTTATATCATGGCCTGACTCTGTGGTCCCCATTAGTTGAGGTATATATCCTAAGGGATTGTACTGGCCTAGAGAATGCACTGAGTTGGAAAAGGCCCAGTTTGAAGCCCAAGTAATTCTCTATATTGTCTTCTGCAAAATATGAGCGATTGAAATTTTCAAGTGAGTTTAAAAGGAAATGGATGATGCAGAACCATATGATTCTTTAAAGAATATTTAAAATATAAAGTCTATATATGATGTGTATTAACTAGTTTTTTATATATATGTGTGCATGTGTTTCACTAATTTATTACACTGATGTCAGCTTAAGAAAGAGTTGAGTGGGCTCCATGCTAGATAGACAGGGGTCTTTACTATAGGAATCACTTTATTCCAAGTTCTACCAGCAGGCTTAGCATTTTGGGGGAACATCACACTACCAACGTAAGGTTGGATGTAGATAAAATAAACAGGAGAGGAGATGTATTAATGAAGCTAGTGCATTAAAGTGTGGGAAAGAAGAAAGAGTCATCAGGATATCAGGTGGCAATGGCAGTAAGGTGTTCATGCTGATCAGGCAGGCAAGGGTGCAGCCACTGTTCACGCCAGCCGAGTTCTCCAAGGAGTAGAACCCCAGTAGGCATCGAGCCTGCTCAGCCTGCTTGGGGGAACGGCCATAAGGCATACTAATAATATACGGTGCTCTCTGTGTGCCAAGTTGTGACTCTAAATGCCGAACCTCCATTAACCCATTTTATCTTCAGGAAACCCTATGGCATGCCCACGTTTTGGATGGGGAGCCAATGAGCTGCGTAGTTAAGCGCCCTGCCAACGGCCACACAAGACAATACACCAGAGCTGGATTGGAACTGAGTCACTCTGTCTACGGGGCTGGTGCCCTTGGTGACCACAGCTCCACCTGTTGTCTGTGGGAAATTGTCCTTTGTGCATGGTTTTCAGAGACTGTGGCATCACGCCTTAATGGCCTCTGAATCGACTCAATTTTTCCAGAAACTGGGAAGTAGTCATGCGTGTGTGTGTGCTAAGTCGCTTCAGTCGTGTCCCACTCTTTGAAACTCTATGGGCTGAAGCCTGCCAGGCTCCGTCTGTCCATGGGATTCTCCAGGCAAGAACACCGGGATGGGTTGCCATGCCTTCCTCCAGAAGTAATCATGAGACCACACCAATTCACTAAACAGCTGCAACCCACAACTTCTTCTGTCTTAAAGCATAGAAAAGTATTTGCATAACCAGGTGAGTGGTTTTAGCATACAGAAAACCTATGAGAGAGATTCCTCCCTAAGGGACAGTCCCTCTGTGGCCATGGTCCTTCCACCAGCAGAGTGAGAGAAGACTGGGAAGAGTAATCTCTGATCTCTTCTCCCTTAGCGTCTGGAGTTACAGAATGGCTGGACACTCTATATCTGGTCCCAGAAGGGACGGCTGGGTCGGGGGGCAGCCAGAAGGCCTTTTACAGTAGGTACAAGACCACCACCATGCAGCTTTCTGCATGCCAGCATGCCATCTCCTGAGAGAGTAAAAGGGCACCAAATGTTCCTAGACTAACGTTTCCCTATTTTGGCCTCATTCCCTAAGCTGCTGCAGGAAGTTTTATTCTTTAGTGAGTGTGATAAGCCCTGCACTAAAGCATCAGACAACATGGCAATTTAGAAGTGTCTATGGCCCATCAGTGTATGAGAAAGGGCCAAGCTGCTCTGGCCAAGCAGTTCACCAAACCTACTAGGTTAGAGATTAAACTAGCCTTGCTTTCTTCCTATGGGTCCTGGACACATTTGAGATTTGGCAGTTGGGACAAATGCCAGTGCAGTGAGGGGCCACAGGAAACCTTCTGGGCTTTGTTCAAAGCTGGCAGAGGAGCTCATGTGCATGTACCACATTGTAGGTTGGCGGAATGCAAGACAGAGGCCTTTAGCCTCTGGATGGATTCATTAGTGAAACTTCAAAGTAACTCTGATTCTATCAGAAATGAGGGAGTGGGGAGAATCTGGGTTGGGTATCTCCCATAGGTTTTTTTTTTTTAAATTGGAGGATAATTACTTTATAATACTGTGTTGGTTTCTGCTGTACAAAAACGTGAATCAGCCATAAGTAAACATATATCCCCTACCTCTTGAGCCTCCCTTTACCCACCATCCCGCCCCTCTAGGTCATCACAGAGCACTGGGCTGGGCTCCAGTGCTTAACAGCAACTTCCCATTAGAAATCTGTTTTACATAAGATACTGTATACGTTTCAATGCTAGTCTCAATTTGTCCCACCCTCTCTCCTGCAGGTTTTCTGTATCTGAAGGTCACTGACCTGATTATGTAAGTGCTTCTTCGTGCTTTAATACAGAAGCAGTGGTGGATGGGTGCTGTTCAGCAAATTGGCATGCCCCCCTTGATTACTTTTATGCCTCTGCCCTACCTTGGCCTCACTGCTTTGTCCCTGCAGCCCTAAACCTTTTGGGGTCAAAGTCACTGGTCCCTAGAAAAGTGCGACTAATGGCTGGGACTTGGCTTCAGACCGACTTGGGTTTAAATCCTGACTCTGGGGCGTGCCAGCTCTGTGATCTCAGAGTGCTTTCAGTTTCTTCTTGAAAACAGGGCTCATAATGCAGTTTTCAGATAAAGAAATAGAGGGGTCAGGATGCCATCTGGTAGGAAGCAGACACGTGGCCATGGGAAGGACTGCTCTCGTGGGTCCACACCCCCTCCCTTCCACTGCCGAGTTGTGGCCGTGCGTGCTAAGTTGTTTTAATCGTGTCTGAGTCTGTGACCCCAGGAACTGTAGCCCACCAGGGTCCTCTGTCCTTGGGATTCTCCAGGCAAGAATCCTGGAATGGGTTGCCATTTCCTCCTTCAGGGGATCTTCCCAACCCAGGCATTGAACCTGTGTCTCCTGAAGCTCCTGCATTGCAGGCGGGTTCTTTATCACTTAGCCACCGGGGAAGCCCCTAGTTGAGGCTAAGGTTAGCTTATTTAGTAGATCTTTTCCAAATGCATTGATGCTGAGCTGGGTTTTGGGAGGTGAGAGTGAAGACGTGAGACGGGTGACAGAGGTACTGGCTGGGAGGACCTAGGAGGTGCGGGGCGCTGAGCAGGGCGATGAGCGAGGGCCAAAGCCACATGCTGCGGCAAGTCTGAGGAGAAACAGACCCCACGCTGGCCTCAGAAGCCACGCCATCCACCCAAGAACTGGGTGCTATTGCTGCCATGTGCCAGCTTCCAAAGAGAAGGAGAGGCTCAGCCTCTGCCTGCACATAGCCTGCTGCTGCGGCTGCTGCTAAGTCACTTCAGTCATGTCCGACTCTGTGCGACCCCGTAGACGGAAGCTCACCAGGCTCCCCTGTCCCTGGGATTCTCCAGGCAAGAACACTGGAGTGGGTTGCCATTTCCTTCTCCACACAGCCTAGCCCCCTCTAGTTTTTGGTTGTTGTTAATGCGTGGTGTGTGTGTGTGTGTGTGAGATGTGGGATCTTAGTTCCCTGACCAGGGATTGAACTCATGCCCCCTGCAGTGGATCTGACAGGGAAGACTCCCTAGTCTCCATTTGGATCTACAACTCCTCTGCCTTCACCTAAATCAATAAACAAACATGTTTTAATCCCTCACAGATTCTGAGAAGAACGCCCTTTGAAACAAAGCAGCCCAATCTCCCTTTCATCTCAGGAACGCCTTGCCCTTTGGATAGTCTAAGAGGACTAAATTTAGGAGTCAGGGAGAACTGAAATTGAATTCTTGTTCTGCTATTTATTAGCAGGATAACTTTTGTTTTTAAATTTTAAAAAATGGAATATAATTGCTCGGCAATGTTGTGTTAATTTCTGCTATACAATGAAATAAACCAGCTATAAGTAATCGTATATCCCCTCCCTCCTGGACCTTCCACCCACACCCCCTTCCACCCCTTCAGGTCACCGCAGAGCACCAAATTGAGCTCGCATGTGCACGCTGTCTAGCAGGAAGTAGCACAATGACTTGGACGAGATGGTTAACATCTCTGAAGCAGTGATTTTCATGTATAAACTCTGTGGGGAGGTGCTTTTTTCATCTGCACAAGGATGCTCTGAGGATGAGTTCAAATGACGTATAAAATCACTCAGACTACGTAAAGGATGAATAACTACTGGGTTAATCAGAACTAGGGCCATAGTAGCTAGTTTCTAAAGTAGCATCTTTGGTGTGGCTCATGCTTTAAATAAAGATGCTCTGTGTACACTGGATTCTCAAAGTTAATTGCCAAGCATACTTGACTCTGGCTTAGCAAGCACGTAACTGGTCTCTCCTCACAAGACCAGAGGTGGCTCCAACCACAGGTTAAGGCTTCTCAGGGAAGGCCACTTACTCTGAGGAGGTATAATTAGAAGCCCAGCTCTATCTGGGAAATCCCCACATTCAAGAAATCCTTATTTACCCTTAACAATGACTCAGTCCAACAGAATGACTCTTATAAACATCAGACTTAATTACATATTTTTTCAGGGATAAACTAAAAGTGAGAACACATTACCATGTCCTTTCCCCTCATTTCACCCTCCTCATAGCTAAAAATGTATTGCTTCCTTCATTCCTGCTGTTGAGCACCTTTGAAAATAAACGCTTACTGCTGCTGCTGCTGCTAAGTTGCTTCAGTCGTGTCCGACTCTGTGCGACCCCATAGACGGCAGCCCAGCAGGCTCCCCCGTCCCTGGGATTCTCCAGGCAAGAAGACTGGAGTGGGTTGCCATTTCCTTCTCCAATGCAGGAAAGTGAAAAGTGAAAGTGAAGTCGCTCAGTCGTGTCCAACTCTTAGCGACCCCATGGACTGCAGCCTACCGGGTCCTCCATCCACGGGATTTTCCAGGCAAGAGTACTGGAGTGGGGTGCCATTGCCTTCTCCATAAACGCTCACACAAAGACACAAAGCCACAAAATCAACCATGAATGACATAACAATGACAACTAAATACCTCGGGGACATTTGCAGACAAAAATGAGCTAATCCTTGGTATACAGAAGAGAGAAAAAGACAGAATGATCAAGAGATAAATTCCAGAAATGATAAACATCAGAAAGGTCAATCATTCTGTCCGTGTTGTCTGCACTGGAGGTAAGGTTTTTATGGCCATGTGTGAGGCCCAGCAGTGGTAAGACAAGTAAATAAAGAAAGAGGCAAACAAACAAATGAATAAAATAAAGTTCACTTGCAGAGGCTACTTACTTTGTTGAATTAAATATACTATACCTTATAGATTTTTAAAAAGCAAATTTGGTCGAGGACTTAGCATAGAATTAACCTGCAAACCCAGTTCTCTGGAAAACAAGAGTGGCTGACCTCAAGGGCAGGCTGATCACACTCTGGAGGAACAGGGGTTGAAAATCAAAGTAACCAAACTCAGCACAAAGCTCCCAGCAAACTACATAAGCATATGGATGAGATCCTGCCCTGCAAAAGGTTTTGAAGTTTAAAAATTGAAGAGCCCAGATACATTTTTTTAAAGTAGCTTTGATATTAATTTCTTTTTTCGATATTAATTTCTCATTTAAATGCTTTCTTCTATGCAATCATCCGCTTTGTTTTTTCAGTCTCCTAACTTTATTGAGGCTTTCAATGGCTAAGTCAAAGATCTCTCTTGGTAAATGCCACATTTCTCTTGAAAATACGTGGGTTATTTTCAAATGTCTTTTGATATTGATTTCTAGCATAATTCCACAGAGATAAGAGAACAGACTCTGTATGATTTCAATACCTTTAGACCATGAAATTTTTACACCTTGTTTGATGTCCCTGGATATGTTCCAGTGTCTCCTGGTTTATAGTCTATGGGAACTTGAATAGAATTTGTATCCTACTGTTATGTGAAAATTATATAAATCTTAATTATGTTGAATTGTTTCACAGTGCTTTTCAG